>NC_134104.1:155920312-156541250 GCF_040939455.1 Microcebus murinus | reverse complement strand
CCAGTGCTCCAGGACACACACCTGCCCCTTGTGTGTTCCCTCGCTCTCCCTCCCATGCTGTAGCTTGGCTTGTTCCCACAGAGGGTTTTCTCCAGAGATCACTGTACTCTCATCTGCCAACTGAGATATTCCACAAGAACTGTTTATCATGTTCCTACATTAGGGATGAGAAGTCTACTCTGGATATGGGAGCAGGGGCAAAGTGGGCACAAGGCGCTGTCTCTCTGCCCTTCCTGAGAGGCTTTCCAAGTTTGTTTCTCTCCTAATTTGATCATAGGAAATAATTATTCAGTAATGCCAGTGTAATTCTACTGTATCACATTTTTCCTGAGCCTAGAAATTTAGATACAAACACTATGGACAAAAGCAACTAATTTGTAGATGTAAGCCAATTCTGAGAAAATTATTCTGTTTTGCATATCATTTAGGAGAGTCTCTATGAGAAGTTTCCTAAAAGAAATAAGTCTATTTTCACCTACAACCTCTTGGTACATCTTACTGCATCCCTGTTTCATCATACAATATAGAAAATGACTTGGCTCAAAGGCAAAGGCCAACTGAAACAGTATGCCGGAAAACTTAAGGACAGGAGAAGCATTCCCTGAATCTGCCCTAAAGAAAACTCTTAGGAATATGAACCTAGAGCTTTCAGAGTGGAGAGGGAAGCCAGATTTGAGAAGGAAAGAGGGAAACATGCTGATAACCACGTAGGAGGGGAGGTTGAGATGAAGGTGGTGGGATGGTGAGATGGGGGGGTGGTGTGGAGGAGCCCCAGGTTAGAAAAGAAGGCAAGAAAACCTGGTTGTTAGTTACTAACAGTGATCTCGGCTGTGCACTGCGGGCACCGCTGCCCTCTTACCGCCTCCTGAGCGTGCGATTTGCTCATGATGGTGAGCAGAGTCTGCAAGAGCACATCTAGGAGGCTCTCCACCATCATCTCTACTTCCTCCATGACATCTGCCTCCTGGAGCAAGCAGTGAGAGAGCACACCATTAGCACCAGGTCAGGCTGATGTGCAGCTGGCAGCACTTACTAAGTCAGCCATGTCAGAATGGTCTTCTGACTGGATTCTCAACATTGAGCTCGCAGTCTCACCAACATGCAGTGTCAAGGAACCCAGGACAACTCTGACAGAAGGCTCACTTGCCATTGTTGTCCAGGCATGGTGGTTGCAGCCTTACTCTAATGCAGCACCACTCACAATTGTGAATCTCAGGCAGATAGGTTAATTTTGACATACTAGGCAGAAGCAAAGGACTCAAGTTAAATGTTTTCTTTGGTTTCCCAGAATAGTCAGGAGAAAGCACAACTCTGCCAACTAACACTTTGCGAAATGACAAAGTTTGAAAAATGGTGAAGTATTCACACCACAGGGTGTGGCAGCAGCACCTTCACCAGGACGAAGGCATACAGAAGTAGATCATCTCTCTCAGGGTTTTCTCCTTGGGTGTCCTCAATCCAACCCGGCCTGCTGCCCAGATACGCCTGGGTCCCACTTGTAGCTTGCTCCTTAGCTCTCTTGCTTGTGTTCCCTTGTCCACCTGAAGGATGCTAGTCTCCATGCATCTTTCTCTGGCTGCCACACAAAAACCATATAACATGTCTCCTAAAGGCTGCTTCCCAGGCACTAGGCTCTGTATTTCAGATAAGTCGGTGTTATCCTTTTATAGACCTCTCACATTCATCTCCAATTCTGTAGAATGACTTTAATTATCTCGCAAAGAGATTCCCATTGCCCCATTACCAAGATTTTGTACTATTAGTGGTCCTTATGTCCATCCTCCATCCAGCCATCAATCTATCATTCGTTAAGCACCTTCCATGTGCCAGTCACTATTTCAGGACCTGAATATACATAGGTGAACATGAGAGATAATATCTGTGCTCTCACTGAGCTTAGATTTCATCTTTCCTCTACCTATCCATACAAAATAATTATACTCTGCCCCATACCACATGAAGAATTTGAGCAGCCATTGGGGCCTAAGTCATTTTTTCTATCTGTTGATTGTAACACTCTTACTTGTGACATATCTTTGAGTAGTTGTTAGCAATTAACGAACTTTCTCTAGCCCCACAAAAACAACCAAACTTTCTCCTCCAGGTTTTTACTGGTTCCCATTCCTCTTCCAATCCTCCCTTTCATTGTTCTTTTTTTGCTTCAATTTTTCTCCTTCCTTTAGTAATAAGCTACACACAACCCCTTCCCCTCCTCAGATATGACCGTGGGCTACTAGTAGACCTTACGTGCTTGGTGTGCCTTCTCTGAGGCATGATGGGAAGGAGAGCTGCCAAGTCTTTCCTGGAGCCAAGAGCAAATGATAGGGCCATTATCACCACCATAGTCACTCTCTGCCAAGCTGGGCCTCTGTCACCAGATAGTACTTCAAGACTGAACACCAGAGTACCCTACTGGGTCCCTGTCCCCTGCTCAAACCAAATATACTCTTTCTTTTAGGTATCTCTCCTGCTCCATGTGGCTATGTTCTTACCATCTAAAACATTGGCCTTCATTTTAAATGCACTTGAAATTTTATTCTCTAGAAATTTTAATAAAATGGTATAATAATAAACCTATTTTTGTTCATTTCTTTTTTTTTTTTTTTTTTTTGAGACAGAGTCTCACTTGTTGCCCAGGCTAGAGTGAGTGCCGTGGCGTTAGCCTAGCTCACAGCAACCTCAAACTCCTGAGCTCAAGCGATCCTTCTGCCTCAGCCTCCTGAGTAGCTGGGACTACAGGCATGCGCCACCATGCCCGGCTCATTTTATATATATATATATATATTAGTTGGCCATTTAATTTCTTTCTATTTATAGTAGAGACGGGGTCTCGCTCTTGCTCAGGCTGGTTTCGAACTCCTGACCTCGAGCAATCCGCCCACCTCAGCCTCCCAGAGTGCTAGGATTACAGGCGTGAGCCACCGCGCCCGGCTCATTTCTTTATACTTTCTTGCAGTTTCTAAATTTTCTATAAGAAATATATGTTTCTTCTATTATCAAAAATATATGAAATAAATATTAAAATAAATTCCCACTCTCACCCATGCCTCATACATGTCTTTCCTTCACTCCTTCCTACCTCAACTCCTCCCCTCCTACCACAGATCTCCTTTAAAAAGAAAAAACAAGATGAAATAACATAGGCAAAAGCATTATCAGTTGAACTCTGACCCCTAAAGTACAATTCTACTATTCTATGGTAGAGCTCAGAGCTCTTGTGGGCAACATTTACCTCTTGTATATCCTGACCTCATCTGGTGTGGTGTAGGAATGCCATATGGGTAGAATCAAGCTGTCAGGAACCTGACAGAAAAGTCTGATTGAGTAAGCTCCATCTCAGTCTGAGTCTGCCTCCCTGTGTTCATGCCTAAGTATCATCAGAAAACTCCCAGGAATCTAGAATTAAAACTTTTTGATAGAAACAGAGCATGGCACAGGATTAGGCTTTCAGGTACTACAGATAACTACCATGTTTCCCCAAAAATAAGACAGGGTCTTATATTTATTTTTCCTCAAGAAGACACCCTAAGGCTTATCTTCAGGGGATGTGTTATTTTCCCCTCAAAGCTTCAGCTGGCAGCACGCACAGGATGGCTGGGACCTGACAGGGGGAGCTGACCTTGTTGGTGGAGCTGCCCGCACCTTTCCGGTCACCTCTGGGATAGTAACTGTCACGATGGGGCAGATGAGAAGGGCTGCTCGTCTTCTTCACTGCTCCGCAACAAAATGCATGGATTGTGCAGATACGCTGCATAGCCTAGCCCGTCACTAGGTCTTATTTTTGGGGTAGGGCTTATATTGCGCAAATGCTTAGAAATCCTGTTAGGGCTTATTTTATGGGTCGGTCTTATTTTTGGGGAAAGACGGTATATTTCTGGGTAGGTTTATGGTAGAACAACTTTTAAAATAGGAAGAATATGTTGTAGTAAGAAGCCTGCAAGGCATACCGAGGCCTCATTCACTTGGGCACCTTGCTGTCACTGATGAAAGAGCATCTCTGACTAAGAAGTATACAAAGATCTTTGTTGGTCTACCTCTGGCTAACGTATTAATAACACAAGACTAAGGCAGAGCTTAGTGGGGTAGAACGAGTGCGGGGCCACTACCAGAGAGCTGGTCTTGACGATGGAGAAGATACTGCTGAGAATCCCTGAGCAAATTAGTAGCTCTTTCTGCTGCCTCAGGTGAAGGTGAATGTGATGGAGAACCACAGGAAGCAGGATGCGGCGGGATTCTGGGAGAGAAAACACAAGGTGAAGAAGCCCTTCAGAGAAGAACCAGCTATTGCTAGAAGCCAGTGGCACTGTGAGACTTAGCTAGTTTCAAAGCAGGTGGGGTCGTGACTGCAGCTAAAGTAGAGGTAATCTCCTTCCCTTATAAGGGCCCCAAAGCCTACTGCCTAGAGATTAGAAACTATCCCAAGACATTGTTCTTCCATCTTTATTTCCTTTGTTCTCATTTCAAGTCCCAGCATCCATGACCTTTTGTGTAACATGAATGTTAGAAATCTGATTCCAAATGAAATCTGTTTAATGATTAGACTCCAAATTAAAAGCACAATTTACAGTGAAAACTCCATTTAAATGGCACACTTACCATGAACTACATTGACTGAATTTGCAGATTTGATATGGATTACAGATTGTCCCTCTTTATGCCCTGCCTAGGTGGCCTAGCATGCCCACCCCTGCTGTGAGCATTTACTGTACCACAGCTATCAGGCCTGCTCCCTTTCCCCAACAGCCCTGTTAGACTGCTGTTCATTGTGTCCACAGCAATGACTAGAAGCACGACCTTTGTCTTGTCATAAGACTGTGAGAATTAGTCAATGCTATCATCAATCCTAGTGCACACTTCAAATGTTTTTCTTTGTTACTAGAATAGCATTTTTATCAGGAGGTAATTATATTTAGAACTCTGAATCCAGGAAGCCTGAATCCTAATTCAAGTTCCCTTATTAACTCATTCTGAGACTTTAGGCAGGCTAACTCCCGTGGGCTTGATTTTCCTCATCGGTAAATGGGGTGCTAATGACCTCATCTACATTTACTTAATAGGATGGTTAGACATCAAAGTGAAATATAAGTGTGAATGTGTTTCTGGCACCCTGTATTCCTATGTGGTCAGTGATTTTCTGACCCTGAAGTTCTCATCATATCTGGCTAGCACAATTAAGTCATATTATCAGTAACACAAACAAACCATGGCATTTTGGATTTACCATTCATATTTGACCATAGTTAAGGGCTCCACATGAAATTCAGAAAGAAAATCTTTTTCAATCAAAGATAAATTACATGACATATAAGAGATTTTGGCATTGCCTTGTCAAATACTTAGAATACATTCAACAGAATAGAATAACAGTTAATACATATTTAAAAGGCTTCTTGGATAAAAGAAAAGTTGACACTGCATTTTGAAGACCAAAATATCAACATAGTAGGTTTTATAACAACCAATATCTGCTTGCAGACAAAAACAGTAGTTTGTTACTAGAGCTTGCTGAAGAAGAGACCAAGCTCTGAGAATGTGTTGGTTAAATGATACCACTGGTAAAGAAAGTCTTGTTTCAGTGAAGATGCTAGGACTCAGGCATTCAATGAAACTGAGATACAAATGAAATTTTGGTGGTGGATTGTCATCTCAAAATACAATTACATGGTATTATGCCACATAAGGTTTAAGGAAAATTTTTCTAAAGTGATTGTGTGAATCTAAAGTACTTGCAAAAATATTATAAATTAAGTATATCAGTGAGGTCAATCTTTTGTTCCCCTTTCCATATATTCCAAAAGCATCTTCTTTAAGCATTGCATAAAACTTGAGTGTGTGCAATGGCCTCAGTGACAGTATGTCAAAACCATTGATAAAATCTTCAACCCAGGAGCTGAAGAGAGAAATGTTTACCATAAACAGTTCCTAGTGGAGAAAAGATGACTTGCTGGGTGGCAGCTTTACCATTAGCAATACTATATATACCCGCAGAGCTAAGTCAATGGGAACATCTATTTAGTATTGCAAATATGTATAGTGCTGGGCTGATAAATTATTGTTTTTATACTTTAAAAGTTAAACCTAAAAAAATTAACCACCTAAAATTCTAATTACAAAAATTATAATAATAATTGTTCTGCTAGTGTGTCAAATGTATTTCTGTGCCCCAGAAGTTTATTCTAGGACCATGATATTTTACCTAAAGGATCAGGCTCACACTGATCTTAACATTTGGCCACTGAACATTTGGTGCCCTTGCAAGATAGAACTTGATCACATATGATATGGTTTCAGGAATGAATCCTGATGTTCTTTCTGAAAGGCAGCCTCAGCTGTTGATGCATAAGTTAGGTCATCCTGACTCCTTGGAAACTGTCCATTTCCCTATCTAATCCTTAGTGGCTCCTACAAAGAGAGGAAAAGGAATCTATCTCACTGATGTGTCAGGAAAACAAGAAAGCACAGGATCCTCAGGAGGCCCTTTCAGGGCCTCTTTTATTTCCTTGTTTTATTCTTATCCCTTTGGGCTGGACCCTTCTCTTTTGCTCTCCCTCTTTTCCCTCTGTCTTCTATTCTGCTGGCAGTGTGGCAGGCTCCATTCTTGGTAGCTAGCTAGATTTGTGGACATGGAGGTTGCTCTGCAGTCCACATACTATATAGATTGAATGTTTGTGTTCCCCTTGCCAAATTGATATGTTGAAACCTAATCCACAATTGTGATGGTATTTGGAGGTGGAGTCTTTGGGAAGTGATTACGTCATGAGGGCCTAGTGCCTTTTAAAAAGAGAGCTCCCTTGCTCCTTCTGCCATGTGAGGACACAGAGAGAAGATAACTGTCTGTGAACCAGGAAGTGGGCCCTCACCCGATAATGAATCTGCTAGTGTCTTGATCTTGGCCTTGCCACCCTCCAGAACTGTGAAACATAAATGTTGTTTATAAGCCACCCAGCCTATGGTATATTGTTACAGCAGTCTGAATAAACAATGACAATACTCTATTGACAGGGTGTGGGTCTCTAGGAATAAACTGTGAATGAGGCAGTAGGCCTAGGTCTTGGCTGCATTCTCTAAGATAGTTCACCAAAAATGCCACAATTTAAGAATGCATTTTCTTGCATGATGGTTGATAAAACAGATCCTTTGATTACCACTTGGCTGTCTCCCCTAGAAGGGATAAAAGATGAAACTGAGTCTCATTCCAACTCCATTTACCTGAGAAAGAAAATAGGCGGCTGTCCACCGTCCTGGCGATGGATTGCAGCTTGACCACGTCCATCGACTGCCCGATGTGCACAGTGCTTGGCATGCTCCCCAGTGTCCCTCTCACAAACTCTGCTACCTCTTGTACAGTGAACATTTGCAGCAGCTCATCGAAAATGGTGGGGAAAGAATTGAGGAGTGCAGCCTGAAGAAGCAAGTGAAGCTGTTGTTAGTTCAGGGTTAGATTTCTCACAAAATGATACCAGGTGGTGAGAGGTTGAAAAGGCATTGCAACATCACTGCCCTGGATGCACTCCTTCCTGACCCTTGACTCTACCCATCCCTATTGCAGTCCTGGGGCTGGAGCAAGGAGAACCAAAAAGAAAATGAAAACAAGATAATTTACCGGGGCCCAGACCACTTAAAGCTTTCATAACTTGCCAAGGCATTTTACCAGCAAGAGAATGGGGTATAAAGAGAAATTTGTGCTGGGCACAGTGGCTCATGCCTATAAGCCCAGCACTTTGGGGGGCTAAGATGGACGATCACTTGAGGCCAGGAATTTGAGACCAATCTGGACAACATAGCAAGACCTGCCACTGCAAAAAAAAAAAAAAAAAGAAAATAGCCAGGTGTGGTGGTGCATGGCTATAGTCCCAGCTTCTCAAGAGGCTGAGCCAGGAGTAGGAGGAGTGCCACTGTACTCCAGCCTGGATGACAAAGTGAGACCCTTTTTCAAAAAGAAAAGAAAAGAAATTTGCTCAATGTGGCTTAAGATCCATAGTGGTTTCTGCTCATAAAATAGATATAAATTTTTTGTTTGTCTCTATGATCAAACTCTTGACTTTTCAATTTTGGTTCCAAACTTGAGCCAAGAACCTCTGGAAGAAAGTAAGGCATGGAGAGCTGAGTGCCTTAAAGCAGCACCAGCTGAACTGGTGCTCACAGCCCTGCAGCCAGCAATCCAGCTCTGAGAGCTCAAGCATTTTCCCAAGATAGACATTTCCTTTACATGTGATGCCTGACAGTCTCAAGTGTAAATCAAAAAGAATGAGGAATATAATTTAGTCAGTAATCTTGAAGAGTCACTTAAGGATTACTGATAATGTTCAAGTTCAGTGAACCAGATGGCCCAGGTAAGGGGAGTTTGAGTGTGTGTGGGTAGGCTTCTTTTCTAGGATCTGAGCTCTGGTAGACCCATGAGGTGACCTCTTGAGGACAATATGATAATATAACAGTTCCAGAGCCTTTGGAAGGCAAAGTACCATAGGAAAAAGAGAATGGGTTTTGGAATTAGACAGACATAAGTTCAAATCCAAGCTTTACCATTTACCTGCCACATAACCTTTAGTGAGTTACTGCCTAAACCTAATTTTTTCATCTATAAAATGGGGATGATGTTATATAACTTATCTCCTGATATTGGTATGAGGAAAAAATTTAGATGCAAAAAGTTTCCAGTAGAGTGCCTGGACATAAATAGGCCTAAATGTATGCTGGTTCTCATTCTCTTCGCTTGTCTAAATGGAAGCAGCATTAAGGAGGCTTTTTTCACTTCTCAGTCTCATTATACCATTAATGCAAGACTTAAAAAGGGAAATGGAGTGTCACCTTGAGACCAAAAGGTGAGAACTCACTCTTCCCAAGTGGAAGCTGGGGGAAGAGAGCCTGTTTTTCTTGATTGCTTCATCAGACAGTAGACACTTGCTGAGAGAGAGTGAAAATTTAAGACTTAGGAAATAGGCCTGTACTGTGGTTTAAGTTCAGGCCAGGGCCGGGCACCATGGTTCACGCCTGTAATCCTAGCACTCTGGGAGGCCGAGGCAGGAGGATCGCTCAAGGTCAGGAGTTCAAAACCAGCCTGAGCAAGAGCAAGACCCCATCTCTAATAAAAATAGAAAGAAATTAATTGGCCAACTAAAAATATATAGAAAAAATTAGCTGGGCATAGTGGCGCATGCCTGTAGTCCCAGCTACTCGGGAGGCTGAGGCAGGAGGATCGCTTGAAGCCAGGAGTCGGAGGTTGCTGTGAGCTAGGCTAACACCATGGCACTCTAGCCGAGGCAACAGAGTGAGACTCTGTCTCAAAAAAAAAAAAGTTCAGGCCAGGCCAGACCTAAGTGTAGAATTTACATGAATTCTATCTACAGATTTATAAATCCTGGAATAAATATCAAGAATATTGTTTTGTAGTAATTATAACCAGAATAACATATTTTAAGTAGGTTAGAAACAAAAGGCAAAGAGAGGGAAGTAGGTGCTTCATAATCAATAACAAATAGTAACGAATCTGCTCTCTTAAATGGTGAAATTTCCTATATTTATGCACCATGAGAGAAGGACACTTGCACCCTGACATTGTCTAGTGATCATAATCAAAGATATAAAGTCTAACTGAATAAAATATTTGCTGAGAGTTCTGAAACTCATAAAATAAGAGCCTGCCACCAAAGCAGTTCTGATCCTGACACAGGACTTAACTGAGACTAAATCTAAGCTATTCATCTTGATGTGGTAGGAGCATGTTATTGAGTACAAGGCAGTGCCAAGTTCCTAGAAGATATATCTGCTTTTTTCCCCAATTTCTTTCTTTTGTTTGAATTATAGCTACCTCCAATCTCCTCATCTCTCTTTTTTGGCTGAGAGGAAGAGAGAGTCCTTGGCCCCTGTTGGAAGGAAAAGATGGCCCGTGGGAAGGGGAGGGGAAGGAAGATGAGTTGCTTGGGGTACTTAGGAGGAGAGATAATGGAAGGGGTCTTCTTTACAGAGGCACCTAGAAACCTTAAGGTTTTCCCTTATAGAGTCTACTTCCCAGGTGATCACCTGTCCTACAGGCAATTGGCATCAATGAGCAACACAGAGGCAAGTGGAAAAAAAAAGAGTAGACTATTTTAATCTTAAAAGAGACAGTTTCAACACATACGTACATTAACAACAAACCTGGCAGTGACTTAATGAATGGACATAGAGAGACGGTCTGATCTTTACTAACAGGTTTTGGTGTCATAATTAGCTTCAAAAAGTCAAAGAGCCATAATCTAGTAGCTAAAAATTCTGACATTCATTTTTATTAGAAAAACTAACCCCCTTGTGACTGGGGTAATGAATCCTTGACTTGTTTTAGGGTGAGGCCAGGTGGAAAAGTAACAGATTAGCTGGCCAGGCAGTTTTAATATAAGGAAACAAATTTTCTTCCCATACTGATATTTCTAGTAGAATCTAATCCCAATTCTTAACCAAAATTTTCTAGTTATTCCTACTATGTTTCAATTTGTTTCACTCTTAACTTCTGGAATGGATAAGTACTAATCTAAATTTTAATTAATACAGTGATTAATTAGGAAATAAAATTTCCTGGACATTCTGAATACACCCTATGAATATGTTCATAAAAAACAAAATATTATGGTAGCTAAATACATTCAGTCTAAAAGGTTCATAAAAAATTTGTACTTCTTCTCCACCATAAGCCACTGAGCTGTGTTGTATTTGGCAGCTGAGGCATTGCTAGCTTAGTTATTTCCTTATAAATCACACCTTACCCAACACACAGGATCCTGGAAAGGCTTCTTCAACTCTAGAAACTAGAGGACAAAGAAACCACCTGATAAGAAAGACAAGAAATCCAGCAGCAAAGCTTCTCTATAGCTCACAGACCTGAGTGAAAAGAAGTGTTTCTGAGTTTCTGCTGTCCAGACTGAGCACAAACCGGATGGACTGGAAAAGTTCTTGAATGCTGGATCGGAATTGCTCCTCTTCCATCCCACATGTGGCTCGTGAGTACAGGATCCGTGACTGTACAATGAACTTGAAAAGGTACTCCAAAGCCTAGAAAATGTGGAAGAAAAAGTGATGGAGAAGTATCGAAGATGCCCAGGAACTCACATAGCAGGGAACAAAGGGCAAATTAACAGCAAATTCAACACTAAAGTCAAGTGATGGGCAATTCTAACTATGGAGACAGACATTTTATTTTTAAAATATTTTTCTCAAATATCCAAACTGCCATTAAGCAGCAGCTGTTTTCTTATTGAGAGAATCATTAAATGAATTCACAACTGTTCTCTGAGGTTCTGGAATTAAGGAACCATACACAGTAAAAGAAACAGTTGAATTCAAGAACATTTAGGATCAAAAGAAAATTAAGCTTCTTTCTTTTTTTTTTCAAGTATGAAAATAAAAGGCTCAAAAGGCAAGGATGTAAGATCTACTCCTGAGTTTACTGCAAGGAAGAGTCCTTTAAGGCTGTGGTCCCCAACCCTGAGCCATGGAATGGTACTGGTCCCTAGCCTGTCAGGGCTGCACAGCAGGAGGTGAGCGGAGGGTAGGCAAGTGAAGCTTCATCTGTATTTAAAGTGGCTCCCCATCACCTGCATCACTGCATAAGCTCTACCTCCTGTCACATAAGTGGTGGCATTCGATTCTCACAGGAGTACAAATCCTACTGTAAACTAGGCATGTGAGGTATTTAGGTTGTGTGCCCCTAATGAGAATCTCATGCCTGATGATCTGAGGTGGAGCTGAGGTGGTGGTGCTAGTGCTGGGGAGCAGCTGCAAATACGGATTATCATTAGCAGAGAGGTTTGACTGCACCATAAATGTAATGCACTTGAATCATTCCCAAACCATCCCCACCCACCACCCCGGTCTGTGGAAAAATTGTCTCCCATGAAACCAGTCCCTGGTGCCAAAAAGGCTGGGGACCACTGCTTTAAGGGGTCCCCTGCATCTTTGAGATATGGCTGGGGTTTGACACCGTGCCTCTCTTCTCACTGGAGGTCACAGAAGTCTGGAGAAAACTTGTTATAGGTTGCACAGCAGCTGGCAGGTCTGACAAATCTACTCTCCACCCCTTTCCAACCAAGACATCTGCCATAAACAGTTTATAAACAACACAGATGATGAAGCTTTCATAAAATGGTTTGGGAGCAGAATCTGATTCTGAGGAGTGCTGCAGCTTCGCTCATGTTTACAAACATAGTAATTCTCTTTTAAGAGAACAGATTCAAGACCCAAGACTATGTTTGCTAATCAAAGGAATGCCACATATTTTCTAGACACTGAAAAGGCAGACACAATGGAAAGAAACGTATCCAAGGATAAAAGAAACAGAACTCAATTACCTGAACTATATAAAAGGAAACAATTCCCAAGCTACCTTTCATGATCTAACAACGTATTCATCTGTCAGAAAGTTTGGCATAACAGAGCTTAATATTTCGTGGCCCACACAAAATTCACTTGCAACTGGGGAATGCTAGCTTAGAAAAATGTGTCTTCTAGGCTTTTTACCAGGAGATTCTGTAGAAGAAATTAATGTGTGTCCTCATCTTCATAAATGCTACAGCCTCTGTTCTAGTAGCCTTCTAATGCCTGGTCTATAGAAAACCCAAACAGTCTGTTAATTTTTAAATCCAGATACTTACAGGCCAGACTCTGTCATTGCTCCAGTATGTCTATACTGTGGAGACTCTTCAGGCCCAAGAAGCAGAAAATATACTGTTCTGAGCCAGCTTCATTTATTAAGTTGTGCCAGTTTGAAGTTACTGAAGTAGTAAGTATTTTATATCCAAAAAAAGAAATGAAAAGAAAATTTGTGTTTCCCAAACCAAATGCTAGGTAGCAAGTCTGACCTTCCTCCTTTAGGTATTTTGGTTTAGTATGATTAAGATGGCTTTCTGGGCTCAACTGAGGACAAAGGAGGGTCAGGGTCCATGTCCACTGACACCCTGGAATCCTCATAGGTAAAGACAGAATAGATTTCCTTGGGATAGATTACAGAATCAGGATGACTTCCTCAGTTAAATCACACAGACAAGTAAAAGTATGCTAAGACCTGAAAAGAGTCACCAAAATGTGGCATGTATAAGAATAGAATGTGAGCCTGTTGATCACTTTATGGTCATATGCTCAAATCAAGAAGGATGCAGGAAGGATCAACAATTATGTGGAACACTGGAAATAAAGACAGGAAAACAAGCTATATATATTTTTTAAATGCAATCTCAGGATACCCTGAGAGGTGGGAAAATCTAGTTATGTGCTACATACTCCTCTAATTTTATCATTTATTTATTTAATCTTTTGGAGACTGGAGCTTGCTCTGTCCCCCAGGCTGGAGTGCAGTGGTGTAATCATAGTTCACCATAGCCTCAAATTCTTGGGCTCAAGTGATTCTCCTGCCTCAGCCCCTCAGTAGCTAGGACTACAGGCACAGGACACTGCCCCTGGCTAAGCTTTTTTGGTTTTTTTGTACAGAAAGAGTCTCGCTATGTGCCCAGGCTGGCCTCAAACTCCTGGTCTCAAGTGATACTACCTCCTCAGCTTCCCAAAGTGCTGGGATTACAGGTGTAAGCCACCATGCCAAGCCTCATCTAATTTTAAAAAGGAAACTTTTTTTTTTCATCATCATTGCCAGTCTTTTCAGTTTGAAATAACTGCCACAAGAGATGTATTGAGTGATCTGAAATGTCCACCAGTTTCAGAGAGGCAGAACCAGATAGTAAAATCACTTGCATCTTTTGGGTATGAGGGTTTTTTTATTTCTCTATTTGGTTCCATATTATAAAACACCTAGCAGAGGAGCACACAGATGGTGTAAAAGAAGGCTCTGTGAAAACCTGTATGATGGCATAGAAAATGAGCCCCTTTCTAGTCATCCATCAGCACCTGACTTCCCCCTTCTTGACTCCTCAATTTTTAGGATCAGCACCTGCTTGGCCAGGACCAGGTGACACTGCCCACCTCTGACAGATTCAACCAGGAAAAGAGAATGATGTCATAGGTGAGAGGTGAATCCTGTGGAATTTGTAGACACAATAAAATGCTTTACTGTGGCTAAAGCAGCTTCCCTGTCCTTTTCCACTTATGGCTGGTGTGGTGGCCTCACACCTGTAATCCCAGCACTCTGGGAGGCCGAGGCGGGCGGATTGTTCGAGGTCAGGAGTTCGAAACCTGTCCTTTTCCACTTAAGTTAATAAACCTGAAAAGAAAAGGGATCCTAAAAGTTATTACAACCTTTCTATCACAAAGAAGATCCATCGTGCCCTCTCTTTCCTCCTCATGGCTATCTGCTAAGGAATTGGTACAGCTTCACAGTGAAAAGTGTGCTGTTCTTTTTGGAATGCCTTACCAAGAACCATCCTCAAACCCACAATGACACCCTTTACAGGTCACTTACATGCAAACAAATAATATAACCAAGTAGGAAATGAAGTACTCTTTATTTTCATATTCTTTAGCAGCAGAACTTTTTTTAAAGGTCATGATTCTGAAAGTGAAAGGAAGAGATGGGATTATGAGTGGCAAGATATATTGAATCAAGAGTAATAAACAAGTTTCTAGCCTGGTGTGGTAACTCATGCCTGTAATCCCAGCATTCTGGGAGGGTGAGGCAGGAGGATCACTTGAGGCCAGGAATTTGAGGTTGCAGTGACCTCAAGCCACTGAACTCCAGCCTGGGTAACAGAGCCAGGCTCTGTCTCAAAAAACAGAAAACAAAAAACAAACAAACAAAAAATGTTTTCTGGGCTAGGTGTGATGGCTCACGTCTGTAATCTGAGCACTCTGGGTGGCCAAGGCAGGAGGATCACTTGAGGCCACGAGTTTAAGACCAGCCTGGGTAACATAGCAAGATCCCATCTGCACAAAAAGTTAAAAAATTAGCTGGGTGTAGTGGTACATGCCTGTAGTCCCAGCTACTCAGAAGGCTGAAGCAGGATAGTTTGAGCTCAGGAGTTGGAGGCTGTAGGGAGCTATGATTGTATGACTACACTCTGGTATAGGTGACAGAGCAAGACCCTGTCTCAAAAAAATAAAAAAATAAAAAATAAATTTCCTGGTCCACAGCTAATGATACTAGAATGAGAAGTGTCAGGCCAGGAGTATATATCCTATGAAGAAGAATGAAAACAAGATTGGATGGAGACTTACTAGTTTGGTCAAGAGCACTTGTAAACTGAAATTCGATGAAGAAGGATAAATGGCCCAATAAAAGTTTTCAATGTATTAGAAAACAAGTTTGAAATAGTAAGAACTAGTATGAAAGGACCTCAGGAAAGTGCTTTTGAGAGTTCCCCAAATGGAGTTCTTCCTTTTCCCCACCCAAACCTGACCTTCTCCAGAATTCTGTATCTCCATAAATGGCCCTGCCATCAACCTAGCTGATCTAGCCAGGCCCCTTGGAACCAGCCTCAGTTCTCCCTTTCTGTCACCTTCAATATACAACCTAACATTTGAAAGCCCCTGCTATAGTTACATCTGTTGCCTTTTGGTTCCTTGAAAACTCAAGCTCTTTCCCACCTAGGCCTTTGAACATACTATTTCCTCAGTCTGGAATGCTCATCCCCTAGCTTTTAACACTGAAATCAGCTCAGAAGTCACCTCCTCAGAGAAGCTTTCCCTAAGCCCCTCCTCCCCAGATAGTCTATTCCATGATCTTGTTTATTTCATTCACAGTACTCATCAAGAATTTTTTCCTGACTCTGTATATTTATGTTTTACATGTTTATTGTCTGTCTTCCTTCACTTGAATGGTAGTACTACG
This sequence comes from Microcebus murinus, assembly GCF_040939455.1. Lineage (NCBI taxonomy): Eukaryota > Metazoa > Chordata > Mammalia > Primates > Cheirogaleidae > Microcebus > Microcebus murinus. The sequence goes on along the minus strand of NC_134104.1, from coordinate 156,525,508 downwards.
AGGGCCTAGCCTTTTCTGCTTGGACCCCTGCTAAATCTCCAGTGGCTAGTATAGTATCTGATACATGGCAGGTATCAAGCAATATTGACTGAATGAATGATTCTTAGGAGGAAATAACTTCTGTGATGCCTTCTCCAGTATCTTTAAGCAATTAATTTTGGGGCTCACAGAGAATCTTTTGTATTGAACTCAACTTTTATCCCCTCAAATATTAGGGGATTTGACAGGTGCTAGGAATTTGACAGGTGCTGGAGTTCTGAGAAGAACAAAATCCAGGCCCTCATATCACACTCAGTACCCTGCTCTACTTTTGTGTTTGTGCCTGTCTCCCCTTACGACACTGGGGATGTGTTCTTCAAGAAAATGGGCTGGTCTTAATCATTTTTGTATCATCCATGACAGATGGTGACTGTTCAGTGGACATACGTATGAAGGAAGAAAGAAATGAGACTTGTGGCCTCATATTTTTACAGAATGTGCAGAGACAGGATAAATGCAGATCTATAATTTGATTTTGCCCCTTCAATCTGATGATGCTTAAGAAAACAATGTTACACCCGTTACCATGTGGACAAGAAGAACAAAAACACAGGCCCAGTACTTAGTGCAGATGATGTGATATTAAAATAGAGGAATAAAGCAAAAATACTTTGCTTTTCTTTACAGCAGAAGCAGTAGCCATGAAAAGAAGTTACCAGACAGTGGACTTAACTCACAATGAAGACAATCTCCTCCCAACTGGAGCTATCCAGCAATGCAAAGGGCTTCTTTGTCAGGGAACTTGTGCAAGCAGGGGTGCTGACAATGATCATGACCATGGAAGACCCCAGGTTCAACTTAAGGCTAAGGTTTTAAGATTATCTTCTTTTCAACATACCCATTCAGCTCTTTTTACTTAAACCAATTCCAAAAAACAATGCCTAGTAACTACCAAAGAAGGGAATAGTATTGGAAGATATTAATTCTAATCAGTGTTGCCACCAACATTGGCTTAGAAGTTGTTTAGCCAGTGGACTGAACTACTGGTAAGAATCAGGCAGGGAAGGATGGCTAGGAGCCATGTGCACATCATCCCTACCTCCTGCTTTGAGATAAAATTGCCAGGAATAAAGTTTTCCTGGGGCAAAATCAAGGTGAGGAAGGAAGAATTTTGTGGATAAAGGCAGTAATTCCTGAAAGCAAGCCAGTGAACTTGTATGTCTACACTTGTCCTGCACACTATACCACTGAGATTACTCACAAACAATTGCATGAGTGGACCCTTTATGTACAGAGAGCTCAGTACATTACCCGCATGGCTTCTTGAATGTGGTCCTGCCGAATTAGTTCTGCTGAGCAGTCCATATACCACTTCAAACAGCGGATGAGCTCCCTGAAAAACAGAACAGTTCCAAAACTCCACTTTAATCCAAAAGCGATGTAGCCTAAAATGTGTGTAGCCCTGAATTAGTCAAATAGGTAATAATGGTCTACTGATAAGCTAGTGTGGAATGATGGATCCATTATAGCTGTGGAATATTCAGATCATCTGAGACTAGACAACATTACCTATCCAAAAGGAGTTGCCACATTTTAATCAACAATTACAATCACTTTTCCCCACTCTGCACAATATACATTTGTTCTGTGATTACAAGAAAGTTTTCCCAAAGACTTGAACTGGATGTATATTTTTGTTCCAACTGAGTGGAATGGTTTTACTGGGACAGAAGGTATACACATTTATATGACAAAAGACTACAAAGGTCAAAGAGTACAGGCCATGATCACATCTGAGGCCTATCACTATCTGTGTATCCTCCAGCCAGTTATTTAATCCTTTTGTTCCTCATTCTCTTTATTTAAAATGTGGAGAATAGTATGTCTCAAAATTATTGTGACTACTAATAGGATGACATATATAAAGCACATAGCACAGTCAGCTCTCCAGAATGACATCAAAGTACCAGAGTTCTAGTGACTCCATAGTGTTGCTACCATTGACTTTTACTTATTTTCTCAATAATTGTGCTAATTCCATAGAAGAAAATGGTGCTTTCTTACTGCTTTAATAGTCTTAGAAAACATGTTTTTCTCATATTTGCTTACTAGTTATAGTATCTCTCTTATGGACTTTTATTTTCTTTGACATTTATCTGTGGGTGCTATTTTAGCTATTCACATGTTTCTTGTGAAAAAAGCAAAACATTTTTAGCAGCTTTACCATCATTTCTTAGAAACAAAATTATGGCAAATCTGTAATACACTATGGCTTAAAATGTCAGTTGAAAGCCCACTGCTAGGCTAGACTGCTGTGGCATCAGCCTAGTTCACGGCATCCTCAAAATCCTGGGCTCAAGTGATTCTCTTGCCTCAGCTGCCTGAGTAGTGCCACCATGCCCAGCTAATTTTTCTATTTTTAGTAGAAAGGGGGTCTCGCTGTTGCTCATGTTGGTCTCGAACACCTGAGCTCAAGTGATCCTCCCGCCTTGGCCTCTCAAAGTGCTAGGATTACAGGTGAGCTTTTCCTCTAAGATCAGAAACAAGAATGCTTCCTTTGCCTCTTTTATACAATACAGTACAGGAAGTTATAGCCAGAGAAATTATTCAAGAAAAATAAATAAAGGGCATTCAAATTGGAAAGGAAGAAGTAAAATTATGTATTCAGATGACATAATCATATATGTGGAAAACACTAAAGATTCCACAAAAAACTGTTAGAACTAATAAACAAATTTAGCAAACTTGTAGAAGACAAAATTAAAAAAACAAAAAATCAGTTGCATGTTTAGACACTAAATACTAACAATCTAGAAAGGAAATTAAGAAAACAATTACACTCAGCAGAAATATTACAGGCCAGAAGAGAATGGTATGGTATTTTCAAAGTGCTGAAAGGAAAACAAAATTGTCAGCCAAGAATGTTATATTGTGAAGTTTCATAAATGAAGGAGAAATAAAGTCTTTCCCAGACAAGCAAATGCTGAGAGAATTTGTCACCACTAGACTGGCCCTATGGGAAATGATCAAAGGTATTTTAAACATGGAAACAAAAGGACAGTATACACCATCATGAAAACACACACACAAATAAAACTCATAGGTTTTATAAAACAATGCAAAGCAGGAAGAGAAAGGAATTAAATGGCAATATGACAGAAGTTAAGCAAACCACAAAGACAAAAAGAGAAAAACAAAGAATTTATAAAACAACTAGAAATCAATTAATAATATAACAAAAACAAAGCTTCACATACCAATATTAACTTTGAATGTAAATGGACTAAATTCTGCACTTAAAAGATGCACAATGGCAAAATGGATTTAAAAATATAATCCAATTATATGCCACTTATACAAGAAACTCACCTTACCCATAAAGACACATAGACTGAAAGTAAAGGGGTAGAAAAAGGTATTCCATACAAATGGAAATCAAAAGTAAGCAAGAATAGCTATACTTATATCAGATAAAACAGACTTTAAGTCAAAAACAGCAAAAAACCAAAGAAGGTCATAATATAATGATAAGGGGATCAATTCAGCAAAAGGATATAAAGATGCTAAATATATATGCACCCAACATCAGAGCACCCAGATTCACAAAACAATATTATTAGACCTAAAGGGATAGACAACAACATAATAATAGGAGACTTCTATACCTCATTCACAGCACTAGACAGATCATCAAGACAAAAAATCAACAAAGAATCATTGGATTTAAATTGGACTTTAAACCAAATGGTCTTAACAGACATTTCCAACAACTACAGACTATACATTATTTTCACCAGTACATGGAACAATCTCCAAGATAGACCACATTATAGGCCACAAAACAAGTCTTAATAAAGTTTAAAAAATTGAAGTCATATCAAGTATATTCTAAGACCACAGGGGAATAAAGGCAGAAATCAAAATGAAGAGGTACTTCAGAAACTATACAAACGTGAAAATTAAACAATATGCTCCTGAATGACGACTGGGTCAATGAAGAAATAAACGAAATCAAAACTTTTTTGAAAAATATGACAATGAAAATACAACATACCAAAACCTCTGGGATACAGTAAAAGCTGTGGTAAGAGGAAAGTTTATGGCATTAAATGCCTATATCAAAAAGGCAGACAGAGCTACCAGTAGAACTGCCATTTGATCCAGCAATCCCATTATTGGGCATCTACCCAAAAGAATAAAAGACATTCTATAAGAAAGACATCTGCACTACAATATGTATATCAGCACAATTCACAATTACAAAGGTGTGGAAACAACCCAAGTGCCCATCAATATATGAGTGGATTAATATGTGGTATATGTATACCATGGAGTTCTACTCAGCAATAAAAAACAATGGTGATCTAGCACCTCTTGTATTATCCTGGATATAGCTGGAGCCAATTCTACTAAGTGAAATATCCCAAGAATGGAAAAACAAGCACCACAGGTACTCACCATCAAATTGGTATTAACTGGATCAACACTTAGGTGCACATATAGTAATAACATTCACCAGGTATCAGGCAGATGGAAGGTGGGGAGAAGGGGATGGGTCCACACACCTAATGTGTGCAGTGTGCACCATCTGGGGGATGGACATGCTTGAAGCTCTGACTCGAGTGGGGCAAAGGCAATATATGTAACCTAAACATTTGTGCCCCTGTAATATGCTGAAATAAAAAAATTAGACAGGGCCGGGCACTGTGGCTCACGCCTGTAATCCTAGCACTTTGGGAGGCCGAGTCGGGCGGATTGCTCAAGGTCAGGAGTTCGAAACCAGCCTGAGCAAGACCCCGTCTCTACCAAAAATAGAAAGAAATTAATTGACCAACTAAAAATATATATACAAAAAAAAAATTAGCTGGGCATGGTGGCGCATGCCTGTAGTCCCAGCTACTCGGGAGGCTGAGGCAGAAGGATCGCTGAGCCCCGGAGATTGAGGTTGCTGTGAGCCAGGCTGACGCCACGGCACTCACTCTAGCCTGGGCAACAAAGTGAGACTCTGTCTCAAAAAAAAAAAAAAAAAATTAGACAAAAAAGCAGAAAGATTACACATTAACATCCTAACATTGCACTTCAAGGAACCAAAAAAAAAAAAAAAAAAAAAAAGAATAAACCAAACCTAGAATTAGCAGAAGAATTAAAAAAGAGCAGGGCAGAACTAATGAAATATGAAAGAGATGAAAAAACAAAAAACAAAACAAAAAAACCAAAACAGTTTGGTTTTGGTTGATGCAGTTTCATTCTTCTGCATATTGCTATCCAATTTTCCCAGTACCATTTATTGAATAGTGTGTCCTTTCCCCAGTGCATGTTTTTGTCTGCTTTATTGAAGATCATTTGGTTGTAGGAATATGGTTTTATGTCTAGGTTCTCTATTCTGTTCTCTTGATCTATGTGTCTACTTTTATGCAAGTATCACACTGTTTTGGTTAGTATAGCCTTGTAGTATAATTTGAAGTCAGGTAATGTGATGCCTAAAGCTTTGTTCTTTTTACTTAGGATTATTTTGGCTATTTGGGCTTCTTTTTGGGTCCATATGAATTTTAGAATTTTTTTTTTCTAATTCTATGAATAATGATGTTGGTATTTTGATAGGAATTGCATTGAATCTGTAGATTTCTTCAGGCAATGTGATCATTTTAACGATATCATCTCTTCCAATCCATGACCATGGGATGTTTTTCCATTTGTTTATGACATCTATGATTTCCTTCATCAGTATTTTATAGTTTTCCTTGTAGAGATCTTTCACCTCCTTGCTTAATTTCTTCTGTTACATATAATAATTATATATATATTTGCAGCTCTTGTAAATGGGATTGAGTTCTTGATTGGGGTCTTCTCTTGGTCATTGTTGGTGTATAGAAATGCTATTGATTTTTGTACATTAATTTTATAACCTGAGACTTTGCTGAATTCATTTATCACACCTAGGAGTCTTTAGGTTTTTTTAGGTGTAAGATCATGTCATCGGCAAACAGAGGTAATTTGACATCCTCTTTTCCAATTAGGATGCCCTTTATTTCCTTCTCTTGCCTGATTGCTCTAGCTAGAACTTATAGTACTATGTTGAATAGAAGTGGTGAAAGTGGGCAACCTTGTCTTGGTCCAGTTCTCAGGGGGAATGATTTCAACTTTTCCTCATTCATTATGATATTGGCTGTGAGTTTTGTCATATGTGCTTCTATTATTTAGAGGTATGTTCCTTCTATGCTGAGTGTTCTGAGGGTTTTTAATCACAAAGGGAAGCTAGATTTTATTGAATGCTTTTCTGCATCTATTAACATGATCATGTGGTTTTTGTTTTTGTTTCTGTTTATGTGGTAAATCAAATTTATTTGCTTACACATCCTTGCATCCCTGGGATGAAACCCACTTGATTGTGGTGATTTATCCTTTTGATATGCTATTGGATTTGGTTTGCTAGTATTTTGTTGATGATTTTACATCTTTGTACAACAGAGATATTGATCTATAGTTTTCTTTTTTTGTTGCATTCTTTGCTGGCTTTGGTATTAGTGTCATACTGGTTTTGTAGAATTAGTTAGAGAGGATTCCCTCCTTCTCAGTCTCTTAGAACAGTTTAGGTAAGATTGGCACCAGCTCCTTTTTGTATGACTAGTAGGATTCGGCTGTGAATCCACCTGGTCCTGGACTTTTATTTGTTGGGAGATTTTCATTACTTATTTAATATTGCTGCTTGTTATTTGGTCTATTCAGGAGTTCTACTTCTTCATGGCTCTATCTCAAAAGGTTATGTTTTCAGGAATTCATCCATTTCCTCTAGATTTTCTAATTTGTGAGTGTATGAGTGTTCATAATAGCCTCTGGTGATCTTTTGTATTTCTGTGGTAGCAGCTATAATGTCTCCTTTTTCATTTCTGATTGTGTTTATTTGGATCCTCCCTCTTTTTTTCTTGGTTAGTGTAGTCAGTGCTTTACCAATTTTATCTTTTCAAAGAACCAACTCTTTGTTTTGTTGATCATCTCACCATATACAAAAATTAACTCAAGATGGGTTACAGATTTAAATGTAAGACCTGAAACAATAAAAATTCTTGAAGAAAACCTAGGAAAAACTCTTCTTGACATTGGCTTAGGCAATGAATTTATGACTGAGAACCCAAGAGCAATAAAAACAAAAATAGACAAATAGGGCTTAATTAAACTAAAAAGCTTCTGTACAGCCAAAGAAATAATCAAAATAGTAAATAGACAACCTACAGAATGGGAGAAATATTTGCAAACTATGTATCTAACAAAGGACCAATATCCAGAATCTACAAGGAACTCAAACAACTCAGCAAGAAAAAAGCAAATAAAAGTATGCAAATGACAAGAACAGACATTTTTCAAAAGAAGATATAAAAATGGCCAAGAGACATATGAAAAAATGCTCAACATCACTAATCATCAGTGTCATGCAAATTAAAACAACAGTGAGATACCAACTTATTCCAATTATAATGGCCATTATTAGAAAGTCAAAAAACAATAGATGTTGCCATGGATGTGGTGACAACACAATGCTTATACACTGTTGGTGGGAATGTAAATTAGTACAACCTCTATGGAGATCAGCATGGAGATTTCTCAAAGAACTGAAAGTAGATCATGCAATCCCACTACTGGGTATCTACCCAGAGGAAAAGATATAATTACATCAAAAAGATACCTGCACTCATATGTTCATTGCAGCACAATTCACAATTGCCAAGATATAGAATCAACTTAAGAGCACATCAACTGATGAGTGGATAAAGAAAACACACACACACACACACACACACTCACTCACTCACCCACCCACCCACCATGGAGTACTACTCAGTGATAAGAAAGAATGAAATAATGGCTTTGCAGCAACCTGGATGGAACTGGAGGCCACCATCCTAAGTGAAGTAACTTAGGAACAGAAAAATAAATGTTGCATGTTTTCACTTATAAGTAGGAGCTAAACTATGGCTACATAAGGGCACACAGAGTGGTATAATGGACATTGGAGACTCACAAGACAGGAGGGTGGGAGAGGGTGAGGGATGAAAAGTTACCTATGGGATACAATATACCCTACTTGGGAGATGGGTACACGAAAAGCCCAGACTCTACCACTACACAGTACACACATGTAATAGAATTCAATTTGTACCTCGTAAATCTATTAAAATAAAAAGAAATGAAAAAATAAAACAATTACATTTACAATAACATCAAAAAGAATAAAATACTTAGGAATAAGCTTAACTAATGAAGCCCAAGATTTGTATACAAGGTTGTTGAAAGAAAGAATACACCAATCAATGGAAAGATACTTTATGTTCATGGATTAGAAGACTTAATATTGTTAAGATGTTAATGCCACCCAAAGTGACCTATTGATTCAATATAATTCCTATCAAAATTACAACAGTATTTTCTGCAGAAATAGAAAAATCCATGCTAAGATTCATATGGAATATCAAGGGATCTGGGACAGCCAATATCATCTTGGAAAAAAAGGACCAAATTGAAGGTCTCACACTTCCTGATTTCAAAACTTAGTACAAAGCTATAGCAATTCCAATAATACTGTATTAGCATAATGACAGACATACTCAATAATTAAACAAAACAGCCCAGAAATAAAGCCTCACGAATATGGTCAAATGATTTTTGACAAGGGTGCTGAGACCATTCAATGGGGAAAAGACAATCTTCAATAAATGGTACTGGGAAAACTGGATATGCACATGCAAAAAGAACGAAGCTGGTTACTTATCTTACATAATATATAAAAATTAACTTAAAATGAATCAAAGATCTAACTATAATAGTTAAAACTATAAAATTCTTAAAAGAAAACATAGGAGAAAAGCTTCAGGACATTGGATTTGGCAATGATTTCTTGGATATGACACCAAAAGCACAGGCAACAAAAAAATAGATAAGGTGGACTAAATCAAAATTAAAACCTCCTATGCATCAAAGGACACAATCAACATAGTGAAAAGGCAACCCAGGGGAAAATATTTACAAATCATATAACTGATAAGTGGTTAATATTCAGAATATATAAAGAATTCTTATAACTCAACAATAACAAAAACAAACAACCTGATTAAAAAATGGGTGAAGGACTTGAATAGACATTTCTCCAAAGAAGATATACAAATGGCCAATAAACACATGAACATTATTCCCTTAAAGGGAAGAAAACTCTGACACATGCTACAACATGGATGAACCTTGAAGGTATTATCTAACTGAAACAAGCTACTCACAAAAGGACAAATATTATATGATTCCACTTACACGAGGATATCTAGAATAGAGAGAAATTCACAGAAAGTACAATGGTGGTGACAGGGGTTGGGTGAGAGGAAAAGGGGAAGTTATTGTTAATGGTCACAGAGTTTCAATTTTGCAATATGAAAAGAGTTCTGGAGATGTATGTAGTTCTGGTGATGGTTGCAAAACAATGTGAATGTACTTAATGCCATTGAACCATACACTCAGAAAATGGTTAAGATGGTAAATTATATGAGTATTTTAACACAATTTAAAAGACAAATAGGTTCAAAAAATCAGCTGAACAAATAGTGGCTGCAGATGAATGAACTTTTAAAAAACCCATCTTTCTGTTCAAACACAAGTCTTAATGATGATACCAAATGCAACTTACTTGTATGCCAGAGCTCCAGCAAAGTGCTTCTGGATATATGTGTCCATCACAGGTCGGAAATGAAAATACTTGATGTCTCGGAGCAGGTTGATGATGAATACCTGGGAGAGATGGAATGTAGGCCACCAGGGTTCACTGGAAGCCTCAGATCTATCCCTGGCAGGAAACAGATTCTTGCTTCTTCAAGAAATGGCAAACTGTCAGTGTTTTCTCTAGTGATCCCCAAGGATAGTAAATGTAAAATTTCCATTGTGTGCCTGTATTTCTGTCTTTTCTCTTCCTAACACTCTAGCCTTCCAATACAGACCTGGAGCTCATCAGACTGTGCCAGTATTACTGTGAGTCTTTCCCTTCACAATAATGCTGAGTGGTACAATATAAACTGTACAAAGGCAAAATAATACCTGTATAGATGGCATGAAATATCCCCAGAAACTTGCAGAAGAAAGGGAAAAACCATTGTCCTCTGAGCCAAATCAACCTATGAAAGGCTGTGCTCTTCAGAAACAGGGCCGGTGGACAGGGAAGCAAGGAAGAAGAAGAGCCAGAAGGGGAAACTATACAAGTGCTCATTCCAATTCTCACTTCTGCTCCTTGTCTATCATGTAGTCTGGAGTATCTCGATCCCCTTGAATATATAGATCTCTTTCCCTCTTGTGGAACTAGATATATTAAACAAAATGCACTAAGCATTCAAATCACTGGCCAATTTCATTAACCTTCTAAGACTCTGGTTCTAAACCAACTGCATAGAGGGACAGAGTCTCCAGAGACCTCTGGAACTGCACAGGTCCCTAGAGACTAGCATGAGTAAGTCTCTGCTTTTCCCAGTGGTTATATCCTACTTTGTAAGTGAAAAAAATGGGCCATCAGGTTTCCTCTATTAGTCTCTGGGTTTCTTACTTATAGAGGTCATTATTTTAGGGGCCAGGCAACCTTGAAATAGTGATAAGAGTGACGGTCTAGAACTGCAAAGCTGAGGTCTAGACCTGACCATGTTGATTCTTTCAAATTTGATCTTGGAGGGATCTGCCTGGTAGGTTGGTCTTTCTTGGATGATACTCCTCAGTCCTTTTGGAGTATTACTTCTCACTCCTTCTACTGGAAACATTTACACTTGTGCTGATTCCCTCTAACAAATTGTTTTCCTTAGATTTTTTGAAATATGTGACAGGAATAATTAATAAAAAGTAAAAAAGCTGACTTACCAGAGACTGAAAAACCAACAGGCCATATTTCTCTGTATTATCATCCAAAATCACAAAGAGTGTATCTAAGATGTCCTGTAGAAACTGAAACAACAAAAAGCAGAGGGCTCAGGTCTCAGGACCTTGCATACATGGTCAAACTTCCATCCACCAATGAATTTAGCTCACAATAAACAAAGTGAAAGATTTCTTGGGATCTTAAAACACCACTTCAAAATCATCTAGTACCTTGCCTCCATCTAGCTAAATGATAGCTAGGTGGACTTGAGGTGTTTGCCTATAGTCCAAAGGGCCCTGAGAGAAACCTAGAGAGGATCTTTCTGTTGGCTAAGTGCTAAGCCTTTTCCTTAGAAAGAAACAGTAATTGCCTGAAAAACAAAGGACACCCAAGTGGGATAGAAATTTTTAAATAAAAACAATCTAAGTGATTCTGATGACAAATTCATTTTGAGATGAAGAGTTCACTTTCCTGGGACTAAAAAGGTTTAATCATCCCTTGCTTTCTACTGTGGCCTAATCATACAGAACACATTTAGATAAGGGTGTGGCAAGCTAGGCTTTAACTACAGAAACTATTTTTTTGGTCTAGAAATTAGTATCACAGGAGAAGAGAGAATGCAGCTGATAAAGGGTGTCCATGGGGGTAAAAAAATGTGGCAGTATTTTGTTGTTGTTTGGGCATGTACCTTTTATTTTTGAGGTGCAAAAACAAAGAAAGAGAATAATAACTACTGATGGATGCTAGCAGTCTTTAAAAATCAAGTTCAACATTGTTCTAGTCAAATCTCAACTTAAATGATACCACATTTACAATTTATCTCAGAACAATATGAGGTGGAAGTTTTAAATTGGGGTACTGATGGGTTAAGACTGGCAAGGGTTAATGGTCGTTGGGGCAGAGTGATGGATACATGTAAGGTTCTTTGTACTATTCTGTCTACTTTTGTGTATGCTTAAATTTTCCAATAAAAAGTAAAAAAAATAAATTTCAAAATGCCAGCACATTCTCTTCTGGCTAGCTGAGACAAATTACTGACACTAAAACCAGGTACACTAGTAGGATGTTCTCTTGTCAGAAATACAACTCACCCTTACAAAGACCACAGATTTCTTAATACCTTGCCTGTGTACTGGGTGATATTTTTAATATGCTTAGAAGGAAAATATGAATATGACTTTCTCTTAAGTTTCAAAACTAGCATTAGATTGTGAAGAGCTTAAAAATGTTTATGATAATCTGAGTAATTAAAACAATTCATACATCAATTTCATAAAAGTATACAGTGGTACACAAACTTTAAAACTATTCCTCATTTGGTGACACCACATTGTTGATTACTGAGTCAATGGAGCTGTTAAATAAAGTATAGACAGGGCATCTGTGCTATTAATAATTGATTTGATATTTATGATGGCAGAGCTAAGGACGCTCAGTATGGACAGGATGACTTCTTAAGATTTAATCTCTAACCTACACTCCATTGCTCTTGCTGATGACCACTTTCCTCAATAGAGTTCAGTCCACTGTGTAGGATTCACCTGCTGGGCTTTCACCACTAGGAAGTGCCTGAGTGTTTTATTTTTGTTTTTGTTTTGAGCTAAAACCAGGTTGGCAAACAGTCTGCCCAGAAAAGCCCTATGAAGACAACTGGTGATTGGCCGTGTTGACATCAGCCTGTTAAGGCCATTCGATGGGAAATGTTACAAAGGTATCTGGAAAAAGAAGCTGTCATAGGGATAAGGAAGGGTTCTCTAGTATGAACTCCAAGTGAGAGACTGGTCAAAATCAGCAGCTACAAGCTAATGGACAATATTTAGAGTTCTTATAATCAGGAGAGTAGAGCCAGAAAGACATCAGGCTGGGTTTGTAGTTAAAAGGTTACAAAGTAAAGAAAATGAGAAAGAGATCTAAAGAAGGGACAAGAGACCTAAAAGAATGTAGGCAGCACAAAGCACTGGAATTGTTTCTAAGAGGATGCTTTTACTACTACCCTTGAATTATCATTTTGCTCTCTGGGAAGAAAATCAAATTAGAAAATAGGGTTTATACTTAAATACAGTTTTTAAAAAGTAATAAATCTGAAATGATAAGATACTTTTTTTTAAAAAGACACAAAAAAACCGTAAAAGAAATAAAAAAACTATGATTTCTTGGATATAACCCTAAATGCACAGGCAACAAAAGCAAAAATAAAAAACAATGGGATTGCATCAAACTAAAAAAAGCTTTTATATAGTAAAGGAAACAATTAATAGAGGGAAGAGAAAACTCATGGATTGGGAAAAAATATTTACAAACCATACATCTCTGATAAGGGGCTAAATATATAAGGAACTCAACCAATTCAATAGCAAGAAAACCATACAATCAAAAAACGGGGAAAGGACTTAAACAGACACTTTTCAAAAGACATATAATAAAAATGGCCAATAGACATATGAAAAAATAGTCATCATCACCAGTCATCAGAGAAATGCAAATTAAAACCACAATGAGATAACGCCTCACACCTGTCAGAATGGTTATTGTAAAAAAGGCAAAAGATAAGTGTTGGTGAGGGTATGGAGAAAAGGGAACCCTTGTGCACTGCTAGTGGAAACATAAATTGATATATCCATTATAGAAAGCAGTATGGAAGTTCCTCAGAAAAGTACAAATAGTATTACCATATTATCCAACAATCCTACTACTGAGTATATATCCAAAGGAACTGAAATCAGTATGCTGAAGAGATGTCTGCAATCCCATGTACACTGTACCATTATTCACAATAACTAAGATATTAAAACAACTTAGGTGTACACCATCAGATGAATGGTTAATGAAAATGTATGCATATATACACAAAGGAATTCAACATTAAAAAGAGGGGAAATCCTGTCATTTGTGACATCATGGTTAGAACTGGAGAACATTACTCTAAGTGGAATAAGCCAGGCACAAAAAGATAAATCCGACTTAATCTCACTTATATGTGGAATCTAAAAAAGTTAAACTCACAAAAGTAGGGAGTAGTATGATAGATACCAGAAGCTAGGAATGCTATTGGGGAAAGGGGGAGGGTAGATATTGATCAAAGGGTACAAAGTTTCAGTTAGATAGGAGAAATAAGCTTTAGTGATCTATTACCCCAAACAGTGACTATAATAAATAATAATGCATTGTATATTTCAGAATTGCTAAAAGAGTAGATTTTAAATGTTTTCACCACAAAGAAAAAATGATAAGAATGTGAAGTAATGGATTTGTTAATTAGCTAGATTTAATAATTCTACGTTGTAAACATGTCAAAATACCACACTGTAACCCGTAAATATATACAATTATTATTTTTCAATTGAAAATAAAATAAAAAGATAAAAATATTTTTGAAAAAGAAGCTAACAAACTAAAAAAAATAAAATGAAAAGCAATCTGCAGAAATGGCCGTAGAGGCTTACTGGCAGAAATCATGAGGAAGTAAGGTCTTCTGTCCAGATTCTTTCTCAGGGCAGTATGTTCAAATCGTGTGGAAGACATACCTTAACAATTTCCTCTCCACTGACGTGCCGCAGCCGTCCTAGGACATCCATAATCCGGTCTGGGAAGGCCTTCCATTTTAGTAGAGCAAGGAGGTCCACTACAAAGCAAGCCCAAAAGATGGTGAACCCTGGTTATCCCAAGGTCAAGTGAGGCCCAGACTCTCCTAGCCAAGGTGGAATCTAGAGAAACAGAACTAGTTATGAGCATCACAGTGGCTTCTTTACTGCTAAGATTAAGGCCAAAGACACATCTACGAACCCGGGATGTACACTGTAGAGCTACTAAAACCATGTGAAACCTTGTAGGCTGCTATTGCTGAGTGATTCCTCCAACTTCAAATGAAAAGAAGCCCATTACTGTGCATTAAGAAGCAATAATTTCTGTCTCCCTAACTGAGGACAGTAGAGGGCACCACGCTGCAGGCACCATCACCTACCATTCTGGGTGAGTTTGGTAGAGGAGAGCTGAGTGGAAATGAAGAAAGACTCTTTGGTGCTGCGCTGGAAGATGAGGCTGGAGGGGATATTAGGGCAGCCATTGTAGTCTTCTTTGCAGCAGGGCAGGCCCAGGTACAGAGCATGGTTGTTAAATGTGCTATTTTCGTCACACTGTAGGCAAAAGTACAGAACAGACAATGTTTCCTGAGCCATGCCATGTGTAAAAACCAGATGCCAGGGAATTTCTGGGTTGTTTGTTCTTATCTTCTTAAGGCTGAACCTTGTGCCTCAGGTCATCTTGAAAGAGTGTTTTCTATTCAGAAACTTCCCAGAACAGCTCATGTCCCTTTTAAACAGAACATACTGTTCTGTTTAAAACAGAACAGTATGTGGAACATGTGGCCTCCACTTTGTGTGCAAGTAACCTTGGGTGGCAGCTATGCTGTGACAGCTGACAGTACCATGATTTCAAATAGCAGTCTCAGAATGTACTATCCAAGACCACAGTGGCATAGAGGGGTTGGTACTGGATTTCCAACCAATGGAGTGAGAGGTGGGAAACAAAAAACCTGCTGGCATTATTTGTGGGATGAAGCCTACTGCACTTAGAAGACAACAGACTGCCCACAGGTGTCCTGTTGTCATCCATTAGCACACTACCCTAGATCCTCTGGCCTGCCCAATGAAAATCACCCAAGAACCATGAGTGAGACCTCAGTAGTGGGGAATGGCAGGGATGAAAGACAGCCAGGTCTCATACCTTGTACACATAAAGCTCGTGAATATCATCTGAGAGGGTAGTGCCATCGTCACGCATCAGGGGTGAGAATGCAAAGCCAAAGAGTTTCTTTTCCCCTTTGTCCTTTGCTGTGAAATCAGAGCCAAGTATTAGTTGTTTTTGTCCCCCACTTGGCTTTCCAACAGAAATTCCCCTTGTGTTTATCACCTATGTTCTTCTGCCCCTTACTTCTTTCATTGACTAGGTAGTAACCTGACTGCAGCAATGATGAGAAATGTACTGGAATGAGTTTCCATTTATACCCCAAGGTATACATGCTACCCAGACCAAAACAGAAACTAAACTGCTGGCCTTGATGAACCAGGGGCTCATTAAGGAGCAATTTAATAGGTACAAAGGAAACAACCAAAGTAGAATAACAATAGACAATTTCAGACACTAGGTCAGAGACTAGGAAGGACCAATACCAGACTTATAGTTTTGAATTACTGCTTTTATAGTCCAAATAACAGCCTTTGATGACGTCCCATCTCTGAGTAACCATTTATTTCCAATTTGTCATTTTCTTGCCCCAATAATAAGAACCCACTTAATTCTGTTTCAGAGTGGAGAGGGTTATATTCACATCCCTCAAAGGAATGTGGGAAGAAGTCTCACTCACTGGAACAATGTCTGAACTCGAAGCGCAGGTGGGAGCCCCGGAACCGATCAATGGGGATGGGCAATTTGATAATTTCTCCCCAACGAGGACTATTACTGTGGTAGAGGACAAAGGAGTGGTAGGAACTCCTATTTGGCTCTCCTGAACCCAAGCTGATGCAATCCTAGAAGAGAGAAACAAAATAAGATGCCATGTTCCTGGAGGGAGTGCCTGTGTCACTAGGATACTTTACTTTCCCCTGCCTGAAGGTCTCATTTTTGCACCAGGCAAAATCTATGAGATGATAAACTATATTTGACTTCAATTCAATACTTTTGGAGGCAATTATACAGATAGTATAAGAAAAGCAGCCACAATTCTTGTTTTCCCTGGGGTAGAAGTAACCACATAACACTCCTTAACAAATTAGAGTGAAGTTGGGTGGTGCATCTTAATTACTAAAGTAGGTTCTTTATCTTCACTGAGAAAAGAAACAACAGGCTTCATGGGAGAAGATAACTGCATGTCACATTTTACCAGATCCAGAAAAAAATTAAAATACAAAGTGGAGAGAGGCTGTTTTCTAATTTTCCAAAGCTCAATGTTAGACTGGCATTTTAGGTTGCCGTTGACTGACTTTCCTTGAATATAAACAAGTTAGATCGGATTTAACTTGATCCCAGCTCCCAAATACTGCCAGGAAGATGAAGTCTCAGGATTGCCCACATTCCTGCCCTGGAAGCTTTGGGCAACACAATCAGGAGTAGCTTCCTGTCCACACAGGGGTAGTGTGACTAGCTAGGAGCTCTCCTATCCTCAGCACTCTCCAGGCAAACAGTTAACATCCCCTAGGTCCTTGAGTTGTATTTTTTTTTTTTTTTTTTGAGACAGAGTCTCACTCTGTTGCCCGGGCTAGAGTGCCATGGCGTCAGCCTAGCTTAGAGCAACCTCCAACTCCTGAGCTCAAGCGATCCTTCTGCTTCAGCCTCCTGAGTAGCTGGGACTACTGGCATGCACCACCATGCCCGGCTAATTTTTTCTATTTTTGGTAGAGACAGGGTCTCACTCTTGCTCAGGCTGGTCTTGAACTCCTGAGCTCAAAGGATCCGCCTGCCTCGGCCTCCCAGAGTGCTAGGGTTATAGGTGGGAGCCACCATGCCCAGCCCTTTAGTTGTATTTTTAAACTGACAGTCAAATCACTGTTTCTATCAATATTTCAACATTCTCCTTTATTTCTATCTTGCTTTCAGAGATGATTTTGACTTATTTTACCCCTTTCATCTGTAAAATGGGAATGATAATTCTTATTCTGCTTATCTCACAGGCCTGTTGGCAATACACAGAAACAAGGTTTGTGAAACACTGATATGCCTTCTATCAAGTGTGCTGCAAATGATGCCTTGTTATTCACCAGGGACTTTACCATGACATGACTAAGGGAAAAACTGACATACTGACAACAGAAAAATAGTCCTCCAGGTCTTTACTTTTGATGAAGAATGACAGAGGATCTTTGTACTATACTGACTTTAATCTTTCATGGCCTGAGTTTGCTGTTCTTTGTCCTATAACTTGGTACCAGCAAGTGAGTATTTAAGTCCCACCCTTGACCAGAGTGCAAATATAACTTTCTGTATTAGCTCAAGGAATAAAAAGACAGAATGGGACTTAATAGCAGTTACCAAAAGTAGGCAGCTCTATGCTAGGCAGAATGGCAGAAGAGGTAACATGTAGGAAAGAACTACAGGGAATAGGTCTAAGTTGGAGCAGGAGAGACTCAGGTTAGGCACTAGGAAGAATTTCTACAAAAGCTGTATGGCACTGGAAGTTATTATCAATGCACACCATAGGGTTTACTTCAATAAAGGAAAAGACAGAGAAAAATCCATATGGGGTGATTTGAATTTGGTCCTGCTTGAAGGAAATGGGCCTCTAGACAAAGTTCATGAAAAATTATCACAGGATTAGCCTCCATTCCAAATGACTTACTGGAAAGTCTTACCTTCAAGATTTCTCCATCTGCATAAAGTACATACATGGTCACTTCGATATTCTTTTGTACACTCTTTCCTCCTCTCTCAAAATCCCCCTTCTCCAGGGTTAGGTATAGGTCATTGCGGATATCACCTGTGGGTAAAGAAATGTCATGTCCTCATGACCACAGAAGCCATGCTACCCTATTTGCATGGAGGACCATGCTAGTATTTGGATCCTCTGGGGTTCAGGTGCGTGCTCAGGGCATTCCAAGCTTGGTTAATAATGATGGATATTCTACCAGTATCAGTGCAGCAGTACCCAGGTTGGTTAGTTATGTGCTCTCTAAGTCTAAATTCTAGAGGTTCAACAGAGCTTGTCAAGGATAGAGAATCTTCTCTCAGATTGCTCAGTCTATCTCCTCTCCAGGAGAATGGCTATAATATAAGCCTCTTGAAGAGCAAAGATTTTACAATCAACAGGAATAACACTTATTTTAATCATACTTATGCTTTAACTACTAATCATTCCTCTTTTCCTTCAAAAAATTTCTCTCTTGTAGGTTTATACATTTTATAAGTTTCATAGGTTTTCTTTGTGCAACCCTCAACTCTTCTGAGTCTGACTAAAGAATATACTACTTCTCCTTCCTTCTGGAGACTCTGTTCCAAATCCCATTCCCTGCTGGGATGCAGGCAGAGATCATTGGACTACCTGTTACTTTTTCTTCTTTTTGTTTTCAAGTGCCCTGGGAGCAGATCACACCCAGAAGCATAGGTTCTAAGTCAGTGGGGCAACAATCTATTGTGCTATTGTTGCTTCCCTTTGCTCTGACTCCAGCATATTTTGCCCATCTTTGCTGCTCAAGACTGGGTAGGAGAAGCTCAAATTACAAGTCCAAAATGATCCACATCACATCTGCCTTTTTAGGGGGATGAATTAAGTGGGGGACAAGGTTGCCTATTCATGTATAAGAAGAGCTTATTTAGGCTGCTCTAAGTTGCTAAATCTGTAACATGACCAGTTTTATTCACATATTCTAAATAAGGGCTTTTGACTTTCAAAAAAACGCAATAAAGGCTGTGAGGGAAGAAAACTTCAAAGGAAGAAAATTGCAAAGGAAAACAGCTTAAGACCAAAGTGAAGATGTGTTAGCAGCCTTAAGAAACCAAATGATAGGTGATGAAACAATTAACTTGCAAAGCAAGCCAATTCAGAAGCCAGATATTCTTTCCACTCCAGTTCTTAGAAAAATTGGTAAATCGAAATATGTTTATTACCTGGAATGACAATGACAGAAACAGAGTGTTTTTGGTTAGCAAATGAGCTTTCTGGTTTGGTCAGAGAAACATGACAATGCTCTTTTTTCTATACTGACTCCCTCTCTAATTGTGGAAGCATATGAAGGTCTCTCATATACAAAACAGGGATACAGCAGGACTGGCATATATATGAGGCTTTCAAGGTCTTCACGACTAGTCCTTCCATTCTTCAGGTCACCTTCCTATCCCAGGAGTGCAATCTTGCAATCACAATTATTTGGTTGCATAATGAAGGTTTCCAAACTCAGGCAGCTCAAGTAGGGAAGAGCAGCCTATGACAAGTAATTAATTATTCTCTGAGAGCCCTCAGAACTCTCTCTAATGTGTGAAAGTCATCCTGTTCCTCAAACATGCCACCCTGGGGCTATCAAGAAGGGAAGAGGAAAATATGTTCTGAAAAATCATACACAAATGCAACTGCTGCATGTGTGGGATAGCCTTGAGGGTGTCCATCTTGCAGTGTGCAGACTTCATGGGCTCCTGGATTGGGTAGAGCCTCTGCTTTGAATTCTGGTGAGTTTGGATATCTGCTTCCTTTGGACATCACTGCTTGGACCCACCTACCATACCATTCAGAGCATTCAGATGTGCAGGGTAGGGTAGGGTGGATGGGGAAGGTAGGTACAAAGAGAAGGGAAACTCAGTTTGCTACAGTCAGGACAGAGGCTGAATAAAATCAGTTCTGAAAGTAAAATTCAAACTTAACTGGGAACTTTACTGTGGGTTATTGCTATTATAATGGGATGAATCAGAGTTGGTTACACTTGGAATTTTTAGTAATTGAAACAGAGCCTTCTTATAAAAGCCTTTTAGTTATACATTAGCTTTCTTATGGCATTTAAGTTAACTATTCAATTTCTAGACTGATATAGCACAAAATGAATAGCCTAGAAAATTTTAATGCCTAATCTAAAGAATAGGTGCTTGGTTTGAATATTACCCTGGTTTGTACTCTCTGGAGGTTATCTTCAAGATAATCCATGCAGCTTTTAAAAGCATATTACGGGCCGGGCGCTGTGGCTCACGCCTGTAATCCTAGCTCTTGGGAGGCCGAGGCGGGCGGATTGCTCAAGGTCAGGAGTTCAAAACCAGCCTGAGCAAGAGCGAGACCCCGTCTCTACTATAAATAGAAAGAAATTAATTGGCCAACTGATATATATATATATAAAAAATTAGCCGGGCATGGTGGCGCATGCCTGTAGTCCCAGCTACCTGGGAGGCTGAGGCAGAAGGATCACTCGAGCCCAGGAGTTTGAGGTTGTTGTGAGCTAGGCTGACGCCACGGCACTCACTCTAGCCTGGGCAACAAAGCGAGACTCTGTCTCAAAAAAAAAAAAAAAAAAAAAGCATATTACTGCTGGCTGCCAGCAATATGATTTTTTATACAAACATTTTTAATTTATGTGGCTCTATACAGGAATAAACATGTCCTTCAAATGAAACATTTCCAAACTTTTCCTAGAAATACATTGTATAAAATACTAATATAAAACTAAGCATTGTCTTGAAGATTGTTAATGACAGAATTTGATTTTTGTTGATTTTATAGAGTGCGCTCACAGTTTCTGGGCAGGATATTTAAGGCAAAAGGTCAATTTCAAAATGGAAAGATTGAGCTAGATAGTCCTATAGTTTTCATTCTTTTAATTTTTTTAATTTTTTATTTTTTTAAAAATTAATTAATTAATTAACTTTTTTGAGACAGAGTCTCGCTTTGTTGCCCAGGCTAGAGTGAGTGCCGTGGCGTCAGCCTAGCTCACAGCAACCTCAAACTCCTGGGCTCAAGCAATCCTGCTGCCTCAGCCTCCCAAGTAGCTGGGACTACAGGCATGTGCCACCATGCCCAGCTAATTTTTTCTATATATATTAGTTGGTCAATTAATTTCTTTCTATTTTTAGTAGAAACGGGGTCTTGCTCTTGCTCAGGTTGGTTTTGAACTCCTTGACCTCGAGCAATCCGCCTGCCTCGGCCTCCCAGAGTGCTAGGATTATAGGCGTGAGCCACTGCACCAGGCTGGTTTTCATTCTTTTTAAAACAGAATGCCCCTGGTGATCACCTAGCTGAGAAAATTTATCAATACAAGTAACCATACCCTTTAAGTTACAGATTAAAGCAGTGTGATTTCATCAGGTCTTTAGTTGCTCTTTATTTGGACAGCAGACCTGCCTAGATCAGGGCTATTCTTAGTCAGAATAGGTATAAGGCTGGCTATGGGTTGCAATTTTGCAAATTATGGTTTTAAGAATGGCACTTTATGAAAGTTGCTGGGGGTAGGGGTTTCATGTCAAAATCTCTCTGGGGATCATTTAAATTGAGATCTCCACTAATTCCCACAGAACTAGGAAAAAACCTAATAAGAAGCAAATGTGAAAACCTCCAGGGATCTAATGACCCAGACCTGACTTAATGATAGCCTCCCAGGGTTCGTCTGCTCTCCAGCTGTTGCTATTGCTTGTTACATGTTCACAAAACCTATCTGTGGAATCATGCCTTTGAGTTAAGGCACTGTGTCCAGGAGGCTCCTGTAAACTTTAGTACCAACTGCCAGAAAATATACCAGGAAAGGGATGAGGATAGGCTCATTCTCATTCTCATGTTACAATGAGAATGAAAAAGCGAAGGCATGAGTGGTGGTTTTGGAGGTAGTCTGCAGACCACTGCCTGGCTAGTTGCCTGTGAATCACCTGAGAGCTTGCTAAAAACGAATTTCTAGCATACACTCAATGAGATTCCAGTGGGTCTTGTGTATGCATATTAAAAAAAAAAATCACCAAGTGATTCTGATGTTCTCCATGGTTTAACACTAGGAAACCAGAACAGGGGGGTCTGCTGGGAGGACACTGATGAAGCTTGGCTGGGGCTGGGGGGCTGGGAAGCTCTTTGGCAGCATGGAGGAGTGTTTTTCAGGGAGAATGAGGCTTTTCTGTAGGGAGGAGGAGGTATTGCTGAGGGTGGCCCTGATGATGATCTCTCTTTTAGGAAGGGCCTTGGGCAGCCTCACTTCCCTTTGTTGGGTGCCCTCTGCTTCCTAAGGTTGGCAGAACATCTTACAGTGTCAGTAATCTTTACATCTCAGTGTGCTTAGTGGTCTGGTGACATTCAACAGAGTTTCTTGAATGAAGATGAATGAACAGAGTTTTTTCTTATAAGAGGGTCTCAGAATAAATAGTTTCTGCCCCTTTCACAATTTCACATGATGGCCAATGCCAGCTGTTGGTAGAGCTACAGGTCAGGGAACTAGCTACTTCAGTTTGCAGGGGTCGGCAAACCTTTTCTGTAAAAGACCAGAGAGTAAATATTTTAAGCTTTGTGGATCACAAAAGTCTCTACTGCACATTCATTTTTACAACCCTTTCAAAATGTAACAAACCATTCGTAGCTGGCAAGCAGTAGGAAAACAGACTGCCGGCTGAATTTGGCCCATGGGCCATAGCTCACTTATACCTGGCTTGGAATGTTTATGTGTGAACAGCTGCATTGCATGGCAACTATACATCAAAAATACGGATTCCCGTGAGCCTACACAAACAGCTATTGGGGAGGACCAAGGTAATGAACTGGAGGCTATCTTATTATGACAAGGATTGGTCTGAAATACTCTGGGGTCCTTATGGAGTGAGAGATCTTAGAAGGAAACAGTGCTGACCAGAAATCTTAGGGGGCTCAGGAGCACTGTGACAGAGTTGCCGTGTTTCATCGCACCCAGCTGCAACAGGTCTAACCTTCTGAAGACTTGCATCCTAGTATGACTGTGGAGAAACAGAGCTCATG
The DNA here is from genome assembly GCF_040939455.1 of Microcebus murinus. Lineage (NCBI taxonomy): Eukaryota > Metazoa > Chordata > Mammalia > Primates > Cheirogaleidae > Microcebus > Microcebus murinus. The sequence continues at coordinate 156,502,247 of NC_134104.1, read as the reverse complement.
ATGTGTTTGCAAGTCTCTTTTGAGAGTAGTTGTCCACAGAGGTTCCTCTGAGGTCCAGCTCAGGCACCAGAGCATTTGTTAGCAAGAGAATCTCTTGCCAATACTTCAGCCTTACTAGGATTTTGAGGTCATATATCTCACTAGTTCCAACCTATGTGGAATTCCATTCCAGTAGAAATGATCCAGGAGGGCCCAAATTTGGGCAGTCAGTCTGGTTTGAGTTCTTTATTATATTCATGTTCCTTCTGTATAAATTACTCACCCTACATATTAGGAGCTTTGGGTTCAATACTGTACTTAATACTATATTATTTATACCTTGTCTACTTCTAGATAGGATCAGGAGGAGCTTCTGTCGATGTGCTTTCTTCCCTTAAGATCATGTAAAATGAGAACTGACTTTCTCCAGGTAGACACAGCAGCCTACATGGGATGGTGCTAATTCTACCTCTTGGAGGAATAGAAGGAAGCTTCCTAATGGTATACATGGAAATACAGAGATGTTAGCTACCATTAAAATTAGATGGATTTGGGTATGTGACCAATGTTTTATTTTGTAGTAGTTCGTATTTTCTTGAGGAAGAGACAAAAAGAAAAAATCTCATTGGAGGACTTCTTTAGAGTAACCAGAAAAGATGGGTTCTTTGTTTTTTTCACCATGTCTTTAGTGTCACACTTCTTATTTATACCACCACAAAGTCAGTGATGCTCTCTGCTGTAACAAGATGACAGGTATGGGCATAGTGTGACATCATTATATATAGTTATTCCTTTCTTGGGTCAGGGATGTGATGATCTTCCAACCCTTTGTGGGACCAGATGTGATCATTCCTAAATTATCCCTTAGAGACAATGACAAAGCCTCATTTGACATTCAGACTGACCATGGTCCTATGAACCCACTTATGGTAAATAACTTTTTCATAACTACCGTTGAGGAGAGTTTTCTTCCAAAAGCCATGTCTCTATGTGTTTGCCCTCCATATAAGGTATGTCCCAATAGAGCTGAAAAGAGAAGCTTTCTGCCTTTTGGATTATTTGTGACTTGTGATAAGCACTATTCCTTTTCTTTTCAGTAGATGTAACTGGTCTGTCTCATAGAAAATCCTCTCCTCTATCTATACACCTCAAGTTTTTTGAGATTTTCTAAACATTCCAATATGTCCTTAGTTTCTTCAGATATTAATGAACACCCAGAGAAATATACAGTGTTCTAGGACGGGCTGGTAGCTTTTATTTTTATGTTTTGTCAATTACCTAAGAAGGTGAGGCTGATGAAGGATTAATAATGTACATGACACCCCACCCCATTATTGCAACATTCCATGAAACAAATGAAGATGACAACAAAGCAGGCAATAAGCAGATAGGACACACAAAAGCCAGAACTTACACCCAACTATCTTCATCTCTGCATCAGAAAGAAAGGGGCGAGAATGAGGGGACAACATAGAAAAAAACAAGAACAATTAAAACAAACAGGAAAAGAGAAAGAAACATCTCTTGCAGGTCAGTGATGAAGCATGCACTTTTTATCAGGGATCAAGGAAAAAGAGTGTTTTTGAGCACGAGGGCAAGAGTCAGAGGGTCCTCTAGAGCTGTGGTCCCCAAACTACCAGGCTATGGACAGGTACTGGTCCATGGCCTTTTAGGAATTGGGCCACACAGCAGGAGGTGAGTGGTGGGCCAGTGAGGGGAAAAGCTTCATCTGTATTTACAGCTGCTCCCTATTGCTTGCATCACCACCTGAGCTCCACTTCCCCTGCCAGCCCCCTACAGGTCTGTGGAAAAATTGTCTTCCATGAAATCAGTTCCTGGTGCCAAAAAGGCTGGGGACTACTGCTCTAGAGGGATGCTATGCCTGCATAGGTGCATGTTCAGGGCAATCCAGAGGGCAGCAGTAATTGCCTCAGCTCTAACTCAAGGAGGGGAAAAACATCCCTAAAGCACAGCATTCTCTAGGACATAGTTCTCAAAGGGAGTCCCAGACCAGCAATATCACCATCACTTGAGAGCTTATGAGAAATGCAAATTATCAAGTCCTACCCCAATGGTATTCAATCAGAAACTCTTGGGGTGAGTCCAGAAATCTGTGTTATTCTAAGCCCTGCAGGTGATTCTGATGCATACTAAGGTTAGAGAACCACTGCTTTAGGAAAAAAACTTAGTTATCAGTTAAAACAACATATTAATCATAGATGGATTTCTTATGACAAGACAGAAGACCATTTAACTAATATGAAACTTGGCCCATATCACCCACTGTCAATGATAACCGTACAAATTCAAGGCTCAGAAAACAGGTTAAAACATCGTAGTACTTAACACAGAACCATGACAGAGTCCTGTATTCCCAATGACTCCAGGGCACAAATTTTCTAGAAAAGCTGAGAAATATTATTGAAAGAGTCACAGAAAGTAGTGCATATCTCTGCTAGCTTAGACAAGGTGTGGAAAGGGGTATAAGCCCCTTATTGAGGAAGAGGTTTTAAATCACGCCTTTCAGGTTATAGTCTTTTGGCTGAGAGTTTTCTTCAAAGTTTTATTATGGTTAATCCTGACGTGTAAGTCACAGGGACAAATGCTAACATCAACTCATTCACCTGGAACACCTGCCACGCTCATCTTTCCAGGCCATCTTCTTTAAAAATCTAGGAAAGGACTAAAAGTGTGCTATAGTGTTCTTAGCTTTTGTATGTAACTAAAATGAGTTTGGAGAGAAGGAAGAAGTACCCACAGAAATATGGTGATTAGTCAACAAAAGGCTGTAGGTACTTAATTTCAGAAAATGTGGCTAAAATTCCCATGTCTATTTGTTCTTGTATAATCTAAGATGGCATTTCCTGAGTTGGCTCCCAGAACACCAGCATCTCTGTGGCCTCTTGTTCATTACCATTGGTCATGAGCAGAGTTGGATGGTGCTACAGTCAGGGCCTCAGCTGTGGCACAGAGCAGGGTATCTCCTGCTCATAGCATCCATGTGGTGTGTATGTATACAACCATGGAAAGCAATGGTGGACTGTTAGAAAGACCTTTTTAGAAATAGCAAGTTAGATACTGGTGTGGCTAGAGCCTATCCGAACTCTTCCTTATAGCTCTGCCAACATGCTTTGACAAGAACCTATCTGGGCCAGCCTGACAAAATAAAAGACCTCTCCAAGTGAGCGTCTGATAGTTTCTGCCAAGCGCTTGATAGCTTTAAAATAAGGAACATAGTTTATGAATAATTCTATTTCTTCCATTTACTCTGATTTCTCAGACTAGTTGAAGTGTTGAAATGCTCTGTTACTGACATGATTTCTTTCCTTGTTCTTTCTTCTTGTATTCATTTGTTAAGAAGTTGCAACTTCTTGTAACTTGATCACACCAGAACTGTGAGGGTTAAAGGACTGCTGCAGCCCTAATAAAATATTCCCATAGATGAAGAGTGGACAAGCTGCAGGTGGAGGAGTGGCTAGGATTTGGAAGATTCATCAAGGGACTTCTTACCACAGTCATTATTTCCCAAAACAGGCTGATCACAAAGTAAAACACTCCTGCAGCCTTACCAACTTGCCCAAGGATGGCAAACCCACTCTGAAAATATACTGGGGTGCATTCAGGGGGATGCTAGTTAAGAGCCCACAATCCTGGGAGTGACCATTTGTGTAAAAAGCTCTTTCCTCAGGAAGAGAAAGGGTGGAGGAGGGACAGTTTATGCACAAAGAACTTCTTTCTGCCTGTGAATCAATCCTTACTTTCAGCTACAGCACTCAGTACTTTAAAGGCAGACAACCAAGGAAGCAGCACACTGTGGTACCACCTTGAACCTCCTAGAACTGCCCAGTGTCTCTGCCTTGTAGAGCAAATCATATGATGATTGCTTAGCTGCCCAGGGGAGGTAAAACCCCCTTAACCTTAGCTTGCCTTACCAATGCCTGAAATTGCGCATTTCCATAGTCATGTCCAGCATAGACAGAAATTATTTACAAACCTGTGTGCCAACAATACAAAGAGATACAGCATATTCCAAAAAATATTTCTTCCCATAGATTAGATTTTGGCAATGGAACTTGAAATCAAATTTCACTTAAATACGTTTCTGACTGAAGCTTGTTCTTTCTAGTCTAGTTCCTTTCTTATTCACCTGGCTTTAATCCCATGAGTATGTGAAGGCTATTGGGAAGGTAATGTCCAAATCTTAGAAAATCAAAGTTCTTAAAAGAAAGGAAGGACTTTAAGTACACCTCTTAAAATATATTACTCCACTACACAAGCCTAGGTAACTAATTTTAAAAAGATCACGAGGTCAATTTTGGTAACCATCTATTTTTTTGTCAAAGCCACATTGCCAAGAAGCCAGAGACTAGCTTGGGCTCTTTTTCTCCTAAATACCAGGCTCACAGAACTGAGGAATGGTGTCAGGACAGCATGGGAGAAATGTCCTATGGAGGTCATCACCTCTGCAACAGCTAGATAGGTGTTTTTCATAAGCATGAAGTCTCCTCAGCATTTAGAGATAAACATAATTGATCTAGTGGCTTAGGTTTCCCATCCAAAAGACCCTCCTGTGTACATGAGTAGATGAACACTGTGCATAGCAGCTTTCTCTGCATTCAAAATGTCTGTAGAGAGAGAATGAAGGAGACAGAAAATAAATCTGGGCATAGCCTGGAAAGTTGGAAGGCAGTTGAAACCCATCACATGGGCCTTCTCTATGCTCAGGCCACACTACCTTGGGTATATGCTGGCAAATGTTTCCAACAAGAGGATTTAGTGAAGCACCATGAGATACTCCAAATAGGTGATATTTAAAGTGGTGACAATTAGTTCGGTCCAGCCTGGCCTGGCCCTTTTAAATAGAAGCAAACAAGCTTTTAGCAGAACATTAAACTCAACTGAGAGGGTAAGTTCACTCCTCCTGGAATCTATCCGGACAACTACACATTTGCCTGTCCTCCTCTCCCTCCTCTTATTCACATCTTCTCTGGTTATCAGACCACCTGTCACCTATCTGAACCATGCCTCCCCACCTGCTTCACTCTCAACAGCCCCCTGTGCTTTGATGCTCCATTTGGACCCACTTCTCTAGTTCTATCCATGTCTACCTCAGTAGGAAACATGGACCTGGTTTCGACCTACTGCAACCACACTTAAGACAATGCATTCCCACTTTCTGCCTGAGCTCTCCATTGGGCATTAGGTGAACGGTGTGAGATAATTCCTGAGAAATTGGCCAGGAAGTACTATTCACAGTGCTTAATTTATACCATTTGTCCAGTCTATTTTTATGATGCATTAAAATTAACTGATCAACACCTAAGTGGACATATAGGAATAACATTTATTGGGTGTTGGGCAGGTGGAGGGGAGGGGACGGGTATATACATATATAATGAGTACGATGCGCACCAACTGGGGGATGGACATGCTTGAAGCTCTGACTCAAAGGGGGAGAGGAGGCAAGGGCAATATACGTAACCTTAACATTTGTACCCCCACAATATGCTGGAAAAAATGCATCTCCTATTCCTACACAAATAGGATTCACTGGTATAGCAGGCACATATTTTGGTATATCCTTCCCCTTAAGCAAGAAGTTCTTGTGAGGCAATTCTCTTCTAAGAAATGTGATGAAAGAGAGGGTAGAAAAAGGCATTTCCATGAAGAGTTCTGTGTTAGTTCCTACCATCCAGCCTCCATAGGGGACAACAAAGCCCATCTGCTGTATTGTCATACTGCACTGGTGAATATGATATGGGGGCTTCTGGAAAAGAACAAATGCTTATAAGAGCCAAAGGGGTCACTGGCTACAGAACACAGTCAGAAACCTGACTTGGGCTACAGAAACTTTACTGGCTACAGGGCTTCTCCACAGCATAGTTCATGACCTGCTCAGGAGAGGAGCTTTGGACTCCATCCCCCTAACCCATCTTCCTTCTCAGCCCTAAGCAGGTCTGCCTACCTGGCATAATGACATCAGGAAATCCCAATTTTCTTGTTATTGCCAATCCCCTATTAAATATCATGGGATTTTCTCTCCGAATCTGTTCCATGTCTCCACGAAGAAGCTGTAGAGCAATGATAAGACCTGCAAAACAAAAGCATTTCGTTACTCAGAACCACACTACCACCCTGTTATGTAGTACTAGAAAAAACATTAAAAGTCATATTATTCAGAGGAGTATGTTCAAAGTTCAGCATTTTCCTTCTTGCTTTAGACTCCATGATGACTTCAGACCCTCCAGATAATTTTTGTTTAAAACTTGGGAGAATCTGTAATGCTCCCTCAGGTTAGCTGGCTTCTGGCTCATTACTTGCACCCTTGGAATACTGTACAAGGTTAGAATGTTCTGAAACTCCCTCCTCCCCTCTACTCTCCTGAGGGCCCCCACTGCAGCTACTGCCTAGAAGGCTGTAAAGGTCAAGCCTATATGGAGTTAGGAGTATTACCCTCTGAGACTGTGAATGGGATTAGCTGTTAACAGGATAATGAATTTAGGTGCTGATGTATGGGTTGGCAGGAGGCACCCTCAATGATCTGTAAACTTGAACAAAAGATGAATATCTATAGAAATGAAGGACTAAGGTGTTATGACAGTGAGTACAATTAGAAGAATAGCAGCTGGAATGAAGACAGGAGCAAGCAGAATTATAGAATAAGAATGATATTGGAATGGGGAGTGGTGAGGAGATGGAGAAGCAGAGAAACATAGAAGTCAGAAGAGTCATAGATATTTTATCTGGTAGATAAAAGTATTCCAGTAATTAGGAATATGCACTGTCAGAACTAGGCCAAGGGAAGAAATATGGTTCTACTGCAACCCAGACAGAATATCAAAATTATCTCATTGTTTCTGCTAAGCTCATGCACCCCAAGAAACTCCGGGATTACAAACATGGTATCCCAAGTGTCAGTATCACAGTGCCCTGAAAAGCAAACATACGGTATTCCAGCTGACATTCTGGTTAGATAATCAGTATTTGGGATTTGATCACTCTAGAGTAATTTCTTATAGCTTAATCAATGAATAGACTAAATTACAACTAGTTTATGAACCTGTAAGGCTGGGGCCAGAACCAAGACCACAATAATGTCTGCAGATAACAGCCTGTGCTTTATTGACCCTTCCCTTATAACCCGCCCCCCGCCCCCAGCTCATTCATCTTCATTGTCTTTACACAGCCAGCAAATCGTATCCTCTGGGTAAACAGAAATGCACTGACCTAGAAATCCTGATGGCCCCGCATATAGCAAATAGTTGAGGATGGGATAGTCTCCAGAATTTGATGGGGTTGTGGTTGGAGGGCAAAGGAAAAAAAATCAGTGGGTGCACTCTTATTTGCAACAATTTACTCAAGTACTGACTGACTGCTTTTCATCTGCATTTTCTGAGCAACCAAAATGGCCTAGAGATGCAAACCTAAACTTGTGACGATGGAGACTGAAGGTGCTGGGAGAGTCAAAGCTAACTACCCAAAGGGACCCTGAGCAGCTGCTTTCCACCTCTAAGCATAACTAATAAGAGGAAAGCTTCAGTTTACACAAGAGATCAAGTGAAAAGGCACATAAAGAATGAAAGAAATCACCAATGGAGATTATAAAAACTGCATCTCCTTTTGTAGGGTATCCTGGAACTTCTGAGTTTCCTTTCTGGTTTTGAAAACATGGGTTATTGAAGCATATGCCAAATAATGCTAAGGCATGGTCCTTAGGGGAAGAGAGCCTCCGTAAATAGTTCAGAAAAACAGCCCACTTGCCCATCCAGTATGCAAGCATTCCCCTGGTAACACTTGATGTTCTACGTACCCATCATCTCAGTGAGGTCCTCAAGTAAAAAACTTGCAAATAATCAAGTGTACACAATTTCTCTGTTAATCTGATCCTCCTGATAACCTGACACAAGAAAACCATTTTCTTACTAAACCTTATCTCAGGTTAAAGACTGGTCCATAAAAAAGTAACTGGACAAATTGACACCTATAAGGAATAATGGAGATTCAGCAACTTGGCTTTGACCCTGTGTTCCATTTCCTTCCTGTGGAAATTCTGGATGAGGATTAATTATATAAATTAATCACAGCCCACAATATGGAAATAACTGTAGTTAATAGTCATTTAAAAATTAATAGGACTCAAGCTGTGCTGGGAACGGGCATGGGGTGGGAGGTGGAGGCTCAGTTTCAAGGCACCTGGTGGCCCAGGTAGATATGGGGGGCTGTGGTAGGGTGCCCTCCCCTAGTGCCGGGTTCCCAAGGGAAGGAGAAAGGGAAACAGAGTGCCAGGTTCCCAGGGGAGGGAGAAAGGGAAACAGAGTGCCGGGTTCCTGGGAGAGGGAGAAAGGGAAACTGATGCCTCCTCAGCATTTGAGGTCCCTGCCCTTGGCCTCAGTGGAGACCATTTCTTCTGCTACCTGCCCCACTATGCCTGGCCTCCTTGCAGCCTGGGAGCCTTGCCTGGGAGGGCAGCCAAGTTACTGTCATGTCCACAGCTGCTTGTCAGGGCTCCTTTTGGTACCGGGGAAAAGAATTTATAGAATCAGATCCTCCTACAATTCAATCCGCATGGTGCCTTTGTCTACCTTCAGTTTCCTACTCTGTAAATGGGAAAAGGAATACTCCCCCATAAAAATTAACACAATAAATTGTGTGCCAAATGCTTTATCTGTCTTCACTTGCCCTTAATGCCCTTCATACTGCTGGAACTGCTAAAGTTAAGTCTGTGGCTATCCATCTAAGAGGCCATCAATAGAAATGAAGAACCAATCAATTAAAGTTGCATATAAAAGAGTTACCACTAAATGATACATTTACTCTTTGCGCTCAAACCCAATATAATAATTCCTTCTGCATTTTTATATGCTTTGACTTGAAGGAAAAGCACTAATAATTTTTGAAACAGAATTACAAGGCTTAATGAAATGTCCATGATGTTTAATGAAGATGGGAAACAATTTATAGCAAAGTAAGTTAACCTTTTATAAAGATTCATCTTTAATTAAGGAGACTAATAATGACCTGAACTATTCCTTGAGCAATCTATAAAATTCTCTGATATGAAGACGCTAGAGACCAGCAGTGGAAAACCCATGCTCAGAAGCCTGGCAATTGACTAGAAAAGACAGTGGCCCGGAGTCTGAAGACATAGGCTTCACCCTGGCTCAGCCACTAAGTCATTTCACTGAACTTCAGTTTCCTTATTTATTTAATGAGAGAGGCTGAAACAGGTATTTTCCAAGGTCTCAATCAGATTCTAACACACTTCAAAAAGCAGCTGCCAGGGAAGATCAAGATGGCAGATGAGAAACACCGCCAGACAGAGTATCTCTGCAGAAAAGACAGATTCTAGCAGAAATTAGAAAAAAGAAGCAAGAAGACAAGCATACAGCGGACGAGGGCCGGAGGGAGGGGTACCTGAGACACCGGGAGACTCCACGGGAGGAGGCAGCGGTGGAGAACTGGAGGCTGAGACTGCCGGAGCAACCGGAGACCAGCGGCAAGGGTAGGTGGATAACTCACCTTTCCCCTACCCTGCATTTGGGACTGCTGGTGGGCACCCCAGCGGGTGGAGAGACCTGCGGACACCAGCCCAGAGACAGCCGCTGCCAGCTAGCGGAGAGCCTGTAGCGGACGCGGCACCAGGCTCCCAACTCCCTCCTGGCACCTCCGTGTGCACAGACCGGGGCCACGCGGCAGGCGCCATATTGCCTCCTACTCCCCTCTGCCGACCCTACCCATCGCTTCCCAGAGAGACAATACAGCCACCAGCTGGAGGCACCTCCAGGGAACGGGACCTTCCCTTTTGGGACCCTACACCTGACTCAGGGGAACTCAGACTGTGAGCTCTCTACCCGCCAGCCCTCCCAGGTGCTGCTGGCACGGTGCTCCCAGGAGAATGGTGCAGACTCAGAGGCTGAGAGACATAGACCCAGCCTGGGCTCCATGTGGGTGAATTGGGACCGGAACTCCTCTCCCTGGTGGGGATACAGTTTGAACTCGGGGACCCAGAGGTCGGACCTGCATACCAGATCCCGTGCACCCAGGTCTAGCATTGCCTGGGGCACAGAAGGGATATATGTAAACAGCCTACTGAGGTGTGTGTGCCTTCAGGGACAGATCAGCGTCCTAGAGGGCAACCCTCCTCCCAAAAGGAGGCCGTATGGCCAGCACAGGTGGCGTTCCTGCACAGGGAACCTTCCCGCCGGCATCACAGTCTGGGGAGGCCTGGTGGTGTGTGGTCTGCCTTGCTGGCAGAGGCCGAGGAGTAGCTGTGGAGTTGGAGAGGGTGGAAAGAAGCGAGACCCGCTCCAGACTGCGGGTCTCAGACAGCTCTACCGCCACAAGCAGACTTTCTGGCTGAGTGGGGCCATTCCAGCCTCACCCTGACAGCTTTTCCTGGAAGCAGAGAACAGAACTTTGACCCCTGCTAACGACAGTGGTGGTACCTGAGGGCAGGCTTACCCAACCCAGCTCCGCCCAGAACAAGAGGTGATAACAGGACACAAAAACAACAGCATAGCCTGTTCCTCCAAGCAAGTACAACCTACTGACAGGGACGGCATCCTGCATAGCCTTTTCACGGCACCCACTGACTCATTATACAGGATGTGGTCGAATCTCACCCACAAACACCACCTAATAGCTCAGAAACTAAACAAGGCGTGTGAATATCCAAACAAAAACCTAAATGAAAGAAACAACAACTGATCGACATGGGAAGAAACCAGCGAATGAACTCAGGAAATATGAAGAACCAAACAGAAAACACACCCCCAAAGAGGAGCACCAGCCCCCTAGAAAAGACACCAACCCAAATCAGGCAACCAAAATGACAGAAGAGGAATTTCGTATGTGGATCATAAGAACACTCACCGACCTGCAACAACAACTTAATAACCAACACAAAGAAACCACAAAAAGCTTCCAGGACCTAGAAGAAAAGTTCACTAAAGAAATAGACATAATGAAGAAAAGTCTAACGGAACTCCTGGAAATGAAGAATCAATTCAGGGAACTACAAAATACAGTGGAAAGTCTGAAGAACAGGGTAGATCAAACAGAAGAAAGAATCTCAGAGCTTGAAGATAACACCCTCCAACTAAATAAAACCGTTACAGAGATAGAGCAGAGAAACAAGAGAAAAGAGCAAAGCCTACAAGAGATGTGGGATTATGTGAAGAAACCTAACGTGAGGGTCATAGGGTTACCAGAAGGGGAAGAAGACAATACTAAAGGGTTGGACAAGCTATTTGAATATATAATAGAGGAAAATTACCCAGGCCTTGCTCAAAATCTTGATATACAAGTTCAAGAAGCTCAGAGGACCCCTGGGAGATTCAATGCAAACAGGAAGACGTCATGACATGCAGTCATCAGATTGACCAAAGTATCAACTAAAGAGGCCCTTTTAAGAGCTGTAAGACGAAAGAAGCAAGTGACATACAACGGAAAGCCAATTCGAATAACACCAGACTTCTCTAATGAGACTTTACAAGCAAGGAGAGACTGGGGCCCCATTCTCACTCTTCTGAAACAAAACAATGCCCAGCCTAGAATCTTATTCCCTGCAAAACTAAGCTTCGTATATGAAGGAGGAATAAAGACATTCTCAGACAAGCAAAGTCTCAGAGAATTCACCAAGACAAGACCAGCCCTACAAGAAGTACTCAAAACAGTGTTACGCACGGAACACCATATTAAAAACTAACGAATATAAAAACAACCAAAACCCAAAGATTAAATAAAAACAACCAAAACCCATATAATACAATGGCTCAAGAGAGAAATCAAAGCAACAACATCCAACCCAACAGAATGAACAATAATCTACCTTACCTATCAGTTCTCTCAATAAATGTGAATGGCTTAAACTCTCCAATCAAGAGACATAGGCTGGCTGAATGGATAAGAAAATACAGGCCAAGTAGATGCTGTCCTCAGGAAACACATCTAACCTGCAAGGATGCATATAGACTAAAAGTAAAAAGGTGGAGATCAGTATTCCAGGCAAATGGAAGCCAAAAGAAGGCTGGCGTGGCAGTTCTAATTTCAGATGATTTAGTTTTTAAACCAACAAAAGTAGTGAAAGACAAAGAGGGTCATTATATAATGGTGAAGGACACACTTCAACAAGAGATAACAATTGTAAATATATATGCACCCAACTTAGGTGCACCCAGTTTCATAAAGCAAACCTTACTGGATCTAAGCAAATGGATTAATAGCAACTCCATAAGCACCAGAGATTTCAACACCCCACTGACGGCACAAGACAGATTCTCCAAACAGAAAATTAATAAATAAAAAACTTAAACAAAACCCTGGAACAATTGGGTCTGACTGACATCTACAGGACATTCTACCCAAAATCCACTGAATAAGTTCTTTTCATCAGCTCACAGGACATTGTCTAAGATTGACCATATCCTAGGACACAAAGTAAATCTCATGAAATTTTAAAAAATTGAAATTATACCATGTACCTTCTCAGATCACAGTGGAATAAAAGTAGAAATCAACCCTAACAGAAACTCACATTTCTACACAAAAACGTGGAAATTAAACAACCTCCTACTAAATGATTACTTCGTAAATGAAGAAATCAAGACGGAAATAAAAAAGTTCTATGAAGAAAACGACAATGGAGACACAAGTTATCAAATCCTCTGGGACACAGCTAAAGCAGATCAGAGAGGAAAGTTTATCTCCATAAATGCCTATAACCAAAAGACAAAAAGATCACAAATAGACAATCTAACAAAATGACTCAAAGAGCTGGAAAAAGAAGAACAGACCAACCCCAAACCCAGCAGAAGAAGTGAAATCAACAAGATCAAATCAGAACTAAACGAAATTGAAAACAGGGAAGCTATTCAGGAGATTAATAAAAAAAAAGTTGGTTCTTTGAAAAAATAAACAAAATTGACACACCATTGGCTAAGCTTACAAAAAAGCAGAAAAGAGAAATCTCTAATAAGCTCCATCAGGAACAAAAAAGGAGATATCACAACTGATCCCAAAGAGATACAAGATATAATTTATGAATACTACAAAAATCTTTATGCACACAAACTGGAAAATGTGGAGGAAATGGACAAATTTCTAGAAACACACAGCCTCCCTAGGCTCAACCAGAAAGAAATAGATTCCCTGAACAGACCAATCTCAACTGCTGAAATAGAAACAGCAATTAAAAATCTCCCTAAAAAGAAAAGTCCTGGACCAGATGGTTTCACACCCGAATTTTACCACACTTACAAAGAAGAACTAGTACCTATCTTGCATAAACTATTCCACAACATCGAGAAGAACGGAAACCTCCCCGACACCTTTTATGAAGCGAATATTACTCTGATACCAAAACCAGGAAAGGATGCAACAAAAAAAGAAAACTACAGACCAATATCCCTAATGAATATAGATGCAAAAATTTTCAACAAAATCTTAGCTAATTGAATCCAGACGCTTATCAAAAAAATAATCCATCACGACCAAGTGGGCTTCATCCCAGGGATGCAGGGATGGTTCAACATACATAAATCTATAAATGCAATTCACCACATAAACAGAAGCAAAAACAAAGACCACATGATTCTTTCAATAGATGCAGAAAAAGCTTTTGACAAAATGCAACACCCTTTCATGATATGAACACTGAAGAAAATAGGCATAGAAGGGACATACCTAAAAATGATACAAGACATATATGACAGACCCATAGCCAACATCATATTGAATGGGGAAAATTTCTTGAGATTTTTAAATTTCTTGAGATTTTCTTTGTGTCCTAGGAAATGGTCAATCTTAGAGAATGTCCCGTGAGCTGATGAGAAGAACGTATATTCAGTGGATTTTGGGTAGAATGTTCTGTAGATGTCAGTCAGACCCAATTGTTCTAGAGTTTTGTTTAAGTCCATTATTTCTTTATTAATTTTCTGTTTGGAGGATCTGTCTCGTGCCGTCAGTGGGGTGTTGAAATCTCCGGCGATTATAGAGTTGCTATTAATCCATTTGCTTAGCTCCAGTAAGGTTTGCTTTATGAATCTGGGTGCACCTAAGTTGGGTGCATATATATTTAAAATTGTTATCTCTTCTTGTTGGACTGTGCCCTTCACCATTATATAATGACCCTCTTTGTCTTTCACTACTTTTGTTGGTTTAAAAACTAAACCGTCTGAAATTAGAACTGCTACACCAGCCTTCTTTTGGCTTCTATTTGCTTGGAATATTGATATCCACCCTTTTATTTTTAGTCTATATGCATCCTTGCAGGTTAGATGTGTTTCCTGAAGACAGCATATACTTGGCCTGTATTTTCTTATCCATTCAGCCAGCCTATGTCTCTTGATTGGAGAGTTTAAGCCATTCACATTTATTGAGAGAACTGATAGGTAAGGTAGATTACTGATCATTCTGTTGGGTTGGATGTTGTTGCTATGATTTCTGTCTTGAGCCATTGTAATATCTGGCCTTTAATATCTTTGGGTTTTGGTTGTTTTTATATTCGTGGGTTATTATTATGATGTTCCGTGCATAACGCTGTTTTAAGTACTTCTTGTAGGGCTGGTCTTGTCTTGGTGAATTCTCTGAGCCTTTGCTTGTCTGAGAATGTTTTTATTTCTCCTTCATATACTAAGCTTAGTTTTGCAGGGAATAAGATTCTAGGCTGGGTATTGTTTTTTTTCAGAAGAGTGAGAATGGGGCCCCAGTCTCTCCTTGCTTGTAAAGTCTCATTAGAGAAGTCTGATGTTATTCGAATTGGCTTTCCCTTGTATGTTACTTGCTTCTTTTGTCTTACAGCTCTTAGAAGGGCCTCTTTAGTTGATACTTTGGTCAATCTGATGACTGCATGTCGTGACGTCTTCCTGTTTGCGTTGAATCTCCCAGGGGTCCTCTGAGCTTCTTGAACTTGTATATCAAGATTTTGAGCAAGGCCTGGGAAATTTTCCTCTATTATATCTTCAAACAGCTTGTCCAACCCTTGAGTGTTGTCTTCTTTCCCTTCTTGTAACCCTATGACCCTCACGTTAGGTTTCTTCACATAATCCCACATCTCTTGTAGGCTTTGCTCTTTTCTCTTGTTTCTCTGCTCTATTTCTGTGACTGATTTATTTAATTGGAGGGTGTTATCTTCAAGGTGTGAGATTCTTTCTTCTGTTTGATCTACCCTGTTCTTCAGACTTTCCACTGTATTTTGTAGTTCCTTAAATTGGTTCTTCATTTCCAGGAGTTCGGTTGCACTTTTCTTTATTGTGTCTATTTCTTTTCCCATATCCTGAAGACTTTTTGTGGTTTCCTTGTGTTGGTTATTGAGTTGTTGTTGCAACTGGGTGAGTGTTCTTATGATCCACATACGAAATTCCTCTTCTGTCATATTGGTTGCCTGATTTTGGTTGTTGTCCGTTTCTAGGGGGCTGGTGCTCCTCTTTGGGGGTGTGTTTTCCGTTTGGTTCTTCATATATCCTGAGTTCTTTCGCTGATTTCTTCCCATGTCGATCAGTTGTTGTTTCTTTCCTTAAGTTATTGTTTGGGTATTCACACACCTTGTTTAGTTTCTGAGGTGTTAGGTGGTGTCTGTGGGTGAAATTGGACCACTCCCTGTATATTGAGTCAGTGGGTGCCATGGAAAGGCTGTGCAAGATGCCGTTCCTGTCAGTAGGTGGCGTTTGCTTGGAGGAACAGGCTATACTGTTGATTTTGTGTCCTGTTAACAGCTCTTGTTCTGGGTGGAGCTGGGTTGATTAAGCCTGCCCTCAGGCCGTTAGCAGGGGTCAAAGTCTGTTCTCTGCTTCCAGGGAAAGCTGTCAGGGCGGGGCTGGAATGGTCCTGCTCAGCCAGAAAATCTGTGTGTGGGGGTGGGGCTGTCTGAGACCCGCAGTCTGGAGCGGGCCTCGCTTCTTTCCACCCTCCCCAACTCCACAGCTACTCCTGGGCCTCTGCCAGCAGGCCAGACCACAAGCCACCAGGCCTCCCCGGACTGTGATTCCGGCGGGGAAGTTCCCTGCACAGGAACACCACCTGGGTTGGGCGCACGGCCTCCTCCTGGGAGGAGGGTTGCCCTCTAGGAGGCCGATCCGCCCCTGGAGGCACACACACCTCAGTAGGCTGTTCACGTATAACCCTTCTGTGCCCCGGGCAATGCTAGCCCTCGGTGCAAGGGATCTGGTCTGCAGGTCCGACCTCTGGGTCCCAGAGTTCAAACTGTATCCCCACCAGGGAGAGGATTTCTGGTCCCAATTCACCCACAGGGAGCCCAAGCTGGGTCTATGTCTCTCAGCCTCTGAGTCGGCACCGTTCTCCTGGGAACACAGTGCCAGCAGCACCTGGGAGGGTGGGTGGGTAGAGAGTTCACAGTCTGAGTTCCCCTGAGTCAGGTGTAGGGTCCCAAAGGGGAAGGTTCGGTTCCCTGGAGGTGCCTTCGGCTGGTGGCTGTATTGTCTCTCTGGGCAGCCGCGGGTATAGTCGGCGGAGGGGAGGAGGAGGCAATATGGCGCCTGCCGCGCGGCTGGGGTCTGTGCACACGGAGGTGCCCGGAGGAAGTTGGGAACCTGGTGCCACGTCTGCTACAGGCTCACCGCCAGCTGGCGGCAGCGCCGGTCTCTGGGCTGGTGTCCGCAGGTCTCTCCACCCCCTGGGGAGCCCACCAGCAGACCCGAATGCAGGGGAGGGGAAACAGCAATTCCACCTACCCTTGCCGCTGGTCTCCAGGCTGCTCCGGTGGTCTCAGCCTCCAGTTCTCCTCCGCAGCCTCCTCCCGTGGAGTCTCCTGGGGTCTCAGGTACCCCTCCTTCCGGCCCTTGTCTGCTGTATGCTTGTCTTCTTGCTTCTTTCCTCTAATTTCTGCTAGAATCTCTCTTTTCTGCAGAGATACTCTGTCCAGCGGTGTTATTCGTCCGCCATCTTGCTCCGCCCCTCCTCGGCTCATAGGCTTTTAAATAGTGATTCTAAGTTAATCAAGCAATTAATGTTCAACTTAGAAAACAATTTAATGTGTAGAATTGCACTGAGATTTAGATAGAGATTATTTAAACAGAGTTTTAAAAGAAAAAAAGGAAAAGAAGTTGAGCATAGATGAAAACTGCCTTGAAATAAAGATTTTCTATTCTAGTTCCAGAATGACTGATATTGGTGGACTGATCATTGATTCTCATTAGTATCAGGCTTTCAGGAATGGGAAGAGAAGTGAGTGATATCAATATATATATTTGGCTAGATGTGAAATCTTTGTTCAGGAAAGCACAGACTTCACAATGCAACAAACCCTGCCAACACTGTTGCTCACTTTGGATTTAAATTGGAACTCAAATTACCTATCAAAGCACGGGGAATCCATCATAGAAAAAACAGAAAATGTATTCTGGTCAGCAGATATTAGGGAGGGCCTCAAATTATTACAAAAGAATTAATAGAAAGTGCGTAGGCAGGAGAATAAACATCTGCAGGAAACTGAACTTTACATATAGCAGCCCATAAGCACCACCTGAGATGCTGCATAATTAGCAACTGCAAATACAACACAAAATTTTCTAGCCATAGAAGTACATCACCATGGCTGGCGCTGGGGGCAGAGTATTTGGCGCTGGACTTTCGGATGATGTTCTCATGGATCTGCGACCACTCACTCTCATTGTTGCACCTGAAACAGAAGGACAGGTGTTATGGTGCTCAAGTATTTTACACATTTGGTCTGATGTTCCAACGTGTAACACTAACTTTTAAGGAAAAAGGATTCCATGCTTTCCTAAGAAAATGAGCATATGTTTTATTAAATTAGACAAGGCTTGTTTCCTGCTAAGTATAGAAGATTCACACTTGGGCAAAGGGTATAAATTCTAAAATAAATCTCTAAAAATATTTTTTAAGTGGTAACATTCCCTCCTCTATAAAGTAGCACTCTCCCATATTAAGTTATTTTTTTCTAGCTTCCCTTACACACACACATACATACACACACATGCACACACGCACACACACACCCCGCCCAGCCCTAAGTCCTAGAGGAAGATTCCTGATGGAGAAAGAACAGTTCCTATCAACAAGTGCTACTGTTTAGAAACTGCTGTGCCATTGGCTTTATACTGTCATACAACTCTCATTACACTGGCCACAGAGGAAAGTCCTCTAAACTCAGGAGAATGGAGATACCACTTGCTTGTAGCTGTATTTCAACCAGACCAAGATAAGAAGAAAAGCTTGGGAGACCAGTGGGTTTGGTTCACTGTGAATTCCTCCGTGGTCAGGGGGAAGGAGAGCTTAGCTGAGAAGTCTGGATGCCTAAATATGTAACGATAAAGTTCTTTTCTAGGGTCTATGGCATAGGGACAAAAGAAAGAATGGAGGAACAACACTGCACTCCTACTAAGTTCTGATGTTTTAGTGTCTTCCCTGTAAATTCTAAGAGAGTTGCAACCACACAACCACTTGGAACAGAGCTTAGGAACAGAGCTCAGGTATTCCTCTTGCTAATGCAGACACTTTGATAAAACAGTTGGAATGAATTTAAGGTAATTTCTGAAAAATTCCATTTGACACTCAGGGGAGTCCCCACAGCCCTGGTCCTACCCTTCACTTGTTAGTTAGGAAGGTATGGACCCATTGATCCCAGGAAAAAGAACCATGCACAAAGGAAAACCCATAAGATCTTTCATTGGTAACTCAGGAGTGTCCTGTCATTTCCAGGAGGAAATCCCAATAAAAGTTATAGCATGTGCCATCCAGTATGAAAGACTAAATAATTAATTCTGTTATCTGATCAGTGGCTCTTTGGAATCCTTAGCCATATAAATAAGCCTCATTTACTCTGTTTAGCTGTTGTGATGCATGGTTAAAGGTGAGGTTATTACAGCCTAGAACTCTGAGGATAACTTTCTGCTTATAGAATTCCTTCCAAACAAAGTAAGGGGAACGAGTGTTCTTAAAAACGATTACCTGTGATTATATTTTAACAGCAACTCAGATGAAAATAAAAAATGAGAGGTGCCAGCAGCAGCACATTCAGCCCTTCCTGTCTGACATGCATTCTGTCTCTCTCATCTTGTCCAACCAACCAGTCAGAGAAGTGCCCAGCTGGTGAGGATTCAAAAGACTTGCCTTGCTGTTGTTCTTGCCTTTTTTTTTTTTTTTTTTTGAGACAGAGTCTTGCTTTGTTGCCCAGGCTAGAGTGAGTGCCGTGGCATCAGCCTAGCTCACAACAACCTCAAACTCCTGGGCTCAAGCGATCCTCCTGCCTCAGCCTCCTGAGTAGCTGGGACTACAGGCATGCGCCACCATGCCCGGCTAATTTTTTTCTATATATATTAGTTGGCCAATTAATTTCTTTCTATTTTTAGTAGAGACAGGGTCTCGCTCTTGCTCAGGCTGGTTTTGAACTCCTGACCTCGAGCAATCTGCCCACCTCGGCCTCCCAGAGTGCTAGGATTACAGGGGTGAGCCACTGCGCCTGGCCGCTGTTGTTTTTTTGTTACTTTCTAGGTTTACAAGATCAGTAGTTATTTTAAAATCTGATCATAGTATGTCATAAATAAAATATTCCCTCCCTTACTACAAAAGAAAAGCCTTGAAAATTACCTTCCACCAAAACACATGGGGTAATTTCAGTACTCCAATAAAACACTCACTGGTCCCTTGGAATAGTAGAGCTGGTGCTTTTTCAGCCACACCAACAGTGACAATATGTATTATTTCACTCAGATGTATGTTTGCTTTTTTCAACCAAAACATACAATTCAGATGCCAGACAACTGATGGCTTATTCCTGCCATTCCTCTCCCCTTTCACAACCCTTAACTATTGGTGGCCTTCACAGCTCTCCCTTCAGCCCATTTCCTTCTTACCCTACAAACTTTGATGGGCAATCTCATCCACTACCATAGTTTCAGCCACTACGAGAGGCTGCCCAGCCCCAAAGTGGTGTCTCCAGCCCAGACTCATCCCTATGCTCCTGACCTGCTTAGCCATGAGAGTTCATCATTTCTCTTGAACCTGTCTGCTCCCATTTATAACCTCTCTCTGAGTGGAACTCACTAGTTCACTATACCCTCCCAGCAGTCACCCTTTCCTACAGATTTTATTATCTTAAAATCTGTCACATCCATCCTCTCCTCTTCAGGATCTTAGTTTAGTCATTATCATCTCTCTTCTGGATCAGCATAATCACCTTCTAACTGGTCTTTTAAACATCTTCCTTTCCTCAATGTCAATCTGGTCATATATTAACCCTTTTCCCTTCACAGCTTCCTCCTGTACACAGAATTCAAACTTTTAAGGCAGTCCACCTCAGGGTCCTCTATTACTTTTCTCTTTTACTTTAGAAAAGCCCAATAGCGTTATACATTTAAGCATATGCATTTCTTGCTTGATACCTACAAAGGCTCTACTTTACTAATTTTATTTCTTTCCTTTCTTTTTTTAAAAAAATATGTTCTGGTTTATTTAATATTATCTCCTTGATCAATCCTTTCTTGGTTTCTGTCTTTGTCATTCTCATTTCTCAACACCCCTACTATGAACCTGACCACTATTTCTTTTTGGTCTTCAATGAATTCTGATTTCCAGACGAATGCCTATTGTATTTTAGGGCATCTATTTGTCTACTTCACTCTACTATAAATACTCAGAAGGCAAGGGCTGGGTCTTGCTAATGATCTCCACCATGTAGCAAAACTTGTAGCACATGGTAAGTTTTTGATATTTGTTGAATGAATGGAGTAACTTCCAAAGTCAACTAGTCAACTTGCTATTCTTACAGCTTAAATGTTACTAATTAAAACTCTGCCATCAATCTGTATCAGAATTACATTAAAGTAAAGGAAGACTTGAGGAAAACATTCTGCATTATGGCTATCTTATGGAACCATCACAAGTTTTATCTATATTTAAGAGGAAAATAATAAAAGGGCCAGTGAGAACATTACCATTTTCAGGAAACATCACATTTCAGGAGAAAAGTAAGGGAAAAATGAAATGGCCATATGTCCCTATTTGTTTGAGTCAAAGAAGATGAGGCACCAATAAATGGAAATATGCTTGCATAGAAGATCATGGTGGTTCCAGAGGAAACACAGAGTCTACTCATGACTGGCTATAAACAAAATTTAGCTTTACAGAATTGCCAAGTTATTGTTCCAAAGCCATCAACTTACCTTCAGTTACCAATGATTCTCTTTGTCCTCTTAATACGAAACTTGCTTTCAAATATTGTATGATGTTAATGATACATTAAATTGTTCAATTTTTAAAATTACTCTCTTTAGTCCTAACCCCATTATAGAGTTCATCACTTCCATGCCCCTTTATTTTATCCTCCCATTCTTTTAGTAGCATCCCCATGTTATACCTGATGTACTTAGTAAAGACATGTTTAGGTAAAATTGCTTTGTAACTCTAAAATCCTATTCTGTGGTGACAGATATGCACCTTCTATGGCCCTTCTTACTCACAAGTCCTTGGTTTAAATTATTAATAGTATAAAGAGTACGTGGGCTTTCAAACCCATAGAAATGCACATGAATTGGCTTGTTCACAATCTCACTCTCTCCATCCCTCCATTTTCTTTTTCTTTTTTGTGGGTCTACAAACTACCTCTCTGTCAATGATGAATAAATAATATTATATACAAAAGAAACTTTCCTTTTTCCTTCACATTACTGAACACCAAGAACAATACTTCTGCAACCTCTTCTCAATATTAAAATAAAACCTACATCATTTTCTTCTTAACAATTAGCAACCTATGCAGTCTTCAGTGTAATCTCTTTCAATAATATTGTCTTAGCTTTACAATGTTTAGCATAATTAATAAACTTCATTGACCCTTAGAATAACATTAATTCTCTGCTTTCTACTCGTGTACTAATGTACCTCTCTGATATGAGGCCATCCCTCCAGGGGATGAATAAAGAAAGGAAGGCTTCATTATTCATCTTGAGCCTGGCTCTTTCTTCCTATAGCTTGTAAGTCACTAATGCACACTCTGGTCATGTTCTCTACCACAATCATGTTACTCACTTGAAAGCACATCTTGAGAAACTATTCTGCACTATGGAGTGATACAGTTATTTGACAATCAGAAGGTTTACTGTCTTAGAATAAGAAAGAGCAAAGCCTTAAAATATACAAAGGAAACTCTGACCATACATGTTCTTTGATTTTTATAGAGTTCATTATTTGGTGCTTGAAGACTAGTCATTAAATGCTTACTCTGACCATTATAACTGATCCTTACTTAGCACAGAAAGACCATTATTCTGGACATTCTTTTCCTATTTATTTGTACTCTTATTTTATAACAGTTCTACATTACAGAAAATTACAAAGATATTACAGAGAGTTCCCATATATCCTACATGCAGTTTCTCCTATTATTATTATTTTTACATAAGGGGTCTCACTCTCTTGCCCAGGCTAGAACTCCTGGGCTCAAGTGATCCTGCCGCTTCAGCATCTCAAGTAACCAGGATTACAGGTGTGCACCACCACACCCAGCTAATTTTTTTTTTTTATATATACAGGGTCTTGCTATGTTGCCCAGGTTGGTCTTGAACTCTTGGCTTCACATGATCCTCCTGCCTCAGCCTCCCAAAGTACTGGGATTATAGGTATGAGCCACTGTGCCCTGCCTCCTCTATTAACATTTTATGTTATTATGGTATATTTGTCATGATTAATGAACTAACACTGATACTTTATTATTAGTTAAGTCCATACCTTATTCAAACTTTCTTAGTTTTTACCTAGTGTCTTTTTTCTGTTCTAGGATACCACCTAGGATACCATATTACATTGAGGCATCATATTTTTTTAGGCTCATCTTGATTGTGACAGTTTCTCAAATTTTCCATGTTTTAGATGACCTTGACAACTTTGAGCAGTAATGATTAGGTATTTTATAGAGCCTTCAACTGGGGTTTTTTCCCGTATTTTTTTCATGATTAGACTGAAGTGATATGTATTTGGGAGGAAGACCACAGAGGTAATGTGTCATTCTCATCATATCATACATACCATCAACATGACTCAAATGCCACTGATATCTCACCATTCCTTTATGCTTTAAATATACCCAGAAATCAAAGAATGGGTTAGTATACAGTGTTAATTTTTAAAATACTGGGCAGATACAGTCAACCATGAATTCATAAAGTAGTATTCAACAAAAATCTATGATGACTACAGTTGAAGATCACAAGACTGCAACAACTACAATCCCCTTTGCCTCAAAACTCTCTTACAGGGTTCTGGAAAAAAATGGTTTAAAATGAAAGGGAGAAAAAGGAGCACAAAAGAATATGTTGAGCATTTCAAGCCTTGGAGACATGAGAATAAATATAAGCATTGGGTAGAAGTAAGAAAGAAGAGGCACTGAAAATTAGAGGGCAAAAAGTCACCCAAAGGGCCTAAAGAAAGGCTAAAGAACTTGGGAACAGACTAAAATATTGTTGTATCTTAAAAGTTATTTAAAAATATAACAGGGATATGTTTCCAGGGGGAATGTGAAATAGAAATTACTAGATTAAAAAGATTTACTTCTATTTGTGTAGATTTATAGTACTGGTTCTCAACTGGGGATGATCTTGTCCCCAGAGACTTTTGGTAATGTCTAGAGACAATTTTGGTTGTCACAACTCAGGGGTAGAAGGGTCCCAGATGAGGAAGGATTACAGGGAAAATAAATATGCCAATAAATATGCTCATCTTGCACATGAGGTGTGATTTGAGTGACAATGAGCACAGGCTGAGTGCAAAAGGAAGCTACTCAAATCATTTGAAATTAGGTGGATGTGGTGTCATCAGCATATTTTAACCAATCACTGGGATATTTTGTAAAGAAAAATTATAAATGTGAGCATTTATTAAATAATTAAATGAGTTGTGATTATAATGAAACACAATTATGTTACATCCAATCAAATGAATACTTAGAGCATGATCACTGATGTTGATAGTCCTTAATTATAAGATGTATGAGGGATTTTGTGATCTGTGTACCTCTGTGGCAGCCAACTCTCCCCCTAGAGGAGATAGAAGCACAGGCAATGAAGTAGCATATTCACCACTATAATTATCCAGAGATTTTACTCAAGGAATAAGACAGAAGGATGTAAGTTTTTGGTTTTCTACATGGGATATCCAAGCATTCAGAAGCACCAAAGCAGGTATGCAGGTTCTGCTCAACAAAGAGAGTTCAGAATATTCTTCCTGTGCATTGCAGTACATTTTATCACTTGCCTCTTCTTGATATCTATGTTTCTGAAGGGTATTTACCCAACTTTCTTCTCATCCTTCCCCAAGGAGGGAAATCCCAAAAAGCATTCAAGAAATTCTAAATGATTGTGAAAGGGTACCTACTAAACATAGATAAGTGTTGGAGCATTTCCCCAAATTTACATTAATTAATTCTCATTATCCAATAAGATAGGGATTATCATATACATTTTATAGATAAGAAGACTGAGGTGGAGTTGGAGTCCAAATATGAGTCTACCTGGTCTCAAAGGCATGATGGAGGTAAAAGGGTAAAGGCCGCAGAGTACTGGGACTCTTAAAACCCTGTTTCTGCATCAGGCTTCACGATACTTGTCTCCTTGACATCAGTCAGCATTCCCATTTTGTTTGCCCTTATCTGTCTGTAACTATTCAGTTTTGACCTGGCTTGCAACTCAATTTGCTGCTAATACTCTATATTAAAATTCTTTGTCTTTCGGTGGCACCTGCTTTATTTTAATAGCCTTTATTTGACTGATAGCCCTAATAAGCTAGAAAATAGACAACAACCTACAGATTGAGGAATATAACCAATACTAACCACTGGTTCATGCTGTCCTTACCTATACTGCAAAAGAAGAGAGAAGCATTAATAAGGATGAATAAAAAAGGACACATTTCTATAAAAATGGCCTGATTTATTCTTATCTAAGACGAAGGTGACACAAATAAACCAATGTGATTCATTCTAGACGGGCTCTCATGAGTCGTATCTGTCCACTACTGGCCAGATGGGAGCTGTTTAAAACTGGAACATATTTACTTCTATATCTACATTGAAAATATGTATCTGAAAATCTCACAAGGAATAAACAGTGCTGATTTTCCTGTTGGTTATGTCAGAAACTCCCTCTTCTGACAAATCTAATCAAAATTCCATGCTTCACAGGAAATATGCATGGTTGTAGCCGGAAAAGCTGCTTGAAGAGTGTCATCAGACCATATCCTTCTCATTAAACAAAGATGGAAGAGGAACTAACATTGGCTGAACATGTTCTATGTGCCTGACACTAAACTAGGAGCCTTAAAATCATTTGTAAAGATTAGATGAGTTCCCCCTCCCCAAGATGGTGGAATAGGAGCTTTACCAGTATGTCTCACTCACTTGGAAATAGCATATAGAGATTCATACTGTGAATGTTTATCCAAGAAGGAACATAGGAGTTCAACATAAAAGTGAAAGAAACCTTCAGATATTGGGAAAAAGGTGGGCAGCAGCCTGTGTAGTGGGGTCCAATGTAAAGCTGAGTGAATTCAGGGATAGACAGGGGAGTTCCTTGACCCTACTAAACCCTGGATCTGACTTGGAGAAGTTGGGAGACTGTGAGAAGGAAGGAATGGCACTGGGAAGTGACCTGCACATGCTCCCAGACCTGAGTGCCAATAGGAGGCCATTTCTGATTCTAGCTCATAGAGGTCTCTGCCAGAGTCTGTCAGCTTGCAAGGCTGGCAGTCACTGGTTTGGAGATTCTCAGGCCAGGGATTGGTGATCTGGTCTAGAGTGGGGTGGGGCCTTGGTATTGGAACTGAGAGATGAGTGTGGGGTGGGCTCCAGCCATGGGCACTGGGGTTGGGCACCCCCCACCCTCATGGTGGCTGGAGTGAGAGGAGATCTGTCTGAGAAGCATGGTTGTGGCCTAGGCACTGAGTTTTATTGCCTGGGACAGTTTTGCAAACTGAGAGCAAATGGCATATGACTTGCCTGACTGCTCCAAATTGCTGTGGAGGTCAGGCCATGAGAGGGAGCTCCACCATGTGTGGTATATGAGAACAAGGAGGATCCCACTACCACTAGTGAGGCTGTGGAGCTGAGTTGCTCTTTTTCCTCATGCTGGGTCTTTGGCATGCCAGTGGCTACTCTGCTCCTTGCTGGGGAGTTTCTCTGGGAACCTGAGGACTGCCCTATATTCCTGCTGAGGCTGGCACTTGCACCTGTTGTTGAGGGGCCCAAGTGTGGGCTTGCCAGGCCTGGCCCTGCTTGGCTCCACCCCTCCCCCCTACACCCCAGATGGGATACATGGGACCCAGACAACTAACTGTTTCATGGCCCAACCCATTCCCTGGGACACCAGAGTACTTCTAGTTAACAATAGGAAAGCATAAACTGTACTACCACCATTGCAGCTGGCTCTCACCTGCAAGTGCCACCTAGTGGCCTGGAGGTCATACCACAGAGCCCATTACAACATCTACTGACACAAGTGCACAGCATTTGGGAAGAAGACAAGCTTCTTGGGACCTCTGCTACCACCATCGCCCATACCACCCAGGCCACCCAGGAGGCCTTGAGCCAGCTCACCTGCCTGGTATGCTGCTACTACAGCCAGAATTTGAGAAAGCCACCACACTTCCTTCGTTATTTATAATGAAGAAAATCATACAGAGTCTTGGCCACTAAACGCACTCATAAGCAAAGCCAAACAGCCCTACTCAACATACATCATAGTCATATCCTCAAGGAAAAAAGGTCTAACCCAAATGAAAGTAAATTAAAAAATAAGAAGAAATAATTGTTTCACCAGATTTGAAGAAACCTGCACAATAATACTGGAAGTATGAAAAATCAGGGGTTATAACACTCCCAAAGGAACACACTAGTTCTCTATCAATGAATTCAAACAAAAATAAAAGTTTCGACATGTCAGATAAAGAATTCAAAATAGTGATTATAAGAAGCTCAATGCATTCCAAGAGAAATCTGAAAGCCAATAAAAAGAAATCAGAAAATCAATTCAGGATATGAAAATGAAATTTACCAAGGAGAAAGGTATCATAAGAAAAATGAAACAGAGCTTCTGGAAATGAAAAATTCATTGAAGGAATTATACAATACAGTTGAAAGCTTTAACAGTAGACTAGATCAAGCAGAAGAGAGAATTTCAGAACATGCAGACAGGTCTTTTGAATTAATCCAGTCACAGAAAAAAATAAATAAAATAGAATAAAAAAGAATGAACAGAGCCTTCAAGAAGAAGACATTATAACATATTAAAAAAGATCATTACACTTTATGAAAAACCACATGCTCACCAACTAGAAATGGATGAATTACTGGAAATATACAACCTCCCAAGATTGAACCAGATATAGAAATAGAAATCATGAACAGACCAATAATGAGTAGTGAGACTGAATAACTAATAATAAATCTCCCAAAAAAGCACAGTAAAACAGTACCTCAAAGTACTGTAAAAGAGAAAGAAAAAAGAAAAAAAATCATGAACAGACCAATGAGTATCGTGATTGAATCACTAATAACAAATCTCCCCCCAAAAGGCCCAGTAAAACAGCACCTCAAAGTACTATAAAAAAGAAAGAAAAAAGAAAAAAAAAAAAAAGGAAAAAAGAAAGCCCAGGACCACAGTGATTCCCCACTGAATTCTACCAAATGTACAAAGAAAAACTGTTACCAATCCTCTTGACATTGTTCCAAAAAATTAAAGAAAAGGAAATCCTCCCTAATTCATCCTATAAAGCCAGAATGACACTGATACCAAAGCCAGAAAAGGACATGACACAGAGAGAAAACTACAGACCAATAGCCCCCAGAAACAGAGACACAAAAATCCTAAAAAAAATACTAGTAAACCAAATCCAATAGTACATCAAAAAGATAATACACCATGATCAAATGGATTTTATTCCTGGAATGCAAGGATGGATCAACATATGCAAATCAATAAATGTGATTCATCACATGAACAGAATTAAAGACAAAAACCATATGATATCTCAATAGATGTAGATAAAGCAGTTGATGAAATTCAGTACCACTTCATGATAAAAACTCTCATCAAACTAGGTATTGGAAGGACATACCTAAAAATAATATACATCATATATGACAAACCCACAGTCAAGATAATACTTAGAGGGGAAAAACTGAAAGCAATCCCCCTAAGATGTGAAACAAGATAAGGATGATCACTTTCACCAATCCTATTCAACATAGCACTGGAAGTCCTAGCCAGAGCAATCAAGCAAGAGAAAGAAATAGAAGGGATCCAAATCAGAAAAGAAGAAGTCAGATTAACTCTGTTCACCAATGATACAATCTTGTAACTAGAATATACCAAAGACTTCTACAAAAAACTGTTAGATTTAGTAAGTGTAAAGTCTTAGGATGCAAAATCAACATAGAAATATCAGTAGCATTTCTGCATACTAACAATCGAACTCAGAACCAAATCAAGAGGTCGATCCAATTTATAGTAGCTAACAAAAAAAAACCACCTAGGAATATATTTTACCAAAGAGGTGAAAGAACTCTACAAGGAAAACTACAAACACTAATGAAATAAAATTACATTAATAGATGGCATAAACAAAGGGAAATACATTCCATGTTCATGAAACGGAAGGATTGATATTATTAAAATAACCATGCTGCCCAAAGCAATCTACAGATTCAATGTAATCCTTACCAAATTATAAATGTCATTTTTCACACAGTATAAAAGAAACAATCCCAAAATTGATATGGAACCAAAAAAATAACCCAAATATCCAAAGCAAGCCTAAGCAAAATGAATAAAGCTGGAGGCATCACAATACTTGACTTCTAATTATACTACAAGGCTACAGTAACAAAAAGCATGGTAGTGGTGCAAAAAACAACATACAGATCAATGAAACAGAATAGAGAACCCAGAAAAAAAGTCAACAACCAACTCATTTTAGAAACAGTTGAGGCAAGATGACAGACGAGAAAAACTGCCAGCCAGAGTGTCTATGCAAAAAAGACAGATTTTAGAAGAAAGTGGAAGAAATAAGCAAGCAGACAGGCATACACTAGATGAGAGTCGGAAGGAGGAGTACCTGAGACTACAGGAGACTCGATGGCAGGAGGTTGCGGAGTAGAGGTTGCGGAAGAAGAGAAATTCTAAGAAGCCTGGAGACCAGGAACAAGGGTAGGTGGAGTGGTTAAATTTCCCCTCCCTTACATCTTGGACTGCTAGTGGGCTTCCTGGCGGTTGGAGAGACCTGCGGACACAAGTCCAGAGATGGCTGCCACCAGTGAGCAGTGAGCCTCTTGAGGACATGGTGCCAGGCTTCCAACTCCCTTGGGGCACCTCTCTGTGCACAGACCTGAGCCAATGGGCAGGTGCCATATTGCTTCTTTCTCCCCCACTTCCCTATCTGCGGCTGCCAAGAGAGGCAATTTACCCACCACCCAGAATCATCTCCAGGGAAAGGGACCTTTCCTTTGGGGCCCTACAGCAGACTGAGGGATACTCAGACTGTAAGCTCCCTACCCACCAGCCCTCCCAGGTACTTACTCCAGGAGAACGGGGCAGATCCTGAGGCTGAGAGACATCAACCCAGCTTGGGCACCACGTGGGTGACATAAGACCAGCACTCCTCTCCCTGGCAGGGTCAGGGATTGAATTCCAGGGTCAGGGGATCAGACCTGCAGACCAGATCTTGTGCACCCAGGTTTTGCATTGCCCCTGAGCACAGAAGGGATATTTGTGAACAAGCCTACTAAGGTATGTGAGCCTTCAGGGGCTAATAAGCATACTTGAGGGGCAATCTCTTTCCACAGGAGGGCTGTGTGCCCAGCCCAGGCTGCAATCCTGTGCAGGGAACCTCCTGGCCTGCCTCACAGCCAGGGGATACTCCCTGGTGTGAGGTCCTGCATGCTGGCAGAGGCCCAAGAGAAGCCAGGAAGTGGGAGAGGGTGGAAAGGAGTGAAGCCTATTCCAGACTACAGGTCTCAGATAGCCCAATTCCCCACCTCCCAACAGACTTTCCAGCTGAGTGGGGCCATTCTAGCCCCTCCCTGATAGCTTTGTCCAGAAGCAGAAAACAGACCTTTGACACCTAGTAACAGCATTTGTGGTCCTTGAGGTGAGGCTTACCCAACCCAGACTCACTTCCAGACTTGCCATCACTGAGGTGGAAAATAAGGACACACCTGGAAGTCCCAGGGCACCACCCACCATGAGAGGCACAAGAGTGCCTCTCCAGGGGAACAAGAGCTGGTTACAGGACCCAAAACCAACACTGTAGCCCGCTCCTCCCAGCAAGAGCCATCTACTGACAGGTAGGTCATTCTGCACACACTTTTACTGCATCTATTGACTCATCATACAGGGTGTGGTTGAACCTCACCCACCAACACCACCAACTGGCTCAGAGACTAAATGGGGCGTGTCATTATCCAAACGAAAATCTAATGGTAAGAAAGAAGAACTGATCCAGATGGGAAGAAATCAGCGAAAGAACTCTGGAAGTAGGAAGACTCACATGGAAAGCACACCCCCAAGAAGAACACCACCTCTCTAGAAATGGATATCAACCAAAATCAGAACAATAAAATTACAGAAGAATTTAAAACATGGATTGTAAAAAAACTCAATGACATGCAAGAAAAAACAGATAACCAATACAAAGAAATAACAACAACAACAAAAATCCAGGACAAGGAAGCAAAATTCACTAAAGAAATTGAAATATTAAATAAAAATCAAACCAAACTCCTGGAAATGAAGAGTCTATTCAGGGAACTACAAAAAACAGTGGAAAGCCTCAATAACAGGGCAGATCAAACACTAGAAACAATCTAAGAGACTGAAGATAACACCTTACAATTAAACAACTCAGTCACAGACATAGAGCAGAGAAATAGGAGAAAAGAGCAAAGCCTACAAGAAATGTGGGATTATGTATAGAAACCTAACATGAGGGTTATGGGGATTCCGGAGGGGAAGAAGAAAACACACAAGAGTTGGATAAGCTATTTGAAGATGTAATAGAGGAAAATTTTCCAGGCCTTGCCAAAAATCTAGATAACTAAGTACAAGAAGCTCAAAAGACCCCTGGGAGATTCAATACAAACAGGAAGAAACCATGACATGCAGTCACGAGACTGACCAAAATATCAATTAAAGAGGCTCTTCTAAAAGCTGTAAGGCAAAAGAAACAAGTAACATACAAAGGAAAGCCGATTGGAATAATGCCAGACTTCTCTACTGAAAACTTACAAGCAAGGAGAGACTGGGTCTCCATTCTCACTATTTTCAAACAGAATAATACCCAGTTAGAATCCTGTACCCTGCAAAACTAAGTTTTGTATACGAAGGAGAAATCAAGACATTCTCAGATAAGGAAAGACTGAGGGAATTCACCAAGACAAGACCAGGCCTCCAAGAAGTAGTGAAAACAGTCTTACCCATAGATCAGCACAATAAACACTCATGAATGTAAAACCACACAAAAGCTAAAGATCAAAGGCTAGATACCACTATGGATCAAGAGAGAAAACAAAGCAACAAAGTTCAACCCAACAGAATGATCAGAAACCTGCCCCACCTATCAGCTGTCTCAATAAATGTGAATGGCTTGAACTCCCCACTCAGGAGACATAGGCTGGCTGAATGGCTCAAAAAATAAAAGCCTTCTGCCTTCAGGAAATACATCTAACCTGCAAGGATGCAGTTAGACTAAAGGTAAAGGGGTGGAGAACAATATTTGAAGCAAACGGAAGCCAAAAGAAGGCTGGTGTGGCGATTCTGATTTCAGATAACTTAGTTTTTAAATAAATAAAACTAATGAAAGACAAAGAAGGTCACTATATAATGGTGAAGGGTACAGCTCAAGAAGGTGACGTAACAATTGTAAATATGTATGCATCCAACCTAGGTGCATCCAGATTCATAAAGCAAACTCTATTAGATCTAAACAAACAGATAAACAACATCACCATAATAGTTGGAGACTTCAGACCCCACTGACAGCACAGAACAGATCCTCCAAACAGAAAATTAACAAACAAATAATGGACTTAAACAGGATGCTAGACAAATGGGCCTGACTGACATGTACAGGACATTCTACCCAAAATCCACAGAATATATGTTCTTCTCATCAGCTCATGGGACATTATCTAAAATTGACCATCTCCTAGGATACAAAGCATATCTCAAAGAATTTTAAAAAATAGAAATTATACCATGTATCTTTTCAGATCACAGTGGAATAAAAGTAGAAATCAACACTAACAGAAACTCTCATTTCTACACAAAGTCATGGAATCTAAACAACCTTCTGCTGAACGATTACTTCATAAACGAGGAAATAAAGATGGAAATCAAAAGATTCTTTGAACTAAATGACAAAGGAGACACAAGTCATCAAAATCTGTGGGACACAGCTAAAGCAGTCCTGAGAGGAAAGTTTATTTCCATAAATGCCTATATCCAAAAGTCAGAAAGATCACAAATAGACAACCTAATGAATCAACTAGAAGAGCTGGAAAAAGAAGAACAGAATGACCCAAAACCCAGCAGAATAAGTGAAATCAAGAAGATCAAATCAGAACTAAATGAAATTGACAACAGGAAAACTATATGGAAGATTAATAAAACAAAAAGTTTATTCTTTCAAAAAATAAATTAAATTGACATGCCTTTGGCTAGGCTAATGAAAGGCAGAAAAGAAAAATCTCTAATAAGCTCCATCAGGAACAATAGAAGGAGGTTCCTGATCAAGATGGCAGACAAGAAACACCACCACACAGAGTGTCTCTGCAAAAAAGACAGATTCCAGCAGAAATTATAAGAAAGCATGGCCGGGCGCTGTGGCTCACGCCTGTAATCCTAGCTCTTGGGAGGCCGAGGCGGGCGGATTGCTCAAGGTCAGGAGTTCAAAACCAGCCTGAGCAAGAGCGAGACCCCGTCTCTACTATAAATAGAAAGAAATCAATTAGCCAACTGATATATATATAAAAAAAATTAGCCGGGCATGGTGGCACATGCCTGTAGTCCCAGCTACCAGGGAGGCTGAGGCAGAAGGATTGCTCGAGCCCAGGAGTTTGAGGTTGCTGTAAGCTAGGCTGACGCCACGGCACTCACTCTAGCCTGGGCAACAAAGCGAGACTCTGTCTCAAAAAAAAAAAAAAAAGAAAAAAAAAGAAAGCAGCAAGCAGATGAGCATACATCAGATGAGGGTCAGAAGGAAGGGTACCTGAGACCACGGGAGACTTCACGGGAGGAGGTTGCAGAGGAGAACTGGAAGCAGAGACCTCCAGAGCAGCCTGGAGACCAGCGGCAAGGGTAGGCGGAGTGATTAACTCTCTCCTTCCTTGCATCTCGGACTGCTGGTGGGCTCCCCAGTGTGTGGAGAGACCTGCGGACACCAGCCCAGAGATGGCCACCACCAGTGAGCGGTAAGCCTGTAGCAGACACAGCACCAGGATTCTAACTCCTGCAGGGCACCTCCCTGTGCACAGACCCGAGCCACGAAGCAGGTGCCATATTCCTTCATTCACCCCTCTTTCGACACTATCTGCAGCTGCCGAGACAGACAATATAGCCACCAGCTGGAGGCACCTACAGGGAATGGGACCTTCCCTTTTGGGGCCCTACAGCTGACTGAGGGGAACTCCGACAGTGAGCTCCTGACCTGCCAGCCCTCCCAGGTGCTGTTGGCCCAGTGATCCCAGGAGAATGGGGCAGACCCTGAGGCTGAGAGACATAGACCCAGCTTGGGCTCCCTGTGGGTGAATTGGGACTGGCACCCCTTTCCATGGTGGGGATATAGTTTGAACTCTGTGACCCAGAGGTCAGACTTGCAGACCAGATCCCATACACCCAGGTCTCGCATTGCCTGGGACACAGAAAGGATATATGCGAACAGCCTACTGAGGTGTGTGTGCCTTCAGGGGCAGATCAGCATCCTAGAGGGCAACCCTCCTCCCAAAGGGAGGCTGTGCGCCTAGCCCAGATGGTGTTCCTGTGCAGGGACCTTCCCGGCTGTCATCACAGCCAGGGGAGGCTTGGTGGCGTGAGGTCTGTCCTGCCGGCAGAGGCCCAGGAGTAGCCGCAGAGTTGGGGAGGGTGGAAAGAAGTGAGCCCCACTCCAGACTGTGGGTCTTGCCCCACCCCCACACGTAGACTTTCTGAATGAGCGGGGCCATTCCAGCCCCTCCTTGGCAGCATTTCCCGGAAGCAGAAAACAGAACTTTGACCCCTGCTAACAGCATTGGTAGTGTCTGAGGGCAGGCTTACCCAACCCAGCTCTGCCCAGACTCACTCCCAGACCAGCCCTCACTGAGAGGGAGAAAAGGACACACCTGGAAGTCCCAGGGCCCCACCAACCACCAGAAGCACTAGAGTGCCTCTCTAGAGGAACAAGAGCTGGTCACAGGTCACAAAAACAACAGCATAGCCTATTCCTCCAAGCAAGCGCCACCTACTGACAAGGAGGACACCCTGCACACCCTCTTCATGGCACCTACTGACTCATTATACAGGGAGTCTCACCCACAGACACCACCTACCAGCTCAGAAACTAAACCAAGGCATGTGAATACCCAAACGAAACCTAAAGGAAAGAAGCAACAAATGATCAACATGGGAAGAAATCAGTGAAGGAACTCTGGAAATATGAAGAACCAAACGGAAAACACACCCCCAAAGAGGAGCACCAGCCACTTACAAACGGACACCAACCAAAATCAGGCAACCAAAATGACAGAAGACGAATTCCGAATGTGGATCATAAGAAAATTCAATGACCTGCAAGAACAACTCAATAACTAACACAAAGAAACCACAAAAAGCCTCCAGGACGTGGAACAAAAGTTCACTAAAGAAATCGATACAATGAAGAAAAGTTTAACTGAACTCCTGGAAATGAAGAATCAATTCAGGGAACTACAAAATTCACTGGAAAGCCTCAAAAATAAGGTAGATCAAACAGAAGAAAGAATCTCAGAGATTGAAGATAACACCTTCCAATTAAATAAATCAGTCATAGAGATAGAGCAGAGAAACAAGAGAAAAGAGCAAAGCCTACAAGAGATGTGGGATTATGTGAAGAAACCTAATGGGAAGATCATAGGGTTACCAGAGGGGCAGAAGACAACACTCAAGGGTTGGACAAACTATTTGAAGATATAATAGAGGAAAATTTCCCAGGCCTTGCTAAAAATCTCAATATACAAGTTCAAGAAGCTCAGAGGACCCCAGCACAGGACAGATCCTCCAAACAGAAAATCAACAAAGAAATAATGGACTTAAACAGAATCTTAGAACAAATGGGCCTGAGTGACATTTACAGGACATTCTACCCCCAAACCACTGAATATACATTCTTCTCATCAGCTCATGGGTCATTCTCCAAGATTGACCATATCCTAGGACACAAAGCACGTCTCAAACAATTTAAAAAAGTAGAAATTATACCATGTATCTTTTCAGACCACAATGGAATAAATGTAGAAATCAATCCCAACAGGAGTCCTCACTTCTACACAAAGTCATGGAATCTAAACAACCTTCTGCTGAATGATCACTTCATCAACGAGGAAATCAAGATGGAAATCAAAAGATTCTTTGAACTAAATGACAATGGAGACACAAGTTACCAAATGCTGTGGGACACAGCTAAAGCAGTCCTGAGAGAAAGTTTATTTCCATAAATGCCTATATCCAAAATTTAGAAGTGTCACAAATAGACAACCTAATGAAGCAAATCAAAGAGCTGGAAAAAGAAGAACAGACCAACCCCAAACCCAGCAGAAGAAGTGAAATCATGAAGATCAAATCAGAACTAAATGAAATTGACAACAAGGAAATTATATGGAAGACTAATAAAAGAAAAAGTTGGTTCTTTGAAAAAATAAACAAAATCAACACACCATTAGCTAGACTAATGAAAAGCAGAAAAGAAGAATCTCTAATAAGCTCCATGAGGAACAATAAAGGGGAAATTACAACTGATGCCACAGAGATACACAATATAATTTATGAATACTACAAAAACCTTTATGCACACAAACGGGAAAATGTGGAGGAAATGGACAATTTCTTAGAACCTCACAGCCTCCCTAGGCTTAAGTAGGAAGATATAGAATTCCTGAACAGAACAATATCAAGTACTGAAATTGAAACAGCAATAAAAAACCTTCCTAAAAATTAAAGTCCTGGGCCATATGGTTTCACAACCAAATTTTACCACACCTACAAAGAACTGATGCCTATCCTGCAGAAATTATTCCACAACATGGAGAAGGATGGAATTCTCCCCAACACATTTTATGAAGCGAACATAACCCTGATACCCAAACCAGGAAAGTATGCAACAAAAAAGGAAAACTACAGACCAATATCTCTCATGAATATAGATGCAAAAATTCTCAAAAATCCTACCCAGTCGAATCCAGGTGCTTGTCATGAAAATAATTAATCACAACCAAGTGGGCTTCATCCCAGGGATGCAGGGATGGTTCAACATATGCAAATGTTTAAAAGTAATTCAACATATAAACAGAAGCAAAAACAAAGACCATATGATCCTCTCAATAGATGCAGAGAAAGCATTTGACAAAATTCAACACCCTTTTATGATAAGAACGCTCAACAAAATAGGCATAGACGGGGCTTACCTAAAAATGATACAAGCCATCTATGACAAACCCACAGCCAATATTATACTGAATGGGGAAAAATTGAAAGCATTCTGTCTTAGAACTAGAACAAGACAAGGTTGCCCACTATCTCTACTTCTGTTCAACATACTGCTGGAAGTCCTCGCTACAGCAATCAGACAAGAGAGTGGAATTAAGGGCATCCAAATGGGAGCAGAAGAGATCAAACTCTCACTCTGTGCTGATGACATGATATTATACCTAGGAAACCCCAAGGATTCAACCAAGAGACTCCTTGATCTGATAAATGAATTTGGTAAAGTCTCAGGATACAAAATTAATACACGGAAATGAGAGGCATTCATATATAGCAACAACAGTAAAAGTGAGAACCAAATCAAAGACTCAATTCCCTTCAAAATAGCAACAAGAAAATAAAGTACCTTGGAATATATTTAACTAAGGAGGTAAAAGACCTCTACAGGGAGAACTATGAAACACTGAAGAAGGAAATAGCAGAGGACATAAACAGATGGAAGAATATACTATGCTCATGGGTTGGCAGAATCAACATTCTTATAATGTCTATACTACCCAAAGTGACCTACAGAGTCAACGCAATTCCTATCAAAATACCATCATCATTTTTCACAGATATAGAAAAAATAATTTTACGCTTCATGTGGCACCAGGGAAGACCCCATATAGCAAAAGCAATCCTAGGCAATAAAAACAAAATAGGAGGTATCAATTTACCAGACTTCAAACTATACTACAAGGCTATAGTCATTAAAACAGATTTTTACTGCCACAAGAACAGGGACATTGACCAGTAGAACAGAACAGAGAACCCAGATATAAAACCATCCTCATATAGCCCACTAATCTTCGACAAAGCAGACAAAAACATACACTGGGGAAAATAATCCTTGTTCAATAAATAGTGCTGGGAAAACTGGATAGCCACATGTAGAAGAGTGCAACAAGACCCACACCTTTCACCTCTCACAAAAATCAACTCACGCTGGGTAACAGACTTGAACCTTAGGTGTGAAACTATTAGAATTCTAGAGGAAAAAGTTGGAAATACTCTTCTAGACATTGGCCTAGGCAAAGAATTTATGAAGAAGACCCCAAAGGCAATCACAACAGCAACAAAAATAAACAAATGGGACCTAATGAAATTAAAAAGCTTCTGCACAGCCAAAGAAACTGTCAAGAGACAGACAACCCACAGAATGGGAGAAAATTTTTGCAAGCTACACATCTGATAAAGGGCTGATAACTAGAATCTATTTAGAACTCAGGAAAACCAGTGAGAAAAAATCAAACAACCCTATCAAAAAGTGAGCAAAGGACATGAACAGAAACTTCTCAAAAGAAGACAGAATAATGGCCAAGAAACACATGAAAATATGCTCAACATCTCTAATCATCAGGGAAATGCAAATCAAAACCACAATGAGATATCACTTAACTCCAGTGAGAATGGCTTTTATCAAAAAGTCCCCAAACAACAAATGCTGGCATGGATGTGGAGAGAGAGGAACACTCCTACGCTGCTGGTGGGACTGTAAACTAGTTCAACCTCTGTGGAAAGCAATATGGAGATACTTCAAAGTGATACAAGTAGATCTACCTTTTGATCCAGCAATTCCACTACTGGGCATCTACTCAAAAGATCAAAAGTCACTTTATGAAAAAGACACCTGCACTCGAATATTTATAGCAGCACAATTCACAATTGCAAAGCTATGGAAACAACCCAAGTGCCTATCAATTCATGAGTGGATTAATAAAATGCAGTATATGTATACCATGGAATACTACTCAGCTGTAAGAAACAATGGTGATATAGCACCTCTTGTATATTCCTGGATACAGCTGGAACCCATTCTACTAAGTGAAGTATCTCAAGAATCGAAAAACCAGCACTACATGTACTCACCAGCAAATTGGTATTAACGGATCAACACCTAAGTGGACATATAGGAGTAACATTTATCACGTGTCGGGAAGGTGGGAGGGGGGAGGAGG
Source organism: Microcebus murinus (assembly GCF_040939455.1). Lineage (NCBI taxonomy): Eukaryota > Metazoa > Chordata > Mammalia > Primates > Cheirogaleidae > Microcebus > Microcebus murinus. The sequence goes on along the minus strand of NC_134104.1, from coordinate 156,463,597 downwards.
GGAGGGTTATATACAACCACAAAGAGTAAGATGTGCAACGTTTGGGGGATGGACATGCTTGAAGCTCTTACTCGAGGGGGCAGGGGGCATGGGCAATATAAGTAACCTTAACACTTGTACGCCCATAATACGCTAAAATTAAAAAAAAAAAAGGAAGAATAAAGGAGAAATTATAACAGATGCCAAAGAGATACACGATATAATTTATGAATACTACAAAAACCTTTATGCACACAAACTGGAAAATGTGGAAGAAATGGACAAAATCTTAGAAACACAGCCTCCCTAGGCTCAACCAGGAAGAAATAGAATTCCTGAACAGACTGATATCAAGTGTCGAAATTGACATAGCAATAAAAAACCTTCCCCAAAAGAAAAGTCTTGGACCAGATAGTTTCACACCTGAATTTCACCACACCTACAAAGAAGAACTGGTGCCTACCCTGCAGAAATTATTCAAAAACATCAAGAAGAATAGAATCCTCCCCAACACATTTATAAAGCTAACATCACTCTGATACCAAAACCAAGAAGGGACGCAACAAAGAAAGAAAACTACAGACCAATACCCTTATGAATATAGATGCGTAAATTCTCAACAAAATCCTAGCTAACCAAATCCAGGTGTTTATCAAGAAAATAATCCATCACAACCAAGTGGGCTTCATCCCAGAGATGCAGGGATTGTTCGACATATGCAAATCTATATATGCAATTTACCACATAAACAGAAGCAAAAAAAAAGACTATATGATCCTCTCAGTAGACGCAGAAAAAGCATTTGACAAAATTCAACTCTTTTATGATAAGAATGCTTAACAAAATAGGCATAGATGGGGCTTATCTAAAAATGATACAAGGCATATATGACAAACCCACCACCAACATCATAGTGAAAAACTGAACCCATTCCTACTTAGAACTAGAACAAGGCAAGGTTGCTCACTGTCTCCACTTCTATTCAACATAGTGCTGGAAGTCCTGGCTAAAGCAATCGGACAAGAGAGCGGAATTAAAGGCATCTAAATGGGGGCAGAAGAGATCAAACTCTCACTTTTTGCTGATGATATGATATTATATCTAGAAAACTCTAAGAATTCAACCGAGAGACTCCTGGAATGACAAATGAATTCAGTAAAGTCTCGGGATACAAAATCAATACACACAAATCTGAATCATTCACATAACCCACTAACAGTCAAACTGAGAACCAAATAAAACACTCAATTCCCTTCAAAACAGCAATAAAGAAAATAAATACACAGGAACATATTTAACAAAGGAGGTAAAAGACCTCTACAGGGAAAACTATGAAACTCTGAGGAAGGAAATAACAGAGGACATAAACAGGTGGAAGACCATACCGTGCTTGTGGCTCGGCAGAATCAACATTGTCGTATAGCAAAAGTAATCCTAGGCAATAAAAACAAAATGGGAAGTATCAATTTATCAGACTTCAAACTATACTATAAGGCTTTAGTAATTAAAACAGCTTGGGATTGGCACAAGAAGAGGGACATTGACCAGTGGAATAGAACAGAGAACCCAGATATAAAACCATCCTCATACAGCCATGTAATCTTTGACAAAGCAGACAAAAACATACACTGGGGAAAGAATCCTATTCAATCCATTTGGTGCTGAGAAAACTGGATAGCCACATGTAGAAGACTGAAACAGGATCCATACCTTTCACCTCTCACAAAAATCAACTTATGCTGGGTAACAGACTTAAACCTAAGGTGTGAAAGTATTAGAATTCTAGGGGGAAATGTTGGAAATATTCTTCTGGACATTGGCTTAGGCAAAGAATTTTTCAAGAAGACTGCAAAGGAAATCACAGAATCAACAAAAATAAATAAATGGGCCCTGATCAAACTAAAAAGCTTCTGCACAGCCAAAGAAACTGTCACAAGAGCAAACAGATAACCTACGGAATGGGAGAAAATTTTTGCAAGCTACACATCTGATAAAGGGCTGATAACTAGAATCTATTTAGGACTCAGGAAAATCAGCAAGAAAAAATCAAACAACCCTATCAAAAAGTGGGCAAAGGACATGAACAGAAACTTTTCAAAAGAAGACAGAATAATGGCCAACAAACATGAAAAAATGCTCAATATCTCTAATTATCAGGGAAATGCAAATCAAAACCACAATGAGATATCACTTATTTCCAGTGAGAATGACCTTTATTAACAAGTCTCAAAGCAATAATTGTTGGCATGTATGTGGAGACATAGGAACACTCATACATTGCTGGTGGGACTGCAAACTAGTTCAACCTCTGTGGAAATCAATATGGAGATACCTTAAAGCGATATAAGTAGATCTACCATTTGATCCAGCAATCCCATTACTGGGCATCTACCCAAAAGATCCAATGACACTCTACAAAAAAGATACCTGCTCTCAAATGTTTATAGCAGCACAATTCACAATTGCAAAGTTGTGGAAACAACCCAAGTGTCCATCAATATGTGAGTGGCTTAATAAAATGTGGTATATATATACCATGGAGTAGTATTCAGCTATAAGAAACAATGGTGATATAGCACCTTTTGTATTTTCCTGGATAGAGCTGGAAGACTTCTACTAAGTGAAGTATCTCAAGAATGAAAAAATAAGCACCACATGTACTCACCAGCAAATTGGGATTAACTGATCAACACCTCAATGGACATATAGGAATAACATTTATCGGGTATTGGGTTAGGTGGGAGGGGAGAGGGGATGGGTATATACATACATAATGAGTGTGATGTGCACCGTATGTGGGATGGACACGCTTGAAGCTCTAACCCGTGGGGGGAGGGAGAGCAAGGGCAATATATGTAACGTTAACATTTGTACCTCCATAACATGCTGAAATAAAAAACAAAAACAACAAAAAAAATTTTTAAAATAAACAGTTAATAAAATCATACAATGGGGAAAGGATACTCTTTTCAAAAATGGTGCTAGGAAAACTGAATAGCAATATGCAGAAGAATGAATTTTGACCTCTCTCTCTCACCATATACAAAAAGGTACTCAAGATAGATTATAGACTTAAATATATGACCTGAAACTATAAAAATACTTCAAGAAAACATTGGGAAAATTCTTCTGGACATTGGTCTAGGCAAACAGTTCATGACTAAGTCCTCAAAATCCAAAGCAACAAATCCAAGCAGCAAATCCAAAAATAGACAAATGTGACTTAATTAAACTAAAAAGCTTCTGCACAGCAAAGGCAATAATTAACAGAGTAAACAGACAACCTGCAGAATGGGAGAATATATTTGCAAATGATGTATCTGACAAGGGATTGATATCCAGAATTTACAAGGAAAGCAACCAAAGAAACATAAATGACCCCATTAAAAAGTTGGCTAAAGGTTGGAATAGATATTTGTCAAAAGAACACATACACATGGCCACAAAGCATATGAAAAAATGCTCAATATCACTAATCTATAGGGAATTGCAAATTAAAACCATAATGAGATATCATCTTATACCAATCAGATTAGCTATTATTTTTTAATTAATGTTATTATTTTTAAGATTCTTTTTGCAAGGATTTCACTTTAATTTAGGTTTTTAAATTTTAATAGATTTAGGGGGTAAGAGCTGAATTCCGTTTCATGTATATATTGTGTAGTGATATAGTTTGGGCTTGTAGTATACCCATCACCCAAACAGTGTACATTATACCCTGCAAGTAATTTTTTATCCTTCACTCATTCCCACCACTCACTTGTGAGTCTCCAATGTCCATTATACCACTCTGTGTGCCACTGTGTAGCCATCGTTTAGCTCCCACTTGTAAATGAGAACATGCTGCATTTATTTTTCTGTTTCTGAGTTACTTCACTTAGGATAATGCTCTCCAGTTCCATCCAAGTTGCTGCAAAAGCAATTATTTCATTCTTTCTTATTGATGAACAAGACTCCATGGTGGGGTGTGTGTGTGTACACAGTTTGCAAATATTTTCTCCCATTCCATAGGCTATTTATTCTTTTGATTATTTCTTTGGCTGTGCAGAATCTTTTTGGTGTAATTAAGTCCAATTTGTCTATTTGTTTTTTGTGACAAGCTCTCACTCTGTTGCTTGGGCTAGAGTGCAGTGGCATCATCACAGCTTACTGTAAACTCAAACTCCAGGACTCAAGTAGTCCTCTTGCCTCAGCCTCTTGAGTAGCTGAGACTACAGGCACTTACCACCATGCCCAGCTAATTTTTCTATTTTTAGAGTCTTGCTATGTTTCTCAGGTTGATCTTGAACTCCTGGCCTTAAGTGATCCTCCTGCCTTGGCTTCCCAAAGTGTTGGAATTACAAGTGTGAGCCACCACATATATGTCTGGTCTGAATGCATTTCTTTATATTGCATTTGTTTTTGGGGTCTCAGGCATAAATTCATTGCCTAGGTTAATGACCAGAAGAGTTTTTCCTAGGTTTTCTTCTAGGATTTTTATTGTTTCAGGTTTTTCATTTAACTCTATCACCTGGGCTCGAGTGCAATGGCAACATCGTAGCTCACTGCAACCTCAAACTCCAGGGCTCAAGCAATCCTTCTGCCTCAGCCTCCTCAGTAGCTGGGACTACAGGAATGTGTCACTGTGCCTGGCTGATTTTTCTACTTTTTTAGTAAAGATTGGATCTTGCTCTTGCTCAGGCTGGTCTTGAACTCCTGGTCTCAAGTGATCCTCCTGCCTTGGCCTCCCAGAGTGCTAGGATTACAGGCAATGAGCCACCACACCTGGCCTACGTTTAAGTCTTTTATTGTATCTTGAGTTAATTTGTGTAAAAGGTGAGAACTAGGGATCTGGTTTCATTTTTCTGCATACTGCTATCCAGTTATCCTAGCACCATTGATTGAAAAGGGTGTTTCCCCACGTATGCTCTTTTTTACTCTGTCAAGCATCACAAGGTTCTCAGTATGTGACTTTATTTCTGCATTCTCTATTCTGTTCCAATGATCTATATGTCCATTTTTATGCCAGTATTATATTGTTTTGGTTACTTTAACCTTGTAGCATAATTTAACGTCAGGCAATGTAATGCCTCCAGCTTTGTTCTTTTTACTTAGGACTGCTTTGGCTGTCTGGGCTTTTTTTTTTTTTTTTTTGGTTCCATATGAATTGTTTTTTCTACTTCTGTGAATAATGATGTTGGTATTTTTATAGAAATTGCATTGAATCTTTAGATTGATTTGGGTGATATGGTCATTTTAATAATATTAATTTTTCTATTCCACGAGTATGGGATGTTTTTCCATTTGTTTCTGTCATCTACAATTTCTTGCATCATGACTTTTAGTTCTCCTTGTAGAGATCTTTTACCTTATTGGTTAAATTTGTTCTAACATTTTTGTTCCTTCTTTTGTAGCTATGATAAATGGGATTAAGTTCTTGTTTTGGCTCTCAGCTTGGTTGTTGGTGGTGTATAGAAATACTGATTTTTATATATTGATTTTATAACCCAAGACTTTTTGGATTTATTTATCCAATCTAGGAGGCAATTGGAAGATTCCTTAAGGTTTTCTAGGTAAAAGATCATATCATCATCAAATAGGGATAATATGACATCCTCTTTTCCAGTTTGGATACTCTTTCTTTTCTTCTCTTGTCTGATTGCTCTGGCCAGGACTTTTAGTACTATGATGAAAAGAAGTGGTGAAAGGGGGCATCCTTGTCTTCAGTTCTCAGGGGGATTCTATCAGTTTTTCCCCTCTCATAATAATGTTGGTTGTGGGTTTGTCATTATGGCTTTTATTATTTTGAGCTATATTCCTTCTATGCTGAATTTTTTGAGGGTTTTAATCATGGAGAGGTGCTGGATTTTTATTTAATGTTTTCCTGTATCTATTGAGATGATCATATGGTTTGGGTTTTAATTATATTATTCAGTGAATCACATTATTTACTTGTGTATGATGGACCATCCTTGCATCCCTGGGATGACCCCACTTGATCATGGTGAATTATTCTTTTGATATGCTGTTGGGTTCAGTTTGCCAGTGTTTTGTTGAGGATTTTTGCATCTATGTTCATCAGAGATATTGGTCTTTTTTGTTGTTGTTGCATCCTTTCCCAGCTTTGGTATTAGGGAGATAAGGAGTCCCTCTTTCTCCATCTTTTGGAACAGTTTAGGCTTGGCACCAGCTCTTTTTTGTATGTCTGGTAGCATTTGGCTGCGAATCCATGTGGCCCTGAGCTTATTTTGGGGGTGGGGGGAGATTTTTTATTAATGATTCAATCTTGCTACCCATTATTACTCTGTTCAGTTCTTCTTCTTCCTGGTTCAATCTTGGGAGGGTGCGTGCTTCAGGAATTCATCCATTTTCTCTAGGTTTTCTAATTTGTCAGTATACAGTTGCTCACAATAGTCTTTGATGATCTTTTGTATTTTTGTGGTATCAGTTGTAAGGTCTCCTTTTTCATTTCTGATTGTGTTCATTTGAATCTTTCGTCTTCTTTTCTTGGTTAATTTAGCTAGTGGTTTATCAATTTTGTTTATCTTTTTGAATAACTGTTTTGTTGATCCTTTGTATTGTTTTTATTTTTTTGGTCTCTATTTCATTTAGTTCTCCCCTGATCTTTGTTATTTCTTTTCTTTGGCTAACTCTGCATTGGGTTTGTTCTGGTTTTTCTATTAAATAGTCCCTTGAGGTAGGATGTTAGGTTGTTAATTTGTGATATTTCTGTTTTTTTTTAAATATAGGCATTTAAATGGCATAGACTTCCTTCTTAGCACTGCTTTTACTGCATTCCAGAGGTTTTGACACATTGTGTTTTCATTTCTATTTTTTCAAAGACCCTGTTAATTTCCATCTTTATGTCTTCATTGACATAAAGACATTGTTCAGGAGCATGTTATTTAATTTCCACGTTTTTGTATAGTTTCTGAACTTCCTCATTGTGTTGATTTCTAGCTTTATTTCACTGTGGTCTGAGAAGATAGTTGGTATGATTTCAATTTTTTAAACTTTCTTAAGACTTGCTCTGTGGCCTAAAATATGGTTTATCTTGAAGGATGTTCCATGTGCTGATGAATAAAATATATATTCTGTAGTTGCTGGGTAAAATTTTCTGTCAATGTCTGTTAAATTGGTCTAAAGTCCAATTTAAGTCCAGTGTTTCTTGATTTTCAGTCTTGATGATTTGTCTAGTGCTGTGAGTGGGGTACTAAAGTCCTCCACTATTATTGTGCTGTTGTTTATCTCTTTCTTTAGGTCTACAAACATTTGTTTTATGACTGAGTGCTCTTAGTTGGGTGTATATTTAGGATCATTATATTCTCCACCTGAATTGATCCCTTTATCATGATACAATGAATTTAAAAAAAACTGTTTTTGATTTAAAGTCTATTTTATCAGATAGAAGTATAGGTACTCCTGATTGCTTTTGGTTTCTGTTTGCATGGAATTTTGTCTTCCACTCCTTTCCTTTCAGCCTGTATGTCTTTGAGTAAGTTGAGTTTATTGTAAGCAGCATATAGTTAATCATATTTTAAAAAATCCATTCTGTCAATCTATATCTTTTCAGAGGAATATTTAATCCATTTATATTCAAGGTTAATATTTATATGTGAGGCTTTGTTAATATTGATATTGTTAGCTTATTTCTAATCATTTTATAATTTCTTTTTCTCTGACTTTGTGATTTGCTGAACTTGTCATGTTGGCATTTAACTCCTTTCTCTTTCACCTTTGTGTGACTGTTTTATATGATCTGTGAATTTTGTATTTTTGTGTTTTCTTGATATTGAATATTGTCCTTTTGTTTACATGTTTAAGACTCCTTTGAGTATGTTCTGTAGGGCCAGTTTAGTAGTCACAGATTCTCTCAGCATTTGTTTATTTGGGAAAGACTTTATTTCTCTTTCATTTATGAAGCTATTCTGGCAGCCTATAAAATTCTTAGTAGATTTTTCTTTCAGGATTTTGAAAATGCCTCCCATTCTCTTCTGTCCTATAAGGTTTCTGCTGAGAGATCCACTGGTTGTCTGATGGGATTTTCTTCATAGGTGACTAGATGCTTTTGTTAATTTTGTTATTCCTCTTTCACTTTGAATTTAGTCATTCTGATTATAATATGCCATGGTGAGGCCCTTTTGCAATGTATTTGCCTAGGGATCATAGGCCTCCTGTATCTGAATGTCTAACTCTCTTGCTAGTCTTGGGAAGTTTTCATCGAACATTTTCTTAAATAGGTTTTCTAAATTTTTCAATCTCTCTTTACCCTTGGGAATACTGATAATTCATAAGTTCAGTCACTTTATGTAGTCCCAGATGTCTCAAAGGCTTTCTTCATTCTTTTAAATTCTTTTTCCCTTATTTTTGTCTGAGTGGATTATTTTTAAAGAGCTCCCTTCAAGTTTTAAGGTTCTTTCTTCTGCTTTGTCTTGTCTATTCTTGAAGCTTATGAATATGTTTTATATTTCCTTCAATGAACTTCTCAGCTCCAGAATTTCTGGTTTTTTAAAAAAATGATATATATTTCCTTGGTAAGTTTCTCATTCAAATTCTCAATTGATTTTCTTTTTTTCTTTCTTTCTTTTTTTTTTTTTTTTTTGAGACAGTCTCGCTTTGTTGCCCAGGCTAGAGTGAGTGCCATGGCATCAGCCTAGCTCACAGCAACCTCAAACTCCTGGGCTCAAGCAATCCTGCTGCCTCAGCCTCCCAAGTAGCTGGGACTACAGGCATGTGCCACCATGCCTGGCTAATTTTTTGTATATATATTAGTTGGCCAATTAATTTCTTTCTATTTATAGTAGAGACGAGGTCTCACTCTTGCTTAGCTGGTTTCGAACTCATTACCTTGAGCAATCCCCCCCCCCCGCCTTGGCCTCCCAGAGGGCTAGGATTACAGGCGTGAGCCACCGCACCCGGCCTCTAAATTGATTTTCTGATTTCTTTGTACTGACTTTCAGATTTCTCTACCATCTCGTTGAACTTCTCTGGAATCAACAGTTGGAATTCTTTATTTGGTATTGTGGGGAATTCTTTTTGATTGGGAACTGTCGCTGGACAACTGTTGTGGTCCTTTGATGGTGTCATATTTCTTTGCTTTTTATGTTTCCTATGTCTTTACATTGATATCTGCACAGCTGATGTAGCAGTCATTTGTTCAAGTTTTTTGAAATTGCTTTTGAAGGGGAGTTTTTCCTGATGGTATATATATTAATATGTTGTTGATTGAGTTGGATGCTTTGGCTTTGATTTTGGGTGCCTGCAATAGTGGGATCTTTATATGATTTCTTATGCAGTACACAGAGTCAGTGGTATTTGAGATTTCCTTAGTGGCTTAGGGAACAGTTATTAGTTGACTCTGTGGTTAAGTTTTGGTGGGAACTCAAATGGCATCCATGGCCCTAGTGGTGGAAGCAGTGGGTTGAGTATGCCTGATTTTAGGCCCCAGAGCAGCTTAATGCTGGCAGTGGTCTTAGTGTGTTTTGGGGAGGCCAATTCTTGGGCCTTGAGGTAGCTTTCTCAAAATCTAGTAGTTGAATCAGAGGCCTGGGTGTGGTGGCAGGATCTCAAGGCCCCTGAGAAGGTGGTGTGATGTGGTAGGTACCAGAAATGGTGATGGAGCCACACACTAGGACCCATGTAGTCTGTATTGGTGTTACCGGTAGCTGCAATGGATTGGGTAGGCTAGTCCGTAGTCCCATAGGTGCCTGTAATAGCGCAGTGGGTATTGTCCTAAGTGTGCTTAGGAGAGCTTGGTCTCCACTGTCCCTTCCTGGCCAGGTGATGGCTATACTCATATCATCTTCAAGTCACACCCCTGAGGGTGTGATTTGGCCCCAGCATTAAACTCTCAAAATGGTGCCAGGTGTGGAATTGCAATAAAATAGGACAGGACCCCTTTCAGGCAATCTTCATGGACAAGAAACTGTGGGGATATTTGTCTGCTCATGTCTTGGTCTCATGGGAGACAGTAGCAGGGTGGTAGGAGTTGTTCTAGGTGTGTTAAGAAAGTTTGGGCTTCCCTGTCCTCATCAGTGGGTGGGGCTATAGCTGTGTCATCAGCCTGATTCAGCTTGAGGGCAGGGTGTTGCCCAGTTTTAAACTCCCCAAATAGTGCATTGGACCCGTGACCAGAGAGGATGAGACCCTTTCCAGGCAAACAGCATGGGCAAGATGCTGGGGGGAGTGCCATCCGCTTGCATCTTGGTCTCACAGCAGCCTGTAGCAGGGCAATGGGAACTGTCCTAGGTATATGTAGGAGAGCTTAGGGTCCCCCTTCCCTCCTCAGCTAGGTGGCAGCTGCAGCTGTGTCCAGAACAGCTATCATTAAATAGTGGAAAAATAAAAGATGTTAGTAAGGTTTAGGAGAAAAGGGAACACTTATAAACTGTTGGTGGGAATGTAAGTTAGTGAAACCTCTATGGAAAACAGTATGAAGACTTCTCAAAGAATTAAAAAATGAACTACCATTTATTTGATCCAGCAATCCCACTATTGGGTATTTACCTAAAGGACAAGAAATCATTGTATCAAAATGATATCTGTTCCTATATGTTTACTGCAGCATTATTCATGATATTTAATAGCAAAGATATGGAATCAACCTAAGTGTTCATCACCAGATGATTGGATAAAGAAAATGAGAATTAAATTATGAAACCACAATTCTGTAAGTACAGACATATTTCATCTTAAGCAACATGAATATATTAAAATCTGGACTTATACATAATCTTATGAGGCAAGTGACCATTACTTCCATTTTATAGATTAGAAATGGAGGCTCAGAGAATTTAATAAACTCAAGATCACAAAAGATAAAGCAGGATCAATCATCTGTTTTATGAAATAATTCATAATGGAATCTCTTTATATAATATGTAGCCTCAGCATTAAAAGCATGGAAACAGTTTATGAAATACCAATTTATATCCTCCTTACAGGAGCACATCTGTCATATGAGGAAAACTTCACATGTACACATTTCCTGCAATTGCCTTCCTGAAACTATTAAGGAGAGAGAAAGACCATAAATAAAGGGAAAAGCATAAACACACAAAGGGGGAAGAATGATACATCAGGAATCAAAACTAAGAATAGATGAAATGATGGAATCTAACCAGCTAGGCCACCATATTCTCAACGCTAAACACCACCAAGCTTTAGATTTGTTTCTTTTGAAATAGTCTCAGTAAAATGCTAATACACCATTTAATAGACCTTTGTAACCAGATTGTATATATCAGGGGTCCTCAAACTTTTTAAAGAGGCGGCCAGTTCACTGTCCCTCAGACTGTTGGAGAGTGCGCACTGTGGGCCCAGGACTAGTTGGCTAAGCAGGACAGGCAGTGGCGGCAAAAACACCCTGAGGGCCGGATAAATGTGCTAGGCGGCCCGTGGGCTGTAGTTTGAGGAAGCCTGGTATATATTATAGTAGGCAAACAATTTACAAAGGAAATGGTGTACTATAAATATTATCACTTGGTTTATAAGATCTACAATATCCTGAGCAGGGGATTTGAACTTCTTTCTCTAAAATGATACTTATAAATTTTAGAAAACATTTTTTAACCTTGATAAAAATCTATGAAAATAGATGTCTGTATTTCCACAAAGCAAGTTTATTTTCTCAAGTATTTAATTTTATACTAGAGAACAATGCTTAATCAATACTTTCTTAATCAATAATCAAAGGAAGAAATGAACTAATTTAATTCATTTTACTTCAAGTATACAAAAGGCCATGCAGGAAGTGGCAGATGGAGAAAAGCTGGGAATTAGGGTTCAGGTCTTAAAGGAGGCAACTGGATTTAAATTAGAAAGATGCAAATGAGGGGCCCAGATGCATGCATTTGTCTCTTTGTGAGCCAGAATTAGTACAAAAAGTTCACTCTGGGAGGAAACAGCAATGGGCTGTTTGCTGATCAAGTTATGACTGTTAAGGCACATTAGACCATTTGGCAGAAGTTAAAGGTATGAGTTAGAGAGCTGGAGCAATAATTCTGTCTATAAAAGCTTTTTCGGAATTGACTGAACAATCAGGTACTTTATTCCTTAAAAATTTTAGAAAGTATCTGTTTGCAGGAGAAACATTATCACAATCTTCATTATAAATTAACATAACATCCAGGATGGTAAAGATCAAAGATCTCACTCCACCATTTGGAGAAACCCTCACTTCTCAGTTTGGTTTGAAAGCCAAATACATTATAATCATCAATGAAAACAAAAACAAAACTTCAAGGCAAAAAATGAAGGTTTCAAAGATTACTCACTCCTCTAAGTACCTCTTTCTCCATCAGCAAGAAAACAAGAGGCAGCCAGAGGCAAAGAAAGAACACTGGCTTCTTGTGGAGAACCTGACTCTGGCAGAAGGTCCTTTCTCAAGAACAAGGAGTTAATACATCAAACAGCATCTCCAAGATGGACACCCCAGAGGGTAAGTACAGTACTTCAGAGTAATAACAGCAGCAGCTGGCCCTTCCTGACAGGCCAGGTACTATCCCAAGTGCTTCATATATATTGACTCATTTGATCTTCACTGTAACACAAGATAGATGTTAATATTATTCCATTTGCAGAGATGATAAAACTGAGAGACAGAGAAGTCAAAAACCTTGCCTAAAGTCATACAACCTATATATGGTAGAGCCAAGAGTTCAACGCAGGCAGTCTACCTCAAGAATCTGCCTTTAACTGTACTAGCTCTAGCTCTACTGGAAAGGTACCTATCTCTCTGTGACTAAGTAAAGGCAAACCTACCCTTATCCCAGAACAAGGAATTGAAAACCAGACTTTGCTTTGTATAATCTTATAAACTTAATTTTTGAATAATATTAAATACATATAAAAGACAATTTATAGAATATTTAAGGAGTATAGTCTTCAGACCAGCTGAACTGGCATCAACAGGGAACTGTTAATGTTAGAAATGGAAATTCTTGGCCGTACCCCAATTTACTATATAAGATACTCTGGGGGAGATGTTCAGCAATGTGTTTTAACAAGTCCTCCACTGGTATAAAAAATACTGATACAATGAACACCTGTGTATTCACTACTCATTTTTAGAAAAAGAACATTCTGCCATCTTAGAAGCTCCTCCTCAAACTCATACACCTACCTCTCTTCTCAGACCTAACCACTAACCTAAATTTTGTGGTTATCATTTCCTTGTTTCCTTTATAACTTTCTCATGTTTTTGAATCTATAATGAATATACTATTTATATGCTACTAAACAGGTTGTTATGCCTTTCTGAATAAGGTTCTTAGATTCTTATGGTAGGTAAACAGTAAGAGATACAGGAAAAAATTGCCATTTTATTAATGAAAAATTTAAAATATTTCTTATAACTGATACATGTTAACACAGACAATTAAAATTCAAATAGCATGTGCATGTACACTCATGTAATTATAGTGCTTTATCAGAAATACTTATTTTTTTTTTCTTTTTACAAGTAGAAGGTGTTTTATGAGTAACACTGAGGGTCCGAGGGTCTCTCTGCCTTTCACTCACTTTCTTGGGAGAAGAACTGACTTCTCTGGCCAGTGCATCTAACAGAAGGACCTGGGCATGAACATCTTAGTTCTGCCTCTTCCCTCTTTTGGGACCAACCTGCTTAGAGAGAGCACAGTCTCTGCACCACCAAGCTACGCATAATGGTGACTTTAAAAGTCTAATTCAGAGTTCATGTTAATCACAAGTTGTAATGGATTGAATGGTGGCTGCCATAAAGATATGTCCATATCCTAATCTCCAGAACCTGTGAATGTTACCTTATTTGGAAAAAGGGTCTTTGCAGTTGTAATTAAGGATTTTGAAGTGACCTCGTGACAAATATACTTACAAGAGAAAGGCAGAGGGAAATTTGAGACAAAGTGAAGAGTAGAAGACAATGTGAAGCAGCAGCAGGGATTGGAGTGATGTGGCCCTAAGCAAAGGCATGCTAACAGTCACCAAAAGCTGGAAAACACAAACAATAGATTCTGCCTTACAGACTCTAGATGGAGTAAGGTTCTGCTGACATCTTGATTTGAGACTTCTGGCTCCAGAACAGTGAGAATGAATTTTTGTTGTTTTAAGCCACCAAATTTGTGATAATTTGCTACAGTAGGCACAGGAAACTAATACATAAGTCCACCCGGTTCATGTATCTAAACTAGGACCTCAAATTTAAGTTTTGTTGTTAACAAAGGTGGCACTTTCACTTACACTACTTATATATATACAAAAACACTCTATGCTACTCTACATCGTGCATTTATTCTTATTTATACCTGCTTGACATCTGCACCTGATTTGTTTTGATCTCAGCTAGGGATATCTACAATATCTGTTAGCCCCCTCAAATGGCAACAGACAGAATTCTTATTCTTAGTTTACTAGTTGAAAGTGTTAAATAATTGAGAATTAAGGTTGACCTTTGTCAAATACTTTTTTTCTGACACAGAGTCTCACTTTGTTGCCCGGGCTAAAGTGCCGTGGCATCAGTCTAGCTCACAGCAACCTCAAACTTCTGGGCTCAAGTGATCCTTCTGCCTCAGCCCGAGTAGCTCGGACTACAGGCATGTGCCACCATGCTTGGCTAATTTTTTCCATATATTTTTAGTTGGCCAATTAATTTCTTTGTATTTTTAGTAGAGATGGGGTCTCTCTTTTGCTCAGGCTGGTTTTGAACTCCTGACCTTGAGCGATCCACCTGCCTCGGCCTCCCAGGAGTGTAAGGATTACAGGTGTGAGCCACCCACCGCACCTGGCCTGTCAAATACTTTTTTGATATCAAGATAACTGTATGGGTTTTCCCACTTTGGATGACTGATGTGATGCATTATATGTTAACTGCACTATGATCAGAGAGTGTGGCTTCTGCAATTTCTGCCTTATGGAAGTTACAGAAATTTTTTCTATGAACAATTTTTGTAAATGTTTCACAAGCAATGTAAAAGATATGTTCTGTTGGTTAGATAAAAAAAATTGTTTAGAGCTGGGAGAACCATACAGCCTGGTAAGCTGGAATGCTCCTTTTATATCTGTTGTCTTGGCATCAATACCAGTCCTTTTGAGTATCACAATGTTCTAGTTTAGACAATAAATCATGCTTACCCTATTCATAGGTAGTAGAGCAAGGGGTTAAGATCACAGTCTCTTAATCAGGCTGCTTAGGCACATTCCTCACCACTCTATGCCTTGTTTCCTCACTGTAAATTTTTCATGAACAAGAGATAATAACAGCTCATGGCAAGTACTCACTGATGCTATTATCTGTTACATTAAAGTTATCCAGAGTCTCTCCTAAATCATCTCCATATTTATTTATTTTTGTCTTCTTATCTGTTAAGAAGCATATGAAAATATCTTTTACTGTACTTCTGCCTTCTCTTTATATTTATCATAAATTGGCTATAATAACTTGGAGTCAATATTTTTATATGCTTTAATGTCATCACAATTAGACCTTCACTATAAATTTCACCATGTACTGGTATAAAATGACTCTTCTATCCCTTTCAGATAAAAAATGGGCTTTCTGGAATAGGAGAGAAGTGGAAGCAGAGAAAATGCCAAAGACATGAAGCTTTGGCTCTGCTTTTTCTACTCAGCTAAGATGTTGAGTTTGTTAAGGCTGGATAATTCCTCCAGCACAAGGGTGTAAACCCTGAATTTAATGGGTAGCGAATAGCAACTCTCTACTTCTGCAGTTGCCAACGCCCAGGCTGTGGACCAGTATTGGTCCATGGCCTGTTAGGGACTGGGTGGTAGATGCCTGCCACCCCTATCCCCTGTGGAAATATTGTCTTCCATGAAACTTAGGAATCGTGGGGGGTGGAGGACGGACAGCAGGAGGTGAGCAGCAAGCTAGTGAAGCTTCATATGTATTTACAACCAGTCCCCACTGCTCCCATCACCACCTGAGCTCTGCCTCCATACCCCCAACAATCCCCCCAATCCCGTCTGTGGAAAAAATCATCTTTCATGAAACTGGCCCCCGGTGCCAAAGAGGTTGAGGACTGCCTGCTCTGCTTTGCAGAGACCAAGCAATCATGGGCTGGTCCTGCAGGGATTCTGGGGCTGAAGGAGTGGGTGCTATCATATGCCGTGTCTGTGCTGGCCTCTTTTCCTCCCATGAGATAATGTGTTTTTGGAGGATAAAATAAGAACTTAACCTTACAATAGATGTATGTTCTCTTTCCATCAATCCCTGATACTCATGATATAACACACCCATTTTATACCTTTCACCTTATATTAATAATTATGCTTGCAGTATAATCACCAAATTGAAGTGTTGAATTTATTGTAAACATCACCTTAAAAGCAGCATAGAAGTGGCTGCATCATGAGGCCTATAGGACAAATGAAAACATACATATAAAAAATTGTGTTTTAGATCTCAGTTTCTTGAGCAAAAAAAAAAAAAAAAAAAAATTGTGTCAAACCATTACGTAGATATGCAATTATGTCTTGAGATGAATTTCCAGTGTAAAAACATCATGAAGGATTCAAAGAGTTATGCATCAGAGCCAACCTGATGGAAGTGAAAATGATGTTTGCCTTGGAAAACTGTGTTAGATGACTCAAAGTGTCTAGTGATGATAAAGACCCGAATGCATGGCTACATATGAAGAATTTGAATAAATATTTTCATGGAATGTGAGTAGGGAATAAGCAACACTTTTCAATTTCACATAATATGTGATTGAGTACATAATTGGTAATACATATTTTATATAATATGAAATATATTATAACCAAATATATAAATTTAATATTTGAAATATTTATCTATTTCATTAGGGTTGCCCTAAAAATGTTTGTTTGAGTACTTTTTTCATTATAAAATTAGACAGCAGTCATCACATATCCACAGCCATCTTGTATTTGGTCACATGTATTATTTATGGACACTACCTCCAATGTTTAGCTCCTGGCACTCATTTTCTTTTGTGTCCTAGGCTCTAGGAACAGCATACCCTGTACCTGCTTGTGACCCCTCTGTCCCTCTGGCCAAGAAGAAAAATCTGATATATCAGACTGAAATACACATAATGGTTATTTATTTGTGAATTTTAAGGCTTTTGACTCATTAGGAAGTGACCTAGTTTCCATGCTTCATCTTCTTGTGAATTTCTTAAAAGGCTAGGGTACTTTCCCATAAATACATTATATTAAATAACACTATAAAACAGTAGTAGTGGCTTTGGCAGAGACAGAGAGGAGTTTGAATCTTCTCTGATTAAAGCTGACTCTGAATAATTAAAGAAACGATAAGAATGTAAACAACCAATGAGATATTTTGAAATTCATTGAATAAAATTGCATAAGAGGTTTTTATTTTTGAAAAATCCTGTCCTAGCAAAGGTTAAGGCATTATCAATAGCAATTAGTAAACCCTTTAAGCTTCCAATTCAAGCTAACCAACAAACACATTGCCTGAAACTTATTGGAAAATATTGCTTCTTGTGAGGGCTGGATTCACTATGCTGGTATGGATTTAAATTACTAATCCTAGAAGAATTCCATACTACACACAACATCAGTTTCACAAACATACATTTGAGAGTCTGTCTGAAAGTCTGTTAATGTTTTCAAATGGAAAAATTATCCTACATTTTAACTCTATCAGTCCTTCAAAAGAAACATTTAAAAAAACTATCTTCTCTAGAAACATTTTTCTTTGGCTTTTTAGACATATTAGACACAGTTTGTAGAAAGAGCTGAGAAAAAGGTGTTCACAAATTCCACTTCTTGCAAAGTGACATGCTGGTACTGAAAGCTGTTGTTTTAGAAGCAATTAGGCCAATTAAGCCTGACAACATGATTTCAGAAGGAATGCTGTGAAAGCCTTTATCAGCAATGAACATTTGCACTAAAACACAGAAAAGCTGATACATGCACAGAGATACAATTTTGGAGTGCTATCCATAAATCCCTTGCCCTTGGAAGGGCAGTGGAGTAAGATAATAATGATGATTTTAGGTTTCTGTTTAGTTCTTTTCAAAATGAGGAAGGCATAAGAAGAAGCAGGTTCTATCATCTGTCAATGAAGGATTTGGTAAATGGAGAAAAGTCTGTAACTGATACACAAAAGGAGGAGAAAAACAGCCAATGTTTTCCTTATAAATTACATTCCAAAGGAAGATCCTCATCCCATAAAGTATATAAGTCTGAACAGATCAGAGTTGGAGACAAAATAGGTAATAAGGAGATTTGGGTTTGTATTTTGAAATTAATCAAATGTGGTTTATTATATAAAGGCCCAAATTAAGAGTAATTGTGAATTAAGTTCATTTTATGCCCAAGTCAGACAGAATAACAGATAATGAAAATAAAATCTCTCCATACAATATTATGATGAAGATATTTAATATAGTAATTGACAGTACTTGATTTAATTTGAAAAAACAATATTGGATTAAAACTAAACGGACAGATTTAAAAAAAAATTCTCAGAAACACACTTGCTTTAGAAACTCGCTAAATTCACCACTGATCATTTTTTTAGCGCTATTATTTGTGTCTAAGTATGTATCAGCAAAGACAGAATATATGCCTGAATTCTGTGTTTCTTTTCATTATTCTGTTTTTTTCTATTGCTTGCTTAGCAAGTCAGGAGGAGATGGACTACTTCTATAGGCAGATCACTTGGCTGAAGAACACTAAAAATAATACCATGTCAGGTTGGATGTGAGTTATAGATCTGTGGTGGCAGAAATGAAGAATGAGATCTCCCAGAAAAATAGGCTTTTCTTTAAAGATAGGGCAACTTGACTTGTGATCATTCTTTTAAGCAATGTTCATCACCAGCCAGCTTAGTTACAATAACTGGTAGACACAGAAGACTCTTTTATAGCTGAAGATACATGAGAAATTATATTGTTAGCTTTTCTGCAAATATATAATAAAGTTGGTTAATTCTGGAGAGAAAAGGAAATGTGTACTATTAGACTTTCACTTTAGGATAGAAGGTTCCAAACTCAGCTGTTTGGACCCTTCTCAGCTGTTTGAAATCACCTGGGAAACTTATTGAAAAAAACATTGTGTGGGGCCCTCCCCAAACCTGAGATCAATCTCTGCATTTAAAAAAAATTCCCTATCCTATAACATGATGATTCTATGTCCACAAGGTGTGAGAACTGCTGCTTTTGATGGCAGAGTTGGGATGTCTTACGCTGTGGCAAATCATTAATATTCCTGATGTCCATTACTCACGTGTAAACTTTAAGAACAAAATCCTTTTCTTCCTTTAATTCTGTGAGTGATTGTAGGACATCCAAGATGCTTAGGACTGCACAGCCATATGGTCTCCTGTAGTGCAGATGAGCAGGGCCCTTCTTTGAGTCATTCAGGAGCATTCGGCCTTGGACACAGCAGAAAACACCAGTTAGACTGAGAACTTCACTCTCCTCTCAAACATTTTTTGATGTCATCCAAGGATTCCAGAGCTACAGGCACCTAAGAGATCCTTTATATTGGAAGACTACAGGGCTGAATAGAGTCATACAAAGATATTTATGTGGCAGAATACCAAACAAGCCTCTGGCCAAGGCTCTTTCCCTGCACCACAATCAATCATCCTTATCATCTACCTCTAAACCAACACCAACAGTCAATTTATTAATGACATGAGGATAAAAGAGTGGTTTCATGAATTTTTTAGAAAAAGCAATGTGCTAATAGATTTAAATATGTCAGGCATATGAAGGATACCAAGTTCAGTATTTTAGCTGCCAGGTATAAACTATATATGCACAGATAAGGAAGATACTGCGCTCTTCTTTCAACCAAATCCTGCTGCAGAAGGTGCTCCTGAACCACTGTGGAAATGAAAGAAGTCTTGAGAAGTAGATGGGTGCTTACTTTTTCTGCTTACCAAAGTAATGCCTACAGTGGCAAGAAGACTTGCAAATGCTGGAACCTCAACAAATGCCTTAAGTATAGCAAAGTAGTTTCTCCACATATAAAAAATATTATTTGGCAAAATGTACACAATATGGTAGAACCCAAACCTATGAAGGAAGATTTGGGTAGCCATAGCTCTAAAAGTTATATTATAAACTTGAAATAAATCTGGGCAACCCAACCACAGAACAGTAGGAAAAAAATAACTTTTTTTCATCGTTGGTGGGATAAAAGTGCCATCCATCTTCTGGAGTGACAATAACTCTAATTTTGTGAAAAATAGCACAGATACATAATTTTGGACTCAAACCACAAGAAAGGGCATTTACCACCTGTTAAGTTGGCACCGCTGGCAACCTGCTATAAGATCTCTGAATGAGAGGGTAGGTACAGAGGCAGGGCATTGTGCTAGAGAGTAAAAAAGCAGACCACTTGAAATAAAAAGTTTGGGTACAAAACCAAATGGGGAATAGTTTCAAGTGACAAACCTGCCCCCCCAAAATCAAAACAAAAAAGTATCCATTTATATCAAACCCAGCTATCACAGCAGCTGAGCTTAAGGTAGAGCTCCAATACAAGCTGGACTCCAGTCCTTAGACCTGAAA
This sequence comes from Microcebus murinus, assembly GCF_040939455.1. NCBI lineage: Eukaryota > Metazoa > Chordata > Mammalia > Primates > Cheirogaleidae > Microcebus > Microcebus murinus. Next base: position 156,443,126 of record NC_134104.1, on the reverse strand, counting down.
TAACAGGTAAGACCTATGGAGAAAAACAAAGCTCATTCATAGGAGATACTTATCCCAAATTGGGTCAGTCTTAGTTATGAGAATGGATAAGGTGAAGTACCTATTCGGATCACGTGGGCAACTATATACAAATCTCTCTTCATATCTTTGCTGCTCAGATCCTAAGAAAAGAGAAAAAACAAGTAAATTTAGGCAAGAAATACACAGAAAATAATTAAAATTTCATTTTGAATCTCTATTGGTTTGCTTTCAGTATATGTTATAGGTGGGGGAAGGGAGATTACAGCACACAGCAGTTTAGTGTTTATTAAGATTCCTGCAGTGAAAGTCTGGATATTTTATATGACTTTGGAAGTTAATTTTATTGATAATATTTTTCCAGATCTCATTTTGACCACCTAACAAATCAAACATCTACAAAAGTTCTCACACAAATCTTCATGATTGCCCTATCCAATGTTTATTCTGGAATCATGTAAAAACATTTTGTAACAAAAGGAGTAAATGCTCAGTGCAGAAAAATATGGGAAAACACCAAAAAGCTCATTAATGGCTGAAATTCTAAAAGTTTATTCTCTAATTTTTGTTTGTTTGTTTCAGATAGGTTCATGCTCTGTTGCCTGGGCTACAGTACAATGGCATCATCACAGCTCATTGCAACCTCATATTCCTGGGTCTCAAGTGATCATCCTGCTTCAGCCTTACAAGTAGCTGGGACTATAGGCGCACGCCACCATGCCTGGCTAATTTTTTTTTATTTTTTGTAGAGACGGGGTCTCACTATATTGCCTGGGCTAGTCTCAAACTCCTGGCCTATTCTCTAATTTAACATTGATTTATTATCCACAAATGATTATTATATACTAGGTATATTACCTTTAAGACAGCGGTCACCAACCTTTTTGGCACCAGGGACTGTTTTCATGGAAGACAATTTTTCCATGGACTGGCGTTGGGGGACGGAACTAAGTTACATTCCAAAGGAAGATCTTCATTCCATAAAGTATATAACTCATATTAGAACAGAGTTGAAGGCAAAATAGGTAATAAGGAGATTTGGGTTTATATTTTGAAATTAATCAAGTGTGGTTGATTAAATTAATATAAAGGCCTATCTTCCTGCATTATCTCTCACATATTTGTATATACAGGGATTGTTTGTCATGAAAGTCAGTAAAATCCTCATTATATTGGCCAGTCACATGAGTATAAAACAGCCCCTTCTTGGATAAAATTCTTCCTTCACAGGAAACTCTAAAATCTATTAAGGTCAGAAAAAATAAGGATTCAAAGAGAACAGAGTTATGCCATAAATAATGTGACTGTAATGTGGCTCTGAAGTCAGCTGAGTAACCCTGTAATCTGCTGTTTGTATGGTCCCCTTTTCCCTATTCTAAAGTAAGCTAACACCATCAACCATAGTTGTGGCTACATTTTCTTGCATTTACTCTGAGACTTTCTAGCACATATGGAAATGTGGAAAACTCGTTTATCTTATAGGAGGAATTCAAGTCTTAGATAATGAGAAAACAGGTCAACCAAAGTTATTTTATAAGAGCTTAAAGTAAAACATAACAATCCTGGCTAAGATAATCTTGTTCAGAAATCTTGTGCGCTTTGTAAAAATTCCTCAAATCATGTTTGGGACCTTTTTTTTTTAAATAAAAAAAAAAATCCAGGTCTGTACTGCAAAGGGAATTATGTAAACAGTATATTTAGCAGCCTGTGCCATCCCATTGTGGCTGAACAAGAGCACAACCCGAGTGTTACGGGCATCTTTGATTTATAAAGTTGGAGCTACAGCTTTGGCCTCTAAGCCTACATGGGTGATTAAAATACCAAATGAAAAATTTTATATGCTGTAATTATATTCAAATACTATTATAATGAAGTCCATTTTTCAAGAGACAAGGACTGTACTCATCATATTCAAGGATTCAAGGATATACACACAGCTCTGTTCCCTCAAAACCAAAGAACAAGGCATCAAAAAATTTTCTTGCTGCTTTACCAGATAGTAACACAGAATTAGAATCTAGAAAAACCTCCTAAGGCTTCTGAGACATTCTAGACAGGTGGGTCTCTTACCTCTTTTCAATTCTGTTTTAGAAAGGAATTCCAATAAAACCACCTTGGTATTCACATACTCACTTCAGAAGCTCTCATCCAATAGTCTAACCTAAATCCCATTAACTACAATTTGAATTCTATCCTTTGTTCTTTTCCTGTTAAAAAAAGAACATTGATCTTTCCAGACTAACCCAATTCAACTCCCTTGACTATCTTCATGAGTCAGCTTTTCCTGATCTTTCTTCTTGCATTATCCTCTAAGCCTTGAATGCTAAGCTCAAAGATGGATAAAACATTACTTTGGCTCAGCCATATTTATACATCTTTCTGTTTTACTGGAACATTTCCAATAAAAGCTATCCCTGTGAAAGTGGTTTTTGATTCTGCATTAACATCATTTGATGTTTTGAAAGATAAATTTGTAGTAAATGAACTAAAAAGTGAACAAATATAACTTCATCTTTCAAAGAAACTCACATATCAGATAGCCAGAGAAATCCCATTTGCATTTAAGAGGCACACTGTAAGGTTTAAGATATCTGACCACCACCCATCAATCAGTCAAATACACACCATATGGCAGGTCAGTGATACTGTGAGATTATCATATGTTCCCCCACACAACAGGTTTAGTTTTTTAAATTTAATTCACAGCTAATTAATTTATTTTTTTCTTTTTATTTTATTTTATTTTTTATTTCAGTATATTATGAGAGTACAAATGTTTAGGTAATGTATATTGCCCTTATCCCCCCTCCCCCCTTGAGTCAGAGCTTCACAATAGGTTTTGATATATCTCAGTATCAGTGAAACAGATCAAAGAATCCACAAAAGTCAAAACTGGTTTAAAATTGTGACATAGTTTTGTTTCTTTCTTCAGCAAATAAATTAACTCAAATAAACAAAGCTGGATAATTTAGTTTTTTAACTGGGTAAAAACAAATTAGTAAGTAGGAATCAACCTGAAGAATACACAAGTACAATGTGGTACTGTGAAGTTTAGCACTTTCTAATAAGCCTTTAAACATTACCAACCCTTTTCTCAGTTGATGCGTCTATGATTGCAGAGACTATGAACAACAGTATTGTTATTCAGGAAGAAACTAAAGTTCAGATCATAGCAGGAAAAGATCTTCCATTTGGTATTTGGAAGAGGACTATTTAGTTTCTCTGTATGTGAACTCACTAACAAACTGCAAAGCTGTAAATTCTGTGGATGCCTTTAAAAGAAATTATACTCACACATCAGAGAAATTTCCAGTGGCCTTGGATATGAATAGTAAGAAAGATTTTTGTCAGATTTTAAGTGTCTATTTTTTTTTTTTTTTTTTGAGACAGAGTCTCACTTTGTTGCCCAGGCTAGAGTGAGTGCCGTGGCGTCAGCCTAGCTCACAGCAACCTCAGACTCCTGGGCTCAAGCCATCCTTCTGCCTCAGCCTCCCGGGTAGCTGGGACTACAGGCATGCGCCACCATGCCCGGCTAATTTTTTATATATATATCAGTTGGCCATTTAATTTCTTTCTATTTATAGTAGAGACGGGGTCTCGCTCTTGCTCAGGCTGGTTTTGAACTCCTGACCTTGAGCAATCCGCCCGCCTCGGCCTCCCAAGAGCTAGGATTACAGGCGTGAGCCACAGCGCCCGGCCTTAAGTGTCTATTATATGCAATAGCTTATAAAAATCTACATCAGTAAAAGGTACTTGATTATAGTTAATAAAAATTTAGTTTAAAACTGAAGCTAATTCCAGCTTTCTACGAATATTTCATTAAAACCTGGTAGAAACATAAATCAAGTCCTATTATTTCCAGTGTACACAGAAATGAGAATAAAATGCTTGTTTCCAGGATGATAATATCTACATAGCAGGCCCCTAGTTAGCGTCAACAGCAAAGAAAGGAAAGAGAACTTGCACATACTGTAAAAAGGGCACACATTCGTTCCATCTTCTCTGGGTTCCTTGGCCCACCATTCTTGTTCAGTCTCACCAGAAACCGTTCACTGAAATGTAGGGAAGAAAGAGATAGAAAGTGAAGAAATGTGTGCTCTAGAACAAATAAAAAGGGCATATACAGAGAAATACTAAACACTTTAAGAACACCTTGCAGTGACAAAGCCAAATATATATGTTTAGTGAGGATACCCTATTTTTCCTGCCAAGCAACTTGCAAATGATACTACAAACTGCCTCATAAGTATTGCTGTTCACTTGCTCATTGTGGCTGTGTGCCTTATCTCTCTGAAGGTGTGAGCTCCACAAGGGCAGTAATGAGGAGTGTATCTTATATTTCTCCCAAAATATCTCCAAAGCACCTCACATGATACTAAATCCATAGTAAGTATATACATTTTTTGATGTGAGCACTCAGCTCCTCATAAAAATATTATCATATTAAATCCAAAAGAATCTACATTAACCAATCTAAATCTTCTTATATAACTCTCCAGAATCATTTTAGGGCTTAAAAATGTTACAGTAACTTTTAAAAACTTGGGTGGTCAATGAGTAAGAGGTGCAACATTTGGGAGATGGACACGCTTAAAGCTCCTACTGGGGGGGGGGAGATGGGCAATATATGTAACCTTAACACTTGTACCCCCATAATACACTAAAAAAAACTTGGGTGGAAATTCAAAGAGAAATGGTGGAATTATAGCTGAAGCTATATCAGAATTTAATAGAGCTACTAAATATTTAATTCCCCAAATAATATAGGTAATTCCTGAAGGAAATTATTGAACTAGAAAACCTATAAACAGTTGTTTGCAACATATGGAAAAACGTCTTTTTACTCTCTCATCTCTTTCCTACCCCTGCCCAGAATCTCATTGCCTTCATCCTAAGGTTCACTATCAACTGTAACAGGAAAACTCAGCCATGGTGAAGACAAAGTATGTGATTCTAAAAGAAAGTTATTTCTTGTGTCCCCAGTCATGTACTCAGTGAATATATGTGGTATCAGTAAAAGGGCTGATGTTAAAATAGTATGCTGGATGTGATTATGATGTGATATAACATCAACTGCATAGTTTGATTAGTTTGTTCACAGATTCATTTGCTCATTTAGCCCATGAATAGTTATTAAATTCTATGTACTAAGCATGTGAACACAAATGTGAACAAGATATATATGAATATATACAAAGTACTTTTTATTCATAGAGCTATGGTCCTGGTAGGCAGTTAAAAATGCAGACATGAGTTTCAAAAGATTTGGGCCAGATATAAATTTGAGATTCTACAGCCAGAGAAGTAGATGGAAATAAGCAGGGAATATGCACAGAATGAAAAGAAAAAAAGAGCTTCGGTCAGAATCCTGAGGGAGAGTGTTATTTAAGAAATAGGCAAAAGAAGAACTAGCAAAATAGACATATGGGGCAAATAGAAAAAAGAAAAATAAGAAGGATGGTGGGGTGCTGCCTTAGTTCGGGGAAGACAGTATCTGAAAGAGGAGGGAGGGGTAAATAAGGTCCAAGGTCATTGAGAGGCACATGAGACAAGGACAAAATTCTGCCCCACTTAATGTTAGAACAGAGATTACTGTTGACTCTGGCAAGAATTGTTTTAGTGGAATGGTAGAGAAAGATGCCAGTATAAGGGGTAAGAAGTGAGGGAAGCACAAACAATGAAGTCTTTAAAGAATAGTAGTAAAGAGGTGGAAGTGATGATTTTTAGTTAAATAGGCATGTGGAGCTGAGGAAGGTCTTTGTTAAAGATGGGATAACCCATACGTATACAGACAACTGATTTTCAATAAAGGTATAAAAGTAATTCAATGAGGGAAGCACAGTAGTTTCAACAAATGGTGTTGAACAATTCATATGGAAAAAACTGAACCTTGACCCTTAAACAGACCTAAAGATAAGAACTAAAATGATAAAAGAAGAAGAAGAAAACTCAGGAAAAACTGAAAACAAGCGCCTTGCATATCTTGTTCACAGTTGTGTTTCCATATTTAGCACATTGTAGAAAACTCATTGTGGCCCGAGATTATTATTATTTTTTTTTTATTTTGGCATATTATGGGGGTACAGATTTTAAGGTTTCAATAAATGCCCTTTCCCCCCTCCCCCCACAAGTCTGAGTTTCCAGCATGACCATCCCCCAGATGGTGCACATCTCACTCATTATGTATGTATATACCTGCCACCCTCCCCCCTCCCACCTGGCCAATACCCTATTACTGTAGTACCTATGTGTCCACTTAGGTGCTGCTCAGTTAATACCAGTTTGCTGGTGAGTATATGTGGAGCTTGTTTTTCCATTCTTGGGATACTTCACTTAGTAGTATGGGTTCCAGCTCTAACCAGGAAAATATAAGATGTGCTATATCACCGTTGTTTCTTAGAGCTGAATAGTACTCCATGGTATACATATACCACATTTTATTAATCCATTCTTGGATTGATGGGCACCTGGGCTGTTTCCACAGCCTTGCAATTATGAATTGTGCTGCTATAAACATTCGAGTGTCTTTTTTGTAGAGTGTTATTGGATCTTTTGGGTAGATGCCCAGCAATGGGATTGCTGGATCAAATGGTAGATTCACTTGTATCGCTTTAAGGTATCTCCATATTGCTTTCCACAGAGGTTGAACTAGTTTGCAGTCCCACCAGCAGTGTAGGAGTGTTCCTCTCTCTCCGCATCCACACCAGCATTTATTGTTTGGAGACTTTTTGATAAAGGCCATTCTCACTGGAGTTAAGTGACATCTCATTGTGGTTTTGATTTGCATTTCCCTGATGATTAGAGATTTTGAGCATTTTTTCATGTTTGTTGGCCATTATTCTGTCTTCTTTAGAGAAGTTTCTGTTCAAGTCCTTTGCCTACTTTTTAATAGAGTTATTTAATTTTTTCTTGCTGATTTTCATGAGTTCTAAGTATATTCTAGTTATCAGTCCCTTATCGGATGAGTAGGATGCAAAGATTTTCTCCCATTCTGTAGGTTGTCTGTTTACTTTCATGACTATTTCTTTGGCTGTGCAGAAGCTTTTTAGTTTGATCATGTCTCATTTATTTATTTTTGTTGCTGCTGTGATTGCCTTTGGGGACTTCTTCATAAACTCTTTGCCTAGGCTGATATCTAGGCGACTGTTTCCAACTTTTTCCTCTAGAATTCTAATAGTTTCATATCTTAGGTTTAAGTGTGTTAATCCAGCATAAGTTGAATTTTGTGAGAGGTGAAAGGTGTGGGTCCTGCTTTAGCCTTCTACAAGTGGCTATCCAGTTTTCCCAGCACCATTTATTGAAGAGGGATTCTTTTCCCCAGCATATGTTTTTGTCTGCTTTGTCAAAGATTAGATGGCTATATGAGGACGGTTTTATATCAGGATTCTCACATCTGTTCCACTGGTCAATATTCCTATTTTTGTACCAATACCATATTGATTTAATTACTACAGCTTTGTAGTATAGTTTGATATCTGGCATATTAATGCCTCCCATTTTGTTTTTGTTGCCTAGAATTGCTTTTGATATTTGGGGTCTTCTTTGGTTCCATACGAAGTGTAAAATTATTTTTTCTATATCTGTGAAGAATGCTGATGGGATTTTAATAGGTATTGCATTGAATCTGTAGATCAGTTTGGGTAGCACAGACATTTTAATGATGTTGAGTGTGCCGATCCACGAGCATGGAATGGATTTCCATCTGTTTACATCCTCTGCTATTTCCTTCCTCAGTGTTTCATAGTTCTCCCTGTAGAGGTCTTTTACCTCCTTGGTTAAGTATATTCCTAGGTGCTTTATTTTCTTTGTTGCTACTGTGAAGGTAACTGAGCCTTTGATTTGGTTCTTAGATTGATTGTTGTTGGTGTATATGAATGCCTCTAATTTGTGTGTATTGATTTTGTATTCTGAGACTTTACTAAATTCGTTTATCAGTTCCAGGAGTTTCTTGGTTGAATCTTTGGGGTTTTCTAGATATAATATCATATCATCAGAAAACAGTGAAAGTTTGATCTCTCCTGCCCCTATTTGGATACCTTTAATTCTACGTTCCTGTCTGATTGCTATAGCCAGGACTTCCAGCACTATGTTGAATAGAAGTGGAGATAGTGGGCAGCCTTGTCTGGTTCCAGTTCTAAGTGAGAATGCTTTCAATTTTTCCCCATTCAGTATGATGTTGGCAATGGGTCTGTCATATATGGCTTGTATCAATTTTAAGTATGTTCCTTCTATGTGGCCTGAGATTATTAAGCAAATATCATAAATCACAACAAAATGATAAATTAGACTTTATCAAAATTAAAACTGTTTTCTCTTTGAAAGACACTGATAAGAAAATGAAAGGATCAGCTACCATATGGGTGAAAATATTTATAAAACATTCATCTAAGAAAGGGCCGTCCTGAGAATGTATTAAAAAACTCAACTCGATAGGAATAAGCAATTTAAAAATGGACAGAAGATTTGAACAGACTTTTCAAACAAGGTACAGAGATGGCCAATAAGTACAAAGAAAGCATCATTAGTCATTAGAGAAATGCAAATTAAAAACAGTGAGATACCAATACATACCTACTAGAATAACTAAAATTAAGGACTGAATATATACCAAAGATCAGTGATAATGAAGAAAAACCAGAACTCTCATAAACTATTGGTGAGAATGTAAAATGGTATAGCCACTTTGGAAAACAGCTTGAGAGTTTCTTACTAAATGATCCAGTAATTCTACTCTTGGACATTTACTTAGGAGAAATTTACTTAGGAGAAATCAAAATACATTTCCACACAAAGACCTGCATGTGAATGTTTATAGCAATTTTATTCATAGTAGCCAAAAAATTGAAAGAACCTAAATGTCTATCAAAAGATAACTGAATCATCTATATAACAGAATACCATTTCACAATTTAAAAAAAGAAACTAGGGAGATATATAATAATGTGGATGCATCTCAAAAGCATACTGAGTGAAAAAGGTCAATTGTGAAAGACCATATACTGAATGTTTCCATTTATACTACATTCTGGAAAAAGCAAAACTATAGGGACAGAAATCAGATAAGGAGTTGCCAGACTGTGCAAGGAGGATAGGGACTGACTGAAGGTGCATTAGGAAACTTTTGGGAGTGACGATGTTCTATTTCTTGCTTGTAGTGGTGGTTTCACAACTATGCATTTCTCAAAACTCACTGAACTATGCATCAAAAGGGTGAATTTGACCATATATTTAATATAAACTACATTCAACAAACCTAACTTCAAAAAAAGATGGGATACACTTAAGAACATGTACATCTACTAGGACACTGCTTGTAGAAAGAGAATATTGAAAACATAGGAAATAACTGGTAAATGAAAATCCCTAGAAGGTGAAAATTGACAGAATCTAGTAGAATGACAGAGGAAACAATATATCTAGATAAAAATAAGTTTGTAATTTTAGTAATAGAAAGTTGAGGATTATCAGAGAAATAGAAAATAAGAACAGCAAAGTTTTTAATAAAAGACAGCCAATAATATCAGAAAAAAATTCTCAAGACCATTTGAGAGACAATGAAATGAAATAAAATATAAAAGATAGTTGTGATATAGACAAGTGGAAAAGTGGCAAAAAAGGGAAAGTTAGTCAAGTAAGTTCTCTCTCCAAAGTATATCTTCAATTTTTATAAAGGTCTCCATCTCCTTCACTTCCATTAATCCAGGCCAACACTGGATTCTAGCTTGGATTATTACAACAGCTTCCCCAGCTGATGTCTCTACTTCTCTTTTGCCCCTCTTCAACCCATTCTTTGGAGAGACATATCCTTTAAAAATATGAATCAGATCATATCTTTTCCCATCTTAAAACCTTTTCATGTGATAAATTTGGTCAATGATTTTTTACAAGGGTGTCAAGGCAATTCAATGGAGGAAAAATAGTATTTCAACAAATAGTACTGGATATCCACATGAAAAAGAACAAAGCTGGACCTTTATTTTATACCATATATAAAAATTAACTAAAAATGAAGCAATCATAGACCTAAATGTAAGAGTTAAAACTAACTTTTTTTTTTTTTTTATAGAGACAGGGTCTTGCTCTGTTGCCCAGTCTGCAGTGCAGTATCACAATCATAGCTCACTGCAACCTTGAATTCTTGGTTCAAGCAATCTTCCTGCCTTAGCGTCCTTAGTAGCTGGGACTACAGGCACATGCCATTATGCCCAGTTATATTTTTTAAAAATTTTTTAAAGACAGGTTCTCACTATGTTGCCCAGGCTTGTCTCAAAACTCCTGGCCTCAAGCAATCCTACTGCCTCAGCCTCCTGAGTAGCTGAGATTATAGGCATGAACCACCATACCCAGCAAAATTATAAAACTCTCATAAGAAAACATTGGTATAAATATTCATGACCTTGGATTATTCAATGGTTTCTTAGGACACCACAAGTACAAGCAACAAAAGAAAAACATAGGTAAGTAGGACTTCATAAAATTTAGAACTTTCATGCTGGCAGACACCATCAATAAAGTGACAGACAAGCTACAGAATAGGAAAAATATTTAAAAATCATGTATCTGATAAGGAACTTTCACATAGAATATAGAAAGAATTCTTCAAGTTCAATAATAAAAAGACAACTCAATTCAAAAATGGGCAAATGACTTGAATAGATCTTTCTCCAAAGAAAATACACAAATGGCCAATAAGCACATGAAAAGCTGTTCAACATCATTAGACATCAGGACACTGCAAATCAAAACCACAATGATGGTACTACTTCACACCCACTAGAATGACTTTATTCAAAAAGACAAATAGTCACAAGTGTTGACAAGAAGGTGGAGAAACTGGAAACAGCACATACTGCTGATGGGAAAGTAAAATGGTATAGCTACTTTGGAAAACAATCTGAAAGTTCATGGAAATGTTATACATAGTTACTATGTGACCTAGCAATTCTACTACTAGGTATATAGCCAAGAAAAATGAAAACACATGGTCACAGAAAAACTTGTACATGTCGGTTCATAGCAGCATTATTAATAGCTAGAAGGTGAAAACAACCAAAATATCCATTGATGAATAGATGGGTAAATAAAATGTAGTGGATATATCCATATATGAAATATTATTCAGCCATAAAAGGAATGAAGTTCTGATACATGCTAAAACATAGATAAACCCTGAAAACATTAGGCTAAGTGTAACAGAAGCCAGTCACAAAAAGACCCTATATCATATGATTCAATTTTCATAAAATGTGTAGAATAGGCAAATCTATAGAGACAGAAAGTTGGTTAGTGGTTACTTAGGGCTAGGGGTTTGGAGAAAATGAGGTGACTATTCAATGGTATGGAATTTCTTTTTGGGGTGATCAGACAGTTCTAAGATGGACTGTGGTAATGGCTACACAACTCTAACACACTAAAAGCCAGTGAATTCTATGTATTCTTTCAATGGGTGAATTCTATGGGTTGTGAATTATTAATATGTTTTATAAAGCTGTTAAAGAAAACAACAAACCTTTTCATGGCTTACTCTCACTGTCAGATATAACATGTAAACTTCTCTCCGTGATCTGCAAGGCTCTGTGTGGAATACTCCACTCAACTTAACTTTATAGCCCCATCTCATCTTACACAAGGCTTTCTTGCTTACTACTCTCCACTCACGCACACTGGTCTCGTAGATACAAGTTTCTTGAACAAGCCAGGCTCATTCTTGCCTTAGGACCTTTGTGCATGCTGTTTTCTCTGACTGCAACACTGTTCTTTCAGCCTAACTGGTTGGCTCATTGCAATTCTTCAGGTCTTTACCCAAATGCCAGTTTCCCAAAGAAGCCAATTCTGATGAGGTTAGCAAGAGCAGTATTCTTTTTCCCCTCCTCATTACTTATTCTTTTCGTTAAAGCAAGTGGCAAGTGTTTTTTTTTACTTACTATTTCTCTCTTATAGAAGAGAATAAGCTCTCTAAGGGCAAGGGCATTTGTTCACTGCTGTATCTCTAGTTCATCCAAGAGCTTGACCTATAGAGATGCTCAATAAATGTTGAATGAACAAAGGTGGAAATTTCCTGAAGAAATTCTGTGAGGTATGTAGAAGCTTGCTGATGAAGGTCACCATAAAATAGACTGGTAGTATCAGCAGCATACTATGCAGAAACATCCATGAGCCAATAGGGAACAAATAAAATAGCACAAATCAACCTTCTAACTTGGTGACCAAGGACCAAGATGTATCAAGTATGTTGTGACAGACACAGTCGCCCAGCTGCTCACTAAAATCCATGTTTTTGTTTGTCCTGGGTACACAACCAGATTATACTTTTAGCCTCTTTTTCAGTGAGTGTGGCCATGTGGCTGAATTCTAGACACTAAAGTGTGAATGGATGTAATGTGCACAACTTCTAGGTCTAGCTCTAAAAACCTTATATATACCTTCACATTTTTTCCTCTTCCAGACACCTAGAGTGGAGATGGCCCCCAGAACAACCTTGGAGCCATGTATTGATGATGGCAGATTATCTATTAGTCTCTGTCTCTAAATGATTATGTGAATGGAAGATACCTTACTAACTGAAAATTTATACACCCAGTGCTGTTATGCAAGCAAGAAATACACTTTTATTGTGTTTAAGCCATTACATATTTTTCTATTTGTTATAGCAGTTGATCTATCCTAACTGATCTGTATACCATGCATATAACAATCATCTAATTAGCTGTTAATCTAATAATAAATCTTCGTGATTATATAAGTATAAAAGTAATTTCAGGAAGTGTATGCCTTTTGAAGAGAATCTATCATTACTTCTGTGCTCTTCTTCGGAAGGAAGACATACAATTGCTCTCACCATCACACTACCACTCTCTATGAATCTCTCAAGAACACCCCCTTGCTGGTGCCATTTGGAGCTGTCCACAGAGAGGGTTACTATTTGGAGGGACTACACCAAGCTTTAGTCCAAAGATAAAGGAGTCGATGAGGCAAATTCCTAGGTGTACAGGGTTGTGAGCCCTATCAGAACCCAGAAACATCTCTCTCCTCAACAATGAAAGGAGGCCCTTAAGGCTAGTTCTCACAGTGCCCAGCTAAGCTTCACATTTCCTAGAGCCTTTCATGCTCTGGTTTCACTTGACCTTTCTGAAAATTTATGAAGCTCAAAAGAACTATTTTTCATTTTAGAGGGATTTAGACATATGTCTAATTATTTCCTACTTTTCTAGATTCTCTAATGGGTATGATAAATAAATGCTTATTTCTATTAACATTCAAACTATTTGAAGACAATTATCTATCCAATGTTCCCATGATTTGGCAATGGCTGTTCTGCAAAAGAAGTGGTTAAATATTGTTGGGAAACACTGCATTAAACGCAAATTTCTACCTTCTAAGACTTCTCAGAGGCTTAAGATTTTGGTGTGTGTTTTAAGTACCAATGTGACAGGTGACATTTGATCCACAACCCACTTTTGTGTAAGATAATGGAGTGGATAGGAACACAGTTTGATAAATGCTGATAGAATCTATTTGGCAACTAGAGCTACAGGACCTACTCATATTTCTCAACGATGTAATAGAAACTGTGGCCAAGAGTCAAATTTACTCATGAGATTTTATAGACACCCACACCTCTACAGGAGAGCAACAGGTAATTATTTCTCTTGAATAATATGGGCGAGAAACCCTCTTTCTAATTTACTATCTAATCTCTTTAAAGAAAAAAAGAGACAGTTAACTCTTATAACTCTTCAGTAAGAGTTATAAACAAAGTTATAAGTACTCTAACTTTAGTTGTATTTATGATGAGGAACTATAGACATACATTATATGTTACATTAATTTCATATTATCGAGCAAGTTCTTAAAAACGAATTCCATAAACTGAATCTGTGACAAGACTAAAGGTATCTTAATTTTAAGATCACTTACTTTTATGAGACTTATAATTTCTGGTTGGCACTGCATTTCACACTTTTCACTGATGATAGCAATTCATGTATCCCTTCAGCAAATGTTTGGTGACTGCCAATGAGGTGCTAGCCTATGCCAGGCACTGAGGAAGCAACAGAGTCTCTTAGGGTATTAGTCTTAGGGTATTATCTAAATACTTTGTTTTGGAAATGGAAGCAGTCACCTCAAATAAATTCAGAGGACTTCTTTCAGCTGTTTCTTTCTTTCTTTTTCTTTTTTTCTTTTGGAGAAAGAAAAAGGGTCCTGCTCTGTTGCCCAGGCTAGAATGCAGTGGCATCATCATAGCTCACTGAAACCTCAAACTCTTGGGCTCAAGCAATTCTCATGCTTCAGCCTCCTGAGTAGCTAGGACTATAGGCATGTGCCACCACACCTGGCTAATGTTGTTTTTTTGTTTGTTTTGTTTTTTATTTTTTGTATAGATGAGGTCTGGCATGTTGCCCAGGCTGGTCTCAAACTCCTGCCCTCAAATGATCCTCCCATCTTGGTCTCCCAAAGTACAGGGATTACAAATGTGAGTCACTGTGCCTGGCAGCTGTTTCAACTTAATCTTCATGTTCCTCATTTGGTCCTCCATGGATATGGATACCAACCACTTAGCAACTCTCTCATGGTAACCTGCCAGATGCTTGAAAACAAGCAAGTAGCCCCAAAGCTATACTATACAGTACAAGCTAACAGATTAAGAAATCTTTAATATTACCTTACAGATTCATTTTCCAATTTAGATCACTTGGCTTTATTTCTCAAATTCAAGTTTTCCCACTTCATTTTAAAGCACAGAGAGCAGAAATGCACAAAGGGGTTTCATAAAGGCAAACTAGGGTATAGTGCTATGGTTTCCAAATTTATTTTAGTATATCTTTTCTCTTTTTCCAACAAAATTTTACTTTGTTCATCAGCACACAGAAAATTAAAAAGCACAGTTACTTTGGCTGAATCAGAGGTGATGGCCTGGTGGGGGATGGGAGATGCAAGAATCTTCCCTACTTGCTTCTACTCTAACCATCACTCACCCCAAGACACTTTGGGACTCCAAGGCACAACTCAAGGGTTCTTTCGAGCCTGTCTTCCTCCCTGCCTTTTATTCTTTCAAAAACATTCATTAACTTCTATAATTTTTCAGAAACTGAGCAAATACTGAGTATAGAAATGAAACAATTCCTGTCCTCAAGGTTCTGAGTCTAGTAGAACAGAGAACCCCCATAAACCAAATCCCAGGACCAGACTTCTAATTCTAACAATAAAAAGCACATGGATGAATAAATGGGGGCAAGACCCTGTTGACAGGGCAGAACAATGCTAAGTTAGTTCATCTTTGTCATCTCCAACATTCAGGTCATAATGCTTCTGAAGAAGGTATAAGTCCATGGGGGAAGTTGGAAGATGAAGGGATCAACCCTGCCTTCCATGTGTTTTTCTAATCACACCTATGAGGACTAAAGAAGTGTGTACTTTTTATATTTCTCAGCTGAGAGTTAAGCAGGTTGGAGTATTTAGAAAAGTAATCGTGCTAGGTAGGCCCTTAATGTCAAAAAGGAATGTTAGATAGCAGCCGCTTCTCTTTATTCTTTTGCCTGTAGATAAATGTACCATTCCTAGATGGGCCTTTTACATCTCTCAAGAGTAACCCAGTAGTTCAGAACCCAGTACTTCTAAACAAAATCCTGAACAAATGAACAGGTAAATGAATGAAGGCTGATAAAACCAATTTAACTAAAAACTCTTTCACCAAGTATACAGAACGCTACCCTCTCAATCTACTTGACTGTGCTTAGATAAATATATAACCAAGCACTATCACAGGAAAATAAAGCATTTAAGAGAAAATGACTAGTCCAGGTGTGGTGGCTCATGCCTGTAATCCTTGCACTCTGGGAGGCCAACACGGGAGGACTGCTTGAGCTCAGGAGTTTGAGACCAGCCTGAGCAAGAGTGAGACCCTGTCTCTACTATAAATAGAAAGAAATTAGCCAAACAACTGAAAATAGAAAAAATTAGCTGGGCACAGTGGCACATGCCTATAGTCCCAGCTACTTGGGAGGCTGAGGCAGGATTGCTTGAGCCCAGGAGTTTGAGGTTACTGTGAGAACCTGCTGTGAGTTAGAGAGAAGAGGGGAAAATGTGGAGTCTGTACACTTAGTATACCCTTTATGCCTTGGCCCTGCACAACCAGTTCACTAGATCATTCAGTCCACTAAGTTGTATGCTGTGCTCTTCAATATGGCAGCCACTAGCCACTGTAGTTATTTGTATTAAAATTAAATGAAGTTAAAAACTCAGTTCTTAGTCACAATAGCCACAACTCAAGTGCTCAATAGTCACAGGTGTCTAGAGGCTAGAATGCATATCATAAAGTTCCACCATATATAGAACACTTCTGTCATCATAGGAAGTTCTTTTTGACAGCACAGTTCTGCAGGATTGGTGGGAGGGGGGAGTATCACTGAGACAAAAGGCTTTGTACTACCGCATAGCAACATTGTGCTCATAGGAAACTATCTCCATTCCCAAAGCACAAAATTATAATCCTGGCAGCACTAGGATCAGTATATACAGGAGGGGTTGTGGAGCTGCAGGAAGGACATTCAGAGGGCAAGATCTGGGAATGTCACTCTTTGGGACTCCAAAGCTTAGAAATAGGCACATGAGAGGCAAGTTAACATCTGAAAACCTAGCAATCAATGCACAGATAACAAAGCCTGTGGTCTCCATGTACATGAAAGGCCTAAGACAAGTTATACAAGGACTCATGGCACTCAGTATATAGTTGTAGGCATGGCTAAGACATATTACAGCAATGTAGTAAGGAAACAGCTGGATCATAAGGGGAAAAGACACAGACTCTTGAGGAATCCATGCACAAGCTTCTTTGTGCTCCCTTACCATTGTCTCTTCCAGAAACCTTTTCCTAATCCTCAGGAAGAAATGAGAAATTATCCTATATGCTCTCACAATATGCTGAGTAATTCTTCATTGTTTATATATTTTTCTCAGATTATAGTTTACTATAGGAGACATTGAAAAGGAAAAAGCAAAGAACTAAAATTGCCCACAATTCCACTAAAATTGTCCATACTTCTACCACTAGGAAATAATCATAATCACTGTTAATGTTTTGGTGTAATACCATTTTACACCCACCACTGGTCCAAGCCCAGCATCTCCAGCTGTATTCATATTACTCTCCTAACTGGTTCCCCTGCTTTTGCCTCCGTTTCCCAGTCTACTGTCAACATAACTATCAGAGTGGACAGGTTGAAGCCAAAATCAGATCATGTCCCTCTTCCATTCGGAAACCTCCAATGACTCCCATTTCACTCAGAGTAAAATCCTAAGTATTTACAATGGCCTTTAAACCCATTTCTGTACCACTCCATCACCAAGGCCAGCCATTTATTTATTTGACCTCATCGTCTACTTTGCTCTATGACCTTCTTTCTCTTTTGCTCACTTTGTTCCAATGACACTGATCTCCTCACTGTCCTCAAGCTCATTAGGCATACTTCTTCTTGAGAGCCTTTGTTCTTGCTGTGGTTCTCTGTGCTTGGAAATTTCTTTCCCAAAACAGACACCTGGCTCTTCCTCCACTTCTTTGAGGTCTGTAACTCAATTGTCATCTTCTGAGTGAAACTCTCTCACTTATTCTATCAAAAATTCCCCCTACTCCTTGCTTTATTTAACCTATCCCCCTTTCCTTGCTTTATTTTTCTAATAAAGATAATATCTGAATACATAAAATTGAACACACTGTGTATTTTACTTACTCATCCTGTTTTTCATCTGCTTCTCTCTCAGTCCCATGATGGGCAGGAATATTGCTGTCTAGCTCCCTGGTATATCCCCAGCTTGTCCCATTGTAGTTAGATAAGTGAGTGACCTCTAGGTTTTTTTTTTTTTTCTCTATGAGCACAAACACAGCTAAGGAAGCTCACCAGAGCCCAACTGGGCCAAAGAAATGTATTCTTCCCTTGTATACATAGAGCCGTAGATTTGTAAGATGAGGTCCCTGAAGGAAAAAGAGTATTTTACTGGGACCTAGAACAGAACCTGGCACATTGCAGGCACTAAATGGAGTCAACTACTTTAAGCATTTGGAAAATTTCTGGGAGACTGTTGCACAACTGTTTAAGTATCTTGGTAGTAACATCGATTTTTTGAGAGTGTATTTATTTATTAGAAATGGCAAAAAGTAATTTAGAGTATGATAAAAGTAGATAATCAAGAAGGTAATATGATTTTTGTCTAGTAAACAAGGGATGTCTGTAAGACTCATTTTTCTGTGTAATTTATAAACTGTCTTTGCTTTCACTTTTCAAGATGCTAGAATTTATCTCCTCTGTTCCATTCCCTTCTTCTGCATGAGCATCTCACTCACTTTGCTCTATAGCAGGCGTCCTCAAACTATGGCTTGCAGGCCACATGCCTCCCATCTAGGACATTTATCTGGCCCGCCAGGTGTTTTTGCCACTGTTGCCTGTCCTGCTTAGCAGCCCTCATCCAGGGCCCACAGTGCACACTCTCCAACAGTCTGAGGGACAGTGAACTGGCCCCCCGTTTAAAAAGTTTGAGGATCCCTGCTCTATAGCCTCATCCTAGCCCAGGCTCCAGCTCCTGGGCCTGTATCATCATTGGTTTAGTACATCTGCTGTGTGTGTCTCTTTGTTCTATGTCTTAGGTGCTAAAATAGTTCTATTTTCTATTAAAATCCCTTGAAACAAAAGGGTATCTTTTTATATATTTAGTTCCAAAACCTAAAGGCAAAAATCAGGTATATATTTAATAGACAGTTTTATAACTTTGATTTGAAGAGTCCATATAAAATATATTATGGCTTTTCTGCAGGATGGGAGGAATGAAAGTTTTAACAATAATTAACTGAGTTCCAGGTAAACAACTGGCAGAATCTATTTCCAAGTGAGTTTCTATTCTAAATGTGCTCAGGGGGAAAGCTATTTGGAGTGTACCCTCTCAGAAAGCAGCAGCCACATCTCTAGATACCATGAAGATAAAAGTTTATACAGGAGTGTTTAGACAAAATATTCTTCCCTGTTTTATACCCAAGAACTGATTTTTGAAAACTTACATATATTTTGTATTTGAAACTCTAAATTTCTATTTTTCTCTCATACCATTTAACCAAGTCATAATTATTGGACTCCTGCTTCCCATGCAGTACAAAGGATCTACCTAGTCTCAGGGCTTCCTCTCATTTGTGCTATTTCTCTATCTCTACTATTTCTTCTGTTTCTTTGTACCTAATTTTTAGTCATCCTAATAAGATCCACATAGCTTGCTCCTTGAACACCAAGCCTACGCATCTGACACACATTCTTTCTTATGAGTCTCCAGTTTTAGCTTTTCAATACCATTTAGTATATCCTTCAAAATACAAATCCTCATACACTGTTTGATCTGTTGACAGCATCCAGTACCTTGTGTTCTGCCACTTTGACATGAGGATTCAAAATCTAGTTTTTAAAATCTTGCTCTGTCTCAAGATGATCTTTAATAACTCCAGATTTAAAGCCAGACAGATGTTTCACATTGCTTTGTGAGTCAGAGAAATAATCCCCAGTTCTGAAGAAATGTCTCTGGTTCTGACACAACCACCACCAATCACTAGAAGTTGTGTCTCAAGGAACCCAGCCTCAGAAACTCACAAAGATTGTGACTCCAGGCCAGGTGTGGTGGCTCACGCCTGTAATCCTAGCACTGTGGGAGGCCAAGGGGGATAGATTGCTCAAGGTCAGGAGTTCGAAACCAGCCTGAGCAAGAGCGAGATCCCCGTCTCTACTATAAATAGAAAGAAATTAATTGGCCAACTCAGATATATAGGAAAAATTAGCCAGGCATGGTGGCGCATGCCTGTAGTCCCAGCTACTTAGGAGGCTGAGGCAGGAGGATCGCTTGAGTCCAGGAGTTTGAGGTTGCTGTGAGCTAGACTAATGCCATGGCACTCACTCTAGCCTGGGCAACAAAGCGAGACTTGGTATCAAAAAAAAAAAAAAAAAGATTGTGACTCCAAAGGTACTAGACAGAGGCCTTACAGCTAAGCTGTTCTTCTAAGCACCAGAGAAACACAAATTAGTTGAAATACCCCCAGCTGAATGAATATATATATATACATACATATATATATATATATGTATGTATATGTATGTTTTGTTTTGGTTTTTTTGGAGACAGAGTCTTGCTTTGTTGCCCAGGCTAGAGTGAGTGCCGTGGTGTCAGCCGAGCTCACAGCAACCTCAAACTCCTGGGCTCAAGTGATCCTTCTGCTTCAGCCTCCCAAGTAGCTGGGATTACAGGCATCCGCCATCATGCCTGGCTAATTTTTTCTATATATCTTAGTTGGCCAATTAATTTCTTTCTACTTATAGTAGACACGGGGTCTCGCTCTTGCTCAGGCTGGTTTCGAACTCCTGACCTTGAGCAATCTGCCCGCCTCGGCCTCCCAGAGTGCTAGGATTACAGGCGTGAGTCACCGCGCCCAGCCCAGCCGAATGTTTTAACAAAACTTTTTTTAAAAAAAGGCACAAGAAATGTAGCAAACTTTGAGTCCATACTTTTTTTTAAATCTCTCCATATTTTCCTTTATCTACTGCACTGGAATAGCTCTAGTTAACTTTTGCAAATGTGAGATTTAGCCAAGTGGATGTTAAGGAAAGGGTAGAAGTGATGCCTGCCTGAATCACTCTTTCTATGGCTTTAGCCCTGAGGTATGAGGGAAAGGAAATAATGTCTTAATCTGAATTCAGCCAGATTCTAAACAGTCCTTTTTGTGACTACAGATGTATTCTCAAAGTCTATCTTGAGAGTTTATAGCAAGTCAATCTTTCATTTGATAAATATTACCAAGCTCACTGTACACACTGTAACATTTCTGCTTACACAAGCAATATTCTAAGGAAAAAGAAAGAAGAGAGATTAGTATGTGTATATTATGGCAATTTTTTAGTTTTCAATTTAAGTTGAAAACCTTGTTCAAATGTTTACCGCCACTTTAGTCACAAAGGATTTCCATTTTACCACGTTATCTATTTTCTAATGTCTTGATGACCTTTACCGCCTAGCAATTTTCTAAGAAATGCTAATTAAATTTAGTCCTTGCTTTGTTGAGGTAACTAATTTTTCTGTTTGTCCCATAACTTTGGATTGCACCCTGTACATTGTAAATGTTATGTTCTGAAGAGGGTCGGTATTTTTGTTTTCACAAGTAATTAATTTAGTTAGACTTAATCTATAATCTCTGTTTCTCCTGTGGTAAGTCAAATCACAATTTTCTCTTAGCTTTAGTTGCTAGCAACATTGAGTCTGTCTTGCATATGCATGATTCAGAGGTCAGCCAGTGACCTGGGCAGAATTCATATATGGAATTTGGGGTTTCCATCCCTTGATCTCTATTCTTCAGAACTTCCTCTGGTGGCCATGCTTGCCCCAGTCTCTCTCTCTTGGTTCCTCAGGCTAAAAATATGGCAGGCTTTTGACTGGAGTTGCTTTTTTTTTAGTTTTTCTTTTTTATTTCAGTTTTAACTACACCATGTTATGCTACAACTATAGCTCACTTTCAGATCAAAACCACAAAAACAAGGAATTCGCCCAATGTTGGTCCTTCTCTCTAAGTTTTTACTCCCTCTTGATATTTGCCTGCTTTTGTTCATTCTGCAGAACCCTCAGGCAGTTGCCCCATGTTAACAGTTAACTGCAGGAGGGCCAGCCTGTCAGAAGCTTACTAGAAATGAAATGAGCATAGTTCTACCTTTAAAACATAGCCAGAATCCAAGCCACTATCCTCAATCGTTTGGTTATGGCAAAGGCTTCCTATTTAGTTTCCTCATCTATCCTTAAGTGACTAAGAGTGACAAGGTTCTCTGTAATTTCATCCCTTGGCTCCAACTCATTAATTTGGAACTCATTTTTGAGACCAAAGAATGAAAGGACAGGAGAAAAGAGGTTACTTCCCTGGAAGATAGCATCATAGCATGTTCACCTTCTCAGTAAGGCCTATCCTGACAACTTTATTTAACATTGCAAATCTCTCTTATACTTTACTCTTTCTATTCCATAACACTTATCCTTTCAAATATATTATACAATTTACTTATTATTTTTATTTACTGCCTCCCCCTACTAGAATTTGGGCATGAATTCTTCCATGTTTTATTTACTGTCATATCACTAGAGCCTATAACAGTGCAGGCACATACTATGTGCCAAAATAAACACTTGATTCATAAATTAATGACTATACCATTCACTATAACGTCTACCTCTGATCTCCCTTAATTCTCCACATTCCTCTACTGGCAGAGGATTTTTTTGAATTTATGTCAGAAGCATCAGTCACTCTGCTCTATTTTGTACTGTGTATTATGCTTTAGGCAGAGAAGTCAAATTTCTTGTAAATAAAGAACATGAACTTGTTAAAGAATCTGATGATTTCTTTTACTGTTTTTTGTCCACTCTGTAGGATAAATTATAAATTTTCTCCAACCTAACAGCTAGACTCAGAGCATAATGAGATGTTATATATAGAACAGCAATTTCTAACCTTTTTCTCAGATGAAAAAGACATAGGTTTGACCATAGGCCAAGGTATATATCTAACGAAAAAGATTCATTCTATCTCTCAGAATATTTTTACTTTAATGTTTCTGAATAAGATCTATTGTGTTGGGCATATATATAGAGGCATGTCATGATAGACTGGCCACTAATGAGAAATACATTTAACTTTAAAACCTATTTGCATTTACTCTGTCTATATTTTCAGTTTTGAGTTATATAAGAAAATATACTAATGAAAAAATTTATCAAGGCAAGAGTTTCACTTAAATATCCATATGTTGGCTTTCTCATCCACAGGCACAGATTCCTAGCTCTCCCAGCAAACGCGCGCGTGTGTGTGTTTGTGAGAGGAGAGGGAGGGGAGGGGGAGGGGGAGAGGGGGAGGGAGAGGAGCAAAAACACTAATTTTTAATTTCTCTAGACCTTGCTGGGACTCACAGAAAATCCTTGTGGAAATGTTGGGTAGTAAGATGGAGTCTATGCCACAGACCAAGTTAAGACTGGGTCAAATGACCATGACTGAACTGTAGGTCTATCAGTGACTACCTAGCCTCCTGCAGATAAGCTCTACTTACATTATAAGACATGACCTCTTTTGCAGAAGGGAACAGGATTATTTGCTTTCATAAACAAAGTGCTTACCCATACATTTAAATAGAAATTTCTCTCCTAGGGCTCCTTAGATTTTTACAGGCAGATTACTCTCAGGCAGAGCCCTCTACTTCAAATATATTAATAGAAGCAGCCAATTTCCAAGAAAAAGTTTATTCTATGCAAGGGTATTTTAAAGGGCGAGTAAACTCCAAGAAGGTAAGACTGGGACTTTGTAGCTTGCTTTGCACAGCATCCATGCAAAAGGGGCTAACATAAGTGTTTTCGTGTAATATTCAAGAGACAAGTTTTTGAGGGCAACTTTGTACTCTAAGGCCAAGCATAAAAGTCCTGCATAGAGGAGACTCCTTAGAAAAAGTCAGTTGAGTGATGAAATTAGTCACTGGAGCCCTGAGGGTTTAGAAAACTATGTTAAATTTGTAGAAATCAAGCAAGAAAACCAGGCATATTAACAAGTATACCAGTGGTGTAGAGAAAATAAGTTAGTTACACAATGACACTCCTCTTGTTAATAAGGATATTCATATAATAGAAAAGGTAAGGGGGGGGGCGACCCTGCCACCGCAGTGGGTCTACAAGGCACAGAAGGAAGCCAAAGAGCATTATTTTCAACCATTTAGATCTTATGAAGTTTGCTTTACTAGGTTTTGAACTTGCTTAGGACAAGTCACCCCTTCTTTTTCTCGTATTTCTCCCTCTTGGAATAGAACTGTCTAACCTATATCTATCCTATCCTTTTTAGAAGCATACAACTTGTTTAGTTTCATAGGTTCACAGCTGGAGGGAAATTGAGTCTCACCGATGTCTGATTTAGGTGAGACTTTGGACTTTAGAGTTGATGTTGGAACAAGTTAAGACAACTGGGGTCACTGAGATAGAATGAATGTATTTTTCATGTGAGAAAGGTATGAATTTTGGGGAGTCATGGGTGCAATGCTGTAGACTGCATGTCTGTGTCCTTCCCAATTTATATGTTGAAATTCTGACTGCCAAGGTACTAGGAGGTGAGGTCTCTGGGAGGTAATTTGGTCATGAGGGTGGGACCCTAAATGGGATCTACAGTCTTATAACAGAAAATATGAGAGAGATGACTTCTCTCTTAGCCATGTAAGTATACAATGAGAAGATGTTCATCTACAAACCAGGATCAATGCCCTCAACAGATACCAGATCTACTGTTACTTTAATCTTGAACTTTATAGCCTCTAGAATTGTGAGAAATAAATGTTTGTTATTTTAGCCACCTAGTCTATGGTATTTTGTTATAACAAACTGAACTAAAGCACTAATAAATGTCATTTTAAAAATTATTTGCCTAAAAAGGTACTCTTCACTAATTCAACTCCACATATTCCTTTGGTCATGTAATTTTCCTCTCCTTTCAAGACATCTAAACAAACCAGGTATTCTACTAGTTTCATTCTTAAAATTTATATTTTTAATTATTATGAGTATGTAATAGTTGTATATCTTTACAGGGTACATGTGATGTTTTGATACAGTCATACAATGTGAATTAATCAAATCAGGTAACTGTATGACTTTGATATAGTCATACAATGTGAAAATCTAGCACCTCAGGCATGTGACATTTCTTTGTGTTAGGAACATTCTAATTCTACTCTTTTAGTTACCCTAAACTATATCCTAACTTATAGCTGATTATAGTCACTTTGTCGAGCTAGCAAATATTGTTCATTCTATCTAACTGACTGATTATATTTATGTACCCTTAACCATCTCCACTTTATCCATGCTCCATGTTACTCTTCCCAGCCTCTGGTAACCATCACTCTATTCTGTTTTCATGAGATCAATTGTTTTAAATATTTAGCTCTCATGTATGAGTGAGAACATGTGAGATTTGTCTTTCTGTGCTTGGCTTATTTCACTTAACGTTCTACAGTTCCATCCATGTTGCTGCAAATGGCATGATTTCATTTTTTGTGGCTACATAATATTTCATTGTATATATGTACCACAATTCCTTTATCAGTTTATCTGCTGATGGACATTTAGGTTGATTCTAAATCTTGGCTATTCTGAATAGTGCTGCAATAAACATGGGAGTGCAGATATCTCTTTGGTATATTAAATTCCCCTCCTTTGGGTATATACCTAGCAGTGGGATTGATGTGTCATATGGTAATTCTATTTGTAATTTATGTGAGGAACCTCCACACTGTTTCCATAGTGGATGCAATAATTTACATTTCCACCAATAGCATACAAGGGTTCCCGTTTCTCCACATCCTTGCCAGCATTCATGATGGCCTGTTTTTTTTCTTTTATTTCATTATATTATGGAGGTACAGATATTGTTAGGGTTACATATATTGCCCCTGCCACCCCTCCTCCCCACCGTGCCAGAACATCAAGCGTGTCCAAACCCCAGGTGGTACGTACCACACCCTTTATGTAAGTATACATCCTTCCCCTCTTCCCCCCCACCTGCCCACTGCCCAATAAGTTTTTTTTTCTCTTTTGGCATTTTGGTTACCTTGTATATCTTTGCCTCTCCATAAGAAGGGTTAGAGGCATTCCCTTCCCCGCCCCCCCTACAATGCTCGTCACATCCCTAGGATATGGGTCCCCCCCGCCCCAGGAATATCTGGTGAGTACTACCACCATTTGAGCACCATAGTTTTAATCAGTCAGTACCAATTTGATGGCGAGTAGATGTGAAGCCCATTTTCCTGTATCACCTCACTTTGGATAATAGGCTTAAGCTTAATCCAGGATAGCATAAACAGTGCTAGCTCACTATCATTTCTTAGAATTGAGTAATATTCCATTGTGAGCATATACTAAATTTTAATTATCCAATCCTGAATTGACGGGCACCTGGGTTGTTTCCATAACCTTGCAATAGTGAATTGTGCCATTTTAACTTAGATGAGATGATACCTCATTGCATTTTTTATTTCATTTCTCTGATGACTAACAATGTTGACTATTGTTTGACCTACCTATTGGCCATTTGTATGTCTTTTTTTGAGAAATGTTTATTCAGATCCTTTGTCCATTTTTTTACTTGGATTATTTGATATTTTTTATTCTTTTTTTTATTTCAGCATATTATGGGGGTACAAATGTTAATGTTATGTATATTTCCCTTGACCCTCCTCCCCCCTCGAGTCAGAGCTTCAAGCATGTCCATCTCCCAGATGGTACGCATCACACTCATTATGTTTGTATATACCCATACCCTACCCTGCATCTGCCCGATGCCAGATAAATGCTATTCCTATATGCACACCTAGGGGTTGATCAGAGAAACCAATCTGCTGGTGAGTACATGTGGTGAATTTTTCTATCAAGTATTAGAGCTACCTATATATTCTAGTTATTAATCCCTTGTCAGATGAGTAGTTGGCAAATATTTCTTCCATTCTGTGGGTTGTCTCTTCACCTTGTTGATTGCTTCTTTTGCTTTACAGTAGCTTTATAGCTTGATGGATCCTATTTGTCTAATTTTGCCTTGGTTACCTGTGCTTTGGGGGTATTATTCAAGAAGTCTTTGCCTAGACCAATGTCCTGAAGTGTTTCCCCAATGTTTTCTTTTAGTAGTTTCATAGTTTCAGGTCTTATATTTAAGTCTTTAATACATTTTGTTTTAATTTTAGTATATGGTGAGACATAAGGGTCAACATTTGTTCTTCTGCATAAGTATATCCAGTTTTCCCAGCACCATTAATTGAAGAGAGTATCCTTTCACCAATGTATGTTCTGGGAATCTTTTTCAAAAATACTTTCACTATAGATGTGTCAATTTATTTCTGGATTCTCCATTGTACTCCCTTGGTCTATGTGTCTGTTTTTATGCCAATATAATGCTGCTTTGGTTACTACAGCTCTGTAGTATAATTTTTTATTTGTTTTAATTTCAGCATATTATAGGAGTACAAACATTTTGGTTATATATATTGACTTTGAACCACCCAAGCCAGCACTATAAGCGTGCCAAACCCAGACTCTGTGTTCCATCCACTCCCATTCACAAATAGTGAAATTACCCATCCCCTCCACACCCATCCCACTTGCCTGGAATCTGATGAATATTACTTCCATGTGTGCACTTAAGTGTTGATCAGTTAGTAACAAGTTGATGGTGAGTACATGTGGTGTTTGTTTTTACATTCTTGGGATACTTTACTTTGAAGAATGGGCTCCAGCTCCATCCAGGATAATGCAAGAGGTGCTAGTTCACCATTGTTTTTATGGTTGAGTAGTACTCCATGGTATGCATATACCACATTTTATTAATCCACTCATGTATTAATGGTCACTTGGGTTGTTTCCACATCTTTGCAATTGTGAATTGTGCTGCTATCAACATTTGAGTGCAGATGGCCTTATTATAAAATGACATTTTTTTCCTTTCAGCAGATGTCTAGTAGTAGGATTATTGGATCAAAAGTAGTTCTATTTTCAGTTGAGATATCTCCATATTACTTTCCATTGTGGTTGTACTAATCTGCAGTCCCACCAGCAGTGTAAGAGTGTTCCTATCTCTCCACATCCCTGCCAACATTTGTTGTTTTGGGATTTTTGATAAAAGTCTTTCTCACTGGGGTGAAGTGATATCTCACTGTGGTTTTGATTTGCATTTCCCTGATGATTAGAGATGTTGAGCAATTTTTTGTATGTTTCCTGGACATTATTCTGTCTTCTTTTGAAAAGTTTCTGTCATGTCCTTTACCCACTTTTTAATGGAGTTGATTTTTTTCTTGTTAATTCTCCTAAGTTCTATATAGATTCTAGTTATCAGTCCTTTATTGAATGTGTAGCATGCAAACATTTTCTCCCATTCCATAGGTTGTCTGTTATTCACTCCAATGATAATTTCCTTGGCTGTGCAGAAGCTTTTTAATTTGATCACGTCACATTTATTTATTTTTGTTGCTACTGTGATTGCTTTGGGGGTCTTCTTCATAAATTTCTTGCCTAGGCCAATGTCTGGAAGAGTTTTCCCAACGTTTTCTTCTTGAATTCTTATGGTTTCATGCCTTAGGTTTAAGTCTGTCATCCATCGTGAGTTGACTTTTGTGAGAGGTGAGAGGTGTAGATCCAGTTTCAATCTTCTGTATGTGGCTATACAATTTTCCCAGCACCATTTATTGAACAGGGATCTTCCCCCACAATGTATGCTTTTGTCTGCTTTGTCAAAGATTAGATGACAATATGAGGATGGTTTTATATCTGGGTTCTCAGTCCTGTTCCAAAGGTCTATATCTTTGTTCCTATGCCAATACCATGCTGTTTTTTTTCCTTGATTTACTTTTATTTTTTTATTTTTTATTTCAGCATATTATGGGGGTACAAATTTTAAGGTTGTGTATAATGCCCTTGCCCCCCTTCCCCCACAAGTCTGAGCTTCAAGTGTGACCATCCCCCAGACAGGGATTTCTATAGCCTTGTAGTACAGCTTGAAGTCTGGTAGATTGATGTCTCCCAATTTGTTTGTTTGCTTTTTCTTTTGCTTAAGATTGCTTTGGCTATGCAGGGTCTTCTCTGATTTCATATGAAAGCACAGTTTTCTCTTCTAGATCTGTGAAAAATGATGTTGATTATTTTGATAGTAATTGCACTGATTCTATAGGTCACGTTAGGTAATATAGACATTTTAACAATATGGATTCTGCCAATCCATGAGCATGGTAAGGTTTTCCATATGTTTACCTTCTCTGCGATTTCTTTTCTCAGTGTTTTATAGTTCTCCCTATATAGATCTCTCGCCTCCTTAAATATATTCCTAAATATTCAATTTTCTTTCATGCTATTGTAAAAGATGATGTGTCTTTGATTTTCAGCTTCAGTATTATTGGTATATATGGAAGCTACTGATTTGTATGCACTGATTTTGCATACTGAGACTTCACTGAATTCATGTATCAATTCCAAGAGTCTCTTGGTTGAATCTTTGGAGTTTTTTAGAGTGGAAGTTTGACCTCTTCTGCCCCTATTTGGATACCTTGATTTCTTGTTCTTGTCTGATTGCTCTGGCAAGGACTTCCAGGACTGTGTTGAACAGAATTGGAAATAGTGAGCAACCTTTTCTGGTCCCAGTTCTAAGCGAGAATGCTTTCAATTTTTCCCCATTCAGCATGACATTGGCTATTGGTTTATTATATATGGCTTTAATAATTTTGAGGTATGATCCATCTATGCCTATTTTGTTAAGTTTTTATCATAAAAGTGTGCTGAAATTCGTCAATTGCTTTTTCTGCATATATTGAGAGGATCATATGGTCTTCATGATCATATGCTTTTATTTATATGGTGAACTAAACTTATAGATTTGCATATGTTGAACCATCCTTGCATCTCTAGGATGAAGGCCACCTGGTTATGATGAATTATTTTTTTGATGTCCTGTTGGGTTCAGTTTGCTAAAATTTTGTTGAGGATTTTTACATCTATATTCATGAGGAATATTGGTCTGTAGTTTTCTATTTTTGTTCTGTCCTTTCCTGGGTTTGGTATCAAGGTGATCTTGGCTTCATAGAATGAGCTGGTGAATATTCCATCTTTCTCAATGTTGTGGAATAATTTATGCAGTATAGGTACCGATTCTTTGTAGGTTTGGTGAAATTCAGGTGTGAACCCGTCTGCCCCGGGACTTTTTTAATTCAAAGACTTTTTATTACTGCTTCAATTTCAGTGCTTCATATTGGTCTGCTGAGTAATTCTATTTCTTCCTGATTAAGCCCAGGGAGGTTGTATGTTTCTAAGAATTTGTGCATTTCCTCCACATTTTCAAGTTTTTGGGAATAGAGTTTTATGGTTTTCAAAGATGATATTTTATATTTCTGTGATATCTGTTGTGACCTCTCCTTTTGAATTTCTAATTGAGCTTATCAGAGACCTTTCCTTTCTACTTCTGGTAAATCTAGCAAAAGGACTGTCAATTTTGATTATGTTTTCAAACAATCAAGTTTCTGTTTTATCAATCTTCCATATTGTTCTTTTGTTCTCAATTTCATTTACTTCTGCTCTGATATTAGTTATTTCTTTTCTTCTGCTGGGTTTAGGATTAGTTTGCTCTTCCTTTTCCAGTTCCTTGAGATGGTTCATTAGTTTGTTGATTTGTGATCTTTCTGTCTTTTGGATGTGGGCATTTATTGCTATTGGTTTTCCTCTAAGGAATACTCTTGCTGTATCCCACAGATTTTGATAACTTGTGTCCCCGTTATCATTTAGTTTGAAGAATCTTTTTATTTCCAGCTGGATATTCTTCTTGACCCAATAGTCATTCAGCAATAGATTGTTTAATTTCTATGACTTTGTGCAGAGGTGAGTGTTTCTGTTGGAACTGATCTCTAATTTTATTCTACTGTGATCTGAGAAGACACATGGTATAAGTTCAATTTAAAAAATTTTTTAAATTTGTTGAGATCTGTTTTGTGGCCTACAATGTGATCAGCTTTACAGAAGTTTCCATGAACTGATGAGAAGAATGTATATTCAGTGTTGTTTGGGTGGAATGTTCTTTATATATCTGTTAGGCCCATTTGTTCTAGAGTTCTATTTCATTGAAATAGAGTTATTTCACTCTATTTCAATGAAACAGAGTTATTTCACTCTATTTCAATGAAATAGAGTTTCTATTTCATTGTTTCTTTTCTGTTTAAGTCCTTATTTTCTGCTTGGAGGATCTGTCCAGTTCAGTCAGTGGAGTGTTGAAATCCCCAGCTATTATGGTATTGCTGTTTATCATGTTATTTAGATAAATAAGGGTTTGATTTATGTATCTGAGTGTTCCTGTGTTGGGTGCATAAATATTTAGGATTGTTAGGTCTTCTTGTTGGATTTTTCCCTTCAACACTATATAGTGACCATCTTTGTCTTTCTTTACTTTTGTTGCTTTAAATATAAGAATGGCTACCCCAGCTTTCTTTTGGTTTCCATTTGCCTGGAAATTTATTTTCAATCCCTTCATCTTGAGTTTGAATGTGTCCTTGTGGGTAAGATGCATTTCCTGGAGACAGCAGATCCTTGGCTTGCTTTTCTTTATCCAATCAGCCAGCCCATGTCTTTTCAGTGGGCAATTCAAGCCATTCACATTTATTGAGAGAATTGATATTGAGTATAGTTCATACTGTTGGATAGACTCTTATTATTTTACCTTTCTAGCCATTGTGGAATCAGGGTTCTGGCCTTCACTTTTAGGTGATTCTACACTGGTGGGTGTCTGTTCAGCTGGTCAGTGGATAATGAAGGTCTGAGTACTTACTGCCAGGCAGGTTGGGTCTTTGCAAATTCCATCAGTGATTGCTCATCTGGTAAAGTCTTTATTTCTCCCTCCTATAAGAAGCTTAGTTTTGCAAGATAAGGAATTCTAGGTTTGCCATTATTCTGTTTTAGAAGACTGAGAATGGGTCCCCAGTTCCTGCTGGCCTTTAAGGTTTCAGTTGAGGTATCTGCAATTAGTTGGATAGGTTTTCCTTTGTAGGTTACCTGGTGTTTTCACCTTGTTGCTTGAAGGAGTGCCTCTTTTGTGTTTACTTTGTCCAGCCTAATAACTATGTGATGTGGTGATTGCCTTTTCACATTGAGTCTCCTGAGAGTCCTGTGTGTTTTCTAGTACCTGGATATCTAGATTTCTGGCTAGGCCAGGTCAGTTTTCCTCCATTATTCCTAGAAATAGATTTTCCAGCCCTTGTGTATTTTTTCTTCACACTCAGGGATGTCTATAATTCTTATGTTTGGTCTCTTTATATAATCCCATATTTCTTGTATACTTTGTTCATTTCTTTTGCTTCTGTATTCTTTTTCTTCATATGATTTGTTTAGCACATAGAAGTTATCTTCAAGCTCCGAGATTCTTTCCTCTGCTTGATCCAGCCTATTTTTAAGGCTTTCCACCGTGTTTTGTAGTTCCCTGAATGCCTCTTTCATTTCCAGTATTTGTTTGGTATTTTTTCATAATACTTCAATTTATTTAGAGAATTTTTTATTCATTTCCTGCATTGTTCTTGTGGCTTCTTTGTGTTAAGCTTCTATTTTCTCTTGAATTCCATTGAGCTTTCTTACAATTCATAATTGAAATTCTTCATGTGTCATTTTAACCATATCATTTAAGTTGGTATCCATTGCTGAGGAGCTAATGATTTCTTCTGGGGGTGACTTTTCACTATGATGGTTTTTCATGTTTCATGAGTTCTTTTGCTTATTCTTTCTTATCTGGCTTCTTGGTTGAGAACTAGGGGTGCCATGGCTGGTTTAAGGCCCTATCTCCAAGTCCCCAAGGGTCATTCCTTGACAGTGCTGGGGAGAGGGGCACTGGTCCATTATTGCCTTAGGGGGGTTTTAGCAAGTTTGACGAACCTCTGGGGTTACCTCTGATCTGATGCCTTCACTTCTTCCCAGGGGATTGTAGCGAGTTTAGTCCTCCAGCCTAAGCTCCAAGCTGGTGGATTATACTTGTGGGTATGAATCCACTGCTCCCTAATAGCTTGAGATGAAAGGCAGTATGTTTAGCTATGGGATTGTACCCTTTGTCATTGATTGTAGTTTGCATGGAGAATCCAGTTCCAGAAGGAATATGTTGTCCCCATGGTATGCTCTGGCCCCCAGGCCAGATATACAAATGCCCCAAACTTTGGGAAGGGCCTTGTAGCTCCCAGGGGTTGCTTGAACCCTGCTTCCTGATGAGGTGAGTAGAAAAGCAAGCTAGATCACAGCTGGAGTGCAAAAGCCTGGCTGTGTGAGCTTCTATGGTTATTTATCCTGCTGCTAGGGGGTAGCTGCTAATATGGATATCATAACTCTCTCTCCAAGCTTGTAAGGCTTCTCTTGATGGAAGGGATCAACTGTTACCATTGCTGAGGTCTCTAGCCAGGTTTTCCTTCCCTATGCACAAACCCAGGCACTTTCCCCTCTGATCAGTACACTTGTGTTTGCCTCTCCACTCAAGACAGGCTCTCAAGCTTACCCACAGTTCATGTGTATGGCCCACTGGTGTGTCTCTACATGTGAGTGGTGGATAGGGGACCCTCCAACCGTGCACCCTTTTCTGCCACTAAGTCCCAAGCTGAGGCCTTTCTATCTCCAGAAGTCTCTGCCATGGGGATATTCCAACCAGGGGAAGGGGGTTAGAACTCACCTGCTTTCTTGAGCACCTCTGCACCCTCCCAATGGGCACAGGCTCTTGCTTGCTGCCCAACCGTGGTATAGGGATCTCTCTCCTACACTGTTCCACCCTGCCATCTGTGTTGTCACCAGGTGAACATGCCAAATGCCTGTGGGCAGGAGGATGGGGATGGAGATGCATCCTTTGTGGTGAAAGCAGGTCACTAAGAACAGAGAACTCTACTGGCTGCTACGGTTAGGAGGACAGGCTGTAGACTTCCTGCACTGCTCAAGTTGGGAGGGGGCATCTGCCCTCCTCTCTAAGCCCTCCTCTCTAAGCCCCAATCACGGCAGAGCGACTGTCCTCTTCTCCTCTCCATTCTGCTGTGGCAACTTTGCTAACTGAGGCCAGCTCAGTTGGCGGTGCACTCTTCTTGCTGGGAGCCAAGTCCTTCAGAGCAAGGCACTTTGGTGACTGCTGTGGGTTGGGTGCAGCCATGCAGCTACCAGTGGCCTGAGCCAAAATTACTTCCTGGAATGCCAGGAGTGGAGGAGGTGTGTGTGTGTGTGTGTGTGTCTAGATTCAGGGATACCAACTCTTTCGTCACTTGTAGCAACCCCCCATGAAGTGACAGCCCTGTGTCCCATTGCTAGTCTGAGGAACCCAGGTGAGGAGAGGAAGAAAAACCATTTACACTTTCCTTGGGCTCCCAAACTACCTGTTAGTTTGCACTGGTTGCTCCCTTGTCTCCTCCTCTCTTTCAGTGGCTCAGTTCCTCCTGGTGGTGTTCCCAACCCCCACTGGTGTCTGTCCCTGAGGTCCACTTCCAAGCAATAATCACTTCCTGTTCTCCTCAGTCCAATCCTCAACCGTTTTACCGGAACAGTCTGACAAGCTTTGTCTCTTACTCAGCCATCTTGGCTCCTATCCTCTGTAGTATAATTTGAAGTCAAGCAATGTGATTCCTCTAGTTTTGTTCTTTTCACCCAGGATGGCTTTGGATACTCTAGGTCTTTTGTGGTTCCAAGTAAATTTTAGGATTATTTTTTCTATTTCTGTGAACAATGTCATTGTTATTTTGATGGAGACTGCAGTAAATCTGTAGATTTCTTTGGGTATTATGAACTTCTTAACAATATTGATTCGTCCAATCCATGGGTATGGAATATTTTTTCTTTCTTTTTTGATATGTCTTCTTCAATGTTTTAGTTTTCATTATAGAGATATTTCACTTGTTTGGCTAAGGTTGTTCCTAGGGATTTTACTTTATTGGTAGCCATTGTAAATGGAATTACTTTTTTGGTTTCCTTTTCAGACTTTTTACTTTTGGCATATAGAAATGCTACTGATTCATGCATGTTGATTTTGTATCCTGCAACTTTACTGAATTTATCAGTTCTAATAGTTGTTTAGTAAAGTCTTTAGGTTTCTCTAGACATAAAATCATATTTTCTGCAAACAAGTATAATTTGACTTTGTTTTCCAATCTGGATGCCTTTTCTTTCTTTCTCTTTTCTGGACTGCTCCAGCTAGAACTTCCAGTACTATGTTGAGTAATAATCTTGACAGTGGGGTTCTTTATCTTGTTCCAGATCTTAGGAGAAAGGCTTTCAGTTTTTTCCCATTCAGTATGATACTAGCAGTGGGTCTGTCTTACATAGATTTTATTGTGTTGAGTGATATTCCTTCTATTCCTAATTTTCTGAGAATTTTTATCTTGAAGTGATGTCGAATTTTATGAATGCTTTTTTGGTATCAACTGAAATAATCATATTGTTTTTGTCCCTCATTCTGTTGATATGATATATTTGCAGTGATTGATTTGTGTATGTTGAGCCACCCTTGCATCCCTGAGATAAATCCCACTTGATCAAGGTGAATAATCTTTTTCATGTTTGTTGAATTCGGTTTGGTAATATTTTGTTGACAATTTTATATCTATGTTCACCAGAGATACTGATCTATGGTTTCCTTTTTTTTGTTGTGTCTTTGTCTGGTTCTTGGTATCAGGGTGATACAAGCCTTGTAGAATGACCTTGAAAGTATCTCTTCCTCAATTTTTTTGGAACAGTTTAAATAGGACTGGTATTAGTAGCTCTTTGAATGCTTTGTATAATTCATCAGTGAAGCCATCAGGTCCTGGTGTTTTCTTTGATAGAATTTTTATTACTGCTTCTATCTCATTACTTTTTATTGGTTTATTCAGGTTTTGAATATCTTCCTAGTTCAATCTTTGTAAGTTGTATGTGTCTAAGAATTTATCCATTTCTTCTAGGTTTTTCAATTTATTGGCATATAGTTGTTCACAGTAGTCTCTAATGATTCTTTACATTTCTGCAGTATTAGTTGCAACATCTCATTTTCATCTGATTTTATTTATTTGGGTCTTCTCTCTTTTTCTTGGTCTAAAGGTGTATCAATTTTGTTTATCTTTTCAAAAAAACAACTTTATGTTTTGTTGATCTTTGTATTGCTTTTATGGTTTCAATTTCATTTATTTCTGCTCTGATCTTTACTATTTATCTTCTTCTACTAATTTTGGGTTTGGGTTGCTCTTGTTTTTCCAGTTCTTTGAGATGCACCATTAGGTTGTTTATTTAATGGTTTTCTACTTTTCAGTGTAGGCACTTATTGCTATAAATTTTCCTCCTATTATTGCCTTTCCTGTATTCCACAAGTTTTGACATATTGTGTTTTCATTTTGATTCATTTCAAGAAATTTTAAAATTTGCTTCTTAATCTCCTCATTGACCTACTGGTGATTCAGAAGCATACTGTTTAATTTCCATGTGTTTGTATAGTTTCCAATGTTCCTCTTGTTATTGATTTCCAGTTTTATTTCATTTTGGTCAGAGAAAACACTTAGTAAGATTTTAATTTTTTAAAATTTTTTGATACTTGTTTTGTGACCTAACATATGATCTATCCCTGAGACTTATCTATGAGCTGAGGAGAAGAATGTGTATTCTGTGGCTGTTGGATGAAATGTCCTGTTAATATCTATTAGGTTCATTTGGTCCATAGCATAGATTAAGTTCAATGTGTCTTTGTTGATTTTTTTTGTCTGGATGCTCTGCCCAATGGAGAAAGTGAAGTGTTGAGGTCTCCAGTGAGTATTGTATTGGGGTCTATCTCTGTCATTATTAGCTCTAATAATATTTGCTTTATATATTTAGATGCTCCAGTTTGGGTGCACAGATATTTAAACTATCATATCCTCTTGCTGAATGCACTGCTTTATCACTATAAAATTAACTTCTCTCTTTTTACAGTTTTTGTATTGAAATCTATTTTATCTGAGAGAAATATAGCTACTACTCTTCTTTTTTGGATTCCATTTTCATGGAATATCTTTTTCCATCCCTTATCAGTCATGTGTGTCTTTATATGTGTGAAGCGTGTTTCTTGCAGACAACATATATTTGACTCTTATTTTATTTTATCCATTCAGCCATTCAGTGTCTTTTGGTTGGAGAGTTTAGTCCAGGGGTGGAGAACCTGCAACCTTAAGGCCATATGGTGGCCTTCTAGGTCCTTAAGTGGAGCCTTTTGACTGAATACAAATTTGATAGAACAAATCTTTTTATTTTTATTAACACATTTTTGTTAGTCTTTTATATATACATATATATTTTTCTTTTAATTAACATATTTAAAATACCAAAGAATAAAATAAATTTCAATGAAATAATTCTCCCAGATTTACTGGCACAATTAGAACATTAGTAAGCCATAAGGGCTAAAGTGACAGCTGCTACACTCATGATTTAATTCTAACTTCCCCCACCTAACTGTCACCACTACTACATGAAGCTGGTTGGTGAGAGTTTATGGGGATTGAGTATGCCAGTCTGTTAACAGCTTTTGACAATGGTGCACTGTGTTTCTGTCTGAAGTGGGATTTGTGAATAGTTGCACAGCTCAACAGTATTTTTTAAATTAGTCTGCTTAACAGCTCCATCATGTCAAAGAAGACCAAAAGAGTACTGAAGGAAGAAAATAGATTTTTTAATGAGGATTCAGAATTGCAATATTACCTTGTTTCTGGTAAAGATACGATGACTTGCTTGCTTTGTGATACTGCAATATCAACCTTAAAGGAATTAAATGCTCATCAGCCTTGTAGCACTCATAAGGACCACAAATATTTTAAACTAGAGGGAGAGGCATGAAAGGTTGTACTGCAGAAATTAAAAGATGAAAAGCAAAAGTAAATACTTGGGGAAAAAAGAAAAGCCATTCAGTGATGTAGAAATTGTGAAAGAATGCATTGTCGAAGTTGCAGGATGTTTAGACTCCAATATTGTTTCAAAGTACAAACAAAAAGAATCATAACCATAACTTTTCAAGAAGAACCATAACTGATCAGCAGCATGAATTATCCTTCAACTTAACAGAATAACTTCATGCAATACTTCAAAAGGAAAATATATATTATTCAATTGCTTTGGAGGAATCAACTGATACTACTGACTCAACACAGGTTTTCTACTACATTTGGGTCATAACTGAAGAATTCTTTTGCTACAAAGAGTTATTTGCTTTGGGCATTCTTGAGAACAGAAAATGAGGAAAAGGTATGTTCAACAACTTTCAAGATAAATGTTGTGAAGTTGGACTGAATTTAGTAAATTTAGTGAGTGTATGTACAGAGGGTGCACCCTCCATGACAGGAAAACATGAAGGACTTATTGCACAGGTAAAAAAAAAAAAAAAAAAAAAAAAAAAAAAAGTATTAACAAATCCAGATGCTCTCATTTCTTTTCATTGTACCTTTTTTTTTTATTTCAGCATATTATTGGGTAACAAATTTTAAGGTTTCAAATAATGCCCTTTGCTCCCCTCACCCCGAAGTCTGAGCTTCCAGCGTAACCATCCCCCAGATGGTACACACCTCACTCATTATGTATGTATATACCCACCCCTCTCCCACTCCCACCTGCCCAATACCCAATTACTGTAGCTCCTATGTGTCCACTTAGGTGGTGCTCAGTTAATACCAGTTTGCTGGTGAGTATATGTGGTTCTTGTTTTTCCATTCTTGGGATACTTTACTTAGTAGTATGGGTTCCAGCTCTAACCAGGAAAACACAAGGTGTGATATATCACCATTGTTTCTCAGAGCTGAATAGTACTCCATGGTATACATATACCACATTTTATTAATCCATTCTTGGATTGATGGGGACTTGGATTGTTTTCACAGCTTTGCAATTATGAATTGTGCTGCTATGAACATTCGAGTGCAGGTGTCTTTTTTGTGGAGTATCATTGATTCTTTTGGGTAGATGCCCAGCAATGGGATTGCTGGATCAAATGGTAGATCCACTTGTATCGCTTTAAGGTATCTCCTTATTGCTTTGCACAGAGGTTGAACTAGTTTGCAGTCCCACCAGCAGTGTAGGAGAGTTCCCATCTCTCCGCAGCCACGCCACCATTTATTATTTGGGGACTTTTTGATAAAGGCCATTTTCACTGGAGTTAAGTGATATCTCATTGTGGTTTTGATTTGCATTTCCCTGATGATTAGAGATTTTGAGCATTTTTTCATGTTTGTTGGCCATTATTCTGTCTTCTTTAGAAAAGTTCCTGTTCATGTCCTTAGCCCAATTCTTGATAGGGTTGATTTTTTCTTGCTGTTTTTTGTGAATTCTAAGTAGATTCTAGTTATTAGCCCCTTAACAGATGTGTAGGACGCGAAAATTTTCTCCCATTCTGTAGGTTGTCTGTTTACTTTCATGATTGTTTCTTTGGCTGTGCAGAAGCTTTTTAGTTTGATCAGGTCCCATTTATTTATTTTTGTTGCAGCTATGATTGCCTTTCGGGTTTTCTTCATAAATTCTTTGCCTAGGCTGATGTATAGGAGAGTGTTTCCAACTTTTTCCTCTAGAATTCTAATAGTTTCATATCTTAGGTTTAAGTCTATATCCAGCATGAGTTGATTTTTGTGAGAGGTGAAAGGTGTGGATCCTGCTTTAGCTTTCTACATGTGGCTATCCAGTTTTCCCAGCACCATTTATTGAAAAGGGATTCTTTTCCCAGCGTATGTTTTTGTCTGCTTTGTCAAAGATTAGATGGCTATATGAAGACGGTTTTATATCAGGATTCTCACATCTGTTCCACTGGTCAATATTCCTATTTTTGTGCCAATACCATATTGACTTAATTACTACAGCTTTGTAGTATAGTTTAATATCTGGCATATTAATGGCTCCCATTTTGTTTTTGTTGCCTAGAATTGCTTTTGATATTCGGGGTCTTCTTTGGTTCCATACGAAGCGTAAAATTATTTTTTCTATATCTGTGAAGAAGGCTGATGGGATTTTAATAGATATTGCATTGAATCTGTAGATCAGTTTGGGTAGTACAGACATTTTAATGATGTTAAGTCTTCCAATCCATGAGCATGGTATGGATTTCCATCTGTTTACATCCTCTGCTATTTCCTTCCTCAGTGTTTCATAGTTCTCCCTGTAGAGGTCCTTTACCTCCTTGGTTAAGTATATTCCTAGATACTTTATTTTCTTTGTTGCTACTGTGAAGGTAACTGAGCCTTTGATTTGTTTCTCAGATTGATTGTTGTTGGTGTATATGAATGCCTCAGATTTGTGTGTATTGATTTTGTATTCTGAGACTTTACTAAATTCGTTTATGAGTTCCAGGAGTTTCTTGGTTGAATCTTTGGGGTTTTCTAGATATAATATCATATCATCAGCAAACAATGAAAGTTTGATCTCTTCTGCCCCAATCTGAATACCTTTAATTCCACGTTCCTGTCTGATTGCTATAGCCAGGACTTCCAGCACTATGTTGAACAGAAGTGGAGATAGTTGGAAGCCTTGCCTGGTTCCAGTTCTAAGTGGGAATGCTTTCAATTTTTTCCCATTCAGTAAGATGTTGGCTATAGGTCTGTCATATATGGCTTGTATCATTTTTAGGTATGTTCCTTCTATGGCTATTTTATTAAGTGTTCGTATCATGAAAGGGTGCTAAATTTTCTGCATCTATTGAAAGAATCATGTGGTCTTTGTTTTTGCATCTATTTATGTGGTGAATTACATTTAAAGATTTACATATGTTAAACCATCCCTGAATCCCTGGGATGAAGCCCACTTGGTCGTGATGGATTATTTTTTTGATAAGCGTCTGGATTCGGTTAGCTAGGTTTATGTTGAGAATTTTTGCATCTATATTCATAAGGGATATTGGTCTGTAGTTTTCTTCTTTTGTTGCATCCTTTCCTGGTTTTTGTATCAGAGTAATATTCGCTTCATAGAAGGTGTCGGGGAGCTTTCCATTCTTCTCGATGTTATGGGATAATTTCTGCAAGACAGGCACCAGTTCTTCTTTGTAAATGTGGTAAAATTTGGGTGTGAAACCATCTGGATAGGAATTTTCTTTTTAGGGAGATTTTTAGTTGCTGTTTCTATTTCAGCTCTTGAGATTAGTCTGTTCAGGAGTTCTATTTCTTCCTGGTTGAGCCTAGGGAGGCTGTTTCTAGAAATTTGTCCATTTCTTCCACATTTTCCAGTTTGTGTGCATAAATGTTTTTGTAGTATTCGTAAATTATATCTTGTATCTCCTTGGGATCAGTTGTGATATCTCTTTTGTTCCTGATGGAGTTTATTAGAGATGTCTCTTTTCTGCTTTTCGTTAGTCTAGCTAAAGGCATGTCAATTTTGTTTATTTTTTCAAAGAACCAACTTTTTGTTTTATTAATCTCCTGAATAGCTTCCCTGTTGTCAATTTCGTTTAGTTCTGATTTGATCTTGTTGATTTCACTTCTGCTGAGTTTGGGGTTGG
The DNA here is from genome assembly GCF_040939455.1 of Microcebus murinus. Lineage (NCBI taxonomy): Eukaryota > Metazoa > Chordata > Mammalia > Primates > Cheirogaleidae > Microcebus > Microcebus murinus. The sequence goes on along the minus strand of NC_134104.1, from coordinate 156,402,088 downwards.
TCTGTTCTTCTTTTTCCAGCTCTTTCAGTTGTTTCATTAGATTGTGTATTTGTGATCTTTCTGACTTTTGGTTATAGGCATTTATGGAAATAAACTTTCCCTTCAGTACTGCTTTTGCTGTGTCCAGGATTTGATAACTTCTCTTTCCACTGTCATTTTGTTCAAAGAATTTTTTTTCCCATATTGATTTATTCATTTATGAAGTAATCATTTAGTAGGAGGTTGTTTAATTTCCACATTTTTGCATAGAAATGTGAGTTTCTGTTAGGATTGATTTCTACTTTTATTCCAATGTGATCTGAGAAGATACATGGTATGATTTCTATTTTTTAACATTTCTTGAGGCTTACTTTGTGTCCTAGGATATGGTCAATCTTAGAAAAGAAATCTATCTTAGAGCTGATGCGAAGAACATATAATCAGTGGATTTGGGGTCGAATGTCCTGTAAATGTCAGTCAGACCCAATTGTTCTAGAGTTTTGTTTAAGTCCATTATTTCTTCATTAATTTTCTGTTTGGAGGATCTGTCCTGTGCAGTCGGCAGGGTGTTGAAATCTCTGGTAATTCTGGAGTTGCTGTTAATCAATTTGCTTAGACTCAGTAAGGTTTGCTTTATGAATCTGGGTGTACCTAAGTTGGGTGCATATACATTTAACATTATTATCTCTTCTTGTTGAACTGTGCCCTTCACCATTATATAATGACCATCTTTGTCTTTCAATACTTTTGTTGGTTTAAAAACTAAATCATCTGAGATAAGCAGTGCCACGCCAGGCTTCTTTTGCCTTCCGCTTTCTTGGAATACTGATCTCCACCCTTTTACGTTTAGTCTATATGCATCCTTGCAAGTTAGATATGTTTCCTGAAGACAGCAGATACTTGGCCTGTACTATCTTATCCATTCACCCCGCCCATGTCTCTTGAGTGGGGAGTTTAAGCCATTCACATTTTGAGAGAATTGATAGGTGAGGCAGATTACTACTGTTCATTCTGTTGGGTTGGATGTTGTTGGTTTGATTTCTTTCTTGAGCCATTGTAATATCTGGCTTTTAATTTAAGTTTTAGTTGTTTTTATATTTGTGAGTTTTATTATGCTGTTCCATGCATAACACTGTTTTAAGTACTTCTCGTAGGGCTGGTCTTGTCTTGGTTAATTCCCTGAGACTTTGCTTATCTGAGAATGTCTTAATTTCTCCTTCATATATAAAGCTTAGTTTTTCAGGGTACAAGATTCTAGGCTGGGCATTATTTTGTTTCAAAAGAGTGAGAATGGGGCCCCAGTCTCTCCTTGCTTGTATTGTTTCAGTTGAGAAATCTGGCGTTATTTAATCGGTTTTCCTTTGTATGTAACTTGCTTCTTTCACCTTACAGCTTGTATGAGGGTCTCTTTTGTTGATACTTTGGTCAGTTTGATGACTACATGCTGTGGTGTTTTCCTGTTTGCGTTGTATCTCCCAGGAGTCCTTTTTGCCTCACATTTCTAAGTTACTGGTTCGACCTGGGAAATTTTCCTCAATTATTTCTTCAAATAGCTTATCCAACCCTTGGGTTTTTTCTTCCTTGTTCTCTGGAATCCAGTGGACCTGCAGGTTATTTTTCTTCGTATAATCCCACAATTCTTGTAAGCTTTGCTCATGTCTCTTATTTTTCTTCTCTAACTCTGTGATTAACTTATTTGATTCAAAGGTTTTGTCTTCAATGTCTGAGATTCTTTCTTCTGTTTGGTCCACCCTATTTTTGAGGTTGTCCACTGTATTTTGTATTTCCCTGAATAAATTCTTCATTTCCAGGATATGGAATTGATTCTCCTTTAAGATCTGGATTTCCTTAGTCAATCTTTGTTCCAGTTCCTGTATTTTCTTTGTAGTTTCCTTGTGTAGGTTATCCATTTTTTCTGGCATATCGAGCTTTCTTACAACCCAATTTTGGAATTCTTCTTCTGTCATTTTAGTGTTTTGGGTTTGTTCAATCACGATTTTTTGAGAGCTGGTGTATCTCCTAGGAGGAGTGTTTTCAGTTTGGTTTTTTTGAATTTCCAGATTTTTTTTTTTTTTTTTTGAGACAGAGTCTCGCTTTGTTGCCTAGGCTATAGTGAGTGCCGTGGCGTCAGCCTAGCTCACAGCAACCTCAATCTCCTGGGCTCAAGCAATCCTTCTGCCTCAGCCTCCCGAGTAGCCGGGACTACAGGCACAGGCATGTGCCACCATGCCCGGCTAATTTTTTCTATATATATTAGTTGGCCAATTAATTTTCTTTCTATTTATAGTAGAGACAGGGTCTTGCTCTTGCTAAGGCTGGTTTCGAACTTCTGACCTCGAGCAATCCGCCTGCCTCGGCCTCCCAGAGAGCTAGGATTACAGGCGTGAGCCACCGCGCCCGGCCATTTCCAGAAATTTTATGCTGGGGTCTCCCTATCTGGATCAGTTGATGGTGCTCAGGCGTCTTCTCTTCTGTAGTTTCTTTATTAGTCACTGGGGGGAGCTCTTCCATCACACTTGAAAGGTTCCCCTGATGGGAGGGGTTGCTTGTGTAGCCTACCCCTGACAGGGGAAGAGATCCAGTCCCAGTTTTTTGTTCAACTGGGTGACCTAAGCTGTTCTGGGAAGCCAAGTCTTTTATATTGCATGCTTACGCACTACACAGGCCTAGCGGGTTCTCCTTAGATCTGGAGGACAGTGGGTTTTCTTGTCTTGCCGTGCCTCCAGGCTTGGAGCCTACCACTTTCAGCAGGAGAGATGCGGGCTAGAGGGAGGAAGTAGCTCCCCAGTCTGCCCTGCACCCCGGCACCCCAGTGGCTGTGGCTCCCCTTGGCGCTAGTTCTCTTAGCAGTTTGTTGATTAAGCCAGGCCTGATGAGCCAGTCGCAGATTGTGTAGGGGTGGAATTTGCCAGGGAAGTCTCTAGGCTGGGCGGGGGAGGGGGGCTTGCCCGCCGCACTGTATGATGGCTGCCTGTGGACCCCCTCAATGACAACCGCTCACCCACTTGCAGGGCACCAACACTGGGGGCAATTGTTTAAGGTGTGGCAGGTGCCAGGTTGGGAGTCTGGGTCATCAGGATGCCCTGTAGCCTCCTCTATGCCGCCTGCCTGACCGCCTGTTCAGCCATAGCTCTCGCTCTTATTGACCTGCCCTGTGCAGTCTTATTTGCCCGAGGCAGTTACAGCTTAGAGTCCCCAATTTCGTTAACAGTTCTGTAGGGCTGGCCCCGCTAGTTACCAGAGGCAAGGCATCTAACTGCCTCCCCTATCAGCTCAGTTCAGTTTCCTCCCGTCTTGGAGCTATCCTAGCACGGGGCTCAGGGGAGTTCACTGTGCTTTCCCCCAATGATGGCACTCTCCAGCACCCTCTTCTCCTGCTGCAAGTTTGCACCAATTTGAGACAGGTCCCTGGCTGGGTGGGTGTGGAGGTCAATGGGGAGCAAGGAATTCTCCTGTGTGTCTGATCCTACTTCACCCCCTGGCCCAGCTGGCCAGCACCCTCCCATGCGCCCTATTGTTTGTTTTGCACTTTACAGAGAACGGGATCTTATCTCCTGATCACCTTGTTTTTCCTTTTTTGAGAGTCTCGTGCTGCACCTCTGTGGATGTACCCCTTGATGCTGTCCTTGTAGTGGGAAGATCCACTCGCATGTAGGAAACCAAGATCTATGTCTCCTTCTCTGGGAGCAGGAGTCTGGGGGGTTACCTTTACTCCGCCATTTTCTTACCCTCTCCTTTTGTCATTCTTTTCATTGTACCTTGCATCAGCAAAATTTCTGTGCTAACCTTACTATTTCAAGTAACACTTTGCAACAAGTTATAAGTATTGTTAACTATATTTGTGAAAATGCAACACACATCTAAAGTTAATAAAGAGGTAGTCAGTATGGATTTACCATATCATTCGAAAGTGCACAGGCTATTGCAGGGACAGGTGTTAGCAAAAATTTTATCTCTGTGAGAACAGATAGTTAAATTCTATGAAGAACAGAATTAGTAATGTAAATTATTGAAAGATATCTATAGGAATGCAGCATTTCTGTGTGATACCATGACAAATCAAAACAACTTGAATATTTCTTTGCAAGGTAAAACTAGGTCAATATATGGTACATTTCAAAAAATCCAAGAATTTTGAAAAAAGCTATCTTTTTTTCAAAACACTTCTTCAAAAGGAAATTTTGGATGAATATTTTCCCCAGTTAGCAAAGGTCATTGATAAGCAAGATGATAATATGCAAATACAAAGCTGTTATAGATCTATTAATTGGAGAATACAATGAAAGGTTCACTAACTTCAAGAATTATGGCATCACACTCAAATTAGCATTTCAGCCTCCCCTAGTTGATATCACCAAGAAACTTAAAGGACCACAGATGGTTAGAAGTATGCCCTTTCCCTCCACAATGTTCACCATATCCCTTAGATGTGGGACTTCTAACCCTTGCTAGGGAGAGGCAAAGATGTAAAATGTAACCAAAATGTTAAAAAAAAAAAAAAAAAAAAAAAAAAAAAAAAAAAAAAAAAAAAAAAAACCAAAACATTTTTCAGGTGTCAGGCAGGTGGGAGGGCGGCGGCGGAGGGAATGGGTATTTACATACATAGTGAGTGCAACACACACCGTCTGGAGGATGGACACACTTGAAGCTCTGACTCGACGGGGGAGGGGAGGCAAGCGCAATGTATGTAACCTTAATGTTTGTACTCCTTTAATATGCTAAAATTAAAAAATAATAAAAAAAAAAAAAAATAAAAAAAAAAAAAAAAAAAAAAAAAAAAAAATAAAAAATAATAAATAAAATAAAGAACTACAGATGGAATTGGTTGAATTCTCAGTAAATGAATTTTAAAGCCATTGTTTGATGCTAAGAAAGAGCCAGTTGAAATATGGAAAAATGCAGAATATCCATGCTTTAGGCAACATGCCCCAAAAATGCTTTCTTGTATTTCAACCACTTATTGCTGCATATCCACATTCTCCCATCTAACCCAAATCAAGACAGCCTTAAGGTCACAAATGACTGATATCCATCTAGAGGATCTATTGAAACTGTGGACCTCCATGATGCAACCAAATATTCAAATGCTTTCCAACAAAAAGCAGACACAACAAACACATTAAAAGTTAGTTAACTTTAAAAATAAATAGTTTTCATTTCTTGAAATTATTAAGTACATAGTAGTTAGATTTTTACAAAGTAATGTACATTTTTAAGTATACCTAATTGAAGTTTCTTGAATATGGCCTTATTTGACTACAACTAAATTAATATGGCCTTCCATTGTGAAAAGTTTCCTCTCCCCTGGTTTAGTCCATTCACACTCAATGTTATTACCGATAGGCAAGAACTTACTATTGTTAGGTCTGGTGGAGGGTAAACAGCTAGCAAGGAAGTGGCTCCCTATGGAAAGCAGGAACTGAATTGTAGCTAGCAACCAAATTGCAGATAGGAACTGTTCCCTGGTGGGAACATACATTGTAAGAAATTCCCAGTGACCCTTAATTGACCTCGAGTTCATTACCATCTAATTAATGTAACATGGGTAGAGCCTTGGAAAGAATTCTGGAGAAGAGGCACAGGTAGAAAGGGAAACTGTTACATAACCAAGCTGTTATGTAATCTGTTGTGTGATTTGTTATTTAAACCCAACCTGTCAATCACTCCAAAAGACAGGAAACAGCAACCAATCCCACAAGGAGAGAGGTGGGACAAACTAGTGAGCATATAAAGGACAGGCAGAGTTCAGACCAGCATCTTTCTCCTCTGGTGGAGACTAACCCATTCCTCTCTCTGGAATGTATTTTCACTTTGTGAAGCTTCCTTCTTCACTTTCACTTCACATAGTTTCTTTCTCTTTCCTGTAAGAAACTGTATGGGATTGCTTTGTATCTGTGATCACTTCGTAAATGGCTTGACTCGGTACCAGTACTCATTGGTGACACTGGGAATCAGGGGACCAGGGAACATGCAGACAGAACCAACACTACAGCCATGTTATTATTTGATTTCTTCTGGTTTTGTGGTTCTCTCCTTACTTCTTTCCTGTCTTCCTTTGTTAAAAATAATTTTCACTAGTAGTGTGGTTTAATTTCTTGCTTTTTCATTTTAGTGTTATGCTACAGATTTTTTGATTTGAGGCTTGCAAAAAACATTTTATAACCAATTATTTTAAACATATGACAACCTTGCTTATAAACAAGAGAAATCTGACAGAAATTCCACCCTTTAACTCCATCTTCCCCTTGCTTTTTAACTTTTTGTTTCCATGCATATCTTTTTATACTACTTCTCAAAAAGTTGTATTTTTCATAAGTTCATATTTTAATCTTCCTCAAGATATAAGTAGTTTATACACCAATATTGCACCAATAGAGTACTGTGTATCTGTGTAATTACTGTTATCAATTAGTTGTATACCTTCCAATGATTTATTATACATTAACATCCATTCCTTTCAGATTGAAGAACTCATTTTAACATTTCCTGTAGGACACGTCTGGTGTTGATGAAATCCCTCAGCTTTTGTTTGTCTGAGAAAGTCTTTATTTCTTCTTCATGTTTGAAGGATATTTTTGCAGGATATAATATTCTAGGGTTACCGTTTTTTCCTTCAGCACTTTGAATAACTAACTCATGGTACTCTCTCATGGACTATAAGGTTTCCACCCAGAAGACTGTTGCCATATGTATTGGCGTTTCTTTATGTTATTTCTTTATTCCTGCTTCCCTTAGGACCTTTTCTTTATCTATGACCTTTGGGAGCTTTATTATTAAATGCCTTAAGATAGTCTTTTTTTGGGTTAAAGCTGCTTGGTGTTCTGTGACCTTGCATTTGAATACTCATATCTTTCTCTAGGTTTGGAAAGTTCTTTGTTACTATTTCTTTGAATAAAACTTCTACCACAATCTCTCTACCTACTCTTTAAAGCCAATAACTCTTAGATTTGCCCTTATGAGCTATTTTCTAGATCCTTTAGGCATGCTTCATTCTTTTTTATTCTTTCTCTTTTTTCTCTTCTGAGTTTGTATTTTCAAATAGCTTATCTTCAAGCTCACTCATTCTTTCTTTTGCTTGGTCAATTTTGCTGTTGTAAGACTCTGATGCATTTATCAGTTTGTCAATTGAATTCTTAAGCTCTAGAATTTCTGCTTGATTTTATTATTTCAATTTGTTAAATTTCTCTGATAGGCTTCTGGACTCCTTCTCTGTGTCATCTCGAAGTTCACTGTGCTTCTTCAGGACAGCTATTTTGTATTCTTTGTCTGAAAGGTCACATATCTCCATCAGTCCAGGACTGGTCACTGATACCTCATTTAGTTAGTTTTGTGAGGTCATGTTTTCCTGGGTCTTCTTGATGCTTATGGATGTTCATCAATGTCTGGGCATTAAAGAATTAGGTATTTATTTTAATCACCACAGTCTGGACTTGTTTGAACCTGCCCTTCTTTAGGCTATTTTCCAGATATTCAAAGGAAATTGAGTGTTGTGATCTAAGTCTTTGGTCACTGCAGCTGTATCAGCACTGTGGGTGCCCTAGCCCAGTAATGCTGTGACTCTTGCAGACTCCTGGTGGTACTAACTTGGTAGACTTGGGTAAGATATGGGAGGATTTCCTGGATTACCAGGTAAAGTCTCTCAGTCTCTTCCCTTAATCTCTGTGCTGGGTTTCTGGAGTTGAGGAAGGAATGATATGAATATTCCCTTGTGCCCACCAGCACCAAATCACACCTGAAGCCAGCCCAGTCTTACCCAAAGCCCATGGTGACTGTTGCCTGGCTACCTATGATGTTTATTGAATGCCCAAGAGCTCTTTAGTCAGTAGGTGTTGAATCCTGCTAGGACTGGGTCCTCTTTAGGGTAGTAGGTTTCCTTCTTGCCTAGGGTTGGTTCAGAAATGCCTTCTAGGGACTAAGGCATGGACTCAGGAGCTTCAGGAGTCTGCCTGGTACTTTATTTTACTGTGGCTGAGCTGGCACGCAAGTTGCAAAACAAAGTCCTCTGAACTTTTCTCTTTCCTTTCCACAAGTAGAAGATGACTCCTGAGCAGCATTGCCTGTAGTTGGCGGAGGGGTGGCACAGGCACTGGCCTGGCTGCCATTGTTGGTGTCTCACTGGGTCTCATATACCCTAAGTCCACTGGCTCTGAGCCAGCACACCTGTAGGAATTGCCTAAGGACTGCAGTTTTTGTGGCCCAACTGCCTTGTGAATTTAGTCCAGGGCCCAGGACACTTTTTCTCAGCTGGTAGTGGGGCTAGCCAAAACTTGGGTCTCAGGATAGAGGATTTCTCTCTGGCAAGGCTGGTCTAAATGCTCCCTCTGTGGGCACCCGTAGATTTCTGTCCTGTGCTGTGTCCCCTATGCCAGGTGTCCCTAAGTTTCAATGCAAATTCCCATAATCACTTCATTCTCCCAACCCCGGGCACACAGATTCTCGCTCCACTCAGCATGCCAGTGTGTCACTGCCAGTGGATGGGGAGCGATGGCATAGGCAATGCAAGACTTTTCTTTTCTGCCCTCCTCAGTGCCTCTTTCCTGGATCTAATGCTAAAACCAGGTAGTATGGTTGCTCACTTGATTTTTGGTTCTTCTGAAGGTGTTGACAGTTGTTGAATTTGGTGTTTGTGCAGAGAGACGATCACTGAAGGTTTCTATCTGGCCATCTTGCTCTGCCCCTCCCCTAGTTTTAGTTCTTACGTTTCAGTCTTTCAAAAATTTTGAGTTAATTTTTGTATTTGGTGTGAGATAAGGGTCACCATTTCTCAAGGTAGTTTTACTGAATATAGAATTCATGGTTGATAGTTTTTTTTTTCACTCATTGATTGTATCATTAGGCTTCCTTATGCCTTCCATTGTTTCTGATAAGAAGGCAGCCATTATTTTTACTGTTGTTCTCCTGCACATGATGAGTCATTTTTCTCTTGCAGCTTTCAACATTTTCTATTTTTGCCTTGTGACAATCTGAATGTGATCCATCTAGGTATTCATGTTTTCATATTTATCCCACTTAAGGTTCACTGAACTTCCTGGGTATAAAATGTTTTTAAACAAATTTGGGATTTTCAGTTATTATTTCTAAAATATTTTTTTCCCTATCCTTTTCTCTCTCTCTTCTTCTAGTTCTAGATTCTTATATTTGTACTTCTAGGTCTATGAGCCTATCTCTAGCTTTTGTTTTCTGGTCAAATATTTATTGAGCTCTTTCTGTGTTCAAGGGACTGTCAGTAGTCAAACAAGGATAAGTAACAGGTTCAGGCCCCAAAGTTTATTGTGAACACAAACATTTTCCTAGCTCTAATAGCCTTCCTGAACACATATATTGCTGTCCTTATTGTTTCTGACTCATGCCTTGTTTCTTTTGCTACTTTTCATGCTTTACTATCTTCTCTTCTTGAACTTACTATAAAATCCAAAGTCCTTTGATGGCTATGAGGCCCTACATAAGCTGGCCCCAGCCTATTTCTTCAATTGCCTTTGTAACATATTCTTATCTCACTCACTACATTCCAGCTACACTGACCACCTCTCAGTTCTCTGTATATACCAAGTTTTTCCCTGCCTCTAGACCTGTATAGATCACATTACCTACTTTGTTTTGCTTACTTATATTTCAGGGCTTAGCTTCAATGCCAGAAGAACTTTCGCTTACTCCAATCTACATGAGATTCTTCACAGTACTCTTCACATTTTCCTTTATAGTACTTACCACAATTTTTAAACTACATCTTTATTTATGCGATCACGTGTTTAATGTTGGTCTATTAGACCATAAGCTCCAGGAAGATATCTCTCTTGCCCAACTCAGTATCCCTAGAATCTATGTATTTCTCTTGCTCACTTTGGTATCCCTAGCACCTATCACAATATCTGATAAGATGCTTAATAAATATTTGTTGAACAAATGAATTAAAACCCTATTCTTGATCCTGGTCACTCCTTAACTCAGTTTTCGTTTCTCCAAATGCCCTTTCTGGCTTCTCTGTCCCTCAATGGTCTTCTTCTTTCTTGCCTTCTTACTGTATTTAAAGTCTAGCCACATGTCAGTTAAGACATCTTCCCATTTGACTTTTCCAGTCAGCTTGCTTGGTACATAAAATCAGGATCAAAATATTTGACATCTTTTGGGAACACTACCATGCCTTACCATGTCCTTAACTCAGGGACAGGGACATTTAGTTTTAATCTCTAGATCCCTAGCAGGTATTACAGAAGCCCACAAATGAGAGACCCTCAATAAATACCTGCCAATTTATTAAATGCTTGCTAAATTATTAAATTAAATGAAAATTTCTGGATTCACAAGTAATTGGTACTTATTTGATAGAGGCACTTATTTATTTTTTCACTAAATATTTATTTAATGTTCCAATGTCCCAAGTCTTACGCTTAGCATGGGGAAGAAAACAGTACAGAAGACAACTAAGGAAGTTCCCATTCTAGTGGGGGAAATCTTTATACATGTACACTATAACAATATAATATCTAGTAAAGGATAAAACTAAGTAGAGAGTGCCATCATCATCATGTGCACAGTGAAGTCTCACGACTTGATTTTAACCATTAATACTGAGGAAGGTTTCATAAAGTTGAGTTTTAAAGAATGGACAGAAGTTTATCAAGTCAAAAAAGGTAGGGAGGCAAGAAACAACAAGGCATGTTTAGAGATAGTGAAATAAGTTACTGAAATGAAATAATATGCACAAAACAAGGTAAGAGAAATAGGCAGGATCATATGTCAGGCCTTTTATGCCATGCTATGTAGCAAGTACATTAGAATGAATGGGAGCTGACCCTAATAGCTTGCATTTTGAGAACATAAGTTTGGTGGTGGTGTGCAGAATAACTCATGGCAGAAAGACAGTAGAACCAGGAAGTCTGTTGGGGGAGAAATGTGAAGGATTTTAGGTGACAGTGGGGATGGAGTAGGAATGGTGATTCGATTGATATTTAGTAGGTATAAGTTGACAGGATACAGTGATTAAATGAGAGGAGAAGGAGATAGAAAGGGAGGAGCCTGAGATAACTCAAAGGTTTCAGATTTAGGTCCCTGAGCAAATGATAATGCCTTTCATCTGATTTAAAGAACACAGGCCGGGCGTGGTGGCTCACGCCTGTAATCCTAGCACTCTGGGAGGCCGAGGCGGGCGGATTGCTCGAAGTCAGGAGTTCGAAACCACCCTGAGCGAGACCCAGTCTCTACTAAAAAAAAATAGAAAGAAATTAATTGACCAACTAAAAATATATATACAAAAAATTAGCCGGGCATGGTGGTGCATGCCTGTAGTCCCAGCTACTTGGGAGGCTGAGGCAGGAGGATCACTTGAGCCCAGGAGATTGAGATTGCTGTGAGCTAGGCTGACGCCACGGCACTCACTCTAGCCTGGGCAACAAAGTGAGACTCTGTCTCAAAAAAAAAAAAAAAAAATAAAGAAAGAACACAGGCAGAAGTATATGTGTGAAGCAAAGAAAACAGATTCACTTTAGGTATGTTGAGAAATGTTTTAGGGACATCCAAGCACAGATGTCTGGTAGGAAAAAGGAAACGAGGGCTGAAGCTCAGAGGAAAGGTCTCGGTTGGAGACTTTATATTTCATGGCTAAATATTTATGATTCTGTTCTCAAAGATGAAATATCAAAAAAGGTAGCTAGAGCTATCAAGGCCCTGCCAGCTGCTGCTTCTTCCCTGGAGATCTTCCCTGGAGATCATCTAATACTCACCAGTCAGCAATATCAGGATGCACTATGTAGGTTTGCAATATATCATTCATTTTAGTCCCTTTAGGTTTGCCTGTGGAATCAGCAAGGAGACTTTAATGGAGAAATATCTGCTCTTTAATCTGCTCTACCTGCTCACATGCACTCTTTGGCATATAGGTGTGAGTGTCTTGGCAATACTGAATACTAGACCAACACCATTTAATTGGAGACTAAACTAGCAATATTTTATTGGAAAGACAGTTCTGATGAGAAAACACAATTAAACCAATTGTTCTGTTCAATACTCTGTACACCTTAGTGATTTATTTTCTTTTTGATTTTCTTTCTTTCTTTCTTCTTTCTCTCTCTCTCTCTCTCTCTCTCTCTCTCTCTCTCTCTCTCTCTCTCTCTCTCTCTCTCTTTCTTTCAGACAGAGTTTATCTCTGTTGTTCAGGCTAGAGTGCTGTGGTATCAGCCTAGCTCACAGCAACCTCAAACTCGTGCGCTCAAGCAATCCTGCTGCCTCAGCCTCCCCAGTAGCTGGGAGTATAGGCATATACCATGACGCCCAGCTAATATTTTTTTCTATTTTTAGTAGAGATTGGTTCTCACTCTTGCTCAAGCTGGTCTTGAACTCCTGGACTCAAGCAATCCTCCCACCTGGGCCTCTCAAAGTGCTAGGATTACAGGCATGAGCCACCATGCCCAGCCCTTAGTGATTTCTGATAACTGCTTCAAGAAAGTAATATACAACCAGTTTAACACTTAACCATAATAAAAGCAGAATTCTCTGGTAATACCAGTTCAATGACCTAAACTTTTTGAGGGTTTTTACAACTACACAGATCATAACAGAAAGAAGAAACAAAAATTTATCAATTTTAGATCTATACATAAAATTCTACTTATTAGTTCACTCTTAAAACTAAAGAAAGTAGATGATATTGTCAACTAAAAACCTTATGATTTTCTTAATTGAATGGGAAGGTGGTATAGATATTCTCTCTAATATCTAGGAATTTTTAAATAACATTTCCAGCAACTCTATAAAATTAAAAAAAAAATTTCTTCTTTTAAAATGCCTTATAGTTTCTTGAAACTACATAGTAAACAAGTCCAAAGATAGAGTAACTGGTACATTGATGATCCCCTACAGATTACACACCATAGCAGTGGAGTGGTTCTGCTAGGCTTGGATATTCTCTGTTCAGTAAGCCTGATAAAGCATGTACTGGGCACAAGGACTGTGTGAGGTCCTGGGATTATGGAGAGAGAGGACAGTCTTGTGCTCAAGGATGACAAAGTAGTGTGCTCTGGTTTTCAAACTGCAACCCACAGACTTTCAGAAATTCCACAGGGCACAGGCATACTGAGATTCCTGTTATTGTCCCCTTCCCTTCAATATTGGAATAGGTCTATTTTATCTGTTTCATAGATTGAAATTTCTCGTGAAATTTAGCTTGAAGAAAGGTACACACAAAATAAATAATCAAGAATACAAATTTCTGGTCTAGTAGATAAATAAGAGAAACCAGAATCTATATCTATGCAGCTCTGGCCTGTAGTCTTGCTTGTGTGCTGTAGGTGCCATAAATACACTACTACCTTCTCTATAACAGCTTTCCTAAGGGCACATAGTAGGAGCCACTGATGACAAAGAAAACTCATATGCCTTGATCAATAGGTGCATCATTTTATTTCTAGGCCAAAGCAAAGCACAGTGCTTTAATTTATTTTGTCAAGATCAGAGGCACTGTAGAGCATGTAAATTAACTGTTTTTCTTTTGCATTCTGTTATAACTTCTATTTTTAATTTTCTCACATGTAAAAAGTGAACTAAAATAAAATCTTAAGCAAACCCCCACTGACTGAACAGACCCCCTCTTGGCCAATGGGACCCTAGAGAAACCTTAAAACTGAGTTCCAAGCGATGACAGGATAGGAGGTGAGACATGCATGTTTTACCCCCTCCCTTGCTAACAGCCATCAGGTTTTTCCCCCTAAGGGCCAGACTAGCATTCTCTTCTGAAAAAGACCACTAACCAGAAAGTGGTTTTAAACAGAGAGGGGTTTTGTTTCCTTGATTCATCTTTTTGACACAGAGGGCAGTTATTTCTGAACATGGAACCCACAGGCTTCTCTTTTTTGTAAATATTCATGACTTCTCCTATAGTTTATTAAATATGCATATTTGCTATCCCATTCAGTATAAATTCCTGTTCCTATTGTCCCTGCCTCAAAGCACATGCTCCTGGCTTGTAGCTGGAGGGCCTTGCTTTCCAGACTGCTGGAATGGCCACCTGCAGGCTACAACCCTGTATTAGAAATAAAGCTCTGTTTTCCAAATTATGAACCTCATTATTTCTTCAGTTAACACATGCAATTAGAAAAGTGAAAGAGCTGTTTTCAAATTTTAAGTAAAAAAACAAATAAAACCCACAAAGCAGTCCTAACATAGGAAGTTTTGAAGCAATATAAAAGAAACCCAAGATTTATTTTCTTTCTGTCCCACTTAAAAGATGATCACAGAGAAACAACTGGACTCTGTTAAATTTCATTTTGGCTACAAAAGTCATCTCACATTGTCAGAGCCTTGCTGGCCTCTAAAGAAAGGGAAGCCCAGAGAGTCTCCTTAATTCCTCCCTATCCTTTTCTCAAGGGAGAAAGCAGGGCCTTGTTACTCTGCCAAGATAGTCTACTGTACGTCAGCCTCTTTCGTTGCCTCTCCTTCATTCCAAGAGAAAAGACAAAGGTAGGCTAGCCCTCCCTTTTGCCCAGAAGATCCCCTCCCCCTCACTGGGCTGCTAGATTGGACACAATCAGGCTCTTTCCCTGTGAACCTTTTCTCCCACATGGGCCAAAGACTTCCTGTGCACTGGGGCTGGGCATCTCTCCTGCATTTGCTTTGTTCTACGTTCTTCCCATTCCTTTTCTTTGGCACTAAATAGATGTATCCTTTTCTCTCTGTGATGTGGTGATAGCCAAGACTCAATTTTGAGCCTTCCTATCGAAATAGGAATAAAAAAGCAGGGCCACACATGGTATGGTTTAGATGACTTAAGGGTACACTGGAAATTGGGGCCAAACTGTTACCTAACAAGACAAGGTTACTTTGTTTTCCTTCCTCTGTGCATCTATCTTCTCTGAAAGCCACAAATGCCTATGACTCATATCCTAACAAAGAGTCTCAACCTCACCAGAACTTACAGTGACTCTTACCTTATCTGCTTGCCTTCTCTCATGTCATATAAGGAAAAAAAGACATCGGTATCTTCTCCAATGGTATTGTAGGTGAAACTCTTTAGGTTTAGAAAGAAGTGATGTGGCACTGGCATCCGACAGGTTTCCCCATGACGTGGGCGCATTGTATCTACCTAATGAGGAAAGCAAAAAACAATGACTTCTATTTTAGTTATTATATTGATCCTTAAAAACTAGAAACTAAATTACTAACTATCCTCACATTGTTGAAGGAGATTACTTAAGAGAGAGACTGAAAATGTTTTCTCGCTAGTAGGGATTACTACACTGACAGACTTAGGTTGAGGTGGACAAGCAAGCAGCTGAGAGAAGTAAACAGTGAAGGAAATATGGGAACAGTAATTTCAGCTTAGAAGTGAACTCAACATGTCCACCAGGTCACAAACATCTAAATTCTCCAGGGACTATTTTCAAAGTCATTTCTTACAGATGCCAAGATGACCCTGATGCACCTGACTTACACTGTAAGATGGTAATAGTTATTCTAAATATTAGTAACATTCTTATTTTCTCCCAGGCTGATTCATTTTAGTCTCAGTCTATTTTCTTTTCATTGTGCTTATGCAAATTTGCAAAGAGAAATGGAGACTGGCCAAATCTGTTTGGAGGTCAAGCCTCCTTAGATAAAGACACCACAAAATCAGTAAGTCACTGGTGTCTGTCATTTCCAGGTACACTGATATGTTGTGATCTCTTAAAAGAGAGAGATGAGGGAAAATACTGGGAGGCCTGAGTAAGCTGCTTACCTGGGATGTGCTCTGCTGTACACTCTGTCGGCTAGATAAATGCTATGAAAAAAAGAAAGAAAAATTCACTCTTCCAGGGAAGAAACTAAATTTTATTAAACACCTTCTATATGCTAGGCAGTCTGCTGTATCTCTTACATTCATGATCTCATTTGATTCTGATGATCTTGTTAGATAAGTATCATTAACATTTGATGAAGGCAACTAAGGCCTAGAGTAAGAAAATGACTTGCTGAGTATCATACAACAAGGTGGAGGCAAAGTCTAGACTCAAACCTGAGCTTCTCCAGCTCAGAGTACCAACCAAATCACAATGGGTGCCTGCTACTGGATTTTTGCTTTGGTACTGTCCTCTCCACATACTGTACCACCTTCCGAGCTGCCTAATTCAACTTCTTCAGGCTTTCCACATTTGATCCCTTTAATGAAAACGGGCTCCCTCCCAAACATCTCTCCATGCTGCTCCTTTACTACCAGCTAAAGTCTAAAGAAGCAGATTCTGATACTGGCTACATCACTCAAATGCTGTGAAACTTCAGAGAAATTGCTTAATCTCTCCAAGAGACATTTTCCTGAATTGTAAAATTGAGATATGAGCCTATCTTCTCTTCCTCACAAAGTTATTGTGAGGCTCAAATTATATAGTGGGAATCAGTACGATACAGTAGTAGATAGGGAACCTAAGTGTTAAAGTCAGGATATCAGTTTCAAATTTTTAAAAATGTTTTTTATTGACACATAATATTTACCCAAATTTATGTGGTACATGTGATATTTTGATAAATGCATACAATGTATCATTATCAAATCAGGATATTTAGAATATTAATCACCTCAAACATTTATAACATCTTTGTACTGGGAACATTTCAAATCTTCTCTTCTAGCTATGTTGAAAAGTACAATAAATTATTAACTACAGCAATTTTACTGTGCTATTGAACACTAGAACTTATTCTTTCTATCTAATTGTATGTTCATACCCATTAACCAACTTCTCTTTATCACCACAACTCCAACCTTCCCATCCTCTAGAAACTATCAGTCTACTCTCTACTTCCATGAGATCCACATTTTTGGCTCCCACGAATGAGTGAAAACGTGATATTTGTCTTTCTGTGCAGTTTATTTCCCTTAACATAATGACCTCCAGTTCCATCCACAGTGCTGCAAATCACAGGATTTCATTCTTTTTTATGGCTGAACAGTATTCTATTATGTATATATGTAATATATATTATGTATATATGTATAGTATTCAATTATTATGTATATATGCTACATTTTCTTTATCTATTCATCTGCTGATGGACACTGAGGGTGATTCCTTATCTTTGCTGTGAATAATGCTGTAATAAACATGAAGGTGCCGTTATCCCTTTGATAAACTGATTTTCTTTCCTTTGGATAAATACCCAGTAGTAAAATTGCGGGATCATATAATAGTTTTAGTTTTCTGAGAAACCTCCATACTGTTTTCCATAATGGCTATGCTAATTTATATTCCCACTAAAGTGTGTAAGAGTTTCCTTTTCTCCTCATCCTTGCCAGCATTTATTTTTTGTCTTTATGATAATAGCCATTCTAACTGAGGTACAATGATATCTCATTATGGTTTTATATTTCCCTGATGACTAGTGATAATCACATGCCTGTTGGTCATTTGCATATCTTCTTTTGAGAAATGTCTATTCAGATATTTTTGTTACTTTTCAGTGGGATTATCTGGTGTTTTCCTGTTGCATTGAGTTACTTATTAAATGAAAAGTTTGCAAATATTGTCTCTCATTCTATAGGTTGTCTCTTTACTCTGTTGATTGTCTCCTTTGCTATGCAGAAGATTTTTAGTTTAATAGAGTCTCATTTGTCTATTTTTGTTTTTGTTGCCTGTGCTTTGAAGGTCTTAACCATAAAATCTTTGCTTAGATCAACATCCTGAAGTGTTTCCCAGATATTTTCTTCAAGTGGTTTTACAGTTTTACGTTTTACATTTAAGTCTTTAATCCATCCTGAGTTGATTTTTGCATATGGTGAGAGACAGGGATCTAGCTTCATTCTTCTGCATATGAATATCCAATTTTCCTAGCACCATTTATTTAAAAGATGTCCTTTCTCCAATGTATGTTCTTGGAGCCTCTGTCGAAACATCAGTTGGCTGTAAATACTGTGTTTCCCCGAAAATAAGACAGGGTCTTATATTTATTTTCCTCAAGAAGACACCCTAGGGCTTATTTTCAGGGGATGTGTTATTTTTTTAAGTACGGTACAACAATCTACATCTATTCAAATATAGTTAAGTCATCTTCTTCTGGAACATCATCATAACTCTCCAAACCCTGAATTCCATCCTGAATTTCTTGCGACTCTATTTCCTTTAGAACCATTGGCCCCAATCTCTCCTGTCGAGCAACAGAGCTCTCATGGAGCAGATGAGAAGGGCTGCTCATCTTTACTGCTCTGTGACAAAATGCATGGGTTGTGCAGATACGCTGCGTAGCCACACCCATCACTAGGTCTTATTTTCGGGGTAGGGCTTATATTGCGCAAATGCTTAGAAATCCTGCTAGGGCTTATTTTATGGGTAGGTCTTATTTTCGGGGAAACATGGTAGGTGGATTTATTACTGGTTTCTACATTCTGTTCCATTGGTCTACACATCTGTTTTTACACCAATACCACACTGTTTTGGCTACTCTAGCTTTGTAGTATATTTTGAAATTAGGTATTGTGGTATCTCCAACTTTGTTCCTTTTGCTCAGTATTGCTATGGCTATTATGGGTCTTTTGTGGTTTGAATTTTAGAATTTTTTATTTCTGTGAAGAGTATCATTGGTATTTTGATTGGGATTGCACTGAATCTGTAGATTGCTTTTGGTAGTAGGGTTATTTTAACATTATTAATTCTTCTGATCCTTGATCACAGGACGTCTTTCCATTTGTTTGTGTCCTCTGCAATTTTTTCCAACAATGTTTTGTAGTTTTCATTGTAGGGATATTTCACCTCCTTGGCTAAATTTATTCCTGGGTATTTTCTTTGTAGCAATTGTAAGTGGGATTGATTGCTTGATTTCTTTTTCAGCTAAATTGTTATGGGTGTATAGAAACACTACTGATTTTTGAATGCAAATTTTGTATTCTGCAGCTTTACTGAATGCATTTATTATTTTTAACATTTTAGTCATTAGGTTTTTCTATATATAAAATCATATCATCTGCAAAGAGAGACAGTTTGACTCACTCCTTCCCAATTTGCATATGTTTTATTTCTTTTTCTTCCCTGATTACTCTGGCTAGGACATCCAGTACTATGCTGAACAAAAGAGTTGAACGTTGAGTATCCTTGTCTTGTTCCAGTCTTAGAGGAAAGCCTGTCTGCTTTTCCCCATTCAGTGTAGTGTTAACTGTGGTTTATCATATATAGCCTTTATTATGTTGAAGTATGTTCCTTGTATGGCTAATTTGTTGAGAGTTTTTATCCTGAAAGGAGGTTGAATTTACTCCAGTGCTTTTATCTGTGTCTACTGAGATGATCATATGGTTGTTGTTCTTCATTATGTTGATGTGCTGTATCACATATGTTGATTTGCATATGTTGAACCATATTTGCATCCCTGGAATAAATCCCTCTTGATCATAGTGTATTATCTTTTTGATTTGGTGTGGTAGTATTTTGCTGAGGACTTTTGTGTCTATGTTCATTAATGATATTGGCATATAGTTTCTTTTTTTTTTTTTTTTTTTCTTTAGTCAGAATTTGACATGGGTAATAGTTTCTTTTTTTTATGTCCTTGTCTGATTTGGTATCAGTGTAATGTTGGTCTTAAAGAATGAGTTAAGAAATGTCCTCTCTTCTTAAATGTTTTGGAATAGTTTGAGAAGATGTTCATTCTTCTTTATAAGTTTGATAGAGATGAAAGAAGAGTAAGCTCAGAAAAATGGCAGAATAAAGGTAACCTCCTGGATTCTTGCTCCCAGAGAAAGAGGCATAGATCTTGGTCTCCTACACATGAGTAGATCTCTCCCCCGCAAGAACAGCACTGTGAATCGGCAGAGAATCAGCACAAGACACACAAAACAGGAAGATAAAAAGGTGAATGGGAGATAGGATCGCGATCTCTGTAGAATGCAAAACAAACAATAGAGTATAGAGTGCAGGAGGGCTGCGGCCTGCCGGGCCAGCGAGTGAAGTGGGATCAGACCCACAGGAGAACTTCTTGCTTCCCCACTGACCTCCACACCCACTCAGAAAGGACCTGCCTGAAGTTGGTGCAAAATTGCAGTAGGAGGCGTGGGGGTCTGTAGAGAGGGGACAATATGCGGGAAGCACCTTAAACTGCCCAGAGGTCTGTGCCAGGTCTGCACTAAGTGGGGAAGGATTCGGTCTGAGATGCTGTGGAAGGTAGTTAGGAGACAAGTAACTTGCCTCTGGCACCCAGTGGATCTAGACCTACAGAGGTGTTAGCACTAAGTAGGGGACTCTATTCTGGAACCGCTTTGGGCAAATAGGCCCGCTCAGAGTGGGACAGTAAGAGTGAGAGCTCTGGCTGGACAGGCGTGAGACTGTGGGATGGTGACATAAAAGAGACAGCGAGGCTTCCTGATGACCCAGCTCCCAACTCAGGCACCTGTTATCTCCTGAACAGTGCTCCCAGTGCTCTGCGGGTGGGCAGTCACCATTGTTGGGGTCCACAGCCCAGCCACTGTGGTGTGATATGGTGTGTTGGGCAGATCGCTTCCCCCAGCCCAGGGACTCAAACGATAAGCTCGACCCATGCACAATCTATGATCAACTAGCCAGGCCTGTCTTGATGGATGAATTCTGAATACTTCTCTAGTCATGAGGAGGCTAACACCTGCGGGACTTACAGGCGCTAGGGCGCCAGGGCGCCGGGCAGACTGGGGAACTACTCCCTCACCCCTAGCCAGCATATTTCGCACCTGAAAGTGGTAGGATCCACCCCTGGAAGTAGGGTGAGACAAGAAAAGCCACTTTCCCTCTGAAACTAGGGTGAATCCACTGGCCTTTAGCACAGATTAATAGCTGACAGCCCAGTGACTTTGCTCTTCAGATTGGTTTAGGTCACCCAGTAGGATCAAAACGCCGGGGCTGGATTTCTGCCCCCAGTCAGCTGCCCACAGTAAGGCCCATGGTCAAGGAACAAAGAATCCTCGCAAGGGATCACATTAGTCTCTCCAAAGTAACCCCTCTCATCAGAAGTAGCCTCCCAAAGGTGGTAGAAGAGCTCTGAAAAGAAACGAAACTAACAAGATCAAATCAGAATTAAATGAACTTGACAACAGGGAAACTATACAGAAGATTAATACAACAAAAAGTTGGTTTTTCAAAAAAATAAACAAAATTGACTCACCTTTGGCTAGACTGACAAAAAGCAGAAAAGATAAATCTCTAATAAGCTTCATAAGGAAAGGAGATATTACAACTGATGCCACGGAGATACAAGATATAATCTATGAATACTACAAAAACCTTTATGCACACAAACTTGAATATGAGGAGGAAATGGACAAATTTCTAGAAACACACAGCCTACCTAGGCTCAACCAGGAAGAAGTAGAATTCCTGAACAGACCGATATCAAGTGCTGAAATTGAAACAGCATTAAAAAAACCTTCCTAAAAAGAAAAGTCCCTGACTGGATGATTTCACATCCGAATTTTACCACACCTACAAAGAACTGGTGCCTATCCTGCAGAAATTATTCCACAACATTGAAAAGGATAGAATCCTACTCAACTCATTTTATGAAGCCAATATGCCTTTATACCAAAACCAGGAAGGGAGGCAACAAAGAAAGAAAACTACAGACCAATATCACTTATAAATATAGATGCAAAAATTCTCAACAAAATCCTAGCTAATCGAATCCAGGTACTTATCAAGAAAATAATCCATCACGACTAGGTGGGCTTCATCTCAAGGATGCAGAGATGTTTCAACTTACAAATCTATAAATGTAATTCACCACATAAACAGAAGGAAAAACAAAGACCATATGATCCTTTCGATAGATGCAGAAAAAGCATTTGACAAAATACAACACCCTTTTATGATAAGACCATGTAACAAAACAGGCGTAGAAGGGCTTACCTAAAAATGATACAAGGCATATATGACAAACACACAGCCACCATCATACTGAATGGGGAAAAACTGAAAGCATTCCCACTTAGAACTGGAACCAGGCAAGGTTGCTCCCTATCTCCATTTCTATTCAACATAGTGCTGGAAGTCTTGGCTATACCAAACAGACAGAAGAGTGGAATTACAGGTATCCAACTGGGGGCAAAGGAGATCAAACTCTCACTGTTTGATGATGATATGATATTATATTTAGAAAATACCAAGGATTCAACCATGAGACTCCTGGAATTGATAAATGAATTTAGTAACGTCTCAGGATACAAAATCAATACACACAAATCAGAGGCATTCCTATACGCCAATAACAGTCAAATTGAGAACCAAATCAAAGACTCAATACCCTTCACAATAGCAACAAAGAAAATAAAGTACCTAGGAATATACTTAACTAAGGAGGTAGTAGACCTCTACAGGGAGAACTATGAAACACTGAGGAAGGAAATAGCAGAGGATGTAAACAGATGGAAATCCATACCATGCTCGTGGATCGGCACACTCAACATCATTAAAATGTCTATACTACCCAAACTGATCTACAGATTCAATGCAGTACCTATTAAAATCCCATCAGCATTCTTCACAGATATAGAAAAAATAATTTTACGCTTCGTATGGAACCAAAGAAGACCCCGAATATCAAAAGCAATTCTAGGCAACAAAAACAAAATGGGAGGCATTAATATGCCAGATATCAAACTATACTACAAAGCTGTAGTAATTAAATCAATATGGTATTGGCACAAAAATAGGAATATTGACCAGTGGAACAGATGTGAGAATCCTGATATAAAACCATCCTCATATAGCCATCTAATCTTTGACAAAGCAGACAATAACATACGCTGGGGAAAAGAATCCCTTTTCAATAAATGGTGCTGGGAAAACTGGATAGCCACATGGAGAAGACTGAAATAGGATCCACACCTTCTATCTCTTATAAAAATCAACTCACGCTGGGTAACAGACTTAAACCTAAGGTGTGAAACTATTAGAATTCTAGAGGAAAACGTTGGAAATACTATTTTGGACATTGGCTTAGGCAAAGAATTTATGAGGAAGACCTCAAAGCAATCACAGCAGCAACAAAAATAAATAAACTAGACCTGATCAAACTAAAAAGTTTCTGCATAGTCAAAGAAACAGTCCTGAGAGCTAACAAACAACCTACAAAATTGGAGAAAATTTTCACATTTCACATCAGATAAGGGGCTGATAACTAGAGTCTATTTAGAACTCAGGAAAATCAGCAAGAAGAAAATCAAACAACCCTATCAAGAAGTAGGCAAAGGACATGAACAGAAACTTTTCAAAAGAAGACAGAATGGCCAACAAATATATGAAAAAATGCTCAACATCTTTAATCATCAGGGAAATGCAAATCAAAACTGCAATGAGATATCACTTACCTCCAGTAAGAATGGCCTTTATCAAAAAGTCCCAAAACAATAAACAATAAATGTTGGTGTGAATGCAGAGAGATAGGAACACTCCTACATTGCTGGTGGGACTGCAAACTAGTTCAACCTCTGTGGAAAGCAGTATGCAGATGCCTTAAAGCGATACAAGTAGATTTACCATTTGATCCAGCAATCCCACTACTGGGCATCTACCCCAAAGCCCAAAAAACACTCTATAAAAAAGATACCTGCACTCGAATGTGTATAGCAGCACAGTTCAGAACTGCAAAGGTGTGGAAACAAGCCAGGTGCCCATCAATACATGAGTGGATTAATTAAATGTGTTATATGTATACCATGGAGTACTATTCAGCTATAAGAAACAATGGTGATATAGCACCTCTTGTATTTTCCTGGGTAGAGCTGGACCCATTCTACTAAGTGAACTATCCCAAGAATGGAAAAACAAGCACCACATATACTCACCCGCAAATTGGTATTAACGGATCAACACCTAAGTGGACATATAGGAATAGCATTTATCGCGTGTCGGGCAGGTGGGAGCGAGGAGGAGGGGATGGATATATACATACATAATGAGTGCACAGCACAACATCTGGGGAATGGTTTCACTGAAAGCTCTGACTCAAGGGGGCATGGGGGCAACGGCAATATATGTAACCTTAATATTCCTACCCCCACAATATGCTGAAATTAAAAAAATAAATAAAAAAATTATGAAAAATAAAAAAAAAGTTTGGTAGAATTCAGCAATAAAGCCATCATCATCCAGTCCTTTCTGTTTGTTAGGAGACTTTTTATTACCGATTTAATCTCATTTGTTATCATTCTTTTCAGGGTTTCTCCTTCTTCCTGGCTCAATCTTGGTAGGCTGTGTGTGTACAGGAATTTCTCCATTTCCTCTAGATTTTGCAATTTTATAGTGTATCAATGTTCATAATAGTCTCTAATGATCCTTCAGCTTTCTGTGGTATCAGCTGTAATGTCTCCTTTCTTGTTTCAGATTTTATTTGCATCTTTTTTATTTTCGGTTGGTTTGCCTAGTTACAGGGTTATCGATTTTATCTTTTCAAAAAAAACAAAATTTCATTTAATTCATCCTTTGTATTATTTTTTGGCCTTTATATTGTTTAGTTCTGCTCTGATCTTTATTATTTATTTGATTCTACTAATTTTTAGTTTGGTTTGTTCTTGCTTTGCTAGTTACTTGAGATGCATTATTACATTGTTTATTTGAAATCTTTCTTCTTTTTTGGCATATGTGTTTATTGCTGCAAAATTTCCACTTAGCATTGCTTTTGCTGTATCTGATACGATTAAGTAACTTGTTTTCTTTTTCTTTCAAGAAATTTTACAATAATCTTCTTAATTTCTTTATTGACCCAGTGGTTGCTCAGGAGCATGTCATTTAATTTCCATGTATTTGTACAGTTTCTAAAGTTCCTCTTGTATTGACTTCTTGTTTTAGTCTACCATGGTCTTAGCAGATACTTGATATAATTTTGGTTTTTAAAAATTTATTGAGACTTGTTTTATGGCCTAACCTATGATCTATCCTGGAGAAGTTCCATGTGCTGATGAGAAAAAATGTGTATTCTGCAGCTGTTTAATGAAATGTTCTGTCAATGTCTCTTAGGTCTACTTATTATATAGTGCAGATTAAGTGTGATGTTTCTTTATTTTCTGTCTAGCTGGTCTGTCCAATACTGAAAGTGAGGCGTTGAAGTCCCCAACTATTAATGTATTGGGGTCTGTAGATTTCTTTAGCTCTAATAATATTTTCTTTATATATCTGGGTGCTCCAGTATTGGGTGCATATATATTTACAACTGTTATGTTCTCTTCCCAAATTGATGCCTTTATCATTATATAATAACATATAACCTTGTCTATTTTTATTTTTTGATTTAAAGTTATTTTGTCTGATATAAGTATAGCTACTCCTGGTATGCTTTTTGTTTCCACTTGTGTGGAATATTTTTTCCTATCCTTTCATTTTCAGTCTGTGTGTGTCTGTGCAAGTGAAGTGAGCATGTAGTTGAGTCTTGTTTTTTTACTCATTGAGCTAGGGATTATCTTTTATATGGAGAATTTAAACTATTAATATTTACATTCAAGGTTGTTACTGATAGGCGAGGAGCTGCTCCTGTCATTTCATTATTTTCTGATTGTTTTATATATACTTTTTTCCTCTTTTATTGTTTTTCCTATGATTTGGTGGTTTTTTTTGTAGTGGCAACATTTGACTCCTTTCCCTTTCATCTATCTATTCCACCAGCCAGTTTTATACTTTTGGGTGTTTTCATGATGCTAGATAATGTTCTTTTACTTCTAGATGTAGGACTCCCTTAAACATTTCTTGTTGGGCTAGTCTAGGGGTAATGGATTCCCTGTTTTTGTTTGTTTGGGAAAAATGTTATTTCTCCTTCATTTATGAAAAAATAGCTTTGCTGGGTATAGTATTCTTGATTGATAGTTTTTTCTTCCAGCATTTTCAATATACCATCCCATTCTCTCCTAGCTTATAAGGTTTCTGCTCAGAAATTCTTTTTTAGTCTTAGGGGATTACCTTATATGTAATTTGATGCTTTTTCCCTTATTGTTTTTAGAACTGTCTTTGACTTCTGACAATTTGACTGTAATGTGCCTCACAGAAGGCCTTATTGGGTTGACTCTATTTGGGAATATTTGAGCTTCCTGTATCTACATTTATCTCTTGCAATACTTGGGGAATTTTCAGCTCTCATTTCATTAAATATGTTTTCTATGCCTTTGCCCTTCTCTTCTTTTCAAACTCCCATGACTCAACTATTTGTTTGCTTTATGGTGTCCATATATAATGTAGGCTTCCTTTATTCTTTTTTATTGTTTTTGTGTATGCTTGTATGATTGGGTTATCTCAAAAGACCTGTCGTCAAGTTCAGAAATCCTTTCATTTGATCTAATGTGTTGCTGAAGCCTGTGATCATATTTTTATTTCATTCATTAAATTCTTAAGTTGCAGGATTTCTGCTTGATTCTTTTTATTATCTCCCTTTGTAAAACTTCTCATTCAACTCACAAACTGCTTTCCTGATTTCTTATTATCTCTGTTCTCTTATATTTCACTACATTTCTTTAATATCATTATTATGAATTATTTTTCAGGGATTTCATATATTTCCTTTTCTAGGAGCTGCTATTAGAGAATTATTGTGTTTCCTTGGAGGTGTCTTGTTTTCTTGCTTTTTCATGTTTCTTGGGTCCTAATACTTATATCTGTACATCTAATATAATAGTCCCAGGCTAGTCTCTAACTCCTGGGCTCAAGTGATCCTCCTGCCTCAAGTAGCTGTGACTATGGGTGCATGCCATCATGCTGGGCCAGCTTTAATCTCATATATCATATACTGCATAGAGCACATATCATATCATATACTGCATAGAGCACAGTTAAATCAACTGTACATAATGCTTATGTACACTAGTAAATATATACAAGTAAATATGCAAAAGCAACTGATATGTTATTTGTATATTATTTAGTAAAATTTCCTTAGATCCTCACCAGGCAACATACTTGCTACCCTCTATATTCGCTAAAATATGACATTTTCATAAACAGATTCTAAAACTTCTAATTCTCACCAATATATACACAATGACTATATACTCTTCAAAGTGAGGTTTTTACCCAATACCTCAGTTTAAGCTTAATTTTTACCTTAGGTTTCTGCTATTTATTTTATTTTAAAATGTTGTACCCTTCTTTTACTTCTCATCCAGCCTGTATGTGTAATTGTGGTCATTAGTCAATTCGATAGATTTTTATAATAACCAATAGACAGCTAAGTATCTATCAGGCTCTGTCTCTCTGGAAAGACTGGTAATATTATTTCCAGGTTCAATTTACTGCATTATCCAATAATTGGCTCTTTCCAGTTTTACTTTTTTCCTTAGGAGCTAGGGGAAAGAGACATAACTTTAGTAACTGCTGCAGGCTGAAGGAGCTCTATCTCACCCGCAAAACCAAAAGAGAAGTGACCCCTAGACAGTACACTAAGCCCAGCATTCCTACACAGTAATTCCATTTGGAAAGCAAGCATGGTATGTACTGTCAGAATAAATAAGACCCCTAAGTACATTGGGAAAGAGACAAAGAGACAATTTGAGCAATATTGTTTCATAATGTAATTAGGGAAAATAAACAAAAGAGAAAAAATGAGCTGTGTAGGAACAAACTATCCCATGTTAGATTTCTTACCATTTTATAGAGATCTGAGACACTAATCTGGTCCGAATCCACTACTTCAAAGTCCTTCCGAGGCACCAGGTCCAGGCCCAAATGCCTAGTAAAGAGAAAGACACTCAGCATGTCATGCCCTCAGATTATCCATCTGTGTTTATGTAATTGGGAACCCATAACTGCTATGATCTTGTGGACCAAGGTTTAGACATTGCCCAAGCAGAGACAAGTATCATCCAGAAACATCTAATTGTGTTTACCTTTGGTAAATGAATTAGAGTAGAGATTTTAAGGCCAGCATAATTCTAGTCATCAAGCAGTTCCACTTATGATGGTAAAAAGGTTTCATTCAGTATTTCACATTTATAAAGAGTGCTTGGTTCTCTAAGGATGGGTTTTCTTTAGATCATCAACAAGTCATGTTTATTGTTCTATTTCTCCCCAATCTACAAGCATGTTCATGCTTCAGTAATGCATCACTTTAATTAGGATGAAAAAATTATTCAGGATCTAAGTAGATTTGTAATTCAAACACAAAAATCACCTCCTAAAGATATTGAACTCAAAGAGATATATGTTTTAGTTGAGTTCTATCTCTTTTTCAATCCAACTAATACTGATATTGATAAAGACTTGGCCATGTATTAGCACCAATATTGTAGAAAACATCAAATAGAAGATTAATCAAAGTGTATTACTACTAAAGACATGATCAAGAAGATCTGGTATTTGGGGCAGGAAGAAAGAACTAATGGTAATTAATGACTGACTAGGTGGAAGTATTACAGAGTGGAAATAATGCTGGACATAGCCAGAACTCTTGGGTTTAGATATGGTCCATAATTTACATTCAATAAATTTTAGCTCTTTTCTGACACCCTAGGACAACAGCTCTAAACCTGGAGTTCAATAGAGGCAGAGGGTTGTGGATCCCTGAAACTTCTGGATGAGTTTGTATGTGTGTTCTGTATATGATTTTTTTCTGAGGAGAGAGTCTGTACCTCTCATTAATGTTTCAGAGATGCTTTGTGACCATCCTACTCCAAAACAAGAGTTATGAAATTGTGTCTGGCAAAAATATTCCATGGGATTATGGGAGGAGAAACATTTTTTCCCTCTTCACCTAGATGATGAACTATTTTTAGAACATGCTAGCAAAACTAATTCTGTAGGTTCTTTCTGTACATAAAACTCTCCCTCATTTAAAATAAAGTCAGGTGTACATGAAAATGCAGATTTGTTTTATTTGTAATTTAGACCCTATTTATAGGTAAATATCTGAAGAGGTTAAACAAATTACAGTAAGATTGGTAAAGTAAAAATGGAAAATCAAAGCTATACAAAGAAGCTAGAAGCAAACATATAATAACATGCTAAAATGACTACTATGATTAAGATTTAAAATTTGCATGTGTACTTTTTCATAGGCAAGAAAAAAAAGAAAAACAGTTTTCTATTAAAGGATAAAAACTCATGTTTTCCTATTAAAAGAAACACTTGCATTATCCTTTAATAGAAAAACCTGAATTTACAAAGAAAAAATCAATTTTTGGAACTAAATGCTAAAAATAACTCAGTTTTACATAATTAGATCAATAATAGACTGCTGGACTTATCCACAATAGTCCACGGTTTTATGATAAAACTATGCTTTCAAATCTATTTTATTTTTGAAGTTAACTGAATTTAAATCTGTAAGAGATTTTATTTTTCTGTCACTGAGATCCTATTTTCTTATATCAAAGAAAGACTCATTCTATCACCTATTATCTATTTTTTTGGTCTCATTATTCATTTTTTAAAAAATTTTAAAGTATTAAGGAGGTACAAATGTTTTTGTTACATGGATACCTTTTATAACGCTTAAGCCGGCACTTTTAGTGTGCCCATCACCCAAATAGTGTTCACTATACTTGTATGATTAGCTATTCTTAATTTCTCTGAAACAATTTGAGGCCGCGAGCTTCAACACTTACAGTATGAAAAGGCAATAGTGTCTACAGAGAACTAGAGAGAGCTGGAGCACATCATTTCAACCCCTCTTCTCATAAAAAGCTATTTTAAATTATAAAGATTTTACAGATATGATCTCAAATATTTAAAATATTTTTATATGTATGTGGTAAACAGTGGAAAGATTAGAAGGATGATATTAGTGTTTGTATTAGGAAACTAAAATTATAAAACTGATTTTTTAAATTAATTTGAGACAGGGTCTTGCTCTGTTGCCTGTGCTCGAGTGCAGTGGCATCATGATAGCTGACTGCAACCTCAAACTCTCTGGGCTTCAGTCTTCCTTCTGCCTCAGCCTCCTAAATAGCTGGGACTACAAGAACATGCCAACACACCTAGCTAAATTTTTCTATTTTTAGTAGAGACAGGGTCTCACTTTTGCTCAGGATGGTCTTGAACTCCTGATCTCAAGGGATCCTCTAGTCTCGGCCTCTCAGAGTGCTAAGATTACACGCATGAGCCACTGCACCCAGCCAAAAATGATTTTTTAAAGCACTTACCAAATTTTCTGTAATCACTCTAAATTTTTTTAAATTAAAAAAGACAACATTTCATACATATTCTATTAACCACTGGAGGTTATATATATATATATATATATATATATATATATATATATATATATAGTCTAAGTATTGCAATTAGGAAACAAAAAAAGGACTGAGTAAATACATTCAAAATCAATGTTTTAGATACAGCAGCTTATAAAAAATCCAGATGGCATCTAAGTCAATAGAGCTGCGATTGAGTGTATGTGTTCTGTGGTAGTGCACCACACAAAGTGATGAGCCTGTGTGGAGACTGGCATCTATGAGAAGCCCATCTTAGCATTAGCTTGCTTATCCAGTCAATCACCCACCCATGTACCCATCCACTCACCCCAGATACTTTCTGAGGACCTGTCATGTACCAGAGCAATGGTGTTAAGATATGGGAAATGTAGTAGTTTTGAGTCAAGCAAATGTTAACCCTGTTTCATCATGGTAACCCTACCCTGAGAGCAGAGTGTTTTCCCTCTTCTAGAAGTAGCTACAGCACAGTACCCTGTAGTTTCTTGATTTCATTACCTTGAAAAAGAAGAAAAGTATTACTGGGTGATTTGGTAAAAACCAAAGACAGTTCCTTCTAGTAAGACCATCTTCAATGGAGGAAGAGTAGTTTGCAAAAATTAAATTACTGACTGTTCTCATTGGAAAAAGGCAGAGACATTGCACGGTGAGAAACAATACATGTTCACTGCAAACTTTACCCTGAAAACAAGGTTCTTGGCTATTTATTCCTATGGTTTATTCCAATAATAGTGTTAGTAAGTGCAGGGAATGGTCAACATGACCTCTATCTTCATGAAAAAGGGAGGCAGTGCACCAGAGTAATCAGGAACAAGATGTCAGATTGCCTGGTTTGTGTATCTTAGCTCTTCCATCAAACCACATTGTCTAATCTACTATCATAGGCTGTTGTAAGGATTAATCCATGTAAAGAACTCAGCACAGTGCCTGGCATTGTGAATGGCTAATATTGTTATAATTATTATCACTACATTATATTATGAGCCAAAATATGGCTTAAATAAGGGATTGTGATCAAAGAAATGCAGTGTCTAAATAAAAAAACTCTTTAAATAGACAGACACAAGCAGAGGGGCAAACATCTAGGTATATCCACACACAAATGTAGTATAGAGGTGAGTTTTCTAAAATAGTCTTACTAATTGCTTAGGTGAACAATCTTCACAAAAATATTTAATACTCACCCATCATTGATCACTCATTCATTCATTCCAATACTTCAATAAATATATATTAGAACAGACTTTGTGCTGAGCTCACGTGGAACCTGGAGACACAGCAGTGAATGAGGGACATACTCCTGACCCCATATACTTTCAGGTGAAGTTCTCTAAGGCCCTGAATCTCTACAGGGAATTCTTCGAATTTTACATTTCTTTTTAATGAAAAGAACATTAAAGGATTCTTTATAAATATTCTATGTTCTACTTTATCTTTTTCTTATGGAGTTCTTCATCTAAACCACAGAACATATTAATAGAAAATAATTTGAAGTTAATTAATAACATACAATTATTACTTTTGGGCATTAGGATCTAGTTCTCTCCCAAAAACAGTTGAGAAAAAAATGGAGATGTTAAGATTTCTTGTGGGGAGTACCTTTTTCTAATGCTTATAATAAAAACAGCACACAGATAATAACTATACTAATGAAACCACTGCATGTTTATATTTCTGTAACATATAAAAAGATATATTTAATAAAAGCTACCCTTTACCAAACATTTACCTAAGCACTATGGGAAGTAGACAGTATTAGACCCATTGAATAACTGAGGAAATTGAGGCCCTGAGAGGTTAACTAAGTCACCTATTAAGGGAACATAGATGGGCTTATCTCAAGTGAGGTCAGTCTCCCTCCAAACTTACGGTATTTCCACTATACCTCCTGCCCTTCTACTAATAACTATGAAAGTAGTAAGGCTACAAGTGATGGTGATCAATTCAGTCATGTTAGTTTGAGAGAGGATTCCATATGAATACACCAACCCAGAAAGAAACTAATACCAGTTGGTTAATAAGTGCTATCAGGCATGAAAACAAATCCACCTTATTGCTCAAATATATTCACATAGTCCCTTCTAAGTACAGGCACTGTAGTAAGTGCAGAGTATAATGATGAGCAAAACAGATATACAAAGTGTATGAGAGTGTGTGTGTGTGAAAGTCAGTCAGTTGAACATAAAACTTGACAAAGGATTTTGACCACATGTCCTTTAAACATAGCCAAACCAACCTAGACTGCATAAACTGTGCAAGACAGTGATCAGTGAGCACACTACCAGGTATCAGAAGAACCCTGAGACATGCTTGGAAATTTGTGCTCATTTCACATCTCCTAAAGCTAGAAAATATCACCATGCCTTTAAAGGGAAAGTACTGAGCCATAAACCTTTTTGGGTGTTATCCATGGGTGAGTACTTCCTGGATATTACAAAGTAAACTACTGCTTGTGTTGCTTACTCTGAGAGCAATTCCTTTGATGAACAACATACACTAAGTGGGAAAAAAGGGATATGGATGGGATAGGATATGTGAAAATGTGAAGGAGAAAGTATAAAAGGGGTGGAGGGAGAAAAAAATGACAGAGAAGGAGAGAAAGAATAAAAGGACTAGAATTACATATTTATTAATGATTTGTCTTAAATTATTCTAATAATATAATATTTCTTACTTGGATATTTTTCTAAGGCAGAGATCAAGTAGGCTGTGTCACTTCTGAGTTAATGCAATTTTAACTTAGCTATGCTATATTTATTGTAGTGATGAATTAGAGACTGAGAAGAAATGTATCAACATCTTTATAGAGGGTGTTAAAAATAAATTAAAATTTCATCACTAGACAAATTATTTTAAAATTTCCTTGGAATGGATATATTAACTGACTTATTCTCTGAATACGACACTTGAGCAGAAGTAATGACTAGTTAATCTGAACATAACTTTGTATTATGCCCTTCCAGTATTATAGTTCATAATTAAGAACAATATCGTGTTAGTTTCTCTCTGATAAAATTTAATAATTTTTACTTATGGAGTGAGTCTATACATATGCTACCAAGCATAAGTCACATAAATTTAATGTCTGAATCTTTAAATTTTGGGCCTAATAAATAATTTCTAGTATCAGGTAACAAAAATTGTTTTTACCTAGATATGGAGAGGTCTACATTAATTTAAACTCTAAATAAGAGTAGTTCAGTTTATATCCTTGGAAGTTCTAACTGAATGTTAACCAGATATATATTATGGGACATAGCAATATTCATGCTTGGAGAACAAAACAAAGGTCAAATAACCCAAGGACTAGAAATATTGGCAACAATCTGCCTGGTTTTAAGACTCACACTTATAAATAATTAGAGAGATGGTAAGGTATTATACAAACCATATGGGTTTGAGATCAGTTCTAGGTACAAACACTGGCTCTACCACTTGCCATACAATGCTGGGAAAAGTGCCTCCAAGATTTGGTTTCCTCACTGGTTAAAATGGAGCTCTTGTCTTAGAAAGGCATAATAGCATTTCATTATAATAGTGCATATAAGTGAGACCTTGCACTTGCCTCAGTGATGTAGGTATATGTAATCAATGAACTATGAAAAACTATTATTAGATTCTGAAATAGATTCTGAAAAGAAAGAGCTAGATGTTTAAGGTAATGAGTTTTATGCTTACAGAAAAGGCATAAAAGTTTAAAGTCATATAAAGATTAATATTTAATTACATCAATGAAAACATTAAAATACATTTACAAACATTGATTGATGCACTCACATGTCAACATGTGCCATGCTTTAGTATCTTATGGCATTAATAAAAGTATGGTAGAACAAGAAGTATGGAACTATCAGAATAAAATGGGAACAATGGATATAATCACCTGTGCTCAGCTTTTGCATGGAACAGCTTGTTTTACACAACCTAATGGTATGAAATGATTTTAGTTTTTCCAGTATACATCTCTTATTTAGGAAGAAAAATTTAAAGAGTAAGCTTAAGCGAGAACCAGAGAGAACAGTCTCATCAGTTTGGAGGTAATGTGTCTTTTTCTTTTAACAATGATAGATCTCCAAGTTCTTGTTCAGGTTTTTAAGTGGCCATATTTTCCCTTGGGAGAAAGGAGAAAATGAGAAAAAGAGGAAGGGGGGTGGTGGAGGGAAAGAAGTAGAAGAGAAGGAAAAAAGGAGAGAAGAAGAGGAGGAAAAGTAGGGAAGGGGGAATAGGAGGAACTGGAGAGAGGGAAAAGAAAAGGAAAAGAAGTGGGGAGGTGAATGGAACTATATTTTCTATTTGTATTTTGGACATAAAATGGACATATCAATACCCCTCCAACACAACATATATACACACACACAGAGGCATCACTGAGGAAGTTATTGAATTGGAATAGCCTATAATTTACTGACAGGTTTTTATAATGTTCTTACCTTTTCAAGTATAATTTGAACTTGTTTCTAAACTATTATCATTAAGTTTTCAGATTTGATTACAAAGGTAGCATATCAAAGTTTTCCAAGTTTTATAAACAAGAGGTACAGGTGCCAATATTTCTAAAACAATTTCCTTCTTTGTTTACTGGTCTCCATTGTTTAACTTAATGAATTACACAATTATTAGTGTTATGAGTTCAAGTATAAAAATTTGCTTGGCACATAGTAATGTTATGTTTTCAATTACTGTATTACTGCTATTGATTTTATAAATAAATACAGTGATACCATTTTATAACATAGTAGTGTTTGGATTTGAAGGGCAAATCAGTAGCTATGCTATAAGTCAACATACTGTATTTCACTAAGTTTTTATTTTCCAAACTTAGATTTAGAGATCACTGTC
Organism: Microcebus murinus; assembly: GCF_040939455.1. Taxonomy (NCBI): domain Eukaryota; kingdom Metazoa; phylum Chordata; class Mammalia; order Primates; family Cheirogaleidae; genus Microcebus; species Microcebus murinus. The sequence continues at coordinate 156,367,176 of NC_134104.1, read as the reverse complement.
TGTGCTATGGTATACCTGAATTCATGTTACATACTATTATACAAACAGTCTGTAGTGTGTGCCAGGCAACCCTATTAATAGTCATGAGAGAGTTTAATAAAACAAACTAGGATACAATGTTGTTGCTTCAAAAAGGTCACAAATAACCAATTTAGGATTGTTCTCTTTTCTACTAATGAACACTTCCTCTTTCTTGATTTGTTCTTCCACTTTGCAGGAGCATAATCTCAAGTCCATTTTTAAGAAAGGGGCCATGAGAGGTAACTTATATGCATCTTTAAATACTGAAAAATAGCTTCATTTGGCCCTCACACTTAGTTTGGTTGTTTATAAAATTCTGACAAATTATTTCCTCACAGAACTCTGAAGATATTAATTATCTTCTAGCATCCAGTGTTAATGATAAAACTTCTCAGGCCAGTGTGATTCTTATTCTTTTATAAGAGGACCTGTTTTTCTGTCTGAAAACTTTTAAGGATTTTCTCTTCATCCCTGGCATACTGAAATATCTTAATGTGTCTGTGATTTTTTTTGTTTTGTTTTGGTTTTTTCCCATTAATTATCCTAAGTATTGGGTGGGCCCTTTCAATCCTAATATTCTTGTTCTTTGGCTCAAATTCTGTACTATTTCCTTTGTTCTTTTTCTGGAAAGTATAATGTCTGATATTAGACTTTCCTGGATTGAGCTTCTCAATTAAACATCTCTCCTCAACTATTTCCTTTTTGTTTTATTTTCTTGGAGATTACATAGAATTTTTCTCTTTCTAAATGTTTTATCTTGGAAGTCACATTCTCCATTCCTTTTTCATGGCATCTTATTCTACATAATGGATCTTCTTGATTTTCTTTGAGGATATTAGAGGGCTTTCTTTTGTTTTGTTTTAAAGTTCTCTATAAATCTCAATTATCTCTGGGGACACGTTATTTCCTCTGGGCCCAGGCAGTTTGTTTATCCTGACTTCCCTCCTCCCTGTGGAAGGGTTTCTTTAAACAACCTGGTGATACTTGATTGTCCATTCAGATTTAAAAGGCAGGAAAGAAAATGTAGGGTGTTTTCTATACCTGACTGGCAACTTTCCCTTCTGGTAAGTGGGAGGAATCTGATCATTATACTTTAAAACTCTTAAACGCCAGAATGTGCACGGTTTTACAATAAGGTTCCAGTTTACATTCCTATTTCCCAGTTTTCCTCCAGCTGGTTTTTGTATTTGTTTATCTGAAGGGGAAACACCTGGCCAAGATTTTGGCTCATTGATTGGGGTGAATTATTTCTCATACACACTTTTAAGCCAAGCCCCCTTTTAAGCTCCAAGGCCTATTCTTCAAAGTAAAGTATCAAAAGGATGGAAAAAGTGCTCAACATCCCTAATCATTAGGGAAATGCAATGTGGAGAGATAAGAACACTCTTACACTGCTGGTGGGACTGCAAATTAGTACAACCTCTATGGAAAAGAATTTGGAGATACCTCAAAGAGCTAAACATAGAAATACCATTTGATCCAGTAATAACACCACTAGGCGTCTCTACCCAAGAAAACAAAAGACATTGTATAATACAGACATCTGCTCTCAAATGTTTATGGCAGCACAATTCACCATTGCAAGGATGTAGAAATAACCCAAGTGCCCTTCAATCCATGAGTGGATTAATAAAATATGGTATATATATATACAATGAAATACTATTCAATTATAAAAACAATGGTGATCTAGCACCTCTTATATTATCCTGGATGGACCTTGAGACCATCCTCTGAAGTGAGGTATCACAAGGATGGAATAATAATACTCGCCATCAAATTGGCACTAACTAATCAACACTAAGGTGCTCACATGGTAGTAATATTCATTGGGGGTTGTGGGGTGGGGATGGCTAAACTCACAACTAATGGATGTGGTCAGCATTGTATGGGGGAAGGGCATGCTTCTAATCCCGGCTTGGGTGAGGCAAAGTGATAACATGTAACCAAAATGTTTGTACCCCCATAATATCCTGAAATAAAAAGAAGAAGAAGAAGAAGAAAAAGAAAAGCACCACAGGTACTCATCACTAAATTGGTACTAACTGATCAACACTTAAGTGTACATATGGAAGTAACATTCACTGGGGATCGGGCAGGTGGGAGAGGGGAGAAGGGGATGGGTAAATTCACACCTAATGGGTGCAGTGCGCACTGTCTGGGAGATGGGCATGCTTGTAGCTCTGACTTTGGCAATGCAAAGGCAATATATGTAACCAAAGTATTTGTACCTCCGTAATATTCTGAAATTTAAAAATAAATTTAAAAAAAGCAAATAAAACGATTTAGGGTGGAAAATATAACCCAGTGCAGATCATATTGATTATTATTCCTAGTTTTTAAAAATGTATATTCATTCTTGATTATATGCTACTCTGCTACCCTTTGTGAAAATTTTTGTTAATTTTATTATGTTCATTAATAAAATTATGTAATTTAAGAGAATGTCATTGTTTCAGGAGATGTATGCTGAAATAATTTGGGTGTGAAGAAGTGGCATTGTATTTGCAACTTGTTTTCAAATAGTTCAGCAGAAAATAAGTACATACATATGCATACATAAATGACAAAAAAATGGCAAAATTAATTGAATATACTTTTCCTTTTATATAAAAACGTTTTGAGGTACTACTGAACAATTTATAATTTTCAGCCACTTTCAGTTTTTCTCCACAGTTTTATAAAAATTTGGGAAAATAAATGTGAACTGCAGAAGAGAGTAGACTTGATATTAGCTGTGAAGGATGGGGCAGGATTAAGCTAAATAGAAAGGAACAGTAAGAGTGTTCCAGCTTGGAAAACAAACAATACACCCCTAAATAAATAAATAAAGCAAGCAAGCAAGCTCCATGGCCTATTCTTACCCTCCATGATTCAAGGAGGTACAGGGCAAACTGGCTCCATCCTGAACTAAGGTTTCTCCACACTGGTTTCCTCCACATACACTAGGCTGCTTCTGTCATTAATCTTCCATCTACTTTCTACCTTCCAAAATTGGGTTCATAAATCTCATTTATGAGGGGTTCCATTCTTTTTGTTTTCTATCCTTTCAAAGATGTCTTAAAAGGATAAGGAGCTAAAGACATCTTTAAATATACATAAAGTATATGTATATCTTAAATAGGAGGCAACCTGGTTAATTCAAAGTTCAAAGGGTGCAATTTTAAGGGAACGAGAAAAAAGCACCTGAGATTAATATCAGTTATTAAATCTAGGAAGAAATCAATCTGAATACTATCTATCCTAACTTCCCCTGCCAGAGTCTTAGAATTTTACTTATACAGCAACAGAAAAACATCATACCTACTGTATAAATGCAGAACTATTACTGAATGACAAGGTAGTTAAGAATATTCTGAAGTACAAATGGAGACAGTTCTCATTTGTAGATTATGCTTATTCAGATTCACTGTATACCTATGAAATGTAAAGGACACCAAATTCACATTTTTAAAAAGCACTGATTATGAGGAGGTCTAGAATCAAGAAACTGAGCTGAAAGAAGCCCCAGAGGATTATTTAATTACAATTCTTTAATTCTTATTTTCCAGAAATGAAAATGGAGGGTGAGTTTCAGTGACTAGAACAAGTGTCCTTTGCTAACTAAAAGAAACAACTGCTCTAACAAAAATGATAAAAGCTTAGTGGAGAATATACCATTGTCTTTTAATAATTAAAGAGAAGCTTTGTATAGGTGCAAACTCTATGAGGAAAGAATTATCATAAATGAAACTGAGAGATGCCTAAATATTCATACTTACTCATTACCCCAGTCCAGGCGCACGGTGATGTGCCGCTTAACCTCCCGCACCTGGTCCTGAGTCAGATGACCAGATAGTAGCTGCCTTCGCAGGTCAATTAGTTCATTCATCACATGGCGTAGTTTGTAGAAAAGATCTACTTTGTGTTTCTTGAAAGGGCATTTTTGGTGTTGGGTGAAATACAAAAGGAATATGGAAAGGGAAATAAAAGAAAAGAAAGAGTTAAACTGTGAAAAGTGCTCATTTCTCTGAATCACTAAGGCAATTTGTAAAAAGGAGCTTATTTTAAAATCTTAAAGTCTTTAGTTCCTACTGTCTAAAAATCGCTACATAGTGACATCTAACAAAGAAACAACTGATCTGGATCATGCAAAAATGCCATTTATCTCTACTCCATCCTGGACTATTCATTTTCTAGTAAATCAAAGTTACTAAACTGTGTCAGAACAGAAAGTTATATAGGAGCCCACAGCTGTTTTCTCTGACAGAAGCTTCAATGCACATAACAGCAAAGATTTCAACCATCCAGCAACATCTCTGGTTTCTCAAGTTGAGAAAGGAAGAAGGAGAATCATCTGGCCTATATTGAACCAGCTAAAGTTTCAATATAAAGCCACAGTCTGTGATGAGAAATTCACTCTTAGTTTCTAGGCCTCATCTAACTTTCTAATTAGCTTTTCTAAAAAGTTTGTGCCCCCAGTGTCATAGATTTCTAGTCTTTTCAGTTTAATAAAAAAGTGTTATCTGTTTAAGAGTTAAATGGAAATATCTTAATGAACTTAATTATGCACATTATAGTGGTTTTTAACTTAGAAAAAAAAGTGTAAGTGCCCGGAGAGTAGATGCTTCAGAAATGAGATGTACATAAAATACATAAATTTAGGAACTCAAGTCCTATTTGCTCACAAGTGAAATCTTGATTTTAGAATAGTTTTCTGTCTGTTATAAAGGAGTATATGTAATTTTGTATCATAATTAAAATTCTTGGAATGTAACCTATTTATAAATAATGCCTTTAAAGGCAGACCAACATGCACAAGAGGCAAATACCTATGTGGAATTTACTCTAAGAAAAAGTCTGTCAAAATAAACTTGAGTCAGATGGTGTCAATAAAATTAACTACATAGCAAATTACAAAACAGTAGAGTCAGCTAGTGTTTTTAGATGCCAGTGATCTTAGGAATAAAATGTTCAGAACATGATACTACTCAAATCACCAAATGGAACAGGAGATTTTTAAAGGTGCATCTTAGAGAAATTATTTTTAATTAGAAGACCTGAGGAATCATGCATTCTAATTACATCAAATAACTTATCCTTTCTTCAGATGATGAACAGATAAAGAAAAGCTAAACACCTTGATAGTACATAATGTTGGCAAAAGGGCAGAACTCACAAATTCCTGCCAGCTCAAAAAGCAGCAAGACCTAAACAAACTGCATCATCTGGAAAATGAGAATCTTGAAGATAAGCAACATAGGCAATGTGATATGTGCTTCCAACATATGCATTTCTTATTGATAAAACAAAGCCACCTAAGTTCAAAAAAGAAAGCTGAATTATTTTCCTATCAAAGCATACACAACAGTTCATTGCATGCATGTATATACAAGCATTCACTCATTCACCCAATTAGCAAATGCTTATGGAGCACCTGCTAAGTTCTATCACTTTGTTGTGATCAAAAGTCACTGCTGCAAATTATGGTGTGTGTGTGTGTGTGTGTGTGTGTGTGTGTGTGTATAGATAGTAATAGATATGTGTGTCTGTGTGCATTAAAAAAACAAAACCAAAAGTCTTCTTTCATGGCACTTTTGTTCTAGAGAGCAGAAACAGACAATAAACAAATAAATAATTAGCAGTAGTGACAAGTTCTAACAAGAAAAATTAAAGCAGAATAGGGACAGTGAGTGGCCAAGAGTGGGCTGGCTCAGGTGTGGGGAAAGGTACTTCAGATAGTGGTCAAGGAAAGACTTCTTTGGGAGCTGAATTTTGAGTATATCCCTGAATGAAGTAAGGTGGCAGCATTTAAATAAAACTGGGGAAGTTTTCCAGCCATAAGAAACAAGAGCAAAGGCCTTGATATAGGAGTGAACTTGGCATGTTCAGGAAGAACAGGGAGGTCAAGTGTGCCTAGAGCAAAGTGAAGAAGGGGAAGATTGGTGATGATGCAAACAGAGAGACACCAGGGACCAGATTAAACAGTGACCTTGTAAACCATGCTAAGGGCTCTGGCTTTTACTCTGAACAAGATGGGAAGTCACTGGAGATTTGGCGAAGTGATATGAATGACTTTAAGTCTTGAAAGCATCACTCTGAGTGTTCTGTTGAAGATAAACCATAAAAAGGCAATGAAGAAATGCAGGGTTTCCAAGCACAAGCCTATTTAGCTCAACAATTGACATGATGATGGTTGCTTGGATAAAGGTAAGATGCTGATATTGGAAAGGGCTTGGAATTTTGACTTGTGTAGGTAGAGGTGCTAGGATCTGCTGATAGAGTGACTGTGGGATACAAATGTAATAAAGAATTACTCATTTTTTATGGCCTGGAAAGTACGTCTGGATGAAGAAAACCAAGTTCAATTTTGGACATGCTAAGGCTAACATCAAATTCCAACATTTACAGGTCAGAAAAGTGAAGAGTATCTACCAGAGGAAACTAAGAAGGAGTAAGGTAAGAAAACAACAGGAGGAGGATTTGGTATCACAAAAGCCACATGAAAAATGGATTTTAAGAAGGACTTTGTCAAATGTATTGAGAGGTTAAATAAATATGGACTAAGAATTGGCCAGGAGATTGGACATTGTGGTGGCCATCACTAACCTGTACAGGAGCAGTTTTGATAAAATGGTTAGAGTGAGTTCAAGAAAGAACATGGGAGGAAGAAGTGGAGAAAGAGTACAGACATGTCTTTTCAAGAATTTCCAGTAAACAGAAGCAGAGAAATGGGGTAGCAGAATGGGGTTGTGTAGTCAAGGGAAGTTTTTTTTTTAAATGGGACAAAATTTCAGGCTATTTATTTGTATGTTGGCGGAAATGATCTAGTAGAGAGGAAGATTTGATGATGTAGGTATTAAATCCTTGAATATCCATAACAAGATAGGTCCCAGCACAAAAGGAGAGGATTGGGTTTAGATAAAAGGCTGGATGCTTTATATATTGTCACAAAGAGGAAAGGCAGAGAACAAGGGTAATGACAAAGATAGTTGGGAGATTTGGTGACAGGACAGCTAAGTTTTTACTCTGATTGCTTTATTCTCAGAGAAATAAAAAGATTATCAGCTGAGAGTGAGGAGAGTGAGAGGAGATGTTTGAGAACAGAGGAAATATAAAACAGTTTCTTAGGGAGTGGTAACTGGAATTGATAGAGGAAAGGTACTAGTAGTTCAATTGCTAGATAGTTTTAACATTTGTGATCTCTAATTAAAAGTGAGGTGGGTTTTTTCTCATCAAGTATAATGAAGTATACTGATATTGAAGCATAATATACATGTATGTATGTGTTATGGTCCAAATGTTTGTGTCCCCCCAAAATTCGTATGTTGAAATCCTAACCTTAAGGCATGGTATTAGGAAGTGAGGCTTTTTGGGAGATGATTAGGTCATAAGGGCAGAGCCCCTATGAATGGGATTAGTGCCCATATAAAACAGGCCCAAGGGAGTTCATTCACCTCTTTTACCACATAAGGCCAACTGAGAAAGTGCCAATTATGAGGAAGTAGACCCTTGCAAATCACTGAATCTGTCAGTTTCTTAATCTTGAATTTCTCAGCCTCTAGGTAGGACTGTGAGAAATAAATTTCTGTTGTTAATAAACTGCACAATTTATGAAATTTTGTTATGACAGCCCCAAGGAACTAAGACAGTATGTATCACTATATATGTGTATATTTATGCATATGCATATACAAACACATATTATATATACACAATACACATATATAATATGCCATATAAACATGCATACACAAATACAATATCTATACAAGAACACATTAATATGTTTTAAGGCATTATACACAGTTATTTACTTTTTAAATCAGGAGTTTCACAGACAATATTTTCCAAAGGTAACAACAATATCTCCCATGCCAAGTACTCTTTTGCAATAATGTGATTTTGACACTCCTCCAGCATAAGGTGGGTCTATTTATCCATACCCTTAAATCTGGGCAGGCCCTGAGATTGCTCTAACCAACAGAACATGACAGCATTAAACTAGGCCAGTTATTAGTTATTAACTATCCTGGATGTTTCTGCTTCTTGCATTTTAGAATGCATGTTCTCTTGGGGTGGGAGGGGGTGTTCCCTATCAGAATACAGCTGCCATGCTGTCAAAAGCCCAAGCTACCTAATGAGGCCACAAGCTGGCATTCTAGTAAGCAGTCCCAACTGTATGAGTTAACAATCTTGGATGCCTAGCCCAGTTTTCAGAGGACTATTGCCCCTACCAATATCAGAATGCAACACAATGAGAAACCCTTAGTGAAAACTGCTCAAATTAGCTCATTCTGTCCAGAAAAGAATGAAAGATAATAGTTGTTTCAAGCCACTGAACTATGGGTGGCTTGTAATGTAGGTAATTGAAACAATTATACAATATTTTTTCAATAGAAAATCAGTTATTGTTTCTAACTAGAAAAAGATGGAAATACTCTACACCTATTGTATAAAGATGCACTAAGAATGAACTGGATCATATAATCAATCAGAAAGTAGCACTGTTACTATAATGAATGTTATTACAATTTTTTTCTAGGCCAATCTAATGACCTCTTTGATCAGAGGCCCTACCATTGAGGTACCACCAATATTGCTCTGATACCATGCTGCACCCTTGGGTTTATTAGCAGAAACGAGCATAAACCACTCAAGGTGATCAATCCGGGCAACTAGCGCAAGAGCACACAATTCACGTAGAATTGTTCTATGCCACAAGATACATGAATACCTCATTCAGGATAAACAATCATTTTCTACTTAGAGACCTGCTTTTTAGTGGATTTAAATAACAGTATTATTAGGTGGGTATTACAAATTGTGTTTTCTGGCACAACCATCCCTAGTTTCTGTGACTGCTAAAATAAAAGCAGGAAAATTCCACAAGGAAAAGGAGGAGCCAGAGGAGAAGAGGACGAGAAATCTGTAGCTCATTTCAGCAACACTTCCAGTCTCTCCAAAAGCTCTATTGACAAATATTTGTCAAGATCAGTCAGTCACAGAGTATTTAGAAGGCATACTGAAGAGTCAGCAGAAACTATAAATTTAGAATGATTAAACTACTTAGCAACCACATGCCAAGTAGCATTTGCCTGATCATTGTGAAACATGGAACACTGCAGAAAAAAAAAAATACAGTGAGTTTTAATGCTCCTGTTTTAAAAATAGCTTTTACTTAACTATTTTTAACCCAATGTGGAAAGGAAGGTTGTGCCACAATAATGCCTCTGACTCAAAAAAATGAGCAACTTGTAGGCTATTCATCAGAAAGTATGTTACACCTTTATTTTAAAACTACATATGCCTAAAGACTTATATACACTAATATAGGATTATTGAAGTCCAACTGAAAGAAAATTACAACAGATATACAACTCCCTTCAAAGAAAATAAATATTCTGTCATGAGTAATAAAAACTTTACATGAAAATCAATTTAATGAAAGATAAGCATTGCACTAAATTTCAAATTGTTACAGCAATATTACCAGATTTTCCCCATTTTCTCTTTTCTTTTTGAACATTCCTTTATTTATATACATAATTAGATGGTTTATTTTCTCACTTTCTTTTTAAACAAAGTAACCATTACGAACTTGAGTCTGTTTATTCAAAACTGTCCAGTATTTTTTCCCATTACTACTAATAATGAAGTCTCTTATCATGTAAAAACCTCTAATCCTATTCTAAATGTTTTGTTATATTTCAAAATTCATCCCAATATAATGTAAAAATTTCTAAACTGCACTACTCGCAACCCTCATAATCTTTATGCCCAAAATATCTTTAAACCCAGGAATTTAAACTTTCATTTTAAGTTGTTGAAAAACATAGTTAGCAACTGAGTACAAAAGACAGAAATTTCAGTGAAATGAAAAAATACATAAATCAAAGCTATTTTATGCTGATTTTCAAGCGCATATTTGCAACAAATAAAAATACAAATAAGCAATGTGGACTTTTTCTGTTTACTAATATGGGGAAGTGCCTGTACAATTTATTTCCTTGGCATACATATCTACTCCTTCCTCCATCTTTTAAGGACCAGGATGCAAACCTCACTTCACCCCCAATCCAAACATGTCCTCCCTTAGACTTGATAGCCTAAATAACAGTCTTATAGATTGAATCTTCTCTTACAACACAAATATTTACAGGAAAGGTAAGACTTTTGAAAGTCTATCTTAGTTTAAGAAAGCTAATCATATCCTAGCCCTTAGAGCAGATCTTGATAAAAGATTAAAGTCAAAGGTAGAAAAATATTAGTGATATGAAAAAATGGAGGCTGTAGGTGTTGAAGGTAAGGATACCCATTCAGTTGGGTTGTTGTTTTTTGAGACAGGGTCTTGCTATGATGCCCAGGCTGGTCTCAAAATGCTGGGCCTAAGGGATCCTGCTGCCTCAGCATGCCAAGTAGCTGTAGCTGGGACTACAGGCATGGACTACAGGAGCCACCCTACCCAGCTTACCCACTCACAACTCTGAAAACGGTAGACTTACCTAACAATGGGCAGTGAACAGCTGAGGCATTCTCAGGCTCACAGTTGGCCCTTCTACACAAGACAAAACACGCCTCTACTTAAAGGCAGTCCTTAATTTGTAGGCATCTTTTCTTAGATAGGAAGACCAACAGAACATCAACCTCAATCTTTCCCATGTACAATTACCTCCTCCCCTAAATGTTAAAGATAAAAGCTGGAAAGTAGATGACTTGTCAGAGAATAGAAAACCAAAAACTAAGCCATGGAATGGGGGGAACATAAGTGGGGAGGGTGGGGAGAAATCAATAAGCAAGCAAGCCCATATATCTGTAGAAAGGCTCTAGAATTAGAGGTACCAGGAACCTCTGAAAATGTGTATGTGTGTGCATGTGTGGGTGTGGTGGGTTTGAAGGGTGTCCATGGGGAACAGAAAAAGAAGAATTAGTTAAATGTCTCTAAAAAGGCTGTAAGATCTTCAGATCACCATCCTAATCCCATCCTGCCAGATGATTAGCTTTCTCTACCTGATAGCTACTCTCTCCAGAGGTTAAATCAGAGTCTCTACATTGGGGTGTACCTGAGCTGAGGATAGGGGTATCATGTTAGAAACTGAAAACTTAGTAAAAGACTATGTAGTAAATAGTATTACTGTACCACCCCCGGTGCCTCTTCCACACTGAGCTCCTGAAATATTAACAGCCAGGCTTACACCTTCCTATGAAGGAGAATGGACGATTCCTCATTAGGAAAACTCAGCCCAGGGGAAAGATCTAGAAATACTAACAGTTGCTCTACTTCTTTCATGAAAAGCCAGGCCCTCTTCAGATCATTCTACAGTAATATCCACCAATAAATACTAGCCCTACTCACAAGGCTTTCTATTAACATTTTAATGCTTTATTCTTAAATATGAATGGATAAAGAACACCATATAATAAGGAAAGCTTCCAACATGAACAAAAGAGACCAAAGAAACCAGAAAAATGCAAACTGGAGGAAAAAGACATAATGCCAGGAGTAAAAGAACATTTCAAAGGAATAATAAGGGTATAATAAAGGGGGAAACCCCCAGAAACACAAAAGGGCACTGTAAGTTAAAAACAGGATAGCTATAATTTGTTTTTCTTTTTTTTTTAATTTATTTCGGCATACTATGGGGGTACAGATTTTAGGGTTTCAATAAATGCCCCTCCTCCCCACAAGTCTGAGTTTCCAGCATGACCATCCCCCAGATGGTGCACATCTCACTCATCATGTATGTATATACCCACCCCTCTCCCCCCTCCCCCTGCCCAATACCCTATTACTGTAGTACCTATGTGTCCACTTAGGTGCTAGGATAGCTATAATTTAAAACAAAGAATAGCAAACTGATGAAACAAAAAGATGAGAAATTCTGCCAGAAAACAGAACAAAAAGGCAATGCAGGCTAGGCACAGAAGCTCATGCCTGTAATCCCAGCACTTTGGGAAGCCAAAGCATGAGGATCATATGAGGCCACAAGTTTGAGACTAGCCTAGGCAACATTTTGAGAGAGTCTGTCTCTACAAAACAAAACAAAACAAAACAAAACAAAACAAAACAAAACAAAAATATCAGCTAGGTGTGGTGGCATGCACCTGTAGTCCCAGCTATTTGAGAGGCTGGGGTGGAAGGATCACTTGAGTCCAGGAGTTTGAAAGTCTGAGGCTACAGTGAGCTATAATTGTGCCACTACACTCCAGCCTGGGAATCAGAGTACATCAGTGTCTGTCTGTCTGTCTGTCTGCCTGCCTATCTCTCTCTCTCTCAAAAAAAAAATGCAATATAATGGGAAGAAAATTAGTGAATCATTCTAACCCTAACAAAGCCCTAACAAAGGAATTCGAGGAAAAAAGAACTGTTAAAAGAAAGAGGAGGAAACTGTCAAAACCCTAATATCAAAAAAATGTACCAGAACTAAAAGAAATGAGTTTCCAGTAGAAATAGATAGATGACTAGCCAACTTAATTAATGAAAAAAATACAACTAAGGCACATCACTGTAAAATTTCAGAACACTGGGGACAAAGAGATGATTCTACATTCTCACTGGAAAACAACTTGTCAATAAAAGGTCAGGAACTAGAAGGACACTGGGACATGACATGACATGACAGGAATATTTTAACAACACTGGAAGTTAGAAAATAATGAACTAATGCTTTCAAAAATCTCTATCTTATTTGTAAAAAAGAATTTTATACCCAACCAAACTATCATTCAAAGCTAAGGGTAACCTAAATACATTTTAAGTAGGTAAGATCTAAAAAAGAAAATTTCCCCATAACTATTTCAAAATAAAAAGTTTTAAAAATTGGGGAAAAAAAGAAAATGTCTCCCACTTTTCTCAGGAAATTAAGAATTAAAGTGACAGTGATTTAACCTAAGAGACAAAAGGGACCTAGTAGAGAAGCAAAGAATTCTCAGGCCAGATTAACAAAGGATGTGGCAAGGCTCCATACAGCCTGTAACTGAGAAAAAAAAATTAAACTGATAAAATACCTAAAGAGTTTGAACATACTCAAAGAAGATTTTTATTTATGCCGGAAAACTGAAACACTGGAAACAGAAGAAACAAAATAAAAAGGAGAAACAAACAAGTATTAACTATAAGAAAAACAGAGTTACTCAAGAAAGGAAATACAATCTTAGTTTGTTATACTCAAACGTGGTTACACAGGAATAGTAACAACTGGATATTGAGTCAAAAAATGTATCATGATACCACTAGTTTGGAAGTACTGAAGGTGGGGAAGAGTACATTAGTAGGGATAAGAGACTTTAGAGCTTAACTCTTATCTTCTATAATAAGGAGATCATTAAATGATACCTAAAACAGAAAGAGTCAAGATATACACTAAAGGAATATTTAGAAATATGAAATATCAGGCTGGGCACAGTGGCTCACGCCTGTAATCCTAGCATTCTGAGAGGCCAAGATGGGTGGATTGCTCGAGGTCAGGAGTTCGAAACCAGCCTGAGCAACAGCGAGACCCCATCTTTACTATAAATAGAAAGAAATTAATTGGCCAACTAATATATATAGAAAAAATTAGCCAGGCATGGTGGCACATGCCTGTAGTCTCAGCTACTCAGGAGGCTGAGGCAGGAGGATTGCTTGAGCCCAGGAATTTGAGGTTGCTGTGAGCTAGGCTGCTGCCATGGCACTCACTCTAGCCTGGGCAACAAAGTGAGACCCTGTGAAAGAAAGGAAAGGAAAGGGGAAGGGAAGGGGAAGGGAAGGGGAAGGGAAGGGGAAGGGAAGGGGAAGGGAAGGGAAGGGAAGGGAAAGGGAAGGGAAAGGGGAAGGGGAAGGGGAAGGGGAAGGGGAAGGGGAAGGGGAAAGGGAAGGGGAAGGGAAGGGAAGGGAAGGGAAGGGGAGAAAGATGAAATATCTGAATAGCTAAAAGAGCTAGAAAAAAGGAAGTGGAATAAGAATCAGGAATGGAGAGAGATGGGACTAAGAATTGCTCATTAAATGCCTAGTAGTCCTTAATATATAATTTAAAAATTCATATATATATTAATATTTTTTTACCTTTTTAAAAAATGAAATTGAATAACCCCTACTATAAAAAGCTCTCCTCCATCCCCCACCCTAAATGGGTTGCTATGGGTCACAAAGTTAAGCAGTCTCAATACAGCCTTCACTGCTATTTATTACTTTAAATATTAATAAGTAGAACCAGCCAAATCTACACTAGTACAATGATCCCCTCTCAGAATCAACACAAAAGCTAGGCCATTTATATATTTCCCAGAGTGATGAGAAATGAAACACATTCCACAGCAGAAGAATGCCCTGGAGAAAGCTTTGTCTCTTGACTACAGTGTAGCATCTGTCCATTCACAGCTTTCACACTGGTGACAGGACATACAGGACAGAAATGATACTAGCTGTCCTGTCAACCAAGTCCCATCAGGATCTGAGTAACCCTGCAGCATCAAAGAAAGGGAAAAGGAAGAAGGTGCATATTCGCATCTAAGTTGTCTAGAGATGCATCAGGCTCAGTCCTTTCAAACAAGGCTGAATTCCAAGGGAATCCAGGAATTCCCTAGTGGAGGCATTGCACTGTATTAAATCCTACCTCTGGATTACAAATGGCTCTGTCTTATTTACTGAAAAAAAAAAAAAGCTGGGAACTTCAAACAAGAACACAAACTTGCCCTTATACTTCCCATTTACTCCTCAAGTTCATCACTATCATAAACAATCTGTCTTGTGCTGATCCAGCAGCAAGAAAAAAAAATCATAAAATTTGTCCAGAACATTTCCTGCCTTCCTACTACTGGTCCTTGCTCTGGAGTTTCATAATTTTTTAAGTTAGGGATAATTTATTAAATAGTAATAGTGGGTAAGGGTACTGGCTTTAGAGTCAGAATGCTTGGTTTTCTATCTCAACTCTGCCAACTATAATGCCCTGGGCAAATTTACTAAACAACTTTTGTGCTTCAGTTTCCTGTAAGAGAGAGAAAGGAAAAAAGTCATCTATTAATGGTTATTACAGAGTATAATGCACCTGATACTTAGTGAGGGCTCTGTAAGTGTGACTATTACCATATCACATTCCTTGCCTTCCCTCCAACAGAGCTAGCTTTGGACCTAGCTCCCAAATATCACCAAGTCTTCCAGATGTGCTTCCAAACAATGACCACGGCATCCCCACCAGAACACCACATTTCGCCTTCACCCTCAAGTCTTATCATGTGCACTTCCCTAATAATAATCCTTTTCAACTTCCTACAGGTAACCACAATCTTTATTTGCATCTTTTCTTCCTTTATATTTTCACTTCTTATGTATCTCTTAAAAATTGTTCAGTTTTGTTCATTTTTAAAACTTTTAAATGAAGGAATTCTGTATCTTCCTGATGAAATGAATCTTTATCAAGAATGGGCTACTCTGAATAAGGTAGATAAAAGCTATTTACCATTTTTTTCTTGAAAAATGAGACAAATAAATTAAGCACTACTAAGTCCTAAACCCAAAACCAGTGGGCTACCATCAAACTGCTCAGCATGAAGTATAAAATCAAAAAATTAATAAAAAATAAATGATTTTCAGTTAAGTTATTCTCATTAAAATATATATACAATTATATGTAACCATATGATGCTATATGTGATGGTAAATTTTATGGGTTAATTTGACTGGGCTAAGAAATACCCAGATAACTGGTAACGCATTATTTCTGGGTGCATCTAAAAGACACTGGCATTTGAACCAGTGGGTTCAGTAAAAAAGATCATGTTAATATGGGTAGGTATCATAGAGCCTGTTGAAGACCTGAATAGAATGACAAAGCCGAGAAAGGATGAATTCTCTCTTTCTGCTTGAGCTGAAACATACATCTTTTATATTTATGGTTTCACTTTCCCAGGTTCCAGTTTTCCATTGTCCACTCCAGTCAGAAAACAGGCAAGTACAGTACAATACGATATTTTGAGAAAGAGATTGACCATATTCACATAAATTTTATTACAGTATATTATTATAATTGTTCTATTTTATTAGTTATTGTTCATCTCCTACTGTGCCTTATTTATAAATTAAACTTTATCATAGGTATGTATGTACACTTGCTCCTTGGTATCTGTGGGAGATTAGTTACAGGACCTTTTGCAGATATTAAAATATGTGGGTGCTTAAGTCCCTTATATAAAATGGCATAGTATTTGCATATAACCTACACACATCCTCCTGTATACTTTAAATTTCTATATTACTTATAATATCTGGTGCAATGTAAATGCTATATAAACAGTTGTTATAGTGTATGGTTTTAAATTTGTATTGTTTTTACTGTTCTATGGTTATTTTTAAATTGTTTTTTTCCAAATATTTTCAATCAGTAGTTGCTTGAATTCACAGATGCAGAACCCATGGATACTGAGGGCCAAGTATATACGTCTGTGTAAAAGCATATAAGTATACATAGGGATGGGTACTATCTGTGGTTTCAGGAATCCCTGGGGGGTCTTGGAACATATCCCCTGTGGGTAAGGGAGGACTATTGTACCTATTGGTCATTGGCATATCTCCTTTGGAGAAATGTCTACTTAGTTGTATTGCCCATTTTAAAATTGGATTATTTGTAATTGTCTATTTTTGCTTTTGCTATTGACTTCCAGGAGAGATTGACTTCCAGGAGAGAATATTTTGGATATTAACCCTTTATCAAATATATGATTTCCGATATTTTCTGCCATTACTTATGTTTATTTTTCCATTTTGTTGTTTATTTGCTATGCAGAAGCTTTATACTTTGATATAATTCCATTTCTCTATTTTTGCTTTTGTTGCCCCATCAACAAATCATTGCCAAGGCCAATCAATGTCAAGAAGATTTTTCCCTATGTTTTATTCCAGGACTTACAAGGTTTTAGGTCTTATATGTAAGTCTATAATCCACTCTGAGTTGATTTTTGTGTACCGTACAAGGTCCATTTTCATTCTTCTGCATGCAGAAAACCAGTTTTCCCAGCATCATTTATTTAATGACTGTTGCATATTCTTGGCACCTCTGTCAAAGATCACTCAACCATATATGTGTGGGTTTACTTCTGGACTATCTATTCTGTTCCATTGGTCTACATGTCTGTTTTTTTCCAGTAACACACTGCTTTGATTACAGTAGCTTTGTAATATAGGTCATTAAATATGAAATATGTGATTTTGAATCAAAAGTATAGTTTATTATATCTAAAACAATAAGCAGTGCAATTAATCAAAGTATGCATCTAAACTATCAACACAGTTTTGCCATCTTAACAGTCTGTTGTTTAGGCCTGCAACAAAGAAGCCTGGAGAGCAAGTGGTGATGAAATCGTGAAAGGCGTTTTCCACAGCTTGTTGAGAATTGAGTATTTTTCCTTGCAAGAAGTGGTCCAAAGCCTGGAAGAAGTGGTAGTCAGTTGATGCAAGGTCTGGTGAATATGTAGGATGACAGTTTCCAAATCCAGCTTCTATAGATTGAGCAATGTTGTTTGTTCAACATGTCATTGAACGTTGTCCTGCAAGAGGATTGACCTGTCTGTATTGACCAATCTTGGCTGCTTAATCACAAACATCCTTATCATTTCGTCCATTTGGCTTCAGTAGAAATAGCATCCTCATCATTTCACCCATTTGGTTGCAGTAGACATCTGCTGTAATGGATTGACCAGGTTCCATGAAGCTGTAATGGATAATACCACCACTGGACCACCAGACACCATTAGCTTTGTTTGATGAATATTCAGTTTTGGACTCTATTTTGGTACTTCATTTTTAGCCAACCATCATGTTGAATGATTGCAATTGTCAAAAAGAATCCATTTCTCATCACATATAACAACACAGTGTAGAAATGGTTTGCCTTTATGTCGTGACAGCAAAGAAAAGCAAGCTTCAAGATGATTTCTCTTCTGATGCTCGTTTAATTCAAGCAGAATCCATCTATTCAGCTTCTTTACTTTGCCCATTTGTTCCAAATAGTCCAATATTGTTGGAATAGTAACATCAAACCTTGCTGCTAATACACATGTGGGATGAGATGGATTCACTTTCACTACAGCTTTCAGCTCATTATTGTCCACCTTGGTCTCTGATCACCCATGTGGCACATTTTCAAGATTAAAATCACCAGAATGGAACTTCTCAAACCACTGTGCATTCATTAGCCACATCCTTCTCGAACAGGTCATTGATATTTCGAGCTCTCTGCGCTGCAGTGGTTCCATGATGGAACTCATATTTGAAAATAACACAAATTTTTGACTTATCCAAGGTTTCACAAAAATTGCTCTAAAAAAAAACACTTTGAAAGATAATCACAAGCCAAAACACATTTGAAAGACTGAGGATGTACCTTTTACAATAAAGATAAAACAAGAAGTGTCAAAATGTCAGAGACATCAACTGTCAAACTTAGTACTTAAGGAAATCAGACATTTCATACTTGATAACTTAAAATTTATTTTAAAATCAGGAAATAAAACACCTCAGACTTTGTTCTTCCTGTTCAAAATTACTTTTGGTATTCAGGCTCTTCTATATATGGTTCTGTTTGATTTTCAGAATTTTCTTTTTATTCCTATAAAAACGTTATTTGGGTTTTTGATAGAGAATATCTATCAATATCTGTAGATCACTTTGGGTAGCATGGACATTTTAACAATATTAATTCTTTTAGCCCATGAATATGACATTTTTTTCCATTTGTTGTTGTCTGCTTTAGTTTTTTCCATCGACATTTTATACTTTTCATTGTAGAGATCTTTCACATTTTGGTTAATTTTATTACTAAGTATTGTATTCTTTTTGAAGCCATCGTAAATGGAATTGTTTTCTTAATTTCCTTTTCAGATAGTTCATTGTTGGAACATAGAAATTCAATTGCTTTTTATATGTTGATTTTCTATCCTGTAACTTTACTGAATTTGTTTATTAGTTCTAAGAACTTTTTGGTGGAGTCCTTAGGGCTTTCTACATATGCGATGATGTCATATGAAAATACAGATAATTTTGTTTCTTCCTTTATTTGAATGCCTTTTATTCTTTTTCTTGTCTATTTGTTCTGGCTAGGACTTGCAGTACAGGTTGAGCATCCCTAATCTGAAAATCCATAATGATCCAAAATTCAAAACTTTTTGTGTGCCGACATTATGCCACATGTGAAAAATTCTACCCATGATCCTACACCATGGGGCACAGTCAAAACACTGGTGCACAACATAGTTTATTTAGGGTCTCCAAAAGAAAAAATGTCCTTCTGGACATTTAAAAAAGGCATCCAGCAGAGGATCTACTTGCCTGCTTCTGTTTCTTCTCACCTAAAAGAAATAAAATACAGTGTACAGTAACCTTTTAATCAAAAGACTGCATAGTAGGTTGAGATTGAAAGCCTTCCATTGTTTGCTATTGCGGTTGTTTAACAGCTAATACAGGCATTCTGGTAGTGCTACTGTGCTTAGTTACCCTGAATACACTATTTTTTCACTGTATTAATGGCATGTCACATTTTTTTTACATTAAGTACTTACATGTGAATAAGAAAATTATTGTTTATTGGTAGCATATAAATCCACAGTCGGGAATGATGCTTACAGACTGCCCACATGGGTGGATAAGGTACTGATACCTTTGCTTTCTAATAGTTCAATGTACATAAACTTTGTTTCATGTACATAATTATTATTTAAAATATTATATAAAGTTGCCTTCAGGCTATGTGTGAAGGTTTAAATGAAACATAAAATCTGTGTTGAGACTCAGGTCCGAACCCCAAGATATCTTATTATTTATATGCAAATATTCCAAAGTCCAAAAAATTCTCAAACATTTCTAGTCTCAAGCATTTCAGATAAAGGATACTCAACATGTACTAGGATGAACTGAATTGGCAGATGTTTTTTCTATTGTTCTATTCTATATGCTTTAAGAGTAAGTATCCTTCCTTATCTTGTTGCTGATCTTAAAATAAGAGCTTTCAGCTTTTTACTGTTGAGTATATTAGCTGTGAGGTTTTTTTCATAGCCTTTATTATGCTGACATACATTCATTGTATACTTAAATTTCTTGAAAGTTTTTATGATGAAAGGATGTTGGATTTTGTCAAATGCTTTTCCCGATTCTACTGAGAGGGTCATGTGATTTTATCCTTTATTCTGCCAATGCAGTACAGCACATCAATTAATTTGTATTTTTGCACCCAAGGAATAAATTTTAGTTGGTCATGGTATGTGATATTTCTAATGTGCTGGGTTTTTTTGGTAAATACTGTTAAGAATTTTTTGTCCTTATATTCATCATGGATAGTGGCCTACAGTTTTCTTTTCTTGTGTCTTTGTATGAATTTGGTATGTTGATGATGCTGGCCTCATAAAATGAGTGTGGAAGTGTTTCCTCTTTTTCTATTTTTTTGTAAAAGTTTAATAAGGATTGGATTAATTCTGCTGTAAACATTTGGTAGAGTTCACATGTGAAGCCATCTGCTCACTCAGATTCCCTTTGTTGGGAGATTCTGAACACCGATTAAACCTCCTAATTTGTTATTGGTCTGTTCAGGCATTTTCTTTCTTCTTGATTCAGTCTTGGGAGGTTATTGTTTCTAGTAATTTATCCATTTCCTCTAGGTTGTCAATTTATTGCTGTATAATTATTCATAAGAGTCCCCTATGATCTCTTTTATTTTGGTGGCATCAGTTGTAATGTCTCATCTTCCAGTCCTGATTTTATCTGAGTCTTCTCTATTTTTCTCCTAGTCTAGCTAATGGTTTGAGGATTTTGTTTACCTTTTCAAAATACAAACTTTAGTATTGTTATTTTCTGTTCTATATCTCTGCTCTATTTTTTTAAAATTATTTCCTTCTTTATGCTAACTTCAGGCTAATTTTGTTCTTTTTCTACTATCTTGAGACACAAAGTTTGATTGTTTATTATTGGAGATTTTCTCTTCTAATGTAGATTTTTATCACTATAAAATTCCCTCATCATATTAAGTTTTCTGCGTCCCATAAGTTTTGGTATAGTTTGTTCTCATTTTCATTTCTGTTGAGATACATTCTAATTTCCCTTTTGATTTGCTCTTTGACTCAATGGTTAGAAAAGACTATGTTGTTTGATTTCCATGTATTTGTGAATTTTTATGTTGTCAATTTCTACTCTAATTTCACTATTAGAAAAGATATTTGGAATGATTTCAATCTTCTTAAATATGTTAAGGCTTGTTTTGTGATCCATCCTAGAGATTGCTCCATGTACACCTGAGAATAATACTGATTCTGTTGTTATGGAGTAGAATGTTCTGTAAATGTCAGTTAGGTAATTTGGTCTCTAGTATTGTTCAAGTCTGCCCTCTCACTGATTTTCTCTTGGTTCAGCTATCCATTATTAAAAGTGGGGTACTGGCCGGGCATGGTGGCTCACACCTGTAATCCTCACACTCTGGGAGGCTGAGGTGGGAGGATCATTTGAGCTCAGGAGTCCGGGACCAGCCTGAGCAAGAGGGAGACCTTGTCTCTACTAAAAATAGAAAGAAATTAGCTGGACAACTAAAAATATATAGAAAAAATTAGCTGGGCATGGTGGTGCATGCCTGTAGTCCCAGCTACTCGGAAGGCTAAGGCAGAAGGATTGCTTCAGCCCAGGAGTTTGAGGTTGCTCTGAGCTAGGCTGATGCCATGGCACTGTAGCCCAAGCAACAGAGAGAGACTCTGTCTCAAAAAAGGTGGTGGTGGGGGAAGTACTGAAGTCTCCTACTATTATTGCATTGCTGCCTATTCCTCCCTTCAGATATGTCAATGTTTCCATTATATATTTAGGTGTTCTAATGTTGAGTATATGTGTATTTATAATTGTTAAATTTTCCTGTTGAACTGACCCTTTATTATTAAGCAATGACCTTCTTTGTCTCTCATGATAATGTCTGATGTAAAACCTACTATGTCTGGGAAGATGTCAAATTAGAAGCAGCCCATGAGCGCATTGTTCTCAAGGAGAGGATCAAAAGTTGCAGGTGCATGCCTACCTACACATAGCTTTTCTTGGAAAGAACACTGTAAAACCCCAGAGAAGCAACACGGGACATTCAGAATGAAAGAGAAGGTGATAGGGAGATTCATTCAACAAGATTAAAGGGATCTGTGAGAAGGCATCTACACATGGGGAGGCATCTACATATAGGGAAGATTAGGAGGATAGAGCTCCAGTGTGCCATACTCACCCCACAGCCACTGTGGCCCAAGTTTGAGGGGGCTCCCTTCTCTGTGGCAGACCTCTAACACAGGAGCTCCCAGATACATAAAACCAATTCTACTAGATATTAGCAAAGAGGTAAATAATAGCATCATAACTGCTAGGGACTTTAATACCCCACTATCAGAGCAGGACAGATAATCAAAGCAGAAAATAAATAAAGGAACACTGGATTTAAACAGGACTCTAGTACAAATGGACCTAACACACATTTACAGAACATTCTACCCCCAAACTACTGAATATATATTCTTCTCATCAGCACATGGACATTCTCCAAGACTGATCATATCTTAGGCCACAAAACATGTCTCAACATGGTGAGCATTGTGGAGGGGGAGGGCATACCTCTAACCCTTTTTAGGGAGAGGCAAAAATATAAAATGTAACCAAAATGTCAAAAAACAAAAAACAAAAATGTTTATCGGGTGGGGGCAGGTGGGAGGGGGGAGGAGGGGATGGGTATATACTTACATAATGAACACGATGCGCACCACCTGGAGGTGGACACGCTTGAAATAAAACCAGAAATCAATTCCAAGAGAAACACTCAAATCTACACAGTCATGAAAAATAAACAACGTGCTGCTGATCAATTATTCAGTCAGTGATGAAATTAAGGTGGGAAGAAAAAGATTCCTGGAACTGAATGACAAAAGGAACACAGCTACAAAATCTATAGGATTCAACAAAAGCAGGCCTGAGGGGAAAATTCATAGCCTTAAATGCCTACATCAAAAAGAAAGATCACAAATTAACAACCTAATGTCACATCTTAAGGAACTAGAAAAAGAAGAGCAAACCAAACCTAAAGCCAGGAGAAGAAATGAAATAAAGTCAGAGCAGAACTAAATGAAATGGAAACCAAAAGAAAAAAAAACAAAACCAAGTATCAATGGAACAAAAAGTTGGTTCTTTCAAACAATAAACAAAATTGATAGACCCCTTGCTACATTAAGCAAGGATAGGAGAAAAAGGCCCAAATAAGCACAATTAGAAATAAAAAGGAGATATTACAACTGATGCCACAGAAATAGAAAATATTATCCATGAATACTACAGAAATCTCTATGCACATATGTTTGAAAACGTAGAGGAAACAGACAAAATCCTGGAAATATACAACCTCTCAAACTCATTCAAGAAGACATAACCCTTCTGAAGAGACCAATAATGAGCAGCAAGATTGAAGCAGTAATAAAAAAATCTCCCTGTTTAAAAAAAAAAACAACCCAACCAGATGGATTCACAGCCGAATTATACCAGACCTACAAAGACGAGTTGGTATCCATAGGACAGAAATTATTCCATAACATATAAAAGAAAGGAATCCATCTCAATTCATTCTATAAAGCCAGTATCACTTGATACCAAAGCTAAGAAATGATAAAACAAAAAAAGAAAACTACAGACCAATAATCTTCATGAGTATTAGATGCAAAAATCCTCAATAAAATGCTAGCAAACCAAATTCAACAGCACATCCAAAAAAAAAAAAATTCCACAATGATGAAGAGGGCTTCATCCCATGGCCAAGGATGGTTCAACATCCTTGGTTGAATATGTAAATCTGTATTGATCCATATTGATTATGTAAATCAATAAATGTGATTCACCACATAAACAGAAATAAAAACAAAGATCATATCATCATCTCAATAGATGCAGAAAAAGCATTCTACAAAATCCAGAATCGTTTCATGATGAAAACCCTCCAAAAACTATGCAGAGATAACATATCTCAAGATTATAAAAGCTGTATATGGCAAACCCACAGCCAACATCATACTGAATGGGGAAAAGTTTAAAGCATTCCTCCTAAGAACTGGAACAAGACAAAGGTGCCCACTGTCACCACTTCTATTCAACATAGTACTAGAAGTTCTAGCTACAGCAATCAGGCAAGGAAAAGAAATAAACGGTATCCAAATTGGGTAAGAGGAGGTCAAACTACAGCTTTTTGCTGATGATATGATCTTTTATCTAATAAATCTCTTAGACTCCACAAAAAGATTCCTGGCATGGATAAATAAATTCATCAAAGTCTAATGTTACAAAATCAATGTATGCAAATCAGCATTTGTATATATCACTAACAGTCAAGCTGAGAGTCAAATCAAAGACTCACTATCCTTTCATGATACGAACGCTTAAGAAAATAGGCATAGAAGGGACATACCTAAAAATGATACAAGCCATATACGACAGACCCATAGCCAACATCATACTGAATGGGGAAAAATTGAAATCATTCCCACTTAGAACTGCTGCCCACTATCTCCACTTCTATTCAACAGAACAGAGGGCTTAGAAGCCTTAGAAGGATGGCCACTATCTCCACTTCTGTTCAACATAGTGCTGGAAGTCCTGGCTACAGCAATCAGACAGGAAAATGGAATTAAAGGTATCCAAATAGGGGCAGAAGAGATCAAACTTTCACTGTTTGCTGATGATATGATATTATATCTAGAAAACCCCAAAGATTCAACCAAGAAACTCCTAGAACTGATAAATGAATTTAGTAAAGTCTCAGGATACAAAATCAATACACAGAAATCAGAGGCATTCATATACCCCAACAACAATCTAATTGAGAACCAAATCAAAGACTCAATTCCCTTCACAATAGCAACAAAGAAATTAAACTACCTAGGAATATACTTAACCAAGGAGATAAAAGACCTCTACAGGGAGAACTATGAAACACTGAGGAAGGAAATAGCAGAGTATGTAAACAGACAGAAATCCATACCATGCACGTGGATCGGCACACTCAACATCATTAAAATGTCTATACTACCCAAACTGATCTACAGATTCAATGCAATACCTATTAAAATCCCATCAGCATTCTTCACAGATATAGAAAAAACAATTTTACGCTTCGTATGGAACCAAAGAAGACCCCGAATATCAAAAGCAATTCTAGGCAACAAAAACAAAATGGGAGGCATTAATATGCCAGATATCAAACTATACTACAAAGCTGTAGTAATTAAATCAACATGGTATTGGCACAAAAATAGGAATATTGACCAGTGGAACAGATGTGAGAATCCTGATATAAAACCATCCTCATATGGCCATCTAATCTTTGACAAAGCAGACAATAACATACGCTGGGGAAAAGAATCCCTTTTCAATAAATGGTGCTGGGAAAACTGGATAGCCACCTGTAGAAGGCTAAAACAGGACCAACACCTTTCACCTCTCACAAAAATCAACTCACGCTGGATAACAGACTTAAACCTAAGGTATGAAACTATTAGAATTCTAGAGGAAAAGGTTGGAAACACTCTCCTAGACATTGGCCTAGGCAAAGAGTTTATGAAGAAGTCCCCAAAGGCAATCACAGCAGCAACAAAAATAAATAAATGGGACATGATCAAACTGAAAAGCTTCTGCACAGCCAAAGAAACAGTCATGAAAGTAAACAGACAACCAACAGAATAGGAGAAAATTTTTGCATCCTACGCATCCAATAAGGGACTGATAACTAGAATATACTTAGAACTCATGAAAATCAGCAAGAAAAAATCAAATAACCCTATTAAAAGGTGGGCAAAGGACTTGAACAGAAACTTTTCTAAAGAAGACAGAATAATGGCCAACAAACATATGAAAAAATGCTCAACATCTCTAATCATCAGGGAAATGCAAATCAAAACCACAATGAGATATCACTTAACTCCAGTGAGAATGGCCTTTATCAAAATGTCTCCAAACAATAAATGCTGGTGTGGATGCGGAGACAGAGGAACACTCCTACACTGCTGGTGGGACTGCAAACTAGTTCAACCTCTGTGGAAAGCAATATGGAGATACCTTAAAGCGATACAAGTGAATCTACCATTTGATCCAGCAATCCCATTGCTGGGCATCTACCCAAAAGATCCAATGACACTCTACAAAAAAGACACCTGCACTCAAATGTTCATAGCAGCACAATTCATAATTGCAAGGCTGTGGAAACAGCCCAAGTGCCCATCAATCCAAGAATGGATTAATAAAATGTGGTATATGTATACCATGGAGTACTATTCAGCTCTAAGAAACAACGATGATATAGCACATCTTATATTTTCCTGGTTAGAGCTGGAACGCATACTATTAAGTGAATTTTCCCAAGAATGGAAAAACAAACACCACATATACTCACCAGCAAATTTGTATTAACTGAGCAGCACCTAAGTGGGCACATAGGTACTACAGTAATAGGGTATTGGGCAGGTGGGAGGGGGAGGGGGCGGGTATATACATATATAATGAGTGAGATGTGCACCATCTGGGGGATGGTCATGTTGGAGATTCAGACTTATGGGGGGACTGGGGGAATAGGCATTTATTGAAACCTTAAAATATGTACCCCCATAATATGCTGGAATAAAAAAAATAATGACAAAAAAAAAAGACTTACTATCATTCATGGTAGCTACAGAAAAAGAAATGAAATACCTAGGAATAACATACTTAACTAGGGAGGTGAAAGATCTCTACAAGGAGAACTATGAAACACTGAGGAAAGAAGTTGTAGAGACACAAACAAATGGAAAAACATATCATGCTCTTAGATTGGCAGAATTAACATTGTTAAAATGTCCATACTGACCAAAGTGATTTACAGAGTCAATGTAATTCACAGCAAACTACCAATGTCATATTTCACAGAAAAAAATAATTATATCCTTAATTTGGAACCAAAAAAGAACCCAAATAGCCAAAGCATCCCTAAGCAAAAAGAACAAATCTGGAGGCATCACATTATCAGACTTCAAATTAGACTACAGGCTAATTTGACAAATCAGACAATAACATACACTGGGGAAAAGAAGCCCTATTCAATAAATGGTGCTGGGAAAAGTAGATAGCCACATGCAGAAGAATGAAACAGGACACCTATCTCTCACCACTCACAAAAATTAATTCAAGATGGATAAAAGACTTAACTGTAAGGTACGAAACCATAAACATTCTAGAAGAAAATGTAGGAAAAACATTTCTAGACATCACTCTATGCAAAGAATTTATGACTAAACCCTTAAAGGCAACTACAGGAACAACAAAAATAATAAATGGGACTTGATTAAATTAAAAACGTCTGTACTACAAAGTAAATAAACAACAGAGCAAACAGACAACTACTTCAGAGAACAGAATGGGAGAAAATATTTACAAACTATACATCCAACAAAGAACTAATATCCAGTATCTACAAATAACTCATATCAGCAAGAAAAAAACCCAACTCCATTAAAAAGTGGGCAAAAGACATCAACAAATGCTTTTCAAAAGAAGATAGACAAATAGCCAACAAACATAGGAAAAAATGCTCAACATCACTAATCAACAGGGAAATGCAAATTAAGACCACAATGAGATACTACCTCACCTCTGTCAGAGTGACTATTAACACATTAACTGCCATGTGAGTTGTATTTAACTCACATTAGTTTTGAGCTTGGGACTTGGTGAAGCATATGTACCTCACACGTCTCTTTACCTTGGGAGCCACATGAAACATTTTTCAAGTTACATGTAATTCACACACAGAAAACAATTAACAAAACAAATTTTTCATTAAATTAGAAAGGATCATATTATTTTCAAAGTTTTAATTCTATTTTTGTAATAAAACACTGTGGTCCCAAGAAAAAAATATTTTTTTTCTAGTGTGGCAGTCAACATGTTAATAAAACCTCAAAAAACAAAAGGTGCTGCCATGAGAGCAGAGAGAAAGAACGCTTTTACACTGTTGATGGGTCTGCAAATTAGTACAGCCTCTATGGAAAACAGTATGAAAATTCCTGAAAGAACTAAATGTAGATCTACCATCATCCAATCCAGCAATCACACTGCTGGGTATCTACTCAAAGGAAATGAAGTCATTTTATCAAAAAGACACCTGCACTTGATTTTTTACTGCAGCACTGTTCAAAATGGCAAAGATGTTGAATCAACAACTTAAGTGTCCACCAATTCAGAAGTGGATTAACAAAATGTGGTGTATATATACCACGGAGTTATTATTCAGTCATAAAAAGGAATGAATTCATGCATTTTGCAGCAATTTCGATGGAACAGAGACCATTATTCTCAGTAATGTATCCCAGAAATGGAAAAACAAACACCACGAGTACCCTCTAATAATTTGAAACTAATCAATGGGCACACATGGGCATAGAGAGAAGTAATAGCTTTTGGAAATCAAGAAGGGAGAAGAGGGGTAATAACTTACCTAACAGGTACAATGAACTCTATTTGGATGATGGGTGCACTAGTAACACTGACTGAAGCACTATAAAAGCTATCCATGTACCAAAATAATTTGTACCCTCTCAATATTTTGAAATACAAAAAAGGAAATCTACTATGTCTGATACATGTATAGCTACCCTCTCTCTCTTTTGTTTACAATTTGCATGGAATACCTTTTTCCATCCCTTCACTTTCAGCCTATATGTGTCCTAAAGCTAAAGTGAGTCTCTTACAGACAGCATATAGTTGGATTTGTTTTTTTTTCTTTTTCAGCCTTACAGCCACTCTATATGTTTTGATTGGTGAGTTTACTCCATTTACATTAAAGTAATTACTGAGAGTTAAGGACTTACTATTAACAATTTAACTGTTCTGTTTTGTAGTTCTGTTGTTTCTCTCTTTCTCTCTTTCTTTATAATTTAATGATGTTTTTGTAGTAATATACTTTGATTATTTTCTCTATATTTTCTGTATCTACTATAGGTTTTTTTCTTTGTGGTTGCCATTAGGCGTATTTAAAATTTCTTATAACTCATCTATTTTAACCTGATAATGTAACTCAAAATGCACACAAAACTACAATGCTGCAGACCTCCTGCTAGGTTCTGTGGGTGGGGGAGCCTGCTGCCCCTCTGGGTTGTTTCTTAAACTGCTTAGGAATTTAAAAGGTGAAAGATTTATACAATCTAAAGAGAAACCAGAGTATGGGGAATTTATAATGATCTCATAATAAAAAGTTTAATTTAAAAAATGGAAGACTATGAAATATAATGCCCATGGGTAGAATAACTTGACACTCCAAATAAATATCCCCTAATCAATTTCTAATCTCAATGCTATTTCACTATAAATTCTAAACTTTTTTAAAAAAGACATTCTGTAAAACTGAAGTACAATGTTATATGGATAAATTAAGGCTCCTAAGTAGCTACATCAACTTTGGAAGAGAGGAGATAAAAAAAATAGACAAGCCCTACTAAATATAAGCATACCTCATTTTATTGCACTTTATTGAGCTACACATATACTGCATCTGCTTTATAATTTGAAGGTTTGTGGCAACCCTGCATCAAGCATGTCTATCAGCTCTATTTTTCCAAAAGCAAGTACACACTTCATGCCACTGAACTATGTTTTGGTAATTGTTTCAATTTTTCAAACTTATTCATTATTTTTACTTCTGTTATGGTGAACTGTGTCCAGTAATCTTTGATGTTATTATTATAATTGTTTTGGGGTGCCATGAACCATGCCCACACAATGTAGTAAACTTAATCAATAAATGTGTATATTCTGAAAGTTTTACCAATCAGCAATTCCTCCATCTCTCTCCCTCTACTCAGGCCTTCCTATTCTGAGACACAACAGTATTGATGTTAAGCCAAGCAATAACTATAATGGCCTACACATGTTCAAGTGAAAGGAAGAGTCACATATCTCTCACTTTAAATCAAAAGCTAGAAATGATTAAGCTTAGTGAACAAAGCACGTTGAAGTCGAGAAAGAACCAAAGCTAGGCCTCTTGTGCCAGTTAACCATGTTGTGAATGCAAAAGAAAAATTCTTGAAGCAAATTAAAAGTGCTATTCCAGAAAGGTGCAGTAGCACCTGTAATGCCAGCAGTTTGAGAGGCTGAAGCTGGAGAATCACTTGAGGTCAGGAGTTCATGACCACCAGCCTGGGCAACATAGCAAGACCCCATCTCTACAAAAAAATAAAAAATTAGCCAGGCTTAGTGGTTCACACCTGTAGTCCTAGCTACTCAGGAGGCTCAGATGGGATGATCACTTGAGCCTAGGAATCTGAGGTTATACTGAGCTATGACTGCAGCACTGTACTCCAGCCTAGGCAATAGAGTGAGACCTGGTCTCTTAAAAAAAAAGTTGTACCTCAGTGAAACACCTGAATGGTAAGAAAGTTAAACAGCTTCATTGTTGATTAGAACGGCTTCACTGTGAGAAGCTCTCATCTCATTCAATTGTTGATTAAACAGCTTCATTGTTGATTTGCTCTGTTGTCTATTTACTTTGTAGTACAGAAGTTTTTAATTTAACCAAGTCCCATTTATTATTTTTGTTGTTCCTGTAGTTGCCTTTAAGGGTTTAGTCATAAACCCTTTAGTCAGGGAGAATGTTTTAGTGATCTGGACAGAAGATCAAACCAGGCACAACATTCCCTAAAGCCAAAACTATATCCAGAGCCAGGCTCTCACTCACTTCAATTCAATAAAGGCTGAGAGAGATGAAGAAGCTGCAGAAGAAAAGTTTAAACCTAAAACAGGTTGATTCATGAGGTTTAAAAAAAGAAGTCATTTCCATAACATAAAGTGTAAGGTAAAGCAACAAGTGCTGAAGGAGAAGCTGCAGCAAGTTATCGAAAAGATCTAGCTAAGATCACGCATGAAGGTGGCCACATCAAACAATAGATTTTCAATGTAGATGACAGAAGATGCCATCGAGGACTTTCAAGAGTAGAGGGAAGAAGTCAATGCCTGGCTTCAAAGTATTAAAGGGCAAGCTGACTCTCTTATTAGGGGATAATGCAGTTGGTGGCTTTAAGTTCAAGTCAATGCTCATTTATGACTCTAAAAATCCTAGGGCCCTTAAGACTTATACTAGATGTACTCTTCCTGTGTTCTATAGATGGAAAAATAAAGCGTGGATGAGAGCATATCTGTTTACAGCATGGTTTACTGAGTATTTTAAGCTTACTGCTGACACTGCTCAAAAAAAAGATCCTTTCAAAATATTACTGCTCATTGACAATGTACCTGGTCACCACAGAGCTCTGATTGAAATGTACAAGGAGATTAATGTTGTTTTCCTGTTTGCTAACACAGTATCCATTCTGAAGTCTATGGATCAAGAAGTAATTTCAATTTTCAAGTCTTGCTGCCATAAACCCAGTGATTCCTCTGCTGGATCTAGATGAAGTAAATTGAAAACCTTCTGGAAAGGATCCACCAATTCTAGATTGTGGGGCGCGGTGACAACGCCATTACAAGATGGCGCCGATTTCCGGTGGCCCGCCTGTAGTAAACAAGTTCAGCGCATGCGCAGAGTAAGTCCTGGCCCGTTCTATAAGTATGCATATGAAGGATCTTAGCTTGGCCTATCAGTAATAACCCTCGAGCGCTCTTAACCTATCCCCATCACTTCCCTCCTTCCTTAGAGTATATAAGTGTGTGAGAGCTTGTGCTCAGGGTCTTCCGCATCATGTAAGTCTAAAGGGAACCCCATTAAAGCACTGTCAGAAGAACTCCTGTTGCCGCGTCTTCCTTGCTGGCGAGGCGGGCGCGACAAGTGGTGCCGAAACCCGGGAACTTGAAACAACTTTGAGGCACCAGCGGAGACGACCTCGACAGAAGTGAGTTCAGAACTGACGTGTGGGACGGCCAAAACTCCCCTGCTTCCAAAAAATGGGTAATATTCTGCTGCGGCACTTTTTGTGGCCTATTATCATAAAATGCCTATATGATGAGACTTTAGGCCCGCGCGTAGCAGCTAGCCAAAGTGCACTGAGTGACTTGCAAAAAGCAAGCTCAGAGAGAAGCAGTAAGGGAGGTACCGCGGTAAAAGGTGAAAAAAAGGAATATAGAGCTCAAAAAAGGAAAATGCAGGGAGGGATAGCGCAGCCCGACCTGCAAAGGGAGAGAAAGAAGAAAAGGGAGAGAAAGAAATGTAAAAGTACCAGGAATAAAAATAACAAAGGAAAGGACAAGACAGAAGACAGAGGAGATAGCCTTTTTCTGTCAGAATTTAAGAAATTAAATATTTCTGAGGATGATTCCTCTTCTTCCTCTTCTCTTACTTCCTCAAGTTCAGGGGAGGAGGCGGGGGAGGAACTAGAAAAGAAAGAGGAACCGGTTTTTCAGGAAGCGGCAGGTTGTGAGCGGTACCGCCCACCTCCGCATGCCCCGCCTTGGGAAGGGCTGGGTTTTTCTTGGGGGCCGCTCGCCGCTGGGGATCCTCTGCCCATACCCTGGAATACAGAGGAGCCAGTGTGGGTACCTCAGTGGCCCTTACCCTCTGAAAAGTTACTCGCGGCCCATAATCTAGTGCAAGAGCAGCTTACTCTTGGGCATCTTGAACCCTCTCAATCTCCTTGGAATACCCCTATTTTTGTGATTAAGAAAAGGTCTGGTAAATGGAGACTGTTGCATGACCTTAGAGCAATTAATGCCCAGATGCAGCTTATGGGGCCTGTTCAAAGAGGACTGCCCCTTCTCTCAGCTTTGCCTAAACATTGGAGTCTAATTATCTTGGACATTAAAGACTGTTTTTTCTCTATTCCCTTGCATCCACAAGATAAAAGCAGATTTGCATTCACGCTTCCTTCCATAAACCATGAGCAGCCTGATGCAAGATATCAATGGCAGGTTTTGCCTCAGGGCATGGCTAACAGTCCCACTATGTGCCAACTTTATGTGGCCTCAGCTATCCAGCCGGTTAGGCAGAAGTTTTCAAAGGTAAAAATTATACACTATATGGATGATATTCTCTTGTGTCATTATGATGATGGCGTACTTCGCCAAGCTTATGCGTCCCTTCAGGCTCACTTAAAGGAAAAAGGCTTGCTGGTCGCTCCAGAAAAGGTGCAAGAGGGAGAAGTAGGCGCGTTTCTTGGTAGTAGCATTCTCCCTGACAAAATTGTGCCTCAAAGACTGTCCATCCGAAGAGATACTTTAAGGACCTTAAATGATTTTCAAAAACTGCTAGGGGATATCAATTGGCTTCGACCTTTTTTATGTCTTACCACAGCAGAACTGAAGCCATTATTTCAGATTCTAGAGGGAGACTCACACATCACGTCTCCTAGAACTTTGACTCCTGAGGCCCTAAAGGCTCTTCATAAGGTAGAAGAAGCCATTCAAAAGGCGCAACTAGTGCGCATTCAACACCATGATCCTTTCTCCCTCTGTGTACTCCCTTCTCCTACGCTCCCTACGGCAGTGCTTTGGCAGGATGGTCCCCTTTTATGGGTGCATCCTCAAGCCTCTCCAGGAAAGGTGATTGGCCATTATCCTACCTGTGTGGCCGAGATAGCTTTAAAGGGTATTAGTTTGGCTGTGTCCCATTTTGGACGTCACCCTGATAGCCTGATTTGTCCATATACTGCCAATCAGGTAAACACCCTATGTGCCACTCTTGATGCATGGGCCATATTGAGATGCACCTTCCCAGGGAGCATTGACAACCATTATCCCAGACATGCCTTGTTGCAGTTTGCAATGCGGAACAAGCTTATTTTCCCAAGAGTAACTTCACTGCTACCTTTGGTTGATGCCTTGAATGTGTATACCGATGGCTCTAAGACAGGTATTGGGAGCTATGTCATTCAGGACAAGGTGTATACAAAACAGTTTAACTATTCTTCTCCTCAGCTAGTAGAGTGTGCCGTAGTCGGTCTGGTTCTCAGTACCATCACTGAACCTATCAACATCATCTCAGACTCCTTTTATGTGGTCAACGCAGTTAAACAGTTAGAGAACTCCTTTCACATTCTTGCCAAGAGTACTGTCTTTTCTGTATTTACAGAAATTAGGAATACTATTCAAAATAGGAAAAACCCATTTTCCATTCAGCATATCAGAGCTCATTCCTTGTTACCTGGACCTATGGCTGCGGGAAATGCTATGGCAGATCGCGCCACTCGCGCCCTCTGGGTGTCTGATGGCCACGCCGCCGCCATAGACTTTCATAAACTTTATCATGTGCCAGCTGAAACCTTACGACTTAAGTTCAGCATTACGCGTGCAGATGCTCGTGAGATTGTACTGCAATGTCCAAGTTGTGCTCCTTATCGCACTGTTGTTCATACGGGCGTGAATCCTAGGGGTTTGCGTCCTCTACATATGTGGCAAATGGATGTAACTCACGTCCCATCCTTTGGGAAGCTTCAGTATGTTCACGTGTCTGTTGACACGTGCTCAGGCGTCCTTCATGCCACGCCTCTGGCTGGAGAAAAGGCAAGTTACGTTATCATTCACTGCCTAGAAGCTTGGGCAGCCTGGGGCAAGCCCCGGGTTATTAAGACAGATAATGGCCCAGCTTATACCTCAAAATCTTTTCAGCAGTTTTGCACTCGCTTGGGTGTGGAGCACTGTACCGGTCTTCCCTACAACCCTCAAGCACAAGGCATCGTGGAACGTGCTCACGGCACGCTCAAAATGTACTTACAAAAACAAAAAGGGGGAGATGCCCTACAGCTAGGGCTATCACCCAAAGGACGCCTTTCCTTTGCTCTCTTTACTTTAAATTTTTTAAATTTAGATGTCAAGGGACGTTCGGCAGCAGACAGGCATGTCACGCCTGCTCCGCCACAGAAAGAATTAGTGAAGTGGAAAGATGTGTTGTCTAATCTATGGAAAGGCCCGGATCCAGTGTTAATGAGATCCAGGGGAGCTATTTGTATTTTTCCACAGGACCAGGACAATCCCATCTGGGTGCCCATGCGGCTGACTAGAACGGTGCAGCAGCCTCCAGAGCAGCATGGGGACCCAGTGGCTACTCCTCCTGACGACAGTATGGATGATCACGAGGATGGCAGTGGAGCCACGCTGGGGGATCCTGTCAGTGCTTCCCCTGCCGTTGCCTGTGACACATGACGCATCAGTTTTCCCCCGCCTACTGTTATTGAGAGCCCGTGAGCTCCCTGCTTAACTGGAGGGAAATAGATCCTTCTCCTTGAAGGGGACTTTGTGTTTTGTGTGGGGTTAACGGAAGCTGCACGGACTTGGCCCCCCTGTCCATTGGTGGCTGGGGGTATGGCAGGGAATGCTAGTTTCGCATGGAATCTTAGCGACTCTTTTGAAGGTTCTGTGAGGGTGATTGCGGGAGGGCGAAACTCGACCTTTGCCCCTACACCTGTCTGTGTTTGGCCCCCGTTTATCTGGGTGGTATCCACGGAAAAACCCTCTGGTACACATGTGAACTGTTCCTCTAATACGTGCAATTATACATTGTGTTAGAATGCCACGTCTACCATGTGGTATTGGCACAGGCATTTGCTGCACTTGAACTGGGACAGCCTACACAGGTGTGGTTGACCATGCTTAAGGGTTAGCCTAGTTTTGGGTTGCACGCGCTCCTACCCCCAGGTATTTTGGCAGACATGGCCTTTGCACTCTGAGGGATTTCTCCCATTGCACCAGATAAGGCATGTCTCCTATCCCACAGCCAGCCTTTGCACACCTCCGAGTTTTGCTCATTGCACGAGGTAAGGTGGTTGCTGGTGAAAGTGAGGCTCTGCAACCTTGATCGCACGGTTGAAGGACGGTGCTGAACGGTTGCTCAGCTCTCATTAAATTAATAAAACAGGGGGAGATGTGGGGCGCGGTGACAACGCCATTACAAGATGGCGCTGATTTCCGGTGGCCCGCCTGTAGTAAACAAGTTCAGCGCATGCGCAGAGTAAGTCCTGGCCCGTTCTATAAGTATGCATATGAAGGATCTTAGCTTGGCCTATCAGTAATAACCCTCGAGCGCTCTTAACCTATCCCCATCACTTCCCTCCTTCCTTAGAGTATATAAGTGTGTGAGAGCTTGTGCTCAGGGTCTTCCGCATCATGTAAGTCTAAAGGGAACCCCATTAAAGCACTGTCAGAAGAACTCCTGTTGCCGCGTCTTCCTTGCTGGCGAGGCGGGCGCGACACTAGATGCCATTAAGAACGTTTGTGATTAAAGGAAGGAGGTCAAAATATCAACATTAACAGCAGTTTGGAAGAAACTGGCTCTATCCCTCATGGCATGACTTTGAGGGGTTCAAGATTTCAGTTAAAGAAGTAACTGCAGATGTGGTGGAAACTGCAAGAGAACTAGAGATAAAACTGGAGCTTGAAAATGTGACTGAATTGCTACAATCTCATGTTAAAATTTGAAGGGATGAGGAGGTGCTTCTTATGAATGAGTAAATAAAGTGGTTTCTTGAGGTGGAATTTACTCCTCATAAAGATGCTGTGAACATTAAAATGACAATGATTTAGAATATTACATAAACTTGATTGATAAAACAGTGGCAGGGTTTGAGAGGACTTACTCCAATTCTGAAAGAAGTTCTACTGTGGGTAAAATGCTATCAAACAGCATCACATACTCAGAAATATCTTTTATGAAAGGAAAAGTCAATCAATGTGGCAAACTTCATTGTTGTCTTATTTTAAGAAATTGCCACAGGCACT
Organism: Microcebus murinus; assembly: GCF_040939455.1. Lineage (NCBI taxonomy): Eukaryota > Metazoa > Chordata > Mammalia > Primates > Cheirogaleidae > Microcebus > Microcebus murinus. The sequence goes on along the minus strand of NC_134104.1, from coordinate 156,330,500 downwards.
CCAACCTACATCAACCACAATGTTGATCAGTCAGCAGCCATCAATGGTGAGCCAAGACTACACCAGCAAAAAGATTATGACTCACTGAAGGCTCATATATGCATAAATGAGATGTATAAATGATAATCTGGTATTTGATAGAAACAGTATTAGAAATCAACGAAGAACACACAACTTGATTAGTAGGTGGTGTGGAGAAAACTGGCTTATATTGAGAAGGTAGAGATTCCAGATTTCTATCTGGAGAGTGAGTTCCAGATGGTTTAAAGACATAAATGAGAAAAGTAAAACTAGGTAGCTAATAATATAAAAAGCAGTAGGAATATCTTTGTGACTCTGAGATAGGAAAAGATTTGCTAAAAAAGACCCCCAAGCACAAACTACAAGGCAGAAACCTCTGTGTGATTACATTACTATTTGGGATTTCTGTAATATAAAAGAATCACAAAGGTAACAGACAGATAATAGACTAGGGGTAGGGAGTAGATATATACCATAGCCAAAACTAAAAATGAAAGATGTAAAAAATTATAAGGACGTGCTATAAATTAAAAAGGAAAAAAAGACAAAACCCAAAGGAAAAATATACAAAAGATATGAATAATAATTCACAGAAAAAGAAATCTTAATAATAAATAAATAAAGCAATGGTCAACAGTACTACTAATCAGAAAAATACAAAGGAAAACAACAGTGAGATACCACCTTATATCCATTAGAATTGCAAAAATCATGGTAAAAGTACAGCCTCGTCAGCAATTTCAGGGAGTAATTTGGTAATGTTAAGTAGGCATATATCTTACAATCCAGCAATGCTACTCCCAGTAATATTCTAGAGAAACTCTCAAACTGGTTCTTGAGGAAATATTTATAAGGATGTTCATCACAGAACTGTTTCCACTAGCAGGAAGTTGGAGGCAAACTAGAAGTAAAAGCAAGAAATAAATTATATGTACACAATATTGTATTTACAGAATTATAAATTTCAAAAACTTTTGTATAAATTCAAAACATACAAATAAAATCTTTTGGGAATAATTATATATTCAAAAATATATTGAATATATAATACATGTTCACACTTGTAACACATACATGTGGGAGAACAGGAGTAAGGATATGGAATAAAGGAGAGAAAATATATAAATAAACAAGATGAGGAGCCTTAAATTGATGACAAGAGTGTGTCATTAATCATGGAGTATGAGTACCTCAACCCTCACCTGGAGTCCAAAAGAAATGACAATAAACAATATAATGAGCCCGATGTAGGCATTGGCCTTACCAACACTGTACATAGAGAGTCAAAACATCAAGATATTACACAGCTGAAATGGACTCTAACAAGGGAAACTGGTGTGTCATTTGAATGCTCAAAGGAATGACAGTGTGATGGTCTGATGCATTCATCTCCACAATGTATTGGAAGCCAGACCTCCTTCTGCCACGTAAATGTCTCTCTTCTTCTGCGGACTGGGGCTAATGAAATTTCCACTGGAAATGATTATTCTGAGCAGTTGATTTTTATTACAACATCTCTTTCTGACTGAAATCTTAAATTCCATTTCATTTTATAGCTGATTCCTGAAATCAGTTCTCTCCTGCCTTTATCCTGGAACCCTGACTACCTACTGCATATATGTCCCATATATGCCAAAAAGGATGCACCCCCAAAATGGAAGGAGAAGGACAAGACTAATAGGACTATCTTTTCAGTTAAAAGTATCATGATGAGTAGTACTAACATTTGACTATGTGATTCACTTCTTTTTCCTTATGTTTCTATCATTTAAGAATTACTATCTGGGCTATCACATTTTTATTTAGATGAATTCATACTGGATCCCCAAAAGTCTTGCAGGCTGAATTCTTTTTGTAAGGTGTCTTAGCTTAGGCTACCATAACAAAATACCATATACTGGTAGCTCCAACAACAGAAATCTATTTCTTATAGTTATAAAGGATGGGAATTCCAAGATTAAGGCACTGGCAGAATTGGTGTCTGATGAGGGCCCTCTTCTAGTTTTCAGATGGCCACCTTCTTGCTGTATTCTCAAATGGTGGAGAAACAGATAATATCTCACATGTTTCCTCTTAGAGACACTAGTCCCATTCATATGAGGGTTCCACCCTCTTGACCTAATTACCTCCCAAAGACCCCACCTCCAAATACCCCCACATTTGGAATTAAACCTTCAGCATAGGACAAACAAACTTGCAGCCACGGCATTCCACCACTAGTTTCCCAAAATTCATGTCCTCCTCACGAAAAATACACCCATTCCATCCCAACAGCCCCATATGTCTTAACTCACTCTAACATCAACTCTAAACACTAAAGTCCAAAGGCTTACCTAAATATCATCTAAACAAGACATAAGTGAGAGTTCAGGTATGATGCATTCTGAGGCAAAATTCCTCTCCAGCTGTAAAAAACCAAAATGTGTTTCTAAAATACAATGTCAGGACAACCATAGGATAAATATTCCTATTCCAAAAGGGAGAAATAGTAAAGAAGGTGGTGATAGGCCTCCCAAGCAAGTCCAAAACCTAGTAAGGCAAGGTTCCGAAGATTTAAGTTTCAAGAATAATACATTTTGTCTCTATGTTCTGCCTTCTGGACAAAGGTCCTGCCTTCCAGGTCCACTGTGGCAGGGGTACTGATACCACAGCTCTGCTGAATGGAGGTCTTGACTCAAGGCTATGCCAGGTGGGTGTCAAGGCCTCACACCCCCAGGTGGCCCAATCCCCATAGCTTTAGGCTATCTGGCCTGATGAAACCCAGGTGATAGAACCCCCCCCCTTACACACACACACACACACACACACACACACACACACACACACACACACACACACACACACTTTGAAACCAAAGAAACAGATCTGATGATCTCTGAACAGCTTTAGGGGTCATTCTTCCCTTGCCTTTAAGAACAGTGCATGTTCATAGCCAAATATTAATAGCTCTTTGGTCTCTCATCCTACAGATCCAGTAAGTCCAACAGCCTTCCTTCATTCTGTCCTATCTCTTTTTCCTTCACTTCAAACTGGCAGTGTTCCTGCTGGAATAGCTAACGAGGCCCATGATTGACACCCACATTAACCTCCTTCTAAAATGGTTGGTCAACCACACTTTATATTCGCTTCTGAAAACACTTTCTCATTTTTTGTAAAATAGAAAGGCTGAGATTCTTCTGAATCTTCAAGATATGGTTTTTCTTTGCTTAACAATTCCATCTCCTATGCATTTGTCTCTTCTTATATTTTACTTTAGGCAGTCTTGAGAAACCAAGCTGCTCCTTCTGACTATTTGCTTAGAGATCTCCTAAATATCCAATTTCATCACTTACAAGTCCTACCTTCCACAGAATACTAAATCATGAACATAATTCAGCTAAGTTCCTTACCATTTTGTAATAAAGATCACCCTTCCTCTAGTCTCCAATAATATGTTTCTCATTTCTCTATTACACTTCATCAGGATGACCTTTACCATCCATATTTCGTCTGACATTGTCTGTACAATTACTTATGTATTCTCTGAAAAGGAGGATTTCTCTATAGCTCTCCATACGGCCCCTCACAGCAACACTGGCATTTTCTAGATGCACCTCAAAATTCTTCTAGCCTCTACCCATTACCCAGTTCCAAAGCCATTTTTACATTTTTAGACATTTGTTACAACAGCAACCCACTCCTGTTACCAAAATCTGTATTTTCAGGATTCTCCAGAGAAACAGAGCAAAGAGGATATATCTAGAAAGAGATTATAAGAAATTAACTCATACAATTATGGAGGCTGAGAAGTCCCATAATCTGAGGTCTGCAAGCTGGAGACCCAAAAAAGTTGGTGGTATAGTTATAATCTGAGTCCAAAGGCCTAAGAACCAGGAGTCTGAGGGCAGAAGATGGCTGATGTTCCAGCTCAAGCATCAGGGAAAGAGAATGAATTTGCCCCTCCTCTCCCTTTTATTTCCACTGAGGCCCTTAACAGATTGGATGAAAACCAACCACACTGGAAAATACAATCTGCTTTACTCAGTTTAACAATTCAAATGGTAATCTCATCTGGAAATATCCTCACAGACATACCCAGAAATATTGAGCCAAATATTTCGGTCCTCCATGACCCAGTCATATTGACATAGAAAATTAACCATCTCATAAGATAAATGTTAAACTATGCTATGAATAATTATATGCTACTTTTGTAATTAACTTCCAGAGCAAAGACATTTCCTATTTCAAAGGTTGTTGGGGAAGATCACTTTCATTTACTAAGTATAATGCCAAATCTAGCATTTAAATTAGTACAGGCCAAAGATACAAAATGTAACCAAAATGTTAAGAAAAAAAGAAAAACAAACATTTGCCGGGTGTGGGGCAGGTGGGAGGGGGGAGGAGGGGATGGGTATATACATACATAGTGAGTGTGATGCACACTGTCTGGGTGATGGACACGCTTGAAGCCCTGACTTGAGGGTAGAGGGGAGATAACGGCAATGTATGTAACCTTAACATTTGTACCCTCATAATATGCTGAAATAAAAAAAAAAGAAAAAAGAAAAAAAATTAGTACAGGCCTCTGAAGTGTCCTTTATTGACATTCCCAAGAGCCATTAACTTGCTTGGTACAATGAATTCCTCCCCATTTCAAGTTTTCTCTTAATCCTCAGTATATACCTCTTTAGGGGACCCCTAATTCTGACCATTATTTGGTAAGCTTGTGGCTATGTCATAGCTTGAAGGGTCATGAGCAGAAATTCAGAGTGCCTTTGTAGTTGAAAGATCAAAATACCTTGGGAGCAGAAATTTGTTAAAATGAAATATTAAATGTCAGGAATATTAAATGTCAATTTTAGCAACACTGCCTCTGGGTAAGAAACAATACAACAGATAATAATAAGCTTTGAATTATTATTGTCAACATTAGTCCCTACTTTAATGACAGAATCAATATATTTGTATATTAAAGAAACTATGTCATGTCATGATTATCCACACAAAGTAAGTTCAATTCATTAGCAGTACCACTTTCATTTACAAATTAGAATAAACAAAAATCTATTTTGGAATTACACTTAGGTAAAGCTATTTCAAGGCTCAAATCCAAGGAAATGGCACATGCAGAGAAATGGTACTGCAAATGCTCTTAATTCTTTTTTAAAAAGCCTCTTCTTCCTGCATTAAGAGCTATTGTCAAAGACTAGGAGAACAGTAATTAATACTCCAACCTGTTATCACTATACTCTATAATTAACAATGAATATATATATATATATACCCAACTTTTTTGCTCCTCTTATTCAATATAGAGACATAAAAGTTCCATGCTAAGCTTCTCTTCTTTCCTACATTAAATAGAAGAACACTACTTGCCTTTAGCATTCTTATATTAACTTTTAACTCACCTAGACCAATTTCCTTTCTTTATAAATATTCTTTATAAATAATTTATAAATATATTAGAAATGACAGACTTACATAATTGGTATAATACTATTGCTTTGAACAAGTTCATCAATGGTTAAGGACAAGGTAGAATAACATAAAACCAGTTCCTTTACATGCTAAGACCATGAATGATCTGACTTAATGACATATACATATGATGCTGTTAAAATAAGCTAAGCATTGTTATGTTGGAGAAATCATCCCTAGTCCGTAGTTTGTCTTCAAGAAAGAAAACCAGATTCTTTCACTAACTTGTTTATAAGGGCTGGAGTTATGTTGGTTTTTATTAACTCTCTGCATTCTAAGGTACAACATAATTACTTTAAATGTTCAGTAAATATTTAATAAATGAATAAAAGAATAAGACAAAGAAGAAAACAACTTTATTAATGGGTCATAGATATGACCCCAGCCAATAAATATAGTTTCTCTGAGGTAATTTCAAGAAATTACAAAATTTCTATCACTAAAGTGTAAAGTTCATGAAGGTAGTAAATATTAATTTACTGTTGCATCTCTAGAACATATAACAAAGTCTGACATGTAATAAGTGATTAGTATTTCTGGAATAAAGGAATGGATGAAAACCTCATGAGTTCTTCATATAGGAAGAAAACTGCAGAGAAAAATAAGAAGAAAATGATTATCACCAAAATAAAGATAATGGTCATTTCAGTAGAAAGGGGAGCACAGAGAAATTCTAAAGTACTGGCAATATTCTATTTCTTAATACAGTGGTTGTTACACAGCTGTCTACATTATACCTTTTTTGTAAACTACACATATATTATTTATATACTCTCTTGTATGTAAACACAGCTGTTTGCATTATATTTTGGAAACTGTACATACTTTATATACTCTTCTATGTTAAAATATAATAAGGAAAAAATTCTCAAAGTCTTAAAGGTCATCAAAAATATCAAAATTATAAATCTATGTTTTTTTTTTTTGTTTTTTTTTTTGAGACAGAGTCTCACTTTGTTGTCCAGGCTAGAGTGAGTGCCGTGGCATCAGCCTAGCTCACAGCAACCTCAAACTCCTGGGCTTGAGTGATCCTTCTGCCTCAGCCTCCCGAGTAGCTGGGACTACAGGCATGCGCCACCATGCCCGGCTAATTTTTTATATATATATCAGTTGGCCAATTAATTTCTTTCTATTTATAGTAGAGACGGGGTCTCGCTCTTGCTCAGGCTGGTTTTGAACTCCTGACCTTGAGCAATCCGCCCGCCTCGGCCTCCCAAGAGCTAGGATTACAGGCGTGAGCCACAGCGCCCGGCCAAAATTATAAATCTATGTTTTGTTTAAAAATTTTAACCTAGTCTCAACTACAAACAAATCTAAATTAAGGGCAAAAGGCACAAATCATGCTAGAAAACAAGCTAAGTGCACAGAGTAAAATATAGTATGAAGTATGTCATTCTGTCCTTGAAAGACACATTAATCCTTTAAGCTAGCATTCTAGAAGGTCTTTAAATAGATATTAAACCAAAGGATATGTAGAACCATGGCAGAGTAACAGGTATAAGACTTATAAAAGAAATTACCTAAAAGTAGAATTTTCACTCATTTATATTAACCATCTCTCAGACTGTCAGAAAAGAATATTCTGGTCTATAGATTTAGAAATTAATTAATAGGAAAGATAAATTTCAGGAAAGGTTGTATTATAGCCACAGAGTACCAAGTATCAGGGCTTTGCAGATCACAGCTCTAATTCCTTCTATTCTCTCACAAAAAAAAGTATTAGAGTTCCACTCCACAGAAGGAGGAGTTGATATCTAACAAATTGGTCCTCCCACAAATAACTGCTACAAACTCTGAACAAAGTACAAAACACCAACTATCTAAGAGTTTGATGGCTGCATGCAGGCAAGCAGATTTTGTAAGGGAGTCAAGTGTGGAGCAGGTAATTACTATGCAGTACTACCACACGCCTAAGGAACTTCATAAACAATTTTTTTTTTAGAGATTTGCCTATGGGCAGCTATAGTCTTCATAGATGCTAAAACTGATTTAAAAAAAAAAAAAACCCACTCATCTTTCTAGTCCAAGGAAACAGGAGATAATTTTGGGCAACTAGGGCATTAGTGAGGTGAGAGAAAACACTAACAAGGAGAAAGGCTGATATGGGTAACCCTAACTTCTGTGTTTAAATGTACACCAAGACTTTTGCTGATCCCTGAACCATACATGCACAGGGCAAACTGAAAGCAGTTGGCACCTGTGGCTTAGAGAACTGAACTAAGATCTAAGCCACTGCCTCCCACAGGCATAACAGTGTGCCGTTTCAGTCTAGCCAAATGTATTGACTGCTACAACCAGAACATCAAGACTCTTAAGAGCAATAAAAAAGAATCCAGATTCTCTACAATATAACATTGACAGAATATAATATATATATATATATATATATATATATATATATATATATATATAACAATATAACATGTCCAAGATACAATCCCAAATTACCCAATATCTGACAAGCTAGGAAAATGTTCCTAGTTTCAAGAGAAAAGTCAATCAACAGATGCTAACTCTGAGATAATCAAGACACAGGAATTATCAAACACTTGGAAAGAGCTATTGTAACTATACTTAGTAATAAGGTAGAGGAAAATATGCTCTTAATAAATAACAAAAAAAATCTCAACAGAAAAATGGAATTACAAAGAAGAACCATTTGAAAATTTTAGAATAGAAACACAATATGAGAAATGTAAAAATCACTGAATGAGCTTAATGGAAGAATAAAAACTACAGAGGAAATAGCTGGTAAACTTGAAGACAGATCAACAGAATTTATTTCACCTGAAAAGTGAAAGAAAAAAGAAAATAAACAAGCAGAGCCTCTGAGATATGTGTAAAATTTCAAAATTTCTAACACAATTAGAAATGAGAGAAAGAGAAAGGCACGAGGGATAGAGAAAGAGAGGGAGTGGGAGGGGAGAGGCGGGAGGGAGGGAGGAGACACAAAGGGTCACTAGAGAAAATGAGGCAGAAAATATTTGGAAAAATGACAGAAAACTTCCTAGTGTTGGTGAAGGACATAAATTTAGAAATTCTATAAGCTCAGTATATCTGCAAATAGAACACAGGAATCCACACATAGGTACACCACAGTCAAACTACTAAAAATAAAAAAATAAAGATTTTAAAAATAGAGAAAAACAACAAATTATATACAGCAAAAGATGATCACTGACTTTTCATCAGAAACTATGAAGCCAGATCACAATGGGGTAACATTTAATGTGGCAGATAAAAAAGTCAATTCAGAATTTTATATCCAGAAATAAAGACTGTTAAAGAACTAAAGGTGAAATAAGGACATTTTCAGAAAAAGGAAAACTGAGAAACCACATAATTGCCAAACTCACACTAAGAAAAATTGCAGGCTGGGCGCAGTGCCGCATACCTGTAATCCCAGCATTTTGGAAGGCCAAGAGGGGAGAGGATTGCTTGAGCCCAGAAGTTGAAGACCAGCCTGGCAATAGTGAGACCCCAGCTCTACAAAAAATAAAAAGATTAACCAGGCATGGTGGCACATGCCTGTACTTTCAGTTACTCAGGAGGCTGAGGCAGGAGGATCACCTGAGACTAGGAGTTGGAGGCTATAGTGAGCTATGATGATTCCACTGCATTCTACTCTGGGCAACAGAGTAAGACTTTTTCTCAAAAAGCAAGTTCTTTATACTGAAAAAAAGTGACACCAAAGGTAAACTCCTGAAACTATAGAAATGAATAATACTGAAACTGGTAAACACATGGGTAAATATTAAGGAACATTTTTGTTATTAATTTTTTTAAATACAATTGATTAAAGAAAAAATTATAACACTGTCTTAAAGAATCATATTATATAGAAATGTAACAGAGATAACAAACGTAACAAAGACTACCAGGGAAATATATGTTTATAAATACAATTATACCGTTGTAAATAGCTATATTTCATGTGAAGTGGAAAAATATTAATTCTAAGTAGACTCTGAAACCTATAAATATATAATTACTAGATGAATAACTAAAAAATTATGCAAAGAAGTACAGCTAAAAAGCCAATAAATTTTCATGGAATTTTAAAAATTATTCAAATGGGCTGGATATAATAGCTCACACCTGCAATCCAAACACTTTAGGAGGCCAAGGCAAGAGGATTACTTGAGGCCAGGAGTTTGAGATCAGACTGAGCAACATAAAGAAATGCTATCTCTTCAAAAAATAATAAAAAAAATTAGATCGGCAGGGTGGCACCCCTGAAGTCCCAGCTAATTGGGAGGCTGAGGCAGGAGGATCACTCGAGCCCAAGAGATAGAGGCTGCAGTGAGTTATGATGACACCAGTGTACTCTGGCCTGGGTATGACCCTGTCTAAAAAAATAATTCAAACGATTTAAAGAATATGGAACGGGGGAAAAGAAGAAATACAAGCCCTTCCATGCCTTTCGCCATGTGAAGATCCGGTGTTCATCCCCTCCAGAGCTTGCAGCAAAAAGGCACATTCTTAGAAGCAGAGAGCAACCCTCACCGCACACCAAATCTGCTGGACTTCCTAGCCTTCAGATTTGAAAAATACTATTAAAACATCTGATTTTGAGGGGAGCCAAGATGGCCAACTAGAGACATCACTTTTCAGATTGTCCTGGCTGGAAGGCAGAATATTGGACTGAAGAAAGCAGACAGTAGTTGCAGCTCAGGTTTGGATCATAGTGAGAGACAACAGAGACGTTTGGAGACCCAAATGAGAAAAATTGTGAAGCTGAGAAAGAAGAAAATAAAGAACACAGTGGTGTGGTCCAAACCGAGAGGGGCTTAGAGCCCAGTGAAAGAGTAAGGGGGGCTTCCCCTCCCCACATGGGTACCTTCAGTGAGCATGAGGATACAAAACATTTTAGAGGTGCTTCCACCCTCTATGAGCCCAGGCACAGCAGCTAAATGGGAATAGGATGAACCAGCAATCCACAGGAGTTCAAGTGTTCAAAAGGGACAGTTTACAGGAGAGTGCGATGCGAGATCAAAGTGCTGGCTACCTTACACCTAGACACTTCCTCCTTTGCACCCACCTCCAATCTTGGCATTAGAGAGAGTAATTTTAGCTCTCGGGCCAGCTGATAGCCATGGCCCCTCTTCGCCATTGCAACTGCAAGAATACTCTGAACCAAGTAGCAGGTGAATAGCTGCATCTCTACAGTGGGTGCCCCATTTAGAGTGAGTCTGCCATAATTTGTGAGCTTCTAGCCCACAGGCGTCTCATGGCATCACGTGCTGGCGGCATAGATGCAATGACAGGCCAGAAGCAATGCCTCCCACCAACAGAGACAAAAGTGGTAAAAGAAGATGCAGAGGAAAGATCTTGGTCCTGGACATGGGTGGTGAGGAAGCCCTCACAGACAGCCAAAGGGAGAATGTAAAAGGCCGATGAGGAACAAGGATCTGTGAGTACACCCATACCCCAGTCCTTGGAGAATCAACATATTGCATAGAGGTATGGCACTCAGAATGAATCAGCATAGCCACTGGATCCCATGACAACCAAATGCCTCCCGTGTACTGGATGAACAGGAGCAGCAGCTCCTCTTCCTACTCATTACAATAGAAGTACAGTCTGAGCCAAGAAACTCATGAGTGGCTAATTCTCCCAGGCAGAGGCCCCTGTGTGGACACATAGGCCTACCTCTCTCCCCTTGGAGTCTTTTTGTGGAACAGAAATGACCAATTGGGGATTACTCCACCAGCCAGCATCCTGTGGAGATATACACTAGTAGGTCAGACACACAGACTGAGGGGTAGTTCAAGAGCCGGTCTTGGGCAGTGAGGGAACTCACACAAATTAATCTGATGGGAGAGTGCTGTGGAGTTACAGAGAATGAATAGGGAGGGCACCCACACCACCACACACAGAAACTGCACTAATGGATAAAAGCAGAGAGAGCATGGCCCAAAGCCTTAGCTCTCAGGTGATTAGGCCCCTCCCTCAGGAACAGCCTACTGGTTTGGAGAGATTGCCCTGAACATACCAGCAGTTCCCCCAGTGGCCTGATAAACAACCTCTGAGATGCACCTAGACCTTGCAAAGCCCCTCTGGATCTCGCAATCCAACTACAATTTGTCTTGCTCCTCCACTATCCCTGGGGAAGTAGAGATCAAGCAAACCCCTGGGAGCTACAGGGTCCCTTCTAAAGTGTAGGGCATTCATATGACCCACCTAGGGGATGAGAGCTTACCATAGGCCCCAAAACCATCTCAGCAGATGGCTCTTCCACACAAACGTCAATCAATGACAGGGAGAACAACCCCATAGCTAAACATAGCACCTTCCAACTCAAGAACATAGGAAGCAGCTAATTCATATACACAAGTACTACCCACCATCACTGAGATTAAGCTGTGGGGTCCTAACTCACTACACACTGTTGGGAAGAGGTGAAGATTGCAGGTCAGAGGTAATTCAAGAGATATACCTAACCTGCTAGAGCTCATAGGCAACTCAGGACCAGCACCACTCTCCCTGGTGCATTAACAGATTGATCTTTGGGGACCTGAAGACAGGCCCACAAGGCAGGCCTAGCACCCCAAGGTCTCACCTGAGAGGCCAGAAGAGAAAGAATCAGTGAAAGGAAGCCAAAGACATAAAAAAATCAAAGGAAAAGAACACCCCCAAAAGAAAACAGGAACTCCTTAATAATGGATATCAACCAAAATGAAAAGACTGAAATGACAAAGAATTTCAAATATGGATTTTTAAGGAAGCTGAATGAAATACAAGAGAAAATAGAAACCCAACACAAAGAATCCACAAAAAGAATGCAGGAAATGAATGAAAAATTCACTATTGAAATCTAATTATTGAAAAAAAATCAAACAGAACTTCTGGAACTGAAAAATTCATTCAAAGAAATATAAAACACAGTGGAAAACCTTAAGAATAGGCTAGATCATGCAGAAGAAAGAACCTCGGAGCTTTGAAAACACCACCTTTGAGTTAAACAAGACAGTCAAAGAGAAAGAAGTGATAAATAAGAGGAATGAATAAAACCTACAAGAAATATGGGATTATGTAAAGAAGCTTAACATAAGAATCACAGGCATCCCTAGGGGTGAAGAAGAAAATATACAAGGGTTGGAAAACTTATTTGAGGGAGTAATTGAGGAAAACTTCCCTGGGCTTACTAAAAATCTAGATATCCAGGTACAGGAAACTCAGAGGAACCCAAGGAGATTCACTGCAAAGAGGCAATCACCACCACACATAGTCATCAGACTGGCCAAAGTGAACATGAAAGAGGCACTTCTATGAGCCGTAAGGTGAAAGCAACAAAGAAAAGAAAATACCAATATTTAACCAAGAAGGTTAAAGAACTCTATGACAGGGTGAACAATGAAACTCTGAGGAAGAAGACTGCAGAGGATGGAAGCAAATGTAAAAACATCATACTGACAGATTGGCAGAATCAACACTGTTAAAATGTCTATACTACCCAAAGTGGTTACAAAATCAATGCAATAATCATTAAAATACCAACGTTATTTTTTGCAGATCTAGAAAAAAAAATAATTCTATGCTTTATATAGAACCAGAAAAAAAAAAAAAAAAACCAAATAGCCAAAGCAACCTTAAGCAAAAAGAACAAATCATCAGTCTTCAAGCTATACTACAAGGCTATAGTAATCAAAACAGTATGGGAGTAGCACAAGAACAGAGACACAGACCAATGGATTAGAACACAAAACCTAGATATAAAACCATCTTCAGATTGCCATCTGCTCTTTGACAAAGCAGACAAAAACATACACTGGGGAAGAGAATCCCTATTCAATAAATGGTATTGGGAAAACTGGATAGCCACACGTAGAAAACTGAAACAGGATCCGCACCTGACACCACTCAAAAAATTAATTCATAATGGATAGGAAACTTAAACCTAAGGCATGAAACTATAAGAATTCTGGAAGAACAGGCTGGAAAAACTCTTATAGATACTAATTTAGGAAAATAATTTATGAAGAAGACCCCAAAGGCAATCACAGCAACAACAAGAATAAACAAGAAAAAAATCAAACAACCCCATCAAGAAATGGGCAATGGAAATGAACAGAAACTGCAGAATAATGGCCTGCAAACATATAAAAAATGATCAACATCTCTAATCATTAGAGAAATGCAAATCAAAACCACAATGAGATATCACCTAACCCCAGTAAGAATGGCCTGTGTCAAGAAATCCCAAAACAACAAATGCTGGCGAGGATGCGGAGAGACAGGAACACTCCTACACTGCTGGTGGGACTGCAAATTAGTGCAACCTTTGTGGAAAAGAATTTGGAGATACCTCAAACAGCTAGAAATAGAAATACCATTCGATCTAGCAATAGCATTGTTGGGCATCTACCCAAAAGAACATAAGTCACTCTATTATAGACATCTGCACCCGAATGTTTATGGCAGCACAATTCACTATTGCACGATCATGGGAACTACCCAAGTGGATGTCAAATCATGACTGGTTAACTAAAATGTGGTATATGCTCACAATGGAATATTACTCAATCCTAAGAAACGACAGTGAGCTAGCACCATTTATGCTATCCTGGATTAAGCTAAAGCCCGTAATACAAAGCAAGACGACACAAGATCTGGAAAATTGGCTACACATCTACTCGCCATCAAACTGGTACTGACTAAAACTAGGGTACTCAAAAAACGGTAGTGTTAAACAGGGATTTAGGGGTGGAGACCCACATCTTAAGGATGTGGCAAGCATTGTAGGGGGGAAGGGATTACCTCTATCCCTTTTTAGAGAGAGGCAAAGATATACACTGTAACCAAAATGTCTAAAAAAAAATCTGTTATTGGGAGATGGGCAGGTGGAAGGGGGGAGGTGGGGAATGGTATATACTTACATGGTGGGGGTGGTGCAATACCACCAAGTGGCTGGACATGCTTAAAGCTCTGGCATAGTGGGGTGGGGAAGGGGAGCAGGGGCAAGATATGTAACCATAATATATGTACCCCCATAACATGACGTAATAAAAAATGCAACAACAAAAATAAATAAATGGGACTTGATCAAATTACAAAGCTTCTGCACTGCCAAAGAGACAATCAATAGAGCAAAAAGACTACCTTCAGAATGGGAGGTAATATTTAAATACTATACATCCAATAAAGATTTAATAAACAGAATCTTCAAAGAACTCAAGCAAATCAGTAAGAAAACATCAAACAACCCCACTAAAGAGTGGGCAAAAGACATGAACAGAAGTTTTTCAAAAGAAGATAGACTAATGGCCAACAAATGTATGAAAAAATGCTCAATGTCTCTAATCATCAGGGAAATGCGAATCAAAACCACAATGAGATATCACCTAACTCCAGTGAGAATGGCTTTTTTCAAAAAGTCCCAAAACAACAGATGCTGGTGTGCATGTGGAAAGAACCACAAAACTTTGAAGAAGGAAACTGCAGAGGATGTAAACAACAGAAAAACAAATGAGTTGATTATTCAAAGTGGTGAAGGAAAGGGAGTAGCGTATGATACTACCTTCCATCTGTATTCATGAGGAATCCAAAGGGATATATTCAGGAGTACAGGAGAAGTACTTTTAAAACATATTGATTTGAAGTATTTAATAGAGGTACAGTGGAGGGTTAACTTTAAGAATCAGAGAGTCACATCAGAAGTCTGAAATGATGCTAGAGATGTAGAAGTTTTCAGTTTGTGGATGTAGTAGGTATATATGAGAAAATCTAGACAGATTACACAGACAGACAAGGAAGTATAGCTGAAAACTTGTAAGGGAGGAGTCCAGAAAAAGAGAAACCCATGAAACTCATGCATAACTGTATCTTACTCACCTAGATATATTCAGTACTCACAATTCCTAACATTTTTATATCTGACTCAGCAAGATGCATGTACAATGAGCAAATGACATGCTGATGAATGTTAGACACAGATAAGGCTGTCGTATAATCTAGATTTTCTGCAGGATTCCAAAACTAGAACATTCTGTACTGGTTTATCCACAGAATTACAAAGTACTCATGCAAAGTACTTCATGGTATATATACACCACATTTTATTAATCCACTTATGTATTGATGGGCACTTGGGTTGTTCCCACATCTTTGCAATTGTGAATTGTGCTGCTATAAACATTCGAGTGCTGAAGTCTTTTCACAGATATAGAAAAAATAATTTTACACTTTGTATGAAACCGGAGAAGACCCCGTATAGCAAAAGCAATTCTAGGCAATAAAACAAAATGGGAGGTATCAATTTACCAGACTTCAAACTATACTACAAGGCTATATTAATTAAAACAGCTTTGTACTCGCACAATAACAGGGACATTAATCAGTGGAACAGAACAGAGAACCCAGATATAAAACCATCCTCATGTAGCCATCTAAACTTTGACAAAGCAGACAAAAGCATACACTGGGGAAAATAATCCTTATTCAATAAATGGTGCTGAGAAAACTGGATAGCCACATGTAGAAGACTGATACAGGATCCATACCTTTCACCTTTCACAAAAATCAACTCATGAAGATTGGAAAAAATGGCAGAGTAGGGCTGACCTCCTGGCTCTCTGCTCTCTGAGTGAGAAGTGAAGAAAACAGACAACCACATGGCGAGTGATCTGCACTTACACATGATCAGCTTCACAAGACTGCACAGAGACACCAGGATACGGAAAACGTAGACTATAATTAAAGGTGAATGGAAAAATCTTCCACAAAATCTGGGGAGTTGGAAATATACAATAGGGAGGGAGCACGTCCACACTTCTGCTGCCCCAACTGGCTGGCCAGATGAGGCATTGCTTCTGCCTTGCACAGGGAGATGCGGGCAAGGATGTGCCTGATGTTGGAAGTAGTAAGGCGGGCAGACAAGGGGTGTGGAGTATTCTCGAGCAGGCATCACTTTGAACTCTCCTCAGTGCTCCGCTGAAGCAGTTGCAGGTGGGGGAGGGTCTGAACTCAGCAGCCACTTCCCCATACCACTGCCACCTCTCCGAAGTTTGGAAACACTGCGGTGGGCCATGCTGGAAGTAGTCTCAGGCCTCCCCTCTGCCATAAATCGACCAAACTGATCAGTCTTCTGGAACAGGCATCATTTTGAACTCTCCTCAGCACTCTGCAGAGGCAGTTTTGGGTGGGGGAAGATCCAAACCCAGCGGCCACCTCCCCATACCACAGAAATGAGTGCCAAATTTGGCATTCCACCTCAGGATGCTTCTAGGACCAGGAAGGGGAGACTCTACCTTAAAGGAGACTTGGTCTTTGGATATCGCTGAGGCTTTGGCTGGTGCTGGGTAGACAGAGAGCAGATCCCCGCACATAAACTACTGGGTCTCTGCAAGTTGGGGAACTAGGGAGTGCAGTGGACCTTTGGAGCCAGCCCGCCAAACCCAACCCAGTCTCCTGCCGAGCAGGGGACCCTCCATGTCAGTGCCAGCGGGGCGTGTCAGTGCTGGCAGGGCGTGCCACTGCCACTCTATAGCTTGGAAATGCTGCAGAGGGCTGCTCTGGAAACGGTCTGAAACCTCTCCTCTGCCCTAACCTGGCTGTTGGCCTTGGAGGCTCAGTTTAAAGGGGTGGAAAGGGGAGAGAGGTGTTTTGTTCAGTGACTATCTCTCAAGATTGAACCTGGGTGGTTTCCTGCTGCATTCAGCCATTTGCGATCTGTGCCCAGAGAGCAGAGCCTGTCTTGGCAAGGCAGAGCTGCGAAGGAGACTGCTATTCCTAATGTAACTTAAGGAGACTTTACCACCCAAACCCTCTTACAACTTGGGCTCCGGTGCTTCACACCAAAGCGCCTGACTCTATTGCTGGGTGGAGGCAAGAGAAATAGTCTGTTCAACCTGAAACCTGTCTTGCAAGACTGTTTTCTCTGCTTCCCTTCCACCTTCCTGCTGGCAGCTGTAAGGCAGTTTTAGCAGCTTACCAGACTCAAGCTGAATCTCATCTTTACCTCTCTACTGTGGCCTGATAGCTTGTACCTCCAGCCAAAGAGAAACCTCATTCCCGGGAATTGCGGAGGGTTGAGGGAGTCTGCTGTCTGTCTGGGTTGAGATCTGCCGGGGTTGAAGACGACCCTTGGAGGTCACCCGGCCACAGGGGTTTCACACGAAAGTAACTGACCCCATCCTGGCAGAGGCCGAGTGGCGTGGCAGGTCTCTTTCTGATCTGGGACCCTCAGTGGCCTCGGGCAAGGCTTCCCCAACAGCCCTGAGATTTAGGCCACATACTACCTGATAAATCCCATCCTGGGTGGGGTAGGTTATGAGAGTAACCTCGTCTTGGTCATGTAGCCGTAGAAAGTGCCTTTCCCTCAGGACGGTGGGATTTTTTTCCCCTCTGACAGAGCAAACTCTGTCCTTGGGGGAGACGAAAAATGAGAAAAGACGTTTCCCAGTCTGGAAATTGCAGCAATCTCACTAACTGCCTACCCCTGCCCACCCAACCCCCAGTCCACCAAACCAGATGCAGCCCTGGAAGGTTGAGAGAAAGGAAAAAAGTCACTCTCCCTGTAGGACTAGCTTGAATTATGTGGGTCCTTGGAATTAAGCAGAAGGGGACAGAGTGATGTTTACATTTAGCTGGTTGGATTCCATCATCGGACAAGTTCAGAATACAGGTGCCTGCCTTTAACACCCAGATTGTTGCCAATGTATGGGCCTATGGTTCGAGAAGGAACCATAGGCCCATACTCCTTAGCAATTGTACCAATTGACTCTCTCTACCAGGAGCTCCTCCGAAAGTGTGACAGAAGATCTCTGAATAACATATTAAGAGCTCCCTCCTAGCTACAGATCAAGCATCCTCTGAAATATTCAGTTTTAGGCTCACTGATACCTGATGCTCCTTTCACCCCTCCTATATTAATTACAGGACTCTAGGAACCATTGTGGGTGGCAAAATATTCCCTTAAGACTGACTGAGATACCTGTATATCCTATCTGGAGGCTTAGAGCACAATACAAAGGACTTGGAATATCTTGATAATTGAATCCTTCTCAC
Source organism: Microcebus murinus (assembly GCF_040939455.1). Classification (NCBI taxonomy): domain Eukaryota; kingdom Metazoa; phylum Chordata; class Mammalia; order Primates; family Cheirogaleidae; genus Microcebus; species Microcebus murinus. The sequence goes on along the minus strand of NC_134104.1, from coordinate 156,312,008 downwards.
AAACCACAGATAACAAAAGAAAGAGTAAACTCTGAGCCTAACACAGTGCCTCCCACTTCAAACTAGCAGTTGATATTGGTCTCAATCTCACAAGAGTGAACAAACATCTGGGTTTCAAAGCAAGGGGCCCAAACCCACTAAACTCTGTGGACACAAGGTGAAGACATCAGGTCAAAGAAAACCCAACAGGCTCAAACTCCTCTAAGATGAAACAGGACCAGAGAATATATCCCCCAGCTTTTCCAAGGATCATTCCTTTGGAACCCCAGAACTCAGCTCATAATCGAGTCCCAGCATCTCTGGTCCTCCACAAAGCATCCAAATGAGGAAGAACAAGTGAAATATAACTGGAATCATGAAGGATCAGAGAGAGAAGTCACCTCCAAAAGAAAATACTTGATCTCCACCAACTGACACCAACTTACATGTTATGATTAAACTGATGGAGAAAGAATTCCAAATATGGATTGTTAAAAAATGAAATGGAACTGAAGAGAAAATAGAATCCCAACATAGAGAAACCACAAGAACAATCCAGGATATGAATGAAAAATTCTCCAAAGAAATTGAATTCAGAAAAAACCAATCAGAAATTCTGGCAATGAAGGAAACATTCAAGGAACTCCATAATACAGTGCAAAGCCTAAAAAACAGGATAGACCATACAGAGGAAAGAATCTAAGAGCTTGAAGACTATGCCTATATGCTAAATAAATAAGAGGAAGAAAGGGAGCACAGAAACAAGAGACAAGACCAAAGTTTACAAAAGTGTGAGATTATGTAAAAAAGTCGAATCTCAGATTGATTGGGATTCCAGAGGGGGAAGAGGAACATTCACAACGGTTGGAAAATTATTTCACGGAATGCTGGAGGAAAATATGCTGGGCCTGGCCATAAATCTGGATATCCAAATACCATAAGTGCATAGAATACCTGGGAGACTCAACGTGAATAGGCAATCACCTCGTCATGTGGTTATTAAGCAGACCAAAGTAACTGTGAAAGAAGCAATCCTCCCTGAAGCAAGGTAAAAAAAAAAAAAAAACCTACAAAGGAAAGCCTATCAGACTAACAGCAGACTTCTCATCTGAAACCTTACAAGCCAGGAGGGAGTGGGTACCTATCCTTAATCTTCTAAAACAGAATAAAGCCCAACCTAGAATTCTTTATCCGGCAAAATTAAGTTTCATTTATGAGGGAGAAATAAAGTCCTTCTCAGACAAGCAATCGCTGAAGGAATTTTCAAATTCCGGACCAGCACTACAGGAAATTCTGAGACCTGCCTTTCACCCAGAACAGGGTAATAGACACTCTTCAAAGTAAAATCCTCAAAGAATTAAAGACTAGACCTTGAACTTCATGATGGCTCAAGGAGTAAGACAAAACAACAGGACTTCATCCAACAATATGAATGGAAATCTTCTTCCAATTTCAATTCTCTCAATAAATGTAAATGGTTTAAACTGTCCTCTGAAGAGGCATAGACTGGCACAGTGGATAAAAATCCAGGAGCCGACTACTTGCTGTCTACAGGAAACACATCTAACCCACAAAGATTCCTCCCAGCTGAAGGTCAAGGGATGGAAGACTATCATCCAGGCAAATGAAAGTCAAAAGAAAGCAGGGGTAGCTATACAATTCACAGACAACATAAGTTTTAAAATAGCAAAAGTAAAAAAGGACAAAGATGACCACTTTATAATGCTGAACGGGAAGATCCAACAATTCTTAGTATTTATGCACCCAATGCAGGAACACCCAATTACATAAAAGAAACCTTGAATGATCTAAATAACATGTTAAACAATACTGCCACATTAGCAGGGGACTTCAACATGCCACTGAATGAACTGGATAGATCCTCCAAATAGAAATTAAGTAAAGAAATAAAGGAGTTAAACAAAGCTCTCGACCAAAAAGGCCTGACAGAGCTCTATAGAACATTCTACCCAAATAAAGTTTAATTTACATTCTTCTCAGCAGCCCATTGATCCTTCTCCAAAATTGATCACATACTAGGCCACAAAGCAGATCTCAAAAAATTCAAGAAAATAGAAATCATACCATGTGTCTTCTCTGACCATAGTGGTATAAAACTAGAGTTCAATTCTAACAGAAACATGTACCACTTCACAAAGTCATGGAAACTAAACAATCTATTATTGAAGAATTATTGGATCAAGGAGGAAATTCAGAGAAAAATCAAAAGTTTCTTCAAGCAAAATGATAATGGAGCCACATGTTACAAAACCTGTGGGATACAGCAAAAGCATATCTGAGAGGAAAACTAATAGCAATAAATGCTCAGATCCAAAAAACAGACAGAGTAGATACCGACAACCTAATGAATAGACTTAAGGAATTGGAAAAAGAAGAGGAAATTAATTCCAAGCCTAGCAGAAGAAAAGAAATAACTAAGATCAAAGCAGAACTAAATGAAATGGAGAACAAGAGAATTATACGGAAGATCAACAAAATCAGAAGCTGGTTTTTCAAAAAGATATACAAAATTGATACCCCTCTGGCTAGACTGACAATAACTCAAAGGGAAAGGACTCTAATAAACTCAATAAGAAATGAAAAAGGAGAGGTCACAACAGACACCATAGAAATACAAAGCATTATGTTTGCCTACTATAAAAATCTATATGCCCAAAAATTACATAAAAGGAAGAAATGGACAAATTCCTGGATTCATACAAACTCCCTAAATTCACACAGGAGGTAACAAAATTTCTGAATAGACCAATCTCAAGTGAAGAAATCGGAGCAGTAATGAACAACCTCCCCAAACAGAAAAGTCCTGGACCAGATGGCTACACTTCAGAGTTCTACCAAACATACAAAGATGACCTCATACCTATACTACAGAAATTATTCCACAACATTGAGGAGGATAGTATCCTTCCTTACTTATTCTACGAAGCCAATATTACCTTAATACCAAAACCAGGAAAAGACACAACAAAAAAAGAAAATTACTGTCCAATATCCCTCATGAATATAGATGCAAAAATCCTCAACAAAATTCTAGCAAACAGAATTCAGCAGCACATCAAAAAAATAATTCACCAAACCAGGTGGGCTTTATTCCAGGGATGCAAGGCTGGTTAAATATACGCAAGTCTATAAATGCAATTTCCCTTATAAATAAAAACAAGAACAAAGACCATTATGATTCTCTCAATAGATGCAGAAAAAGCATTTGTCAAAGTCCTACACACCTTTATGGTAAAAACTCTTAACAAAATAGGCATAGGTGGTTCTTATCTTAAAATTATCAAATCCACCTGTGACAAACCCACGGGCAATATCATACTGAATGGGGAAAAACTGAAGCCTTTCCAACTTCAAACCAGAATTAGACAAGAATGCCCACTATCTCCTCTTCTATTCAACATAGTGCTCGAAGTCCTAGCTATAGCAATCAGGCAAGAGAGGGATATTAAGGGCATCCAACTGGGTGCAGATGAGATCAAACTCCTGCTTTTTGCAGATGATATGATATTATACCTAGAAAACCCCATGGATTTCTCCAAGAGACTTCTAGATTTGATAAATGAATTCGGTAAAGTCTCAGGTTACAAAATCAATATACACAAATCAGAGGCATTCATATATGCCAAGAACTGTCAAGCTGAAGCTCAAATTAAAAATGCAATTCCTTTTACTATAGCCTCAAAGAAAATTAAATATCTAGGAATATATCTAATGAAAGATATGAAAGATTTATAAGAGTAGAACTATGAAACACTAAAAAAAGAAATTGTAGAAGATGTAAACAGATGGAAAAATCTACCTTGTTCATGGATTGGTAGAATCAATATTGTTAAAATGTCAGTATTACCTAAAGTCATCTACATAATTAATGCAATCCCTATCAAAATACCACCATCATTCTTCACAGATCTAGAAAAAATAATTCTTCGCTTTATATGGAACCAGAAGAAAACATGTATAGCCAAAGCAATCTTAAGTAAAAAGAACAAACTGGGTGGCATCAGTCTTCCTGACTTCAAGCTGTACTATAAAGCAATAATAATTAAATCAGCCTTTTACTGGCATTTTCTTATGCCAGAAGCATTGAAGTTGGAATTGGTTTGAGATTCCAGAAATGAAACCATCTGCATATGGTAACCTAATCTTTGATAAAGCAGACAAAAATATACATTGGGGAAAAGAATCTCTCTTCAATAAATGGTGCTGGGGAAACTGGATATCTACATGCAGAAGAATGAGTCAGGATCCCTACCTCTCACCTCTCACAAAAACCCACTCAAGATGGATAACAGACTTAAACCTAAGACATGAAACCCTAAGAATTCTAGAAGAAGATGTTGGGAAGACTCTTTCAGACATTGGCCTAGGCAAAGAATTCTTGAAGAAGACCCCCAAAGCAATCACCACAGCAACAAAAATAAACAAATGGGATCTGATCAAACTAAAAAGCTTCTGCTCAGCCAAAGAAACTATCATTAGAGTGAAGAGACTACCTATAGAATGGGAGAAAATATTTGCTCTCTACACTTCTGATAAAGGTCTGAAAACAACAATCTATCTAGAACTCAAAAGATTTAAGTAGAAAACATCAAACAACCCTATCAAGATATGGGCAACAGAAATGAACAGAAACTTTTCCAAAGAAGACAGAATAATGGCCAGCAAACATATAAAAAATGCTCAATATTTCTAATCATTAGAGAAATGCGAATCAAAACAACAATGAGATATCATCTAACCCCAGTGAGATTGGCCCGTATCAAGAAACTCCAAAGCAAAAAATGCTGGTGAGGATGTGGAGAGACAGGAACACTCTTACACTACTGGTGGGACTTCAAATTGGTGCGACCTTTGTGGAAAAGAGTTTGGAGATACCGCAAACAGCTAAAAATAGACATACCATTCAACCCAGCAATAGCCATTATTAGGCATCTACCCAAAAGAGCATAAGACATTCTATTATAAAGACATCTGCACCCTAATGTTTATGGCAGCACAATTCACCATTGTAACGACATGGAAACAACTCAAGTGCCCATCAATTCATGACTGGATAATTAAAATTTGGTATATGTTTACAATGGAATATTACTCAATTCTAAGAAATGACAGCAAGCTAACACCACTTAAATTATCCTGGATTGAGCTTAAGCCCATTATCCAATGTGAGGTGATACAAGATCAGAAAAATGGGCTCCATATGTAGTCTCTGTCACATTGGTACTGACTATCATTATGGTGCTCAAAGGGTGGTGGTGTTCACCAGAGGTTTCGGATGGGGGTGGGGGGATAGATTCACATCTGTGGGATGCTGCAAATGGTGTGGAGGGGAAGGGCATACCTCTAGCCTTTGCTAAATAAAGGCAAAGTTATAAAATCTAACCAAAATGTTATATTAAAAAAAATTTATTGGGTGTCGGGAAGGTGGTGGGGAAGGGGATGGGTAGATATATTATATATATATATATATACACACACACACACACACACACACACATACATATATACACACACATATACATATATACACACATGCACACACACATTATAAATGCATTGTGCATTGTCAGGGGCATAGACATGCTTTAAGTTCTGACTCGAGGGGGAAGGGAAGGTAATAGCAATGTATGTAACCTTAACAATTGTAACCCCATATTACGCTGAAATTTTTAAAAAATCGACTCATGCTGGGCAACAGACTTAAACCTAAGGTGTGAAACTATTAGAATTCTAGAAGAAAATGTTGGAAAAACTCTTATAGACATTGCCCTAGGCAAAGAGTTTACAAAGAAGACTTTAAAGGCAATCACAGCAACATCAAAAATAAATGAATGGGACCTAATAAAATTAAAAAGTTTCTGCACAGCCAAAGAAACTGTCACGAGAGCAAACAGACAACCTGCAGAATGGGAGAAAATTTTCACATGCTACACATCTGATAAAGGGCTGATAACTAGAATCTGTTTAGAACTCAGGGAAATCAGCAAGAAAAAAATCAAACAACCTATCAAAAAGTGGGCAAAAGACATGAATAGAAACTTTTCTAAAGAAGACAGAAGAATGGCCAACAAACATATGAAAAAATGCTCAACATTTCTAATCATCAGGGAAATGCAAATCAAAACCACAATGAGATATCACTTATCTCCAGTGAGAACAGCCTTTATCAGAAGTCCCAAAATAATAAATGTTGGCATGGATGCGGAGGGATAGGAATACTCCTACACTGCTGGTAGACTGTAAATTAGTGTAACCTCTGTGGAAAGCAATATCGATATACCTTAAAGATCCAAGTAGATCTACCATTTGATCCAGCAATCCCACTAATGGGCATCTACCCAAAAGAACTAAAGACACTCTATAAATCCCTTTTCTTATGCAGTTTACATTATAGTGGTTTGGGGAAGGAAAATAATTAAACTAAATAAGTATATAGTATCTTAGAAGTGATAAATGCTACGGAGAAAAAGCTAGATTAGGGAATAAGAAGTATGAGAAGGAACATTTATAATTTTAAATACAGTGACCAGGAGACTGTGGTTGAGACTGTAACATCAGTAGAGACATGAAGGAGGAGACACAATGACCTGTGAAATAACCGGGGAGGAGTATTCTAGGCAGAGAAAACAAGAAGAGCAAAGGTTCTGAGGCAGATGTTTGAATGGCACTGACATGCATAGAGAACAGGAAGAAGACGAGGACAGCTGGAGTGGACTGAGGGAAAGGGACAAAAACCGTAGAAAAGAAGCAGGAGATAGAGTCAAATCTATAAATAAAGGGTAGATTCATTAGGGCCTTGCAAACCATTATCTAGACCCCTGCTCCTACTCTGAGTAAGATGACAGCCATTAGAGCAGCAGTCCGTAACCTTTGTGGCACCAGGGACCTTTTTCATGGGAGACAATATTTCCATGGACTAGGGATGTGGATGATGGTTTTGGGATGATTCAAATGCATTGCATTTATTGTACACTTTATTTTATTATTATTACATTGTAATATATAATGAAATAATTATACAACTCACCATAGGTTGGGGACCCCAATATTAGCAGGTTTTAAGCAAAGGAGTGACATCTATGTATGTTTTTAAAACATTTCTCTGGATGCTAGCTGGAGAAGAAAATAAAAGGGGCAAGGGAGGAAGGAGGGAAACCAGTTAAGACACTACCGCAATCATCATATAAATGATAATGATGGCTTACACAAGGATGGGAACAGTGGAAGTGGTGAATGGTCAGATTTAGATGTATTTTTAAAGTAAACTGATAGAACCTGCTCAAGGATTATAGATACAATATGGGAGAGTCCATATGTCTTTGGCCTAAGCCACTGACCAAGGTGAAGAATGAGAAAGAAACAGTTCTGATGATACAATAAGGAATTTGGTTTCGGAACTTTGGAGTTTGAGGTGTTTATTAGACATCCAACCAAAGATGCAATTAAATATTTAAGTATGGAGTTCAAGGGAGAAATATGAACTGGAGATCTAAGTTTGGAAGTCAGTGGTGTATAAGAGACTAGATAAGATCATGGGGAGAAAGGATAGTGGGAGGATATAGACAAAGAAAAGGTCAGGAATTAAACCTGGGGGCACTCCAGTGTCAGAAGTACAGAAAGATGAAGAGAAACCAGCAAAAAAAAAAAAAAACACAAAAAAATCTGATGTGGAACCTTAGATGTCTATTTGATTTTAAAAAAAAAAAAACTTTAAGATATCATGGCCAGTTAAAACAAGGCAATTCTTGAATTATATAACTGTAAAAGTGTACAATTAACAAGTAAGGCTGGATGTGAATTTTGTTTGTGAGGGTGATTTGTGATAAATCACGAATCTCTTGATAATTTATAAACTACCTGATGCCAGGAGTTTAGGGCTTTGCATTGTGTCTAATGCATTTATCCCAGTGTTATAGGATCCTCTCGACTCCTGGCACCAAAATCAGATTGTTTCTCAGTGGGAGAAAAATGCCTCAATATATTTTGTAACCTTAAGAAGAATATTTTTTGTTAATACTAAAAAGTTCAGATGTGGACATAATTAGGTCATACATTCTCAGGGGTTCAAATTTTCTGCTACCATTCAAAATGTTTTATCAACAGCAAACTTTAGCTTTTTCACTTTTTGTTGGATAAAAAGTAGCTGATTTTAATTTGACTCACAGTTTGAAGCATTCTGTGATCCCCTGGTTATTAAGTTAATAAATAAAAAGTATGAGTTAGACATAAAAAAAAAAAACTGATAAAAGCTACCAATAAGAAAACCTACTTTACTGCAGTGTTCTAGAGGTACAGTGGAGAAAGATCTCAAAGAGAAGGCAATAATCATCTCTTGAGAACAGATTGCTAGATTTCACTTAAGAGTAACAGATGAATTTTTTTTTTAATCTCAAGTTTCTATCTTTACTTCAAAAGTAATCTCTTTAAAGTGTGGCTGAAAATACAGCATGATATGACATAAACTATTTTCTCTTAAAATTAAAGTATGTTTCTCTGTCTTCAATAAATGGTGCTGGGAAAACTGGATAGCTACATGCAGAAGAATGAAACTGGATCCCTACCTCTCACAAAAATCCATTCAAGATGGGTAACAGACTTAAACCTAAGGCATGAAACCCTTAAGAATTCTAGAAGAAGATGTTCTAGGGAAAGTGTCAAAAGGGAAGACCCTTTTTGACACTGGCCTAGGCAAAGAATTTTTGAAGAATACCCCCTAAGCAATCACCACAGCAACAAAGATAAATAAAGGGGATCTGATCAAATTAAAAAGCTTTTGCACAGCCAAGGAAACTATCATAAGAGTGAATAGACAACCTACAGAATGGGAGAAAATATTTGCTCTCTACACATCCAATAAAGGCTGATAACAAGAATCTATCTAGAACTTAAAAAAAAAAAAAAAACAAGAAAAAAATCAAACAACTCCATCAATAAGTGGGCAATAGAAATGAACAGAAATTTTTCAAAAGAAGACAGAATGGCCAGCAAACATACAAAAAAATGCTCAACATCTCTAATCATTAGAGAAATGCAAATCAACATTGAGAAATGCAAAACAACAATGAGATAACACCTAACCCCAGTGAGATAGGCCTCTATCAAAAAATCCGAAAACAACAAATGCTGGCAAGGATGTGGAGAGACAGGAACACTCTTACACTATTGGTGGGATTGCAAATTAGTGTAACCTCTGTGGAAAGAGAATTTGGAGATACTTCAAACAGCTAAAAATAGAAATACCATTCAATCCAGCAATAGCACTAAAACAACAAAAGACATTCTATAACAAAGACATCTGCACCCGAATGTTTATGGCAGCACGATTCACTATTGCAAGGATGTGTAAACAACCCAGGTGCCCGTCAATTCATGAGTGGATTATTAAAATTTGGTACATGTATACAATGGAATATTACTCAATTATAAGAAATGACAGTGACCTAGCACCTCTTCTATTATCCTGGATTGAGCTTGAGTCCATTATCCAAAGGGAGGTAACACAAGATTGGAAGAATAGGCTCCACTTGGACTTGCCATCAAATTGGAACTAACACTCTGGTGCTCCCATGGTAGTAATATTCTCCAGGGATGAGGGGTTGTGGGGGTAAACTCACAACCAAATGACACAGTGAGCATTTTGGACAGGAAGGGCATGCCTTTAACCCCTGCTAGGGAGAGGCAATGATATAAAATGTACAAAATGTTTGTACCCTCATAATATCCTGAAATAAACTAAAAAATAAAAAAAGAACATCTAAAATATACAAAGAACTCTCAAATCTCAACAAATAAATTGAAAACTAGGCAAACAACTTGAACAGATAATTCACCAAAGAGGATATACTATACAAATGGAAAATAAGTACATGAAAACATGTTCAACATCATTAGCTAGTAGCAAAATAAAAATTAAAACAATGACGAGATACATACCTATTAGAATGGTTAAAATAAAATATACTGACACTCACCCAGGCAAGAGAATAAGACGCTGTTTTTTAAAAAAAGAATATACTGACATTAATAAGTACTTTGAGAATGAGGTATAACTGGAACTCTTATATTGCTGGTAGGAAAGTAAAATGTTATAACACTGGAAAACAGTCTGGCAGTTTCATAAAGTTAAACATGCATTTACTATATGATCTAGCAACTCCACTCCTAGCTATCTACCCAACAGAAATAAAAAGTTACATCTGTACACTACAGTTACATGATGTTCATGACTGCTCTATTAGTCAGGGTTCTCCAGAAAAATGGAACCAATACAATGTCTATACAAACAAAGATATTTATTATAAGGAATTGGCTCATACAATTATGGAGGCTAAAAAGTCCCAAGATTTGTAGTTAGCCAGCTCAACATCCAGGAGAGTCAACTGTGTAGTTCTGAACCAAGTCCAAAGGCCTGAGAATCAGAAGAGTTAATGGCATAAGTTTCAGTCCAAAAGCCAGCAAGTTCAAGACCCAATAAGAGCTAATGTTTTAGTTCAAGTTCGAAGGTAGGAAAAAAACAATGTCCCAGCTCCATAAGTCAAGCAGGAGGAGCTCCCTCTTACTCATAAGAGGGTCAATCTTTTGGTTGTATTCAAGCCTTCAACTTACTGGATGAGGGCCACCCACACTGGGAGGGCACTATGCTTTGTTCAGTCTATTGACTCAAATGTTAATCACATCCAAAAACATCATATTGACCAAATATCTGGCAGTTGTATTAGTCCTTTTAGTGTTGCTATAAAGAGATACATGAGGCTGTGTAATTTATATTAAAAAGAGGTTTATTTGGCTCACAATTCTGCTGGCTGGAAGACTGGGCATCTGGTGAAAGCCTCTGGCCACTTCTATTCATGGTGGAAAGCAAAGGGGAGCTGGCATATGCAGAGATCATAGGACGACAAAGCAAGCAAAAAAGAGAGGAGGAGGGGCCAGGCTCTTTTCAACAACCAGTTCTCAGCAGAACTAAGAGTGAAAACTCACTCTTAAGAGAATGGCATCAAGCCATTCATGAGGGATCTGCCCCAACAATCCAAACACCTCCCACCAGGCCCCACCTACAATAGTAGGGATCAAATTTCAATATGACACTTGGTGGGGCCAAACAAACCATAGTAGCAGCCCAATTAAGTAGACACTTAAAACTAACCATCACAGCTGCTTTATTCAAAGTAGTCCCAAATTGGGAATAATCACAAAGTTGCCCAACAGGTAGATATACAAATTGTATCATATCTATACAATGGAATATTGCTCAAGATAAGAAGAAATTAACTGGGTGACATTAGAAAATGGCAGAGTAGACACCTCCCAGTGCTTGTTCCCTCACAGAAACACTGAAATATAAGTAGAAACTATCAGAGCCAATATTGTCAGAACTCTGGAAAATAGCCAAAAGTTTACACAAACCAAGTGAATGTTGAACAAGTAAAAAGCAACTTAAAAACAGTATGAAAGTTATGTGGTATTTTTATTTGCCCTTGCCCTAGTCCCTCCACAGCAACGCAACAGTTTTAAAACAGTGGCAATCTTAGAGTGGTAGGAGGCTGTATTCCAAGTATGGCAACCTGGTCCTTGGTTCTAAAGAGAGCAGAATGGACAGCATTCACAAATTACTGTATATGTCTAACTTGTCTTTGAGGATACCTGAAACAATGTCACAAGGCACTTGTCACTGTTTTGCCTAATTTGGACACAGGCTGAATAAGTGGTGGGCATGGTTCAAAAACACTGCAAGGTGAACTTAACAAACCACAGACATCAGGAGCAAAAGATTATGGGGTCAAAACATATAATAATAATAGGCCACATAGGGTTCAGAAGCAAAATCTGAGGGAGATTGTGTAGGAAGTTCAGACATTTAAAAGCACCCATGAGTACAGGGGAGTTTAGAAAGCCACAGGCATGCTAAGAAAAGACTGGAGAAGATCCTCAGCTTTTACCTTGGGCTGATCCCTAGGCCCACTGCAAGCCCAACTACGTGTTGATGCAGTGGCCAGCATAGAGCCAATATGCAAAGACAGATGTTTAGTTTTTATGCATGTTGTGTTACTGTTTTAAGCTCCTGGGATTCAGGGAAATCTGTCAAAATGATAGCTGAACACAAGCTAAAGAAACTGACACTTTATAGACCACACACAGCAAGGAATACAGTCTTTGCAAAAATAGTTTAGAAAAGTCAAGAGACCTTAATGAGTCTGTTCAGAGCTATTATTAAAAGAATAGAATTGCCATTTACCAAGATACAGAAGACTAAGGTGGTGGTGGTGGGTGAGAAATGCAAGAGTTTGTTTTGTACATGTTGAGTTTGAGATTCCTACTGAATATCTAAGCAAAGATGTCAGATACTGGATATCTGAGTCCACAGTATTGGGAAAAGTTCTGACTGGAGGTATAAAATTTGTGAGTTATCAGTATGAACATAGTATTTAAAGTTACAAGGCTGGATAAAAACCTAGGGTATAAGGAAAGGTCTGAGGATTGAGCCTTGGCACTCCAAGTTTTAGAGGTCATAAGGTGTGTGTTGCAAGGTAAATAACTGGGTTTCTATTTGGAGAAATTTCCAATATAAGTACTTGCGTGGAGAGCAAGGGCTGGGTGCTGTCTCCTTTGAGTCTCCTCAATAGCCACCCAGCAGAGTGCCTATCCCTAAATATCTATGATATGAACAAATGAATTTTAAGAGAAAATAACCACAAAGCTTTATTGCAGTGGCTATGCCACAGACTGAAGAGCCTATGTCTTTCTACCCCTCTCTTTGGAAATTTCAGATCAAACTAAAAAACTGACAATAAATTAACCAATAACTGTTATTTATACTTATATTTTAACAAAGATTAGGCAAAAATTTTCTATTTTGGTCATCGTTTTCTGCTAAATGTGCAATTGGGGCATTGCTTCTGTGGGGTTTATAGCAGAAAAATTCTTTAGAAATATTTGTTTAATTGGTAGCAATAAATGCTATACCACAATAAGCTATAATTTTAAATTCTATTTATAATTCTTAAAGAAACCTTACTGTTGGTTAAATGAGCTTAAATTTTAATAAAAATTAGAACATTACTTAAGTACAGATTAATGATAACATTTTAAGCCAACATTTTAAGATGACTATTTCAAGGTTACAATTAACTAAAACAATGTCCAAGAAAAAATGTTTTATATTCTCTTTAGTCATACTCTAGGATTAGTTCCTAGACCTGTGGTTCTTATATCAATTATAGTTTTTCATTTATAAAAGATTTTTAAACTAACTTTTATTTTGTTTTACATATTAAATTTCAGTAATCATTTACTTATGAAGAAGCTATAATGTTACCCTCTATCTTGCCTTTTTTAGGATCTGGATATTTTCCTGGAGAAATAATTAGACCTACAGTAATTAGACCTCCAGGACCTAAAGAAACTAAAAGATATTGCTGCATTAATGATACTATGTATTTCAACCACTATATGTAAGAAGTTTCTATTAAGAAAGTATCAGAGCATAGCCTTTTGGTGCCCATGATTCCATATAAGTGACTAATCTTCCTTTTATTGTCTCTTCCCCTCCCACTGCAGGAACTGTATCAACTCATGTGTAAACCACTGATGCCAGCTCCAACTGTCTAGGATAATCCTCACTGCATCAGAATCATCTGAAGAGTTTGTTTTTATATTTTCTTAAAGAAATCTGGGGTTCATCTCCATAGATTCTGATTCAAATGCTTGGTCTGGACCCTGGACATCAGTGTTTAAAAAGCTCTCCAATGATTCTAAAAGAGAGCAAGAATTAGAAATCATAGGTCTGGAGTACATCCTATCTATAGCTGAAGGATGAGGACTATAAAAACCTATACACAAGTATGGCTCCTGCATTTACTAGCTTTGTGATATGTGACAATTTTTGTTACCTGTCTACCAGGTTTCCCCCAAAATAAGACAAGGTCTTATATTTATTTTTCCTCCAGAAGACACCCTAGGGTTTATTTTCAGAGGATGTGTTATTTTTTCTAAGTACAGTACAACAATCTACAGTTATTCAAATATAGTTAAGTCGTCTTCTTCTAGAATATCATCATAGTAAAATGGCAGCCACAGCTTTCCTTCCTCCCCCTGGGGACACACAATACCTAAAGCAGAGCATTCCATTCCTCACTTCACTGCGGAGACTTTCCCCTCAAAGCCTCAGCTTGCAGCACGCACAGGATGGCCAGGACCTGACAGGGGGAGCCGACCTTGTTGGTGGGGCTGCCTGCACCTTTCTGGTCACCTCTGGGATAGTGTCACGGGTAGATGGGAAGGGCTGCTTGTCTTCTTTACCACTCTGCAATGAAATGCATGGGTTGTGCGGATACACTGCATAGCCACGCCCATCACTAGGTCTTATTTTGGGGGTAGGGCTTAGATTGCATAAATGCTTAGAAATCCTGCTAGGGCTTATTTTATGGGTAGGTCTTATTTTGGGGGAAACACGGTAAATCTCAGTTTTTCCATTTGTAAAATGCTGATAAATGCAGATAATACTATCATATTCGATGCTGTTTTCAATACCTGATAAAATAATGTCCACAATATAGTAAGCATTCATAAAGTGTTAATATTATTCATTTTAAAAAGTTTGTAACATAGAGACCCAACATTATATTCTTTAAAATCAGATCTACTAAAATCAAGAGAAGCACCAAAGTCTTTAATAGAAAATTAAAAAGCTGAGGAGGGGGAAAATGGCAGACTAGTAATGGCATCCCAACTCGCTGCTCCCAGGGAGGGAGGTGAAGAGCACTGATGGCTGCCTACATGCAGATCGCTCATTACAAAAGCAGCCCTGTGAATTGGCAGAGAAGCAAAGTGGGACATTCAGGGCGGGAGAAAAGGTGATGGGGAGATACATTCACAAGGATTAGAGAGTCCAAAAGAACAGTGGAGAGCAGAGCAGCGGGAGGGTCACACCTCATTCTGCTGGTGCAGCACTATCTGACCTGTAGGAGGACACTCACCACCACCACCACAAACTTCCTACCCACTCAGACAGGTACATGCTTGGAGTTGATGCAAAGCTGCTGCATTAAACAACAGGCTCTGTGGATAGGAGACACTAGTGGGAAGAAACCTGAACTCTCGGTTACACTGTGCCAGGACTGCAATGGGCTAGGGAAGGACTAGACTAAGTTGCAGCCTCCCAGGGCTGTATGCTGGAATTCGAGGATGGGTACCCCACCCCTGGAAATCAGCAGGACCAGGGCACAGGAACTGTCCTGAGAACAGCAGAAGCTGACCTGAAAGGCCTTGGGCGACTGCTTCCGCAGGGCTTTGGGTGGGGCAAGGAGAGCCCTGTTTCCTCCGTAGCTGACCTGCATCTGCAGGACTCTGGTGCCTAGGAAGCAGATTGCAATGTATCCATCCAGCCGTTTGGCTGCCTCGTGTCTGCTTGGCCCTGTTGCCCACTCTCCAGGCCCACCCAATGTACATTTTCAGGCCCCATTGCTTTCAGAGGATTGGTTTCAGCCTCCACCCCATCCCAGACCATGGGCTATCGCATGGGGGCAGGGCAGGCTCCCCCTGAGGGACTGCGGGCAGCCACTTAGACAGGCTCTGGACAGGGAGCTGGAGAGCTGAGTTTTCTGTGCGGCTGACCGGCATCTGTGGGACTTGTATCTGTGAGACCCTAGTGCCTAAGAAGTAGATTACAGACTATCCACCTGAGCACCCCCTTCAGCTCCTAGATACCTCCTACCTCCCAGGCCCTAAACCAACCAACAGGTTGGAGCCACCTGCCATCTACATACTTCCTGAGCAACCAGAGAGTACTTCTATCCACACAAGTCCAGAGACTGCTTGTTATCAGGGATCAGAAAGCTTCCTGCTGACAGAACACCACATTCTTCACTTCCCCAGGGCACCTCCCATCCAACAGACTTGAGTCAGAAATCAGGCAACATTATTGCTTCTCTATCTACCAGGTAAATTTGCCCTCCCCAGGGGGCTTCAGCTTCTTAGGCTCAGTCCTGCTCACTCCCACACAGACAGTTTTCAACTCCCACACAACTTACAGAAGCCACAGGGGTCCAGTTGGTCCTGGGGTGTTCTGCATAACTCTAGAGCATGGTCATTCTGGGTGGACTGCCTCCAGGGAGAGAGCTGGAGACCACCAGAGGGTGGACTTTCTGCCACCAAGACTCCTCTTGTCCCCTTCCCCTACCCCTGCCATGGCTGCAGATACACACAAGCTCCCACAGGGAACAGGGTTCAGAATTTCCCTTTTAGGGTCCTGCAGTAGTCTGAGGGGTGTTCATACTGTGAGCTCCCTACCGACCAGCCATTCCCTGCTGCTGCTTGCCTGGCAGCCCCATTAGAAAAAGGCAGGCCCCAAGATGGAGGGACATCAAACCAACATGGGCACCCCAAGGGTGACACAGGACCAGCATTCTTATCCCTGGTATGGTCAAGGATTGACCTCCAGGACCCCAGGGATGGGCCTGTAGGCTAGATATTCCACACCCAAGTCTCAATCACATCACCCAGGGGCACAGATTGGATATTTATGAATGAGTCTCTGGAGGTGCAGAAGCCTGCAGGGGAAGAACAGGGGGTAGAGAGCAGTGTGGATACTAGCTGTGGTGAGCTACTGGGGCACCACTCCTCCCAAGGGAGGGCCACACTCCGAGCTCAGTCCAGGACCCTGACCAGGTAACCTCCCTGCCTGCATCACAGTTACTGGGGAGCTCAGCTGACTTGAGGCCCTCCATGCAGGCAGAGGCCTGGGAGAAAATGAGAAATAGGGGAGGGTTGAAAGGACATAGGCCTGCTCCAATCTATCAGTTTGTCTGTCTCAAACAGCCCCACCTCCATGCACAAACTCTAGTTATGTAGGCCACTTCAACCACTGCATACCAGGCAGCTTAGCCCAGAGGTAGGGAATGGTCCTTTAACTCCTACAAATACCTTACCAGCATTGGTGGAGCTGAAGGGCAGGCTCATCTAACATGACCCACCCAACCTCATTCCCCCACCCACCTCTGAGGTGGTGGTAAATAAAGGACACGCCTGGAAGTTCTGGGGCACCACCCACCACCTGGGGCATTAGAGGGCTTCTCCTGAGGAACTAGAGCAGTACACATGATCCAAAAACAATAGAACAGCTTGTTTCCTATAGCAGTTAAAACCTACTGTCAGGGAGGTCAATTTGCAACTCTGTTACAGCACTGACTGGCTCAATAAAAGAGGGTGTTCTTGCTTCACACCCAAAAGCGCCACCTACTGACACAGATCAAGCTGGGTTATGTCAGTATCTAAACAAAGGAAAACCTGAAAATAGGAAGCAGCATCTGTTCCAGATGAGAAGAAACCAGTGAAAGAACTCTGGAAGTAAGAGAATCAGAGCAAAAGGTTCCTCAAAAGGGAACATCAGCTCTATACCAATAGATACCAACCAAAAGCAGAATATTGAAATGACAGATTAAGAATTTTGAACATAAATTGTAACAATGCTTAGTGAAATACAAGATAAAATAGAAACCCAATACAAAGAAACCACAAAAACAATGCAGGATATGAATGAAAAATTCACTAAATAAATTGAATTACTAAAGAACAATCCAACAGAACTTCCGGAAATCAAAAATTCATTCAAGGAATTACAAAACACAGTGGAAATCCTTAAGAACAGGTTAGATCAGGCTGAAAAAAGAATCTCAGAGCTTGAAGACACACCTTTCAACTAAATAAGTCAGTCACAAAGATAGAGCAGAAAAATAAGAGGAACAAGCAAAGCCTACAAGAAGCACTGGATTATGTAAAGAGGCCTAATGTAAGAATCATAAGCATCTCTGAGATAAAGAAGAAAATACACAAGAGCTGGATAATTCATTCAAGGGAATATCTGAGGAAAATTTCCCTGGCCTTGCTAGAAATCTAGATATACAGATACAAGAAGCTCATAGGACCCCTGAGAGATTCATCACAAACAGGAAAACACCACGACACATAGCCATCCGACTGGCCAACATAAACACAAAAGAGACACTCCTACCAGCTGTAAGGCAAAAGCAATAGGAGGGTTACAAAGGAAATCTCATCAAACTAACAGCAGATTTTCAACTGAGACCCTACAAGTCAGAAGCGACTAGGGCCCTATCCTCAAGTCTTCTCAAACAGAATACTGCCCAGTCTAGAATTCTGCATCCCCAAAACTAAGTTTCCTACATGAAAGGGAAATAGTCTTTCTCAGACAAGCAAACATTGAGGGACTTCATCAAGACATGACCTGCCCTCAAAGCAACAAAGTTCAACTCAACAAGATGAACAGAAATCCACCCCATTTATCAATTCTTTCAATAAATATTAATGGCTTGAACTACCCACTCAAGAGAGACAGCCTGCCCGAATGAATATATATACAAAGGCCAAGTATCTCCTGCCTTCAAGAAAAACATCTAACACACAAGGAATCACTGAGACTCAAGGTGAAGGGATGGAAAACATTCCATGCTAATGGAAACCAAAGGAAAGCTGGCATAGCAGTTCCATATCAGATAATTTCATCTTCAAATCAACAAAAGTAATTGTTGATTTCATCATCATTATATAATGGTAAAGGAAACAATTCAACAAGAAGACACAACAATCTTAAATATTTATGTACCTAACACAAGAGCAAATCCTGTTTATAAAGCAAATCTTTCTTGATCTAAACAAAAATATAGACAGCAATACCATAATACCCGGGAAATTCAAAACCCCACTGAAAAAAATGGACACATCCTTTGAGCAGAAAATAAACAAGCAACTTAAATAGAACTCTAGAATATGTGGGCTGAACAGACATTTATACAAAATTTTACAAAAAAGAATATACATTCTTCTCATCAGCTCACAGAATATTCTCTAACATTGATCACATGGTAGGCCACAAAACATATCTCAACAAATGTTAAAAAATAGAAATTATACCATGCATCTTCTCAGACCACAGTGGAATAAAATTGGAAATCAACTCCCACAAAAACACTCATCTCTACACACAGTCATGGAAACTAAACAACCTACTGCTAAATGATTATTGGGTCAAGGAGGAAATTAAGATGGAAAGCAAAAGATTCTTTAAACAAAATGATAATAATGGGAACACAAGTTATCAAAATCTGTGAGACAAAGCTGAAGAAGTCCTGAGAGGAAAATTTACCTATATCCGAAAGGCAGAAAGATCACAAATCAACAATCTGATGCATCGTCTCAAAGATCTGGAAAAGGATGAGCGAACCAATCCCAAATCCAGCAGAAGAAAATAAATAACCAAGATCAGAGCAGAACTAAATGAAATCAGAACAAAAGAACTACACAGAAGATTATAAAAATCTGCTTCTTTGAACAGAGGAACAAAATAGATACGCCTCTCACTACATTAACCAGAAGCAGAAAAGAAAGGACTCTAAAAAGCTCCATCAGGAATGAAAAAGGAGAAATTATAATGGATAACATATAAATATAAAATATCGTTTCTGAATACTATAAAAATATTGATAAACACAAACTTGAAAATGTAGAGGAAATGGATAAATTCATAGAAACACACAGCCTCCCTAGGCTCAATCAGAAAGATACAGAATTCCCAAATTTCAGTACCAACATCAAGTACCAAAATTGAAGCAGCAATAAAAAACCTTCCTATAAAAAAGTCCCAAACCAGATGGTTTCACACCTGAATTCTACAAGACCTGCAAAGAAGAACTGGTGGCTATCCTTCAGAAATTATCATACAACATCGAGAACAAAGAATCTTCCCCAACACATCTTATGAAGCCGACATCAGCCTGATACCAAACCAAGGAAGAGACCCAACAAAAAACAAGACTCATATCTCTTATGAACACATATGTAAAAATTCTGAACAAAATCCTAGCAAATCAAGTTCAGGTGCCCATCAAAAAAATGATACATTGTTACTAGGTGGGCTTCATCCCAGAGATGCAGAGACTGTTCAACATATGCAAATCTATAAATGGAATTCACCGCATAAATAGAAGTAAAAACAAAGACCATAGTATCCTCTCAATAGATGCAGAAAAAGCATTCAACTAAATTCAGCACCCTTTTAGGATAAGAACACTTAACAAATAAGTATAGATGGGACTTATCTCAAAATAATAAAAGCCATCTACAACAATCCCACAGCCAACATAATACTGAATGGGAAAAAATTGAAAAGCATTCCCACTTAGAACTGGGACCAGACAAGGTTGCCCTCTATCACCACTTCTATTCAGCATAGTGCTGGAAATCCTAGCCAGAGCAATCAGAAAAGAGGAGGTAATCAAGGGCATCCAAGTGGAGGCAGAAGAGGTTAAACTATTGCTCTTTGCTGATGATATGATCTTAAATCTAAAAAACCCAAAAGATTCCACCAATAGACTCCTGGAATTGATAAAGAAGTTCAGCAATGTTTCAGTCTACAAAATCAATGTACACAAATCAGCAGCATTCATATACACCAACAGCACTCAAACTGAGAACCAAAGACTCAATAGCTTTCACAATAGTGACAAAGTAAATAAAATACCTAAACATATATTTAACTAAGGATGTGAAAGACCTCTACAGGGAGTACTATGAAACACTCAGCAAGGAAATAGCAGAGGATGCAAACAGATGGAACCTGTATGCAACCATGCCATGCTCATGGATCGGCAGAATCAACATTGTTAAAATGTCTATACTACCCAAAGTGATGTACAGATATAATGCAATCTCTATTAAAATACCAACATCATTTTTCACATATCTAGAAAAAATAATTCTACACTTCATATGGAACCAGAGAAGATCCCCTATAGCCAAAGCAACCTTATGCAAAAAGAAAAAATTGGGAGGCATCAATTTATAAGACTCCAAGCCATATTACATGGCTATAGTAACAAAATCAGCATGATACTGGCTCAAGAACACAGGCACAGACCAATG
Source organism: Microcebus murinus (assembly GCF_040939455.1). Taxonomy (NCBI): domain Eukaryota; kingdom Metazoa; phylum Chordata; class Mammalia; order Primates; family Cheirogaleidae; genus Microcebus; species Microcebus murinus. The sequence continues at coordinate 156,291,077 of NC_134104.1, read as the reverse complement.
TAACAGGATGGAGCGTCCAGACATAGAAACCATCCTCAAACAGCCATCTGATTTTTGACAAAGCAGATAAGAACATACACTAGTGAAAAGAATCCCTAGTTCAATAAATGATACATGGAAAATTGAATAGCCACTTGTATTAACATAAGACTAAAACATGATCTACACTTCTCACCTCTTATAAAAATCAACTCCAGATGGACAACAGACTTAAACCTAAGGCATGAAACCATAAGAATTTTAGAAGAAAATGTTGGAAAAACTCTTATAAACATCGGCTTAGGAAAAGAATTTGTGAAGACAACCCAAAAAGCAATCAATGCATGAAAAATTAATAAATGGAACCTGATCAAATTAAAAAGCATCTGCACAGCCAAAGAAACTATCACTAGAGCAAGTAGACTACCTACAAAATGGGAGAAAATATTCTCATGCTATACATCTGATAAAGGGATGATAACTAGAATCTATATAGAACTCAGGAAAATCAGTAAGAAAAAATCAAACAACCCCATTGAAAACTGAAAAAGACACATCTGATAAAGAGCTGATAACTAGAATCTATTTAGAACTCAGGAAAACCAGCAAGAAAAATATCAAACAACCCCATAAAAAAGTGGGCAAAGGACATGAACAGAAACTTTTCAAAAGAAGATAGAAGAATCGCCAAAAAGCATGAAAAATGCTCCACATCTTTAATCATTAGGGAAATGCAAATCAAAACCACAATGAGGTAACACTTATCCCAAGTGAGAATGGCCTTTATCAAAAAGTCTCAAAACAATAAATGTTGGTGTGGATGTGGAGAGACAGGAACACTCCTACATCTGATAAAGAGCTGATAACTAGAATCTATTTAGAACTCAGGAAAATCAGCAAGAAAAAAATCAAACAACCCTATCAAAAAGTGGGCAAAGGACATGAACAGAAGCTTTTCGAAAGAAGACAGAATAATGGCCAACAAACATATGAAAAAAATGTTCAACATCTCTAATCATCAGGGAAATGCAAATCAAAACCACAATGAGATATCACTTATCCCCAGTAAGAATGGCCCTTATCCAAAAGTCCCAAAACAATCAATGTTGGCATGGATGCGGAGAGAGAGGAACACTCCTACACTGCTGGTGGGACTGCAACTAGTTCAACCTCTGTGGAAAGCAATATGGAGATACCTTAAAGCGATACAAGTAGATCTACCATTTGATCCAACAATCCAACTACTGGGCATCCAAAAGAACAAATGACACTCTACAAAAAAGACACCTGCACTTGAATGTTTATAGCAGCACAATTCACAATTGCAAAGTTGTGGAAACAACCCAAGTGCCCATCTATTCATGAGTGGATTAATAAAATGTGGTATGTGTATACTATGGAGTACTATTCGGCTCTAAGAAACAATAGTGATATAGCACCTCTTGTATTTGCCTGGATAGAGCTGGAACGCATTCTACTTAGTGAAGTATCCTAGGAATGGAAAAGCAAGCACCACCTGTACTCACCAGCAAATTGGTATTAATTGATCAGCACCTAAGTGGACATATAGGAATAACATTTATCAGGTGTTGGGCAGGTGGGAGGGGGAAAGAGGGGACGGGTATATACATACATAATGAGTGAGATGTGCACCATCTGGGGGATGGTCACGCTTGAAGCTCTGCTTCGAGGAGAGAGGGGAGGCAAGGGTAACATTTGTACCCCCCTAATATGCTAAAATAAAATAAAATAAAATAAAATAAAATAAAATAAAATAAAATAAAATAAAATAAAATAAAATAAAAAAATAAAAAAATAAAATAAAATAAAAAAAATAAAATAAAATAAAATAAAATAGTGATATATGTATACCATGGAGTACTATTCAGCTACAAGAAACAATGGGGATATAGCACCTCTTGTATTATCCAGGATAGAGTTGGATGGAACCCATTCTAAGTGAAGTATCCCAAGAATGGAAAAACAAGCACGACATGTACTCAACATCAAATTAGTTTTAACTGATTAACACCTAAGTGCACATATACAAATAACATTCATCAGGTGTTGGGCAGGTAGGGGTGGGGAGGAGTGGATAGATATATACATACATAATGAGTGCAATGGACATCATCTGGGGAATGGACATGCTTTAAGCTCTGACTCGGGCGGGGTGGGCAAGGGCAATACATAAACATTTGTTCCCCCATAATATTCTGAAATTAAAACAAAAATATATTGAGCAAAACACATGAACAGAAAGTTTTCAAAAGCAAATAGACTCATGGCCAAGAAACATGAAAAAATGCTCAACATCTCTAGTTATCAGGGAAATGCAAATGAAAACCACAATGAGACATCACCTAACTCCAGTGAGAATGGCTTTTATCAAAAATTCCCAAAACAACAAATGCTGCTGTGGATACAGAGAGATAGGAACACTCATACACTGTTGGTAGTACTGCAAACTAGTACAACCTCTATGGAAAGTAATATGGAGATACTCAAAGAACTAAAAGTAGAACTACCATTTGATCCAGCAAATCTCGCTAGTAGGCATCTACTCAAACGAAAAAAGTTATCTTATAATAAATACATCTGCATGAAAATCTTTATAGCAGCACAATTAACAGTTGCATAGATGTGGAAACAACTCAGTGCCCATCAACATGAGTGGATTAATAAAGTGTGGAATATGTATACCATGGAGTACTACTCAACCATAAAAAACAATGGTGAACTATCACCTCTTTTATTATCCTGGATGGTACTGGAACCCATGGTTCTAAGTGAAGTATCACAAGAATGGAAAAACAAGCACTGCATATACTCACTATCACATTGGTACTAACTGATCAACATTTATGTGCACATATATAAGTAACATTCATTGGGTGTCAGGCAGGGGATGAGAGGAGAAGGAAATGGATAAATTCACACCTAATGAGTATGGTATGTACTGTCTGGGGATGTGTATGTTTATAGCTCTGACTGGGGAGGTGCAAAGGCAATATATGTAACGGCAACATTTGTACCCCTGTAATATTTTGAAAGAAAAAAAAGCTCTCTCCAGTCTGTTTTATTTTAAACAAATACTTTTTATCAACCAATTTTCTCTTCTTGGCAATGGCCACAGTAGGGATTCTAATTTGATTTAGTGAAAAAGCTACCAAATACTACTCTAACTAGGCCTCACACCTAGGCAGTTATTTTCCCACATGAAAAGGAATGAGTTAGGGCAGTGCATTTGATTTAGCCAGTGTAGCACCAGAGCATCTATCAGCATAACAGCTGAGAGCCAAGGGGAATGTGGTCCTTTCCAGGACCCATTTCTAAAATTAGGCAGTTCACTGGTACTGTTTTAGTGTATTTCTTTCTGGTGTTTTATTTCTTTTTTACCTTTTTATTATAAAAATAATGTGCTCTTATTTTAAAACCCAAATAATGTCGAATCAAAGTTCAAAGGCTTCTATTTTTTGAGTGTGCCCCTCCCACCCCTATTCCTTATCTCACTTCCATAGAAACCAACACTAATAGTTTTATGTGTATATATGCTTCCAGTTTTTGTACAATGTATACATGTACATGTATACATGTACAACACTATAAATCTTTTTTACTGATAGATATTAACATGTAACCAACATTTTCCCTTACATATACTGCTCTATAATTTGCTTATTTTATGTAATATGCAATAGATAACCTTTAAGTTCAATGCAAATACATTCATTCATTTATTCAATAGATACTGTATATTTTTATGTTAGGCATAATAAGTATTTATTAGGTAAATGAACAAATGTATTCATATGTACAGGGTGCACTGTCAGGCACCGGGTACACAGAGATAAACAAAACATATCAGTATTAGTCTTCACAGAATTTACAGATTAGCAGGGGAAACAATGATAGATAAATTATAAACACAAAAGATCACTGAAGGTAATCCCCACAGTACTATAATAACAAATACTCAGGGACCTACTTCTATAAACTGCCAGGGAAAGCCTCTCAGATGAAGCAACATTTGAGGAGTCAGAAAGTGAAGAGCCAGGGGATGAATGTTCCAGGTAGCAGAACCAGCATGAAAAAAGATCCCAGGTAGGAAACAGTTTAGTACTTTGGCAAATGGGCAAGTAGAAAAGAGGTGCAGGCAGGGATCGCAGCCAGGGGTTGGCTCTTATTCTAAAATGTGATCAGAACAACTGAAATGATGACCACTGAAGGGACACAACAATCCCAGGTGCATTTTAAAGAGTTCATGGTTCCTGTTGCATAAAGAAAAAAGGGAAAGGGCAAATGAAAATGCCACACACATTCAAATTCTCCTTTCTTCTCTTCTTTCATTTAGGCACTACACAGTGCCCCCACTAACACCCCTGGCAAGAATCAAATGAATAAGAAAAGAAGTAGATATGGACAAAAATGGAAACACTCAAGACATAGTATGGATATATTAATAGAAATAATGGGGTTTATTGAAGGCTTATGTATGCAGAGAATGAGAAAGGAAAAGGAGTTACAGACATTTAAGAAAAAATCCTGCATACGGTCTTGCAAATGCAAGTCAACAATACTTGATGAGAGAATAAATAGTGAAATAAATGGATGTACTATGTTGGTCCTATTCTATAGGACCAACACCTGACATTCTGAGACTTTGTCCATTCTCTCTAGGTTGAAACACCCTTCTTCCCATTATGCCCCTACTTTCTTGCAATATTTCAATCTTTTAGATGTACTTTCTTTTCCTGATCATCCTTCCTGAACTATCCTACCCAATTTCCAACTTTCAAAAAGGCCTGTAGCACTCACTGTCTTTACTACTCATTAGGGAATAGATAGAATCTTTTATTGTCCTTTATCACCTCTCCTGTATGAACCTTTCCTCTCCCAAAGTCTGTAAGCACTTGGAACCATGTGTTATGCTTATGTGCATTCTCCATACTCCATTCCACCCCTTTCCCCAACTGCCTAACTCAGACTTTGGAGGAATAAGAGCTCAACAAATGATTGCTGATTATGTCTTTTTTGCTGTAGACCTAATGGTCTGTTTTTCCTGCTGTTGCTTAAAGTCATAAATGGCTCAGCCATCCTATTTGCTTCATTCAGTCTTAAATAATTATACCGTTTGCATCATAACTGCAGATCCCATGCTTCAGTTGTTTGGTAGTTTTGTTGGTAACCTGGCAGTTTTGTTGGTAACCTGGCCTCCACCTTTTCAGGACAGCAATGTAAATGATAAACAGAACCTCAGTGCACTAGTGACATCTCAGAGCTTTATTACTAAGGACTATGCCTCTTCATTAAACACTAAATAAGCTTTGTAGGTGGTACTGATTATTAAACTGCTAAAAAAATCCCATACTTGAGTATGTTTAAACAAAAACTAAAAGCTGGCAACTCCTCTGACAGACAGTTATACTTTAGGCTTTTTATTACAGATGTGAGAGGTTAAGTCAGATGACTTTTCCAAATGAATGTAACCACTAGAAGGAATTTATTTCTCCTATTGAAAAGATTAAAGAATATGTGACAAGTGACAGTTATGTTAGTAATACTTGTGCACATCAATATAAAACACCATATTAAAAAAATACTAAGTATGAGAAGCCAAACACTTTTTGTTGTTCCAAAAATCTAAATAGCTATTTATTTCCTATAGAATGCATGGTTTTCATAACATACCTAGGATACCACCATAATTCAATTTACGAAAATCATGCTATCTATGTTTAATAAAATTACAAGTTTTATTGATTTCTCATCCTTACTTTCTTCTAACACTAAACAATAACAACAGGTAACATTTGTTGATTTCTGAGAGTGCTACAGGCTCTGACTGTGCTATGTGTTTTTACATGTGTTATCTAACTGAACTCTCATGCCAGGCCTATAAAATCACACTTTCTCCCTGAATCTTGGGCCCTTCCATGGCTCTAAATGTCACTGACAGACAAATGTATAACCTTGTTTTCCAATCTCACTCTCTCTTTGAAAATCTACAACCACACTGTTTATGGAGAGCATCACCTGTATGTTCATAAATGAATTAATCTTTTGTTTTCCCACTTTAATCCCCATCTTCAGACATATACATATTTGTTTCTCAAAGTCCGTTCCCCTTATGTTTTATATCTTAGCTAACAACCAATGTCCACTGGCTTTCTCAAGTGAGAAACAGGACAGCTTTGAAGTCACACTGCCCTGGTTTGAAATCTTAACACCATCACTCTATAGCTGTGTGGAGTAGGCAAGGTACTAAATCACTCTATATTAGAGCTTCCTTTACTGAAAAATTGAGGATATTAATAATACCTATCTCACAGGGTGATTGTGGAAAGGAAAAGAGAATAAAGTAAAATGTTTATAATATTGTCTAATACATAGTAACTGCTTGATAAATTTACATGTGAAACATTTTATAATTTTTACTTTTCATTCTCCTTTACCAATCACATATAGTTAGGTTGTAAAAATCTCACTAATCAATCTTCTTTCTAAAAATCTTTCCTCTGCCATCCTCCTGGATCAGGCCCTCATTACTTCTCATCTTCACAGGTCCCTGAGCCCTGCCACTACAGTCTGCCCACTTCCTTTAAAAAAGGCAACTTCATAACACAGGATCAATGGTCCTTTCTAGTCCTATATTAGACAGTCCTACCACCAAGGCCTTGTGGTTGGGAGGCAGCACATGTCAGATGCAGCAGGGGCTGATCAACAACTGTAATAATTTGGATCTTTGTTCTCAAAGTCATGGGAAGTCATTAAAAGATTTTAAGCAGCACAATGGAATAATCCAATGTGAATTTTAAAAAGGTCATTTTGGCTATAGTATAAAGAATAGACTATGAGAGCCTAAAAATGGAGGTATACATTCTACTATAGTTGTACTGGTAAGCAACGATGGATCAGAATGGAAGCAATGGAGGTGAAAAGATTAAAGAAATATTTAGTAAAAATACAGTAAACTAGATGACGAGTTCATACGGATTTTTCATGTGCACAAATGAGCTTATAAGCACTGGAAAAAATCAAGCTGGGAGAGCAGAGGAGGCTAGGAGTCTTGTTTTGGAAGTGCTAGGGCTGGGGTGTCTTGAAATAATCTGAAAGGGAAGTAGGAAGATTTCTATTTCCAGTAATTCTATGCTGAGTTATTAAAAGCTCTTTGTTGAAATTACCTAAAATTACTGGATAAAGTATTATTTAAAAAAACAGTTTCTTTAATTTAATTTTTTAAAATTTCACAGTATTATGAGGGTACAAACCTTTTGGTTACATTTTATAACATTGCCTCTCCCTAGTGGGGGTTATAGGCATGCCCTTCCATGTTCACCGTGTCCATTAGTTGTGAGTTTGCCACCCCTACCCACCCGAATCCCTGGAGAATATTACTACCATGTGAGCATCATAGGGTTAATCAGTAGCAATTTGATGGCGAGTACAAGTGGAGCCTATTCTTCCGATCTTATATTACCTCACTTCAGATAATGGGCTCAAGGTCAATCCAGGAAAACAGAAGAGGTGCTAGATCATTGTTGTTTCTTATAACTGAGTAATATTCCATTGTATACACATACCAAATTTTAATAATACACTCCTGAATTAACGGGCACTTGGGTTGTTTCCACATCCTTGCAAGAGTGAATACTGCTGCCATAAACATTGGGGTGCATTTTTTTATATATGTTTGCTGGCCATTGTTCTGCCTTCTTTGGAAAAGATTCTGTTCATTTCTGTTGCCCATTTCTTGATGGGGTTGTTTGATTTTTAATTCTTCTTTTTTTTTTTTTTTTTTTTTTGAGACAGTCTCGCTTGATTTTTTCTTCTTAAATCAGCCCTTTATCGGATGTGTAGAGAGCAAAAATTTTCTCCCATTCTGTGGGTTGTCTATTTACTCTGATGATAATTTCCTTGGTTGTGCAAAAGCTTTTTAATTAGATCAGATCCCCTTTATTTATTTTTGTTGAGGTGGTGATTGCTTTGGGGGTCTTCTTCAAAAATTCTTTGCCTAGGCCAAGGCAAATAATTTTTGAGGAAGACTCCCAAGGCTATCACCATAGCATCAAAAATAAACAAATGGGATCTGATCAAATTAATAAGCTCACCGTCATTTCTTAGAATTGAATAATATTCCATTGTGAACATATACCAAATTTTAATTATCCACTGGTGAAGTGACAGGCACTTGGGTTGTTTCCATGACCGTGCAATCGTGAATTATGCTGCCATAAACATTTGGGTGCAGATGTCTTTGTAATAAAATGTCTTATGCTCTTTTGGGTAGATGCCCAACAATGCTATTGCTGGGTTGAATGGTATTTCTATTTCTAGCTGTTTGAGATATCTCCAAATTCTTTTCCAGAAAGGTTGCACTAATTTACAGTGCCACCAGCAGTGTAAGAGTGTGCCTGTCTATCCACATCCTCACCAGAATTTGTTGTTTTGGGTTTTCTTGATATAGGCCGTTTATGCTATCCTGGATTAAGCTTAAGTCCATTATCCAAAGTGAGGCAACACAAGATCTGGAAAATGGGCTCCACATCTACTCGCCATCAAATTGGTACTGACTAAAACTATGTTGCTCAAATGGTGGTAGTGGCACCAGGGTTTTGGGGTGGGGAGGCCACCATATCTTAAGGATGTGGCGAGCATTGTGGAGGGGAAGGGAATACCTCTAACCCTTCTTAGGGAGAGGCAAAGAAATACAATGTAACCAAAATGTCAAAAAAAACAACAAACCTTTTATTGAGTGGGGGGCAGGTGGGAGGGGGGAGGAGGGGCAGGGGTTATGCTTACATACTTACATAATGGGTGTGGTGTGCACCAACTGGGGGCTGGACACACTTGAAGCACTAGCACAGAGGGGAGGAGGGGTGGCAGGCGCAATATATGTAAACCCAAAAATATTTGTACCCCCATAATATAATGAAATAAAAGGAGAAAAAGAATTATTTGCCTAGGCCAATGTCAGAAAGGGTCTTCCCAACATCTTCTAGAATTCTTAAGGTTTCATGCCTTAGGTTTAAGTCTGTTATTCATCTTGAATGGATTTTTGTGAGAGGTGAGAAGTAGGGATCCAGTTTTATTCTTCTGCATGTAGCTATCCAGTTTTTTCAGCAGCATTTATTGAAAAGAGATTCTTTTCCTGATGTACATTTTTGTCTGCTTTGTCCAAGATTAGATTACCATATGTGGATGGTTTCATCTCTGGATCTCAGTCCTGTTCCAAAGATCTATGTCTCTGTTCTTGTGCCAGTACTAAGCTGTTTTAATTATTATTGCTTTATAGTACAGCTTGAAATCTGGCAGACTGATACCTTCCAGTTTTTTCTTTCTACTTAAGATTGCTTTGGCTATACGAGGTCTAAATTTCTGGTTCCATACAAAATGTAGAATTATTTTCTATAGATCTGTGAAGAATGATAGTGGTACTTTGATGGGGATTGCATTAATTCTGTAGATAACTTTAGGTAGTATTGACATTTTAACAATATTGATTCTACCAATCCATAAGCAAGGTAGATTTTTCCATCTGTTTACATCTTCTACAATTTATTTTTTTAGTGTTTTGTAGTTCTCCCTGTATATGTCTCTCACATCTTTCATTAAATATATTCTTAGATATTTAATTTTCTTTGGGGCTATAGTAAAAGATATTGCATTTTTTATTTGAGTTTTGGCTTGACTGTTATTGCCATATATGAATGCCTCTGATTTGTGTATATTGACTTTGTAACCTGAGACTTGACCGAATTCATTTATCAATTCTAGGAGTCTCTTGGATGAATTCTTGGGGTTTTCTATATAAAATATCATATCGGCAAAGAGTGAGAGTTTGATCTCATCTGCCCTCATTTGCATGCCCCTAATACCTCTCTCTTGCCTGATTGCTATAGCTGGGACTTTGAGCACTATGTTTAATAGACTGGAGATAGTGGGCATCCTTTTCTAGTTCCAGTTCAAAGTGGGAATGAAAACTCAGTTCTTAAAAGCATCAAAGAACTAACAGGATGACAAGAAATTATTAAACCAAATTTTGAAAGAAAGCAAAAATGCAGAGAAAGAAACCAAGCATCCAAAACTGCTTTTTCCTAAGGGCAACTGCTAATCTAGGCAAAATTTACAGTTTTGACAGCCTCTGTTGGTCAGGGAACAGATATGAAAGCTCACTCAAGTTGAGAGTCTAACAAAAGGTACCCTCACATTTAACTAGGGCCTCAATAGTTACACTCTAGATATGGGAGAACTAGAAGTAAATTTGCCCCCTACATTATCCCAAGGGACTAAGAAAATAGTCTAGTGCTGGCCAGGTGTAGTGGCTTGTGCCTGTAATCCTAGCACTCTAGGAGGCCGAGGCAGGTGGATCGTTTGAGCTCAGGAGTTCAAGACCAGCTTGAGCAAGAGGGAGACCCCATCTGTACTAAAAAAAAAATAGAAAGAAATTAGCTGGACAACTAAAAATATATAGCAAAAATAAGCCAGGCATGGTGGCACATGCCTGTAGTCCAAGCTACTCAGGAGGCTGAGGCAGGAGGATTGCTTGAGCCCAGGAGTTTGAGGTTGCTGTGAGCTAGGCTCATGCCACAGCACTGTAGCCTGGGCAAGAGAGCTAGACTTTGTCAAAGAGGGGAGAGGGGAGTGGGAGAAGGGGAGGGAGAGGGACAGGGAGAGGGAGAGAGAGGAGTCTAGTGCTAAAGAGGGATGTCTCTAAAGATTGTAATCACTAATGGCCCTTGTGTGAGTTTGATGCTCAATGTGCATCACTGGTACAGAAAATCTCAATTTTAGTTTAATTGAAAGCGGTTACAGACTAGTAGAAGACTTATCTAGACCTAGCAGAAGGTCCTTCCTTCAGTCTTTCTGAAGGCAGGCTCTTTTATCCTAGGCCTTAAAGCATCGCCACAAATAATATTTCAAAACAGTAAGCAATACAACTAGATATCCAAGCACCTGGGGTACTATGGTAGAACCAATATTAGAAAATCAAACACAAAAAACAGACAACAAAGACTAGAGTTTTTAGAATTATCAGATTAAAACAACTACTAATTACATTTAGAGACAGCAAGTAGGCAACTAGATATATGGATCTGAATGTCAGAAGATATGTCAAGGCTAGAGAACACATCTGGCAGATACTGGCATACAGACACTGAAGCTGTAGATACAACCTAGGAAGAGAAATGAGGAGAAGAAAAGGGGATATAGGACTGAACCTTGAGGTACTCTAATATTTAAAGTCACAGGAAATTGAATATACAACCTTCCCCACACTAAGGGGTTCCTAAATACATGTTGGATCTGAAGCAATCTGAAACTTCTATTTTTTTCAGCCCTGAGCATTTAGATTTTGCTTAGCTCATGTGTAATAAACTTCCATTACTTAAAGTAATTAACAGAGAATTTATTCCTATAAAACAGAAAACTTAAATAGAATGATGAACTTCCCTTCGCACACCAAAGATTACGCTACACGAAATCATCTACTATCTTATGAATATCCCATGAATTTTCACACTCCTCTGTCATGTTCCTTCTGCTTGGAAAAATTTCCCCCATTTTCTTCATTAGTCAAAATTGTACAAATGTTTTTATAAAATAGTTTTTATAAAAGAGTTAATGATTCTGCTCCTTCTAGTATCCTTCTCTATCACCTCCAGACAACTAAAATTTCTCCCACCTCTATTTCTCAGAGTCATTTCCTAATATCTCCTTTACAGCGTTTATCACACAGCATATTATTTGCATGCTGGTCTCTCTAGTAAGAGTGTGGGCTCCCTAAAGGAAGGGACTGTGTGTAAGTTATCTGCAAAGAGTAGGAGCTAAAAAAGTATCACAAGAATGGGAGAACAAGCACTACGTGTACTCACCATCAAATTGGTACTAACTCATCAATACTAAGGTGCTCGCATGTAAGTAATTTTCACTGGCTACTGGTCAGGTGGGATGGGGGTGGTGGAGGTGAGTAAACTCATAACTAGTGGGTGCAGAGCAAACTGTATGAGGGAAGGGCATGCTTGTAAGCCCTGGCTTGGGTGAGTCAAAGGCATTATATGTAACCAAAATGTTTGTACCCCCATAATATTTTGAAATAAAAATGTGTGGTTAGTTGAAACAGTTTTACAATAGAAAACTTCCATATGCAGTAATATTAATCACATTTATAACAGTTACTTTTAATTTTTATTGATACTTTTCTTTAAATCATTTTTTCCGTGAAATCCAAAATATAATCACATGAACATGCAGATTATATATTTATATCAATGATATGTACGGTTGTGCATCTAAACATTTTGTTTTGCATCCAAATATCTGTCTGATTCTAATATTTGGTGATTACACATATGCACAATAAAAATCTCAATTTATAAAAATGAATAAAAAAAATCTATGGATACACTGTCTCTAAATGTCATCGCTTTGATGGTCATGACTGTGAATAGCATATCTAACCTAAATCACAGGATTCTAGTTAACATAATCCTGTAAAAAAAATTTATTGTTCTTTTCTAATTTCTGAATATGAGAATTAAAACAGTTAAATGAACAAGGTTGTTACTACACAAGCGACATAAAAATCACTTTGAAGAAAATACATTTTCAAACCTTAGGACTTTAGTTTGCTTAGTCAAAAAAGCAAATTAGCAGGAAGCCTTACAGGAAGCCAAATTAGCAGGAAGAATAACGGATTTCTTCTATTTGACCTTAGCCATTGTGAAAATTAATTTAAAATATAAAACTATATAAGCATATTCCTGGTTTATTCTTGCACAAATGAGCCACAATATGACAATTTACCTAAAATTATTTTTCCTTTTGCTAGAGATAGTGGGGTAGGAGAACTAAGAATATGGGACTTAGGCACAGTTGAAGATACTGTGGACACATAATGTACTCACACTATGTGGTCTTGGAGAAAGACATTTCCTTTGAAGCCATGCTTCTTTTACCCAAAAAAATGTTATTACTAAAATCAAATAAAATAATGTACTTAACAGCACTTTGCAAATCAGTATTCTTTAAACTGTAGATTACATCCCATTAATAAGTCATAAAATCTAACTAGAGGGTCAGGATCAAAAATTATTCTAAAATATACCAGAATAGACAATAATAGAATATACCATATGGAGTAAGTGTTGTTTTATCAAGCAGTATGTGTTTTAGTATATCTGTGTGTCTGTGAATATATGTATATATATACACATACATGTATATCAATATGTATATGGATTGGGCTGTAATGTAAAATGTATATTTTACTCTGAGCTGCATTCAAAAATTTTAAAGTCACTGTTGTAAACCATAAATTGTTAGTAACAAAAGGTGACCTTAGGCAGGTTATCTAACCTCTTTGTGCCTCAGTATCCATCTCTAAAAATGGAATAATAATTGGATTCATAGGATTAAATAAGATCAAGCAAATGATCAATACATAGTAATTTTAAAATATAACTACCAGTTACCATTTTTCATATATTAAACTGAATTTTAAAAGTTCAGGGATGATAGATTTCTAGAATGTATTCTTTTTAATCAATAGAATTTCTAAATATTAATCAATGTAAAAAAAGAAACACATATTACACATTCAACATATCAATCCTATCAATGTATGTTCAAAAGCAGAATATCAGTATTGTGATAAAGAGATTGTAAGAAAACAAAGTAATCAAGAATACACATATCCTTTGTCATGTGGCCCTTAGAGAAGGTAATCACAACGATAAACAATCTTTGCTAAAACATTATAATCTCTATGCCTGAAAAATATGAAACACCAAGAAAGACAGAATAGACTAGAAAATGGAGTATGTTGTCTGGAGAATGGACATAGTTAGTATGTGGTTGCTAGGAAATGGGTTTCCAGGCTCCAGGACCTTAGGATTAGGGCAGCATGTTGCTCCCATAAATGACACTTTTTCCAAAAGTTAAGTCTCTATGTGTGCACTACTTCAGTATTCTTATTTAACATCTTTTCTTATAAGATATAAGCCTGAGCTTAGACTGAAAAAATATAGAGTACTATGTAAACATATATTGTTTTTATACTATGTAATCTTCCTCTCATAAATATTTATACAATAAAATGCATTTTAAAATATAAAACATGCAAGATGCGAAGCAGAAAGAACAGCTCTGGTATGATGTCAAGAGAAAAAATCCAAAAGAATATGATTATTCAAAACATTCCTCCTAGCACTTTGGGAGGCCGAGGCGGGCGGATTGCTCAAGGTCAGGAGTTCGAAACCAGCCTGAGCGAGACCCCGTCTCTACCAAAAATACAAAGAAATTAACTGACCAACTAAAAATATATATACAAAAAAATTAGCCGGGCATGGTGGCGCAAGCCTGTAGTCCCAGCTACTCGGGAGGCTGAGACAGTAGGATCGCTGAGCCCAGGAGACTGAGGTTGCTGTGAGCCAGGCTGACACCACGGCACTCACTCTAGCCTGGGCAACAAAGTGAGACTCTGTCTCAGGAAAAAAAAAACAAAAAAAAAAACAAAAAACATTCCAAAAAGCATTGGAAACTGTAACATTCTTACTTTAAAATCTCCAAAGCTATTCTATTATAGTAAGGATGGGAAGGGACCTAAGAAACACCATACCAGAATAATGTCATTGTATAACTGGGTGAGAATAGAGTATGTGTGGGGTGGAGGCTGAATTTGTCACATTTGCATACTAGATACAGCATGTATATGACGACCAAACTCATCTTCACATTTGAATGTGAATTTCAATGGAATTTATCATTCCTGGAGATATATGGCACAGACTAACACAAATTTATAGGAGAGTAGAGTATTAAAGAGGTTTATGAGGAGGAGGAAGGAATGGACATATTTGGGTTTTACTTTAGATTGTAACTACATACCTGCATACAGGGAAAGTCTACACATATGGTAGGTTCTCAGTAAATGTTAGTTGAACATAATAGAGACTGAATCAGACCACTGTTGTTCAAGTAGGCATGCTATTCGAAATAGTGAATTAAAGGTTCAAAGTTCAAATACTTGGGGACTAGGAAGTGCTAATATATAAAGCGGATGGATACATAACAAAAATAAGCATAACAGAATGCACAGGGAACAAAAATATACTGCACTGGCATAAAATAGAAAAAAGAAAAGTTTTAAAAAGATTAGCTTAAAAAAATATTAGAGGAGGTCCACAGTATCTGATAGGGACAATATACCTCTGGTTTACTAAATGAATTTAAATCTTAAATATCCTGTTTCCTGAAAGTAGAGAGTAGACTGATAGTTACCAGAGGCTAGGAGAGGTGGGGATGAGGGGAGTAAAGAGAGGCTGGTTAATACATACAGATATACAGTTAGATAGAAGGAATAAGGTATAGTGTTCAACAGCATAGTAGTGTGAACATAATTATCAACAATATATAGTATATTTCAAAATAGGTAGAAGATATAAAATGTTATTTTTATTTATTTCAGGATATTATGGGCGTACAAACATTTTGGTTACATGTTATGAAGGAAACACAGGCTCCACATGTACTCACCATCAAATTGGCACTAACTTATCAACACTATGGTTCTCACATGGTAGTAATATTCTTCAGGGATTAGGGGGTTGAAGAGGGGTAAACACACAACTAATGGATGTAGTGAGCATTGTAGGGAGGAAAAGGCACACCTCAAATCATGGTTTGGGTGTGGCAAAGTTATAAAATGTTTTAAATACAAAGAAATAGTAAATATTTTGAGGTGATGGATATCCTGAATACCCTGATATGATTATTCATAATGTATACATGTATCAAAATATCACATGTGTCCCATAAATATGTATAAATACTTTGAAATCTTTTGTTGCAAGAATATGCTTCAAGCTACATGGATGATTTCAATGACTTCTAGTAGCTGTACAGACTAAGCAAGATTATCCTTGAGTTTTTTCCCCATAAGAAGTGAGGATTGGACAACATTTTTAAAAATCCTAGTTCTCTATTAAAATTGTAAAGCCATTTCATACATAACATACTGAACAGATCAGAGATTTAATAAGACCAAAGAGTGAACCAAGATGGATGAGGGAATAAATTATGTCATGTAATGCATGCTTGCACTGTCTTTGGAAGAAAAGAATCATACTCTCCCTACAATAAATATTCATGGACTTTCATTTCATATAACTTTTAGAGAAATAGGATTCGTAAAGTCTAGTTAAAGTAGATGTTATCTTATTTACCACTCTCTCCCCTATACCTACATATAATCTCATCTTTGTTCCTAGAAAAAGTCCAATGTGTTCCTAACTCAAAACCTTTGAACTTGTTCTTCCTCTACCTGGACCACTTTGTCTATCACTAAGTTTCAATTCCTTACCTTCTTCAGTTACCTGCTCAAAAGTCACCATATCATAAAGGTCTTCCTTGTCTACTCTGTTTATAAAATAGCAATGCAACATCAACCCTAGAATTTCCTATTCCTCTCATTGCATTATTTCTTTCCTTTATATGTATCATCATTTGTATTTTACTGTATTTTCCTCAACCTAAAAGATATTATTCAGTGTAACATCATTATGAAATAAAAAACTGCCAATTATAAGCATAAAAAGTCATTAATTATGTCTCCCAAATTCTTTGACAAGCTAATGCTAAAATTTATATGGAAGTGTAAAGGACTCAGAAAAGCCAAAACAATTTTGAAAAAGAAGACAAAGTTGAAGGACTCACTCTTGCTAATTGGTTTCATAATTACTATAAAACTATACTTTCTATATTTACTATAAAACTATAGTAATCAAAACAATGTGGCATTGGCATAAATATGGAAAGACACTTCAATTAAACAGTATTGAGAATCTGAAAGCTTTTCCTTATATTTTTGGTCGAGTGATTTTTGACAACTGTGCCAAGACAACTCAACAGGGGGAAAGGATAGTCTTCAACAAATGATGTTGAAACAATAATCACATCTACATGCCAAAAGACTAATTCAGACTATATCTCATACCATATACAAAAATGAACTCAAAATAGATCACAGGTCTAAATATAAAAGGTGTAATTATAAAACCCTTATAAGAAAACAGAGTGACCCTGGGTTAGGAAAAGAGTTCTTAAGTGTAATGCCAAATACATAATACATAAAAGAAAAAATGGATAAACTTTAATCAAAATTTTAAAATTTTCCACTTGAAAAGATACATTAAGAAAGTGAAAAAGAACAGCCACATACTATAAAAAATATTTTTAAATCATACATTCAATAAAGCACTCATATCCAGAATACATAAAGAACTTTCACAATTCCATAAGAAGGCAAACAACCTAATGAAAAGAATGGGTTAAAGATGTGAATAGTCATTTCACCAAAAAAGATACATGAAAGGCCATAAAACAATCAAAAGATGCTGAACATCATCAGCCATTAGAAAAGTGCAAATTAAAACTACAATGATATACCATTTATCACATATACAATGGCAATGATTAGGGAGAAAAAAAGGTATACAATAATCAGTACTGCCAGAGATGTGGAAGAAATGGAACCCTCACACATTACTGGTAAAAATATAAAATGGTATAGCCATTTTGGAAAGCAGTCTGGCAGTTTCTTTAAAAGTTAAAAATAAATTTACCATGTGACCCAGAAATATTACTGTTATCTATCCCCTCAAAATTAACACATATGTTCAGACAAAGGCTGGTACACAAATATTCACAGCAGTATTATTCACAGTAACTGACAAATAAAAATAATACAAATGTCCATTAATTCTCAAATGGATAAAAAAAATGTATATCCATAGAATGAAATACAATTCAGCAATAAATGGAAATAAACTTCTGATTCATACTACATGAATAAACCTCAAAAACATAGGCTAAGTGAAAGAAGCCAACACAGATGAACCTAGAGGACACTATGCTAAGAAAAATAAAACAAAAAGTAAAATAAAGAAAAATACTGCATGATCTCACTTATATGTGGAATATTTAAGAAGTCATATACATGGAAACAGAACATGATTACTAGGGGTGGGAAAAATGAGAAGATGTAGGTCAAAGAATACAAAGTTGTAGTTATGCAGGAGGAATAAATCTTGAGATCTAATGTACAGCATGAAGATTATAGTTAATGATACTGGAAATTTACTAAGAGTAGACTTTAGGTACTCTTATAAAAAAAAATTGAAAAAGGTAACTATGTAAGATGATGAGTATGTTAATTTGCTTGACAGTAGTAATCTTTTCACCATGTAAGTGTATGTTAAAACATCATGTTGTACATCCACACCCAATAAAAAAATCAATCCACAGATAAATGCAATGGCTTTATTATTAAAAGAAACAAGCCAAAGGCAAAAGACTACATGACCAATTTAAATGAAATGCCCAGAAAAGGTAAATCTACGGAGCTAGAAGCAGATTAATGGTTATTTAGGACATGGTGGAAGTGGGGATTGATTGTAAATGGGCACAAGAGAGCTTTGTGGGATGATAAAAGTATTCTGAAGCTGGATGTGGTGATGTTAGCACTACTCTGTAAATTTACTACAAATTATTTAATGGTATACTTAAAATAGATTAATTTTATGGTATGTAAATTATAAAACTATTTTTAAAAGATACTTCCAAATACCTAATACAAATCAGAAATGTGAAACACTATATATTCACAATATATTAAATACATTCTTGTTTATTATCTGTTTTCGCACACAAGAAAGTGAGCTTCAAGATGGCAAGAATTTTATCATTTTTATTTACCACTGTATCCCCAATAGCAACATGTGGCAATCTTGTAATGTACTAAATATTGAAAATATTCAATATTTGTTTAATGAATTATCATTTTATTCTGATAAGAATAGAAATTTCACACTTGAGTTATACTCATCACTGCCTACCACTAATTGCATACCTTTTCACAAGTACATCCAGAGAAATGATAATCCCAGACTTACATACATATAATTGTAGTTCTGCCTCACAAGAAACTACTGACATTAAAAAGTTGAGAGAGCACAGAGGCTGTAATATTAATAGATATGTTAGCCTTGTGTGACAGATATGACTAACAAGCCAATAGGCAGCTGAAATGGAAATTCTGCTTAATGGAGCGATTTGGCTCATAATACTTTGGGAATCATAATTTTTGTGGAACCATAAGACTGAGTTGGCACAGGCATGTATATAGAACAAGAACTGAAAGTACAGCCATTCTTTCTACAAAAGATAATCAAATCAAGGATGGCTTATAAGCAGAGGAAAATCATAATAAAAGAAGAGTGATATGAATGGTTTGGAGGAAGAAGCAAACTAAATCTTACAAAAAGGAATGAATATCCAGGTAACAGCAAAGGGACTGAATAAAGAGGAGAAATTGAAAGATATATCAAAGGAAGAATTGCTAAAGGTGAAAAAATACCAGTTGTCTGCAGATTAGAGGAGAAAGACAAGAGGCATCTACAGAAAGAAACCAACCAAGAAGCAACCCCCTTCAAAACCCATTAAATTAAATAAGCTTTCAAAAGGACAAAAAGAATAAAGTACGAAAATTATAGAGTAGAAAATTTGGCTTTAGTTAATTTAAATAATTGAACAATCCTTCCTTCTAAATTAACCTAGTGAAGTCAATGAACAAATGAAAAGAACCAGTATTATTCTAACACTTGTTAGAGAATAATACAAACAATCTGTCACATACCAGAAGGTTTCTGGATGAAAACCTGAAAGTGTCCATCTGGTATAGTATGGCTGATGTTCAACAGTGTCAAGTATTCCTTAAAATATTTACCTGAGTGCCCCAGACTTAGTGCCCCAGTAAACAGAAATACTACTTGTCTAAAAAATCAATTACTCCCTGAAATGTTTGATTCTACTTTAACAACATATTGCTATGTAAGTACACAGAATGAGGAAACAAAAAGAAGATGGTGCTATGCGTCTAATGATAGTAACACCCAATGGAAAAGTCTCCCAGCATTTGGTTTTGATAGATTAGCAGAACAATTTTCAGAGAAAGGAAATCCTACAAAGATTCAAGATTTGGAATACCAATGAGGTAATTCTACATTATGGAATGTAAGGGAGTAATTAGAAATGAAACCTAATGCTCAATAAATGTAAGTTTTTAAAGGAAAGTTATTTTTCTTTAAATATCAATTTGAAGCCAAATTAACTTTGATATTAGTACTTGGCTATAAATTTTCTTCTCTGTTGACAAAAAAGTTTTGCTTCTGTATTTGGACAATAGCTATTTATTTACAATATTATGAATGAAAGTTTTCATAAAGCTTTAAACATTTCAAAAACTATATTAATATTCTAGGAAAAGGTTAGGATAATATTACAATTGCTCCATATATTAACATTATCCCTATATTTCAATGAAAATTTGATTAATCCAAAATACTCACCAACTTTGTCATGTTAAAATCCTTATAATTACTGGTTAATAGGACTGTGAATTTGTTCCTTTTATTTGGATCTAAATTTCTGAAAATGGAAACCTAGTAGTCAAAGCAAAACAAACAAATCAAAATCTATCTCCTTCAGCTTAGCTATGATACACCACTTCTCTAATCTTCAGTTTTCTTGTCTATAAAGCAAAGGGAGAAGGGAAAAAACAATCTTCCCTGCCTATCTTCTGGGATAAAATGAGGATAAAATAGAAAAATGGTTGCAAAAACACTCAAGCTGCCAAATATTTGGTGGCATAATTATTACCAAAATTCAACCTATATTTCACAAATCAAATACTAGTCTGCTTATTGTTATTCAACGTCATAAACATCCAAAATGAATTAAGCCCAATAGTGTGACTTATAACATAAAAATAAAGGATCGAATTATACACAAAATTGCAGTGAAGACATCAGGAGTCTTGAATTGACAATCTGTGGCTCTTAAAATATCTGTGCTTCTAACACCCTCCATGGGTACTAAAGTTTATTTCTTATTGCAGTTGCTCTCGAATCATGGAATTTTTCCTAATCTAAAACATCTTCTATAAAAGGCAATTTGAAGTTTAGATAGATTTGGTATATCAGCAGAATGTTAAAAAATAAGTGTTTTTTTTTAAGATGGCTGAGTAGAAGTTCAAGCATGCCTCATATACTTAGAAGAACCAAAATACTGTGTAGATGATCATGCTTTTGTACTTTTGAAAATACTGCCCAAGAGGGAACACCTGAGTTCATCAGAAAAGTGACAGAAAACTACAAAAAACTAGGATGGAGAAGGAAAACAGGCAGCCTGCATGGCCAAGACTGGTAGAGAACCAGGAGTGACTCTCAATATGGATAGAAGGTGAGAGAGTGTCAATCTGCAGTACACTCAGAAATTATACAAATTCAGGCCACAGGAGAGCACCGTGACCCTCCCAAGCTCCAAATCTAACTTAGGAAGCACCCAGGAGACTGTGAGAATAAACTGCTCCATGGAGGCAGTATGCCCTGGGTCCCATGTTCTTCTTGAAACCTAAGGAGCTACAGCAAGATGCCATTCTCATTCATAGCTCTTAACAAGACTGTGTGTGGTCCTGTGAACCAGAAGCACCAGTCCTAGTCATTAAGGAAACATGAGCTGATGCTTGCAGAACTGTGGTGTGAGCAAGGATGTGAGCTCCTGAAACCACAACTGAAAAGTGAGCATGGCATGGGCTGTAAGCTACCAGTGCTGGAACCAGGTGCAACCCCCAGGACTTGAGTAGGATAAGAGTTGCCATGGAAGCTTGGTCTTGAGCTCGGCAAGGGTTCCTGTGCCCTCAGGCTTAGTTGTAGGTGAGGCTCAAACTACTGGGTCTGACACAAGAGTTGGGTGAGCTGGGACAGCCAGGATAGAATAAGCCCTCCCAGGACTGGGGCATAAGAAGGATGCAAGTCCCCCATACTCCAGTCAAAGCTGTGGCAGCTAAGAACTGCCCCATTCTCCCAATGGTAGGACCTCAGCACAAAGACATTGCCCCTCACCCACATATTCTGCCAGGGCGTGGAGGGTCACCCTGCCCCCACCCATCACAACCAGAGCAGGCATTCATGATTGAGAGGTTTGAGCACAAGCTTGCCTGGTCTGGCTCCACCTGGTTTTGTCCCCCTCTGCCCCAAGAAAAAGAGTACGGGATCCATGTTATTGGGGGTTCAACAACACAAACTACCACTTAGGGACACCCAGGAACTCCTCCTGTGGGATGGGTTGGGTATAAACAACTTACCGCTACCACCTCAACTGGCTCTTACCTGCCAGCACCACCTACTGGCCAGGAGGCTGGCCCATACAACCCATTGCAACCATTGCCAACACAAACACACACACAATACTTAAGACTCAGAAGAACATTTCACCACCACTATGGCCTTCACCCAAGTCATGCCAGCTGCCTAGGAGCTCAAGAGACCACTCACATGCCTGGTACGCCACTACTACAACCAGCAACCAAGAAAGCTGGCCAGAGACTCAAGAATTGATCAGCCAGGAACCTCCAACACAGTTACAAGCATATGCCAACCAAAGTTACAAGATTAGATATAGCCTACCACTCCTACCACTGAAACCTAAAGATGGGCCCATCTGGAATTGTAGTACCCAGCACAATTTCACTGTAACCTCCACTAACAACCATAACTTACCCCTACAACATTGAGGAAACACAGATAAAACTAATGCTGTTTATAGCCAAAACAAATCGTACAGAGACACATCCCAAAGCACAGATCCTACTGCACACATCCAAAAGCAAAGCCAAAAGGCCCTACCCAACCAAAAGACACATCTTCAGGAAAAAGTACTTCCCAAGCAAAAATAACTCAAAAATAAGAAACAACTATTACACCAGATGTACAGAAGTCAGTGCAAAGACACAGGAACCATGAAAAAGCAAGGTAATGTTAATTCAAAATATTGATTTTCAAGAAACTTAGTGAACTGCAAGGAAAATCTGAAAATTAATACAAAGAACTAAGCAAATCAATACAGGTCATAAAGGAGAAATTTATCAAAAAGATATCTGTATAAAAATAATTCTGGAACTGAAAAATTCAATAAAGGAAATATAAAATATATTTGAAAGCTACAACAACAGACTAGACTAAGCAGGAAAAATAATGTCAGAACTTGAAGACAGGTCATTTGAAATGATCCACTCAAACAAAAAGAAAGGAAAAGAATGAACAAAGCCTTTGAGATGTTTGGGACTACATAAAGGGACCAAATTTACAAATTAGCAGTATTCCAAAGGGCAAAGAAAGATCAAAGGTATAGAAAATCAATTTAACAAAATAATAAATGAAAACTTCCCAACTCTAGCAAGAGATTTAGACGTTCAGATACACAAAGCTCAGCAAGCCTCAGGCAAATACACTGAACAAAGGACTTCAGCACATCATACTATATTCAGACACTCTAAAGTAATGTGAAAGAGTAAATTCTAAAATCAACAAGAGAAAAGTGTCTAGTCACTTAAAAGGAAACCCTATCAGGCTAATAGTGGACATCTCAAAAGAAACCTTACAGGCCAGGAGACAAATGGATGACATATTCAAAGTGCTAAAAGAAAAAAAAAATGTTAGACAAGAATTCAATATCCAGCAAGATTAACCTTCACAAATGAAGGAGAAATAAAGACTTTTCCAGACAAGCAAATGCTGATGGAATTTGTTACCACCACACCAGCCCTACAAGAGACACTCAATCTTGGAAGTGAAAGAATAACATTCGCCATCATGAAAATACATGTAAGCATACAACTCACTAGTAAAAAAATCACACAATGGAGGAAAAGAAAGGAATCAAATGGCACCAATACAGAATTCCAACAAACCACAATGTCAAACAGAGAAAAAGAATTCAATTCACAATATGACAGAAACAAAACTTCCCACATCAATATTAACCTTGAACATAAATGAATTAAATGCTCCACTTAAAAGATACAGATTGGCTAAATGGACAGAAAAACATAATCTGACTATATACTGCTTGCAAAAAACTAACCTTACCTGCAAAGACACATATTGACTGATGGTAATGGGTTGGAAAAGATATTCTACTCAAATAGAAATGCAAAATGAGCAAGATGAATAGGTATACTTGCATCAGAAAAAACACATAAGTCAAAAAAGAGTTAAAAAACGGTCAAAGGAGTTCATTATATAACAATACAGGGATCAATAAGAGGATATATCAATCATAAATATATATGCATGCAACAATGGAGCACCCACATTCATAAAACAAATATTACTAGACCTAAACAAAGAGATAGGCAGCAATACAATAATAGTAGGGGACTTAACAACCCACTCACAACACTAGACAGATCTTCAAGAAAGAAAATCAGCCAAGAAACACTGCACTAAAATGGTAGCTTAGACCAAATGGACCTCATAGACATTTACAGGACATTCCACCCAATAATCTCAGAATATACATTTTTCTTATCGCCACATGGAACATGCTCCAATATAGACCATATGTTAAGCTACAAAACAAGTCTCAATACATTTTTAAAAACTGTATAAAGTCTATAATAAAACACTTAATTAGAAAAAAAACTGTAATCATATCATCTTCTCAAACCACACTGGGATAAAATTAGAAATCAATACCAAGAGGAACTGTGGAAACTATACAAATGCACGCAAATTAAACAATATGCATCTGAACAATCATTGGGTAAACCAAAAATTAAGATGAAAATGAAAAAAATTTTTGAAACAAATAAAAATGGAAACACAACATACCAAAACCTGTGGGATACAAGAAAAGCAGTGCTAAGAAGGAAGTTTACAGCATTAATGAAATAAATAGCATAATGAAATAAAAACTGAAAAAGCACAAACTGGGCATGGTGGCTCATGCCTGTAATCCCAGTACTTTGGGAGGCTGAGGCAGGAGAACTGCTTGAGGCCAGGAATTCAAGACCAGCTTGGGTCTTCAAGACCACATAGCAAGACCTTGCCTCTATGGGAAAAAAAAAATATACAAAGGATCCATGAAAAGAAAAGTTGGTTCTTTGAAAAGATAAAATTAAACTACTGGCCAAACTAATCAAGAAGACACAAAACCCAAATAAACAAAATCAGAAATGAAAAAGGAGACATCACAACAGATACCACCAAAACATAAAAGATCATCACAAACTGCTATGAATAACTAAATGTTCACAAAATAGAAAACCTAGAGGAAATGAAAAAAAAATCCCTGGAAACATACAACCTCTTAATTTTGAATCAAGAAGAAACAGAAAACCTGAACAGACCAATGACAAGCAGTGAGGCTGAATGGGTAATAAAAAGTCTCCCAACAAAGAAAAGCTCAGGACCAGATGGATTCACAGTCGAATTCCACCAAATGTACAAAGAACAACTAATACCAATCTTTCTGAAACTGTTTTAAAAAATCAAGAAGGAGGGAATTCTCCCTAACTCATTCTATGAGATAAACATTGCCTTGATAACAAGACTTAACAAGGACACACACACACACTATACACCAATATCCCTGATAAACACAAATGTAAAAATCCTCAACAAAATACTACCTAAACAAATCCAAATACACAACAAAAAGATAATACACCATGATCAAGTGGGTTTTATAGCAGGGTTAGGTATATAGTTGTTTTGTTGTATGAGAGTTCAAGTGTGCATAGAGTGTACATGTGGAAGCTTAATAGTCAAAAGAATGGAGTATGCTAGTTACCAATTTGTTGCCTCTCACCATCAAATTCACTTTTTGCCTGCTCTGCAAAACTTAATATAGGGCAGGTAAAATTTTAGCTGAGAACTAAAGAATAAGACAATAGCCAAATGACTTTTAACATACTATCTTTCATTATTCCCAAAATATTTCTGGAAAATCCTATCTATGTATGTATATAATAAATACAATTTTATATTTATTTTATCTCCTAAGGAAATAAATTCCTAAGTTGGGAGTCATCCACATGCATTTTATATTTGACATACTGACTTTTCAGAGGTTTCCAGCCCATCAATACATGAGTGGATTAACAAAATGTAGTATTGTATACTATGCAATGTTACTCCACCATTAAGAAGGATGAAATAAGGACTTTTGCAACAATTTGGATGGCACTGGAGACAATTACTCTAAGTATCTAAAGAATGGAAAAACAAACATCACATATACTTCCTATTCAATTGGAACTACCTGATGAGCACATGTACATGGACTGAAGTAAAACTCAGTGGAAATCAAGAAGGGGATGGGGGATGGGTGAAAACCTACCTAATGGGCACAATGAACACTATTCAGGTGATGGGCACACTTATAACCTGGACTCAAGCAAAACGAAATTGATGCATGTAACGAAAAACATTGAGTATCTCCTTTGTCAGATATACATAACATAAATACTTTCTCCTACTCTGGGCTAAGTTTTCATTTGCATTACAATATATTCCAAAGAATAAAAGTTTTTCCATTTTAATAGAATCCAATATGTCAGCTTTTTCTTTTATACTTTGTGCTTCTAATGTCCTAAGACATCTAGCATATCATAAGGTTTCTAATATTTTCTTTTATGCCTTCATCATTAAGTTATACAGTTTTAGTTTCTATACTTGGTTCTAGTACACCTTAGGTAAGGGAGGTTCATTTTTTCTTCCATATGAATATCCATTTATCCTTACTTGTTAAAAAGATTTTCTCTGTGCCAATTTAAGCACCTTGTCACCTTTGGCTAAAATTAGTTAAGAATATCTGGGAGTTAAGGGTTGGACTGAGTGGAACAGAGGGTCATAACTGATCGGGAGTGGACCACAGGGTCTGACACCAGTGGAGGCCAGGACACCACAAGCAGAAACTAAACAGCTAAAAGACAAGAGGGTAGAAGGGAGAAATCAGCCTCAACCAAATCAAGGGAGTTCCAGAGCCCAGGGGGAAGGGGAAGGGATTTTTCTTCCTCCTCCCCGACCTGGGGGCCTCAGGCCTACAAGAGGACACAGAGCTCTCATCCCATGGGGGAATGCCATGAAAAACCAGATAGCTGGCATCCCTACATCCGAACACCCCCCTCCTCTGCATCTCCGTCACTCCTAGCATCCCAGGAAGTAATTTTAGCTCAAGCTGCTCATAGCCCTTCTGGAGCAACCCCATAGCAATGTCTAAAGCACCTTATGCTGAGTGACTGAGCCTGCCTTCCGTAATGGGGAGTACACTCAAAGCCAAGATAGTGCTATGTGATTGAGCTTGGAAGACGAGAAGGGCACTGTTGGTGCAGTAGCTCAGACAGAGCTGCAACAGTTGCAGCTTGGAAAGGAGGGTCATCTGGGGTGGCATCTGTGGAGAGGAAGAGGGCAGACCAGTGGGCCCCCTGCCAGCTCCAGAGGTGTATATGAAAATCATGACTCCTCCCCCATCACCATAGCAGCTGCTGAAATTCCCTGTGGTGAGTAGCCCCTATTCAGTGCTGGGTGTGCATTTCTGCCCTGAGCTGGCAGGCAGAGGGACATGGAGGCATGGGGAAGAGGTCCAGTTTCAGGGTCGGGAAACGAATGAGAACACATGCCCATCAGAAGCACGTGGAGGAACACAGGAGAGCAGGGGTAAGTGCACTCCTTCTCCCAAAACACAGACTTTACTGAACCTGGGAGACTCAATTTGCATAAATGCTGGTTCCTACAACAAGCAAATGCTTCTGGTAAATCAGACTGAATCAAAGCAGCTACCTCCACACCTCTAACTATAATAGGGAGTTCAACTTGACTGAAGAGTTCCTTCAGCTGCCCCCATTCCCATAGGGGGAACATCCCCCTGTTGGAGTTTACTGGAAATATAGAACAGACTCCCTCACTGAGTGGGGCCACTTCAGCCCCTCCCAGGCAGCTTAGACCAGAGACAGGGAACAAACCTTTAATCCTTGCAAACCTGACACCAGCATTTATAGAGCTGGAGCATAGGCTCACCCAACATAACCATCCCCACCTTCATTTTCCACCCACCTTTGCTGTACTGGTGCATAAAGGACTCACCTGGAATTTGCATGCCTGTTATAGCAATGAGTGACTCAGCCAAAGAAGGTGTGGCTGATTCTCACCCACCAGAATCATCTACTGACTTAGAGGTTAAAATGGGCGTGTCATTTATCTAACCAAAATAAAATCCAAAAGTAAGAGGCAATATCTATTCCATATCAGAAGGCACTAGAGAAAGAACTCTGGAAGCATGAAGGATCAGATCGAAACATTACCTACAAAAGAGAAGAGTAGCTTCCTAGCAATGGATACCAGACAAAAGCAGAATATTGAAATGACAAAAGAAGAATTTTGAACATGGATCATAAAAAAGCTTACTGAAATACAAGATGAAATAAAAATCCAAAACAAAGAAACAACAAAACCAATGGAAAAAATTAACAAAAAATTCACTAAAGAAATTGAATTATCAAAGAAAAATCAGAGAGCCCTCCGGAGCAGCCTGGAGACTAGCAACAAGGGAAGGTAGAGCGAATAACTCTCCCTTCCCGTGCATCTCGGACTACCGGTGGGCTCGAGCGGGTGGAGAGACCTGCGGACGTCAGCCCAAAGACAGAGACCGCCAGTGAGCGGTAAGCCTATAGCGGACAAAGCACCAGGCTCCCAACTCCCACAGGGCACTTCCCTGTGCACAAAACTGAGCCACGCAGCAGGTGCCATATTGCCTCATTCTCCCCTCCCCTGACCCTATCAGCGGCTGCCAGGAGAGACAATATAGACACCAGCCGGAGGCACCTTCAGTGAATGGGACCTTCCATTATAGGGCCCTACAGCTGACTGAGGGGAACTCAGATGGTGAACTCCCTACACACCAGCCCCCCCAGAAGCTGGTGGTTCAATGATCCGAGGAGAATCAATGACATCTTCTTTGGCTGAGTCACTCATTGCCATAACAGGCATGCAAATTCCAGGTGAGTCCTTTATTCACCAGTACAGCAAAGGTGGGGGCGGGAAATGAAGGTGGGCATGGTTCTGTTGGGTGAGCCTATGCTCCAGTTCTATAAATGGTGGTATCAGGTTTGCAAGGATTAAAGGTTCGTTCCCTGTCTCTGGGCTAAGCTGCCTGGGAGTGGCTGGGAGACATAGACCCAGCTTGGGCTCCCCGTGGGTGAATTGAGAATGGCACTCCTCTCCCTGGTGGGGATATAGTTTGAACTCTGGGGCTCAGAGATCAGACCTGCAGACCAGATCCTGTGCATCAATGTCTCACATTGCCCGGGACACAGAAGGGATATATGCAAACAGTCTACTGAGGTGTGTGTGCCTTCAGAGGCAGATCAGCATCCTAGAGGGCAACCATCCTCCCAAAGAAAGACTGAGCGCCCAGCCCAGGTTGCGTTCCTGCACAGGGAACCTCCTGGCTGGCATCACAGCCAGGAGAGGCCCGGTGACGTGAGGTCTGGCCTGCTAGCAAAGGCCCAGGAGTAGCTGCAGAGCTGGGGAGGGTGGAAAGAAGCGAGGTCTGCTGTAAACTGCAGATCTCAGACAGCACCACACCCACACGCAGAGTCTCTGACGGAGCAGGGCCATTCCCGCTGCCCCTGGCGGCTTTTCCTGGAAGCAGAAAACAGAACTTTGACCCCTGCCAACGGCACTGGTGGTGCCTGAGGGTAGGCTTACCCAAACCAGCTCCACCCAGACTAACTCCCAGACTAGCCCTCACTGAGAGGGAGAAAAGGACACACAAGGAAGTCCCAGGTCCCACTGACCACCTGAGGCACTAGAGTGCCTCTCTAGAGGAACAAGAGCTGGTCACAGGTCACAAAAAAACAGCATAGCCTGTTCCTCAAAGCAAGCGCCACGTACTGAAAACGAGGACACCTTGCACACCCTCTTCACGGCACCTACTGACTCATTATACAGGGAGTGGTCGAAGCTCACCCACGGACACCACCTACTGGCTCAGAAACTAAACAAGGCATGTGAATACCCAAATGAAAACCTAAAGGAAAGAAGCAACAACTGATCGACATGGGAAGAAATCAGTGAAGGAACTCAGGAAATATGAAGAACCAAACGGAAAACACACCCCCAAAGAGGAGCACCAGCCACTTACAAACAGACACCAACCAAAATCAGGCAACCAAAATGACAGAAGAGGAATTCCGAATGTGGATCCTAAGAAAATTCAACGACCTGCAAGAACAAATCAATAACCAACACAAAGAAACCACAAAAAGCCCCCAGAACCTGGAAGAAAAGTTCACTAAAGAAATCAACACAATGAAGAAAAGTTTAACCAAACTCCTGGAAATGAAGAATCAATTCAGGAAACTACAAAATTCACTGGAAAGCCTCATAAACGGGGTAGATCAAACAGAAGAAAGAATCTCAGAGATAAAATATAACACTTTCCAATTAAATAAATCAGTGACAGAGATAGAGCAGAGAAACAAGACAAAAGAACAAAGACTACAATAGATGTGGGATTATGTGAAGAAACCTAATGGGAAAGTCACAGGGTTACCAGAAGGGGAAGAACACAACACTCAAAGGTTGGACAAGCTATTTGAAGATATAATAGAGGAAATTTCCCAGGCCTTCCTAAAAATCGCAATATACAAGTTCAAGAAACTCAGAGGACCCCTGGGAGATTCAATGCAAACAGGAAGATGTCACGACATACAGTCATCAGACTGACCAAAATATCAACTAAAGAGGCTCTTCTAAGAGCTGTAAGATGAAAAAAGTAAGTAACATACAAGGGAAAGTCAATTCGAATAACACCAGACTTGTCTACTGAGACTTTACATGCAAGGAGGGACTGGGGCCCCATTCTCACTCTTCTGAAACAGAATAATGCGCAGCCTAGAATCTTATTCCCTGAAAAACTAAGTTTTCTATATGAAGGAGAAATCAAGACATTCTCAGATAAGCAAAGACTGAGAGAATTCACCAAGACAAGACCAGCCCTTCAAGAAGTACTCAAAACCGTGTTACCCATGGATCAGCACAATAAACACTCATGAATGTAAATCTACTCAAAACTAAAGATCAAAGCCCAGACACTACAATGGCTCAAGAAGAAAACAAAGCAACAAAGTTCAACCCAACATAATCAACAGAAATCTGCCCCACCTATCAGTTATCTCGATAAATGTGAATGGCTTGAACTCCCCACTCAAGAGACATAGGCTGGCTGAATGGATTAAAAAAAAACACAAGCCAAGTATCTCCTGCCTTCAGGAAACACATCTAACCTGCAAAGATGCAATTAGACTGAAGGTAAAGGGGTGCAGAACGATATTTCAAGCAAATGGAAGCCAAAAGACAGCTGACGTGGTGGTGCGGATACAGATAACTTAGTTTTTAAATCAACAAAAGTAATAAAAGACAAAGAAGGTCACTATATAATGGTGAAGGGTACAGTTCAACAAGAACACATAACAAATATATATGCACCCAACCTTGGTTCACCCAGATTAATAAATCAAACTTTACTTGATCTAAACAAATGGATAAACAACAACACCATAACAGTTGAAGACTTTAACACCTCACTGACAGCACAAGACAGATCCTCCAAACAGAAAATGAACAAAGAAATAATGGACTTAAACAGAATCCTAGAACAAATGGGCCTGAGTGACATTTACAGGACATTCTAACCCAAAACCACTGAATATACATTCTTCTCATCAGCTCATGGGTCATTCTCCAAGATTGACCATATCCTAGGACACAAAGCATGTCTCAAACAATTTAAAAAATAGAAATTATACCATGTATCTTTTCATACCACAATGGAATAAATGTAGAAATCAATCCCAACAGGAGTCCTCATTTCTATACAAAGTCATGGAATCTAAACAACCTTCTGCTGAATGATCACTTCATCAACGAGTAAATCAAGATGGAAATCAAAAGATTCTTTGAACTAAATGACAAAGGTGACACAAGTTATCAAAACCTGTGGGACACAGCTAAAGCAGTCCTGAGAGGAAAGTTTATTTCCATAAATACCTATATCCAAAAGTCAAAAAGATCAAAAATAGACAACCTAGTGAATCCACTCAAAGAGCTGGAAAAAGAAGAACAGACTAACCCCAAACCCAGCAGAAGAAGTGAAATCACGAAGTTCAAATCAGAACTAAATGAAATTGACAACAGGGAAACTATATGGAAGATTAATAAAACAAAAAGTTAGTTCTTTGAAAAAATAAAATTGACACATCACTGGCTAGACTAATGAAAAGCAGAAAAGAAAAATCTCTAATAAGCTCCATCAGGAACAATAAAGGAGAAATAACAACTGATGCCACAGAGATACAAAATATAATATATGAATACTACAAAAACCTCTATGTACACAAACTGGAAAATGTGGAGGAAATGGACAATTTCTTAGAAATACACAGCCTCCCTAGGCTCAACCAGGAAGAAATAGAATTCCTGAACAGACCAATATCAAGTAGTGAAATTAAAGAGCAATAAAAAACCTTCCTAAAAAGAAAAGTCCTGGAACAGATGGTTTCACACCTGAATTTTACCACACCTACAAAGAAGAACTGGTGCCTATCCTGCAGAAATTATTCCAAAACATGGAGAAGGATGGAATTCTTCCCAACACATTTTATGAAGCGAACATAACCCTGATACCCAAACCAGGAAAGGATGTAACAAAAAAAGAAAACTACAGACCAATATCCCTCATGAATATAGATGCAAAAATACTCAACAAAATCCTACCCAGTCGAATCCAGGTGCTTGTCATGAAAATAATTAATCACAACCAAGTGGGATTCATCCCAGGGATGCAGGGATGGATCAACATACACAAATCTATAAATGTAATTCACCATATAAACAGAAGCAAAAACAAAGACTATATGATCCTCTCAATAGATGCAGAGAAAGTATTTGACAAAATTCAACACCCTTTTATGATAAGAACACTCAACAAAATAGGCATAGATGGGGCTTACCTAAAAATGATACAAGCCATATATGACAAACCCACAGCCAATATTATACTGAATGGGGAAAAATTGAAAGCATTCCATCTATGAAATGGAACAAGACAAGGTTGCCCACCATCTCCACTTCTGTTCAAAATAGTGCTGAAGTCCTTGCTACAGCAATCAGACAAGAGAGTGGAATTAAGGGCATCCGAATGGGAACAGAAGAGATCAAACTCTCACTCTTTGCTGATGACATGATATTATACCTAGGAAACCCCAAGGATTCAACCAAGAGACTCCTTGATCTGATAAATGAATTTGGGAAAGGCTCAGGATACAAAATCAATTCACAGAAATTAGAAAGCATTCATATATGCCAACAACAGTAAAAGTGAGAACCAAATCAAAGACTCAATTCTCTTCAAAAAAGCAACAAGAAAATAAAGTACCTTGGAATATATTTAACTAAGGAGGTAAAAGACCTTTCCAGGGAGAACTATAAAACACTGAAGAATGAAATAGCAGAGGACATAAACAGATGGAAGAATATATCATGCTCATGGGTTGGCGAGTCAACATTGTTAAAATGTCTATACTACCCAAAGTGACCTACAGAGTCAACACAATCTCTATCAAAATACCATAATCATTTTTCACAGATAAAGAAAAAAAATTTTACATTTCGTATGGAACCAGAGAAGACCCCATATAGCAAATGCAATCCTAGGCAATAAAAACAAAATAGGAGGTATCAATTTACCAGACTTCAAACTATACTACAAGGCTATAGTCATTAAAACAGCTTAGGACTGGCACAAGAACAGGGACATTGACCAGTGGAACAGAACAGAGAACCCAGATATAAAACTATCCTCATATAGCCCAATAATCTTCGACAAAGCAGACAAAAACATACACTGCGGAAAAGAATCATTATTCAATAAATGGTGCTGGGAAAACTGGATAGCCACATGTAGAAGACTGCAACAAGACTTTCACCTTTCACAAAAATCAACTCACGCTGGGTAACAGACTTGAACCTTAGGTGTGAAACTATTAGAATTCTAGAGGAAAATGTTGGAAATACCCTTCTAGACATTGGCCTAGGCAAAGAATTTATGAAAAAGACCACAAAGGCAATCATAACAGCAACAAAAATAAATAAATGAGACCAAATGAAATTAAAAAGCTTCTGCACAGCCAAAGAAACTGTCAAGAGAGCAAACAGACAACCCACAGAATGGGAGAAAATTTTTGCAAGCTACACATCTGATAAAGGGCTGATAACTAGAATCTATTTAGGACTCAGGAAAATCAGCAAGAGAAAATCAAACAACCCTATCAAAAAATGGGCAAAGAACATGAACAGAAACTTCTCAAAAGAAGACAGAATAATGGCCAAGAAACATATGAAAAAATATTCAACATCTCTAATCATCAGGGAAAAGCAAATCAAAACCACAATGAGATATCACTTAACTCCAGTGAGTATGGCCTTTATCAAAAAGTCTCCAAATAACAAATGATGGCGTGGATGCGGAGAGAGAGGAACACTCCTACACTGCTGGTGGGACTGCAAACTGGTTCAACCTCTGTAGAAAGCAATATGGAGATACCTCAAAGCGATACAAGTAGATTTACCATTTGATCCAGCAATTCCACTACAGGGCATCTACCCAAAAGATCAAAAGTCACTTTTTGAAAAAGACACCTGCACTCGAATGTTTATAGCAGCACAATTCACAATTGCAAAGCTATGGAAACAACCCAAGTGCTCATCAATTCATGAGTAGATTAATAAAATGTGGCATATGTATACCATGGAATACTACTCAGCTGTAAGAAACAATGGTGATATAGCAACTCTTGTATATTCCTGGATACAGCTGGAACCCATTCTACTAAGTGAAGTGTCTCAAGAATCGAAAAACCAGCACCACATGTACTCACCAGCAAATTGTTATTAACGGATCAACACCTACATGGACATATAGGAGTAACATTTATCAGGTGTCAGGAGGGTGGGAGCAGGGAGGAGGAATGAGTGTGTACAACCACGAGTAAGATGTGCAATGTTTGGGGGGTGGACATGCTTGAAGCTCTTACTCGAGGGGGGAGGGGGGCATGGGCAATATAAGTAACCTTAACACTTGTACCTCCATAATATGCCAAAATAAAAAAAGAAGAAAAAAAAAGAAAAAGAAAAAGAAAAATCAAACAGCACTTCTGGAAATCAAAAATTCATTCAAAGAATTACAAAACATGGTGAAAAGCCTTAATACCAGGTTATCAGGTAGAAGCGAAAATCTCAGAGCATAAGGACAACATCTTTCAATTAAACAAGTCTGTCACAGAGATAGAGCAGAGAAATAAGAGGAATGAAGAAAGCCAACAAGAAATATATGATTATGTAAAGAAGCCTAACATAAGAATCACTGGCATCCATGAGGTGAAGAAGAAAATACACAGTTTTTGATAATTTATGCAAAGGAATAATTTAGGAAATTTTCCCTGGCCTTGCTAGAAATCTAAATATATAGGTACAAAAAGCTCATAGGACCCCTGGGACATTCATCACAAAGAGGAAAACACCATGACACATTGTTATCAGACTGGCCAAAATAAACAGGAAAGAGGTGTTCCTACAAGACACAAGGCAAAAGCAGCAGGTATCTTACAAGGGAAAACCCATCAGAATAACTGCAGACTTCTCAACTAAGACCCTATAAGCAAAAAAGGAATTGTGGACCCATTCTCTGTCTTCTTAAACAGAATAATACCCAGCCCAGAATTTTGTAACTTGTAAAACTAAGTTTCATATACGAGGAGAAAATAAAGTCTTTCTCAGACTATCAAACACTGAAAGAATTCATCAAGGCAAGAATTGCTCTGCAGGAAGTACTCAGAACTGCATTATTCACAGATCAGCACAACACTTATCACTGTAAAACTACCCAAAGCCAAAGATCGAAGGCCAGATATCACAATGGCTGAAGAGAGAAAACAAAGCAACAAAGTTCAACCCAACAGGATGAACAGAAAGCTACCCCACTTATCAATTCTTTTTTTTTTTGTTTGTTTATTTTAGAAGTTTTTATTGATTCTTTGGACAATTTGAAAGAATCATTTAGTTGCTAACTTTTTTTTTTTTTTTATTTTGGCATATTATGGGGGTACAGATTTTAAGGTTTCAATAAATGCCCATTTACCCCCCTCCCCCCAAAAGTCTGAGTCTCCATCATGACCATCCCCCAGATGGTGCACATCTCACTCGTTATGTATGTATATACCCGCCCCCCTCCCCCCTCCCACCTCCCCAATACCCTATTACTGTAGCACCTGTGTGTCCACTTAGGTGCTACTCAGTTAATACCAGTTTGCTGGAGAATATATCTGGTGCTTGTTTTTCCATTCTTGGGATACTTCACTTAGTAGTATGGGTTCCAGCTCTAACCAGGAAAATATAAGATGTGCTATATCACCGTTGTTTCTTAGAGCTGAATAGTACTCCATGGTATACATATACCACATTTTATTAATCCATTCTTGGATTGATGGGCACTTGGGCTGTTTCCACAGCCTTGCGATTATGAATTGTGCTGCTATAAACATTCGAGTGCAGGTGTCTTTTTTGTAGAGTGTCACTGGATCATTTGGGTAGATGCCCAGCAATGGGATTGCTGGATCAAATGGTATATTCACTTGTATCGCTTTAAGGTATCTCCATATTGCTTTCCACAGAGGTTGAACTAGTTTGCAGTTCCACCAGCAGTGTAGGAGTGTTCCTCTGTCAATGGCCTGAACTGCCAACTGAACAAACATAGGCTGGCCGAATGGGTAAGTATACACAGACCAATTATCTATTGTCTTCAGCAAACACTTCTAACCACAAGCATGCATCCAAACACAAGGTTAAGGGATGGAATACAATATTCTATCCTAATGGAAACAACAAAAAAAGCTGGCATAGCAATACTCATATATCTTAGTCTTCAAGGCAACAAAAGTAATGAAACACAAAAATGGCCATGATGTAATGGTAAAGAGAACAACTGAACAAGATGGAGAGCAAAAAATTCTTTGAACAAAATTATAATCATGGAGACACAAGTTATCAAAATCTATATGACAGCTAAAGCAGTCCTGAGAGAAAAATTCATGGCCCAAAATCCCTACATCCAAAAAACAGAAAGATCACAAATCAACAATCTAATGACTCATTTCAAAGATCTAGAAAAGGATGAGTGAAGCAATCCCAAACCCAGGAGAAGAAAAGAAATAACCAAGATCAGAGCAGAACTAAATGAGATCAATAAGAACTACATGAAAGACTGATAAAACACAAAGCTGGTTCTTATAAAAGATAAACCAAATTGGCACACCTCTTGCTAGATTAATCAAAAGCAGAAAAGAAAGGATTTTAATACATTCTATCAGGAATGAAAAAGGAGAAATTACAACTGATACCACAGAAATACAAAATAACATCTCTGAATACTCTAAAAATCTCAATGCACATAAACTTGAAAATATGGAGAAAATGGACAAATTCTTAGAAACATACAGCCTCTCTAGGCTCAATCAGGAAGATATATAATTCCCAAAAAGCCCAAGATCAAGTACCAAAATTGAAGCAGTAATAAAAACCTTCGCACAAACAGCAGTCCCAGACCAGATGGTTTCACGCCGAAATATTACCAGACCTACAAAGAAGAACTGGTGCCTATCCTGCAGAAATTATTACATGACATTGAAAACAAGGAATTCTCCCTAACATGTCT
The DNA here is from genome assembly GCF_040939455.1 of Microcebus murinus. Taxonomy (NCBI): domain Eukaryota; kingdom Metazoa; phylum Chordata; class Mammalia; order Primates; family Cheirogaleidae; genus Microcebus; species Microcebus murinus. Next base: position 156,253,427 of record NC_134104.1, on the reverse strand, counting down.
TATGAAGCCAATATCACCCTGATACCAAAGCCAGGAAAGGACCCAACAAAAAAACAAAGACCATATGATCCTCTCAACATATGCAGAAAAAGCATTCAACAAAATTCAGCATCTTTTTGTGATAAGAATGCTTATTAACAAAATAGACAGAGACAGGACTTACCTCAAAATGATAAAAGCCATATGTAACAAACCCACAGCCATCATCATACTAAAAGTGGGAAAAACTGACAGCATTCCTGCTTAGAACTGGTACCAGGTAATAAGGTTGCCCCTTATTATCACTTCTATTCAACATAGTGCTGGAAGTCCTAGCCAGCACAATCAAACAAGAGAAGGAAATCAATGGTGTCCAAATGGGGGCAGAAGAGGTCAAACTATTGCCGTTTGCTGACCATATGATCTTACACCTAGAAAACCCCAAAGATTCTGCCAAAAGACTTCTGGAATTGATAAATAAGTTCAGTAAAGCATCAGGTTACAAAGTCAATGGCACACAAACCAGTAGCATTCATATACACCAACAACAGTCAAACTGAGAACCAAATCAAAGACTCAATAGCTTTCACAATAGCAACAAAGAAAATAAAATACCTAGGAATAGCCTTAACTAAGGAGGTAAAGGACCTTCACAGGGAGAACTATGAAACACTGAAGAAGGAAAGAGCAGAGGACACAAAGAGATGCAAAACCAGACCAGGCTGATGGATCAGCAGAATCAACACTTAAAATGTCTACTACCCAAAGTTATCTACACATTCAATGCAATCCCTATTAAAACACCAACATCATTTTATGCAGATCTAGAAAACATAATTCTGCACTTCATGTGGAACCAGAGAAGACCCAGTATAGCCAAAGCAACCTTAAGCAAAAAGAACAAACTGGGAGGCATCAATTTACAAGAAATCAAACTACACTACAAAGCTATAGTAACCAAAACAGCATGGTACTGAAACAAGAACAGAGACAGAGACCAATGGAACACGACGGAAAACATGGACAAAAAACAATCCTGATATAGTCATCTGACTTCCGACAAAGCAAACAAAAACATACACTGGGGAAAAGAACACCTATTCAACAAACAGTGCTGGGAAAATTGGATAGCCACATGCAGAAGACTGAAACAGGATCTGCACCTCTCATCTCTCACAAAAATCAACTCCTGCTGGATAACAGACTTAAACCTAAAGCAGGAAACCATAAGAATTCTAGAAGAAAATGTTGGAAAAACTCTTATGGATATCAACTAAGGCAAATAATTTATGAAGAAGACCCCCAAAGCAATCACTAATCAACAAAAATAAATGGGACCTGATTAAATTAAAAGGCCCTACACAGCCGAAGAAACTATCACTAGAGCAAATAGACAAACTACAAAATGGGAGAAAATATTTGTATGCTATATATCCAACAAAAGGATGATAACTAGAATCTATATAGAACTCAGGAATATCAATAAGAAAAAAATCAAACCACCTCATTAAAAATTGGGCAAAGAACACAAATAGAAAGTTTTCAAAATAAGATACACTAATGGTCAAGAAACATATAAAAAAAATGCTCAACCTCTCTAATCATCAGGGAAATACAAATCAAAACCACAATAAGATATCACTTAACTCCACTGAGAAGGGCTTTTATCAAAAATTCCCAAAACAACAAATGTTGACATGGCTGTGGAGAGATAGGAAAACTCATACGCTGATGGTGGGACTGGAAACTATTACAACCTCTGTGGAAACTAATATGGAGATACCTCAAAGAACTAAAAGTAGAACTACCACTTGATATAGCAATCCCACTAAGGGACATCTATCCAAAGGAAAGACAGACATTCTATAATGAAGACATCTGTACTTATTTGTTTATAGTAGCACAATTCACAATTCTAAAGATGTGGAAAGAACACAAGTGCCCATCAATAAATGAGTAGATTAATAAAATGTGGTATATGTATACCATGGAGTACTACTCAGGCACAAAAACAATCGTGAACTAACCTCTTGTATTATCTTGGATGGAGCTGGAACCTATTCTTCTAAGTGAGTTCACAAGAATGCAAAATTAAGCACCACATGTATTCACCATCAAATTGGTATTAATTGATCAACACTTATGTGCACATATGGAAGTAACATTCATCGGGTATCAGTCAGGTTCAGCAGGGAGGGGATGGCTATATTCATACCTAATGGGTGTGGTGCATGCTGTGTAGTGGATGGGTATGCTTCTAGCTCTGACTCAGATTGCACAAAGGCAGTAAATGTAACCTAAACATTTGTGCTGCCATAATGTTGTGAAATAAAAAAGAAATTAACACCACAAAATAACCACATACACATAAATCTGATGTCTATTCTGTTCCATTGATCTATATGGCTATACTTTTGTCAACACAAGTCTTTTACTGTATTTTATAGTTAGTCTTGAAATCCTCCACACAAAGATCTCCAACTTTGTTGTTCGTTTGTTTTGGATTTCTAATCATTTAAATTTCTCTATATATTTTAGAATCAAGGTATCAATTTCTGCTCAGAAAATATCTGTGGAAATTTTCATTAGGATTGTGTTCAAATCATAATCCAGTGCTATATAAGATTAAAATAATCAAATCACAGAAATTTCAATTTGAAGAAAAGTAAATTTCAAAACATGTATATGTACATATCAATAATTTTAGAATCAGTTTCTTTCTTAATGGATTCAGACAGTAGTAAAAGCTTGCTTTTTTTTTTTTTACATAAAAAGCAAATATAGCCGGGCGCGGTGGCTCACGCCTGTAATCCTAGCACTTTGGGAGGCCGAGGCGGGCGGATTGCTCAAGGTCAGGAGTTCGAAACCAGCCTGAGCGAGACCCCGTCTCTACCAAAAATAGAAATAAATTAATTGACCAACTAAAAATATATATACAAAAAAATTAGCCGGGCATGGTGGCGCATGCCTGTAGTCCCAGCTACTCGGGAGGCTGAGGCAGTAGGATCACTGAGCCCCGGAGATTGAGGTTGCTGTGAGCCAGGCTGATGCCACGGCACTCACTCTAACCTGGGCAACAAAGTGAGACTCTGTCTCAAAAAAAAAAAAAAAAAAAAAAAAGCAAATATAATTAGTAAATTAAAAGTAGTGGGAATCAATCATCTAATGAGTTAATTCATTATTCCTTCAGTGACATCTCAAGTATCAATTAGGTTTGTGTTTGGCTACACTTTACAAATGCAACACCAGGATTTAACTAAATAAAGGATTACTTTTTCACACATGAGCTCAGAAATAAATAGTCCATAGCTCTTACACTGACTGCACAATGTTAACAAAGTTTTATATATCTTTCTCCTTTTTGCCCTGAAATTCTTGTAATGTAATTTTTAATCTCATAACTGTTTTATCCTGGTATTAAAATGGCAACTCAACCATGAGCTTATCCATAAAACAGAGGGGGGGGAGACACGGATGAAGGACAGCGGGCAAAAATGATATGCTGATACATTCTATCACAAGTAAATAATCTTGTGACAAGGCAGTCGATTACAAGAAAAACAATGGTATTTCCAGAAATCCCTTGTACAAACTTCTGCTTGTAGCTCATAACCAGAAGTATATCACATAGCCTCCTCTAGCTTTAACGGAGTTTGGAAAGAATATATACTTCACCTGTACACATTGCCAACCTAAACATCTTTCAATAAGAAGAGTCTGGACACTGGATAACCAGTAGGATGTCTGCCAAAATATACTTTTAGATTGTAAACCTAGTTAAAATGAAATACACTAAAAGTTATCCTCATTAAAAAGAAAACCTTAAGGAGGAAGAGCAAGATGGCTGAACAGAACCCTCCAGAAATTGTCCCCTCACAGGAATACCAAATTAAACAAACTGCCCTGTAAGAAAGCACCTTCATATGAACCAAAAATCAAGTGACCAATCACAGTAACTCCTTTTAACATTATATCAAAAAAGAGGCACTGAAGAGGGTAGAAAAGAGAGTTTAACGTTGCCTACACCTGCAGTCTCCAACCCCGGTCCATGAATCTTATTGGTCTGCGGCCTGTTAGGAGCCAGGCCACACAGCAGGAGGTAAGCACCTGCAGAAGCTCCACCTCCTGTCAGATTAGCAGTAGCATTAGATCCTCATAGGAGGTTGAATCCTACTGTAAACTGCACATGCGAGGGATCTAGACTGTGCGCTCCTTATCAGAATCTAATGTCTGATTATCTGAGATGGTGATGCTAGTGCTGGGCAGTGGCTGCAAATACAGATTATCCTTATCATTAGCAGAGAGGTTTAAATCATCCCGAAACCATTTCCCCAACCCTCCAGTCCATGGAAAAATTGTCTTCCATGAAACTGGTCTCTGGTGTCAAAAATTTTAGGGACCACTGGCCTACACCACCCCTTCCCATCCCCCAGCAGCATTGTATTACTGCTGGGTGGAGAGAGAATCTGTGAGCTTGGGGGAGGAAGAGTGAAGTGACTCGGATTTTGCATTGGAACTCAGGGCCGTCCTATCATAGGGTAACACAGCAAAGGGCAGAACTCTGCCAGTGGTACACACACAGGAAGCATTTAGACCAGCCCTGGCCACAAAACAATCTTTTGTCCTTGTGGTAGGAACCTGAGTTGTGGTTACCTCCACACCAACTGACAAAAGTGGCCTGGATACTGGAATAAATTCAAAAGGCAATCAGGACACAAAGACTGCAGTCCTTGGGCAAGTCCTGCTGCTATGCTGGGCTCAGAGCCAGTGGACTTGGAGTACACATGACCCAGTGACACACCAGCTGTAGAGGCCAAGGAAATGTCTTCAAGACCCCTCTCCAAACTCCAGGCAGTACAGCTTAGGGAGAGACACTTTCCACTTAAACTATGTATTATAACTTGTGTACCAGCTCAGCGACAGTAAAATAAAATGCCAAGCAGATTCCTGAAGCCACCAATTAAAGGTTTTAGCTCCTAGAGAACATTTCTAGACCCACCTGGCCCAGAAGGGAACTTGCCGCTTTGAAGGGAAGGACCCAGTACCAGCAGGATTCACCACCTGCTCAGTTAAAAGCCCTTTGGCCCTGAATAAACATCAGCAGTGGCCAAACAGTAGTCACCATGGGCCCTGGGAAATACAGTGCTGGTTTCAGGTATGACCCTGGGCAGTCCCAGCTGTGGTGGCCACAGGGGAATGCTCATGTCACACCTCCCCCAACTCCCGGCAGCCCAGCATAGAATATGAAACTCCTGTTTGGGGAAAAGTAAGGGAAAACAATGAGACTTTGGACTCCACAGAGTTCTCCCACATCTCACCCAAACCCCACAAGGCAGTACTACTAGGAGTTTGCAAGAGTCACAGCGTTACTGGGCTTGGGACATCCCCTAGTGCTTGCATAGCTACAGTGACTAAAGAATTAGATCACAACACTCAATTCCCATTGAATATCTCAAGAAGGACTGGTACAAACAAGTCCAGACTCTGAAGATTAGAATAAATACCAAACTCTTCAATGGCCAGACATCAATATATAGTCTCTTCAATAAATGGTGCTGAAAGAACTAGATATCCATTTGCAGAAGGATGAAATTAGACCCCTATGTCTTGCCATATACAAAAATCAAATCAAAATGAATTAAAGGCTGACATTTAAGACATAAGACTACTAAAAGAAAACATCAGGGGAACACTCAGGGACACTAATCCTGACAACGACTTCTTGAGTAATAACTCAAAAGCACAGGCAACCAAAAATGGACAAAATGGACAAATGGGATCACAGAAAGCTAAAAAGTTTCTGCATAGCAAAGGAAACAATCAACAAAGGGAAGAGAGAATCCACAGAATGGGAGAAAATACTTGCAAACTACCCATTTGATAAGGGATTAACAACTAGGATATGGAGCTTAGGAAAAAATCAAATAGATTAAAAAGTGAGCAAAAGATCTAAACAGACATTTCTCAAAAGAGGACATACAAATAGCCAACAAGTATACGAAAATATGCTCAATATCATCAGTTGTCAGAAAAATGCAAATCAAAATTACAATGAGGTATCATCTCACCACAGTTAAAATGGCTTTTATCCAAGAGACAGGTAATAATGAATGGTGGTGAGGATGTGGAAAAAGATGAACTTTCATACACTGTTGGAAGAAATGTAAATTAGTACAACCACTATGGAGAATAGTGTGGAGGTTCCTCAAATAACTCAAAATAGAACTACTATATGATCCAGCAATCCCACTGCTAGATATATATCCAAAAGAAAGGAAATCAGTATATCAAAAATATATCTGCACTCCCATGTTTATGCAGCACTATACCCAAAATTTGGAATCACCCTAAGTGTCCATCAATAGATGAATGGATAAAGAAAATGTGGTACACATACAGAATGGAATATTTAGCAATAAAAAAGAATGAAATCCTGTTGTTTGCAACAACATGGATAGAACTGGAGAACATTATGTTAAATGAAATAAGCCAAGCACAGAAAGACAAATTCTACATGTTCTAACTCACATGTGGGAGCTAAAATTTAAAACAATTGATCTCATGGAGATGGAGAGTAGAATGGTCACAAGAGGCTGGGAAGGGTAGCGGGAAGGTGGGGATAAAGTGAAGATGGTTAACAAAAATATAGCTAGGTAGTAAGATAGAATGAACAATATTTGATAGCAAACCAAAGTGACTACAGTCAACAGTAAGTTACGGTATACTTTAAAATACCTGAAAGAATGCAAGAGAATGTTCTTAACATTATGAAATGATAAATGCTTGAGGTGATGGATATCCAAATGACCCTCATTTGATTATCACACATTGTATGCCTGTATCAAAACATCACATGTACCCCAAAAATATATACAACCATTATGTACCCATAATTTAAAATATTTTTAAATAAAATTTAAATCATTAAAATACTAATTTACAGAATAGATGCTGAAAAAATATGTTTAATACTGTCAGATCTTATATGCAGAACAATGTTTTTAACGCAGCAAAAAAAGGGTCTCTCTTCTAAAGATTAAACAGTTTATTTAGTATAGGGGGTGTGATAAGGAAGTAGTATATATGTGAAAAACAGTGGGGCTAAAGTCAGTAAAATATTTGCTTCAGTAACAGACTACTAACATAGTAAATACCTGTTCCTGTTAAATAACAACAAAAGACAAATATGAGTAAGTATTTCATGAAGCATTTAAAATGTACAAGGCACTATTGTTAACTTTTTATATTATTTAAGCAGCATGACAACCTTAGGAGGTATATACCATTATTATTCCTTATGAGGAAGCTAAGGTGCAAAAAATCATGCAGCTAGAAAGTTGTGGCATCAGAATGTGACCTCAGGAAGCCTCTCCCTAAAGCCTATGCACTTAGCCACTATATGATATTCCTCTGAATTCCTCTTATATGTAATCTGAATATATGAAGATATAAGAAGACACATTCTTAATCTCTGACAAATACTCTTGGCACAATCAAAAAAATGAATACTGACATTTCATACCTTTTGTTTTTCATGGGGGGCCCAATATGACATGCCACTTTCAATTTACAAATTTGATTTTTCAGAGATTAAAAAGACACTACACAGCAGAGTTTAAAGGAGCATGCCTGTTTCTTGTAAAATCTAGGAATTATTCATTTTTCAGCAATTCTTTAAAAACTAAAAAATAACCTCCTATAGCCATACAAAGCAGTACTGTTATAAAGCATATCATCTTCAGGAACTATGTCCTAGAGGAATGTGGTTATCATCTTCCCACAACATGAAAATGTTACACTGAGTTATGTTCATAGGAAAAGTAAACTACAGGGTAAACTTTGTCGTAGATATCCTTAAATAAAGGTATGTTTTTGACAGGAAAGCCAAAATTCTAATTATATTGTAACCCTATAGTAGTACACATAAATGACTAAAGCAATTTACCTATAATTAAAATGCTTCAGTTATACACTTGAGGAAAAATTATTAATCAAAATTAACCTAAGCACACATACGTTTACTGTTTAGTTTATCTTTAATCTATTAAGTGCCACCTTAATAAGGACACACTAATTGAATGTTAAATCTTGTCACGGAAAAGTCCATCTTTAAGTTAGTAGGATAATTATACGGTTTGTCAATAAAGATTTCCTGGTTGCTGAAAAATTCCCTTTTTCTCATGGCTGGGATGAGAAAAAATGAAAACTAAGAATAATACTTGGCAATAAATTCCTTGGTAATTAATAATTGGCCTCAATTTTCTATATAGTTCCTTACCTTAATAAATATGTAATATAACTTTTAAAAAACTAAATAAAAAATTGGCCTCAATCATCTTGGCAAAAGGAGAAAGATAACTTGTATACGTGACCTCTAATGTGCTTCTGACTTAAAAAAATAGTATTAGAACATAAACATTTAAAATTTGATAATCTTTTTATGACAAGAATGCATAATTGATGTCACCATTTTCCACAAATGATGGTTCTCAGATAATCTTTTTCATATTAGTGAGATTATTGGATATACAGATTATAGTTTTAACTGCCTCAGAGGGATGAAGTTTTCCTACCCTGGCGTGTGCGTGTGTGTATACACACACATATATACACACACACATCTATACACATACTCTCAAATATATATCAAAACATCCTAGCAGGTGGATCAAGATGGCGGACGCCAGACAGAGTGTCTCTACAGAAAAGACAGATTCTAGCAGAAATTAGAAAAAAGAAGCAAGAAGACAAGCATACAGCAGACGAGGGCCGGAAGGAGGGGTACCTGAGACCCCAGGAGACTCCACGGGAGGAGGCTGCGGAGGAGAACTGGAAACTGAGACCGTCGGAGCAGCTCAAAGAGCAGCAGCAAGGGTAGGTGAATTTGCCGTTTCCCCTCCCCTGCATTTGGGACTGCTGGTGGGCTCCCCAGCGGGTGGAGAGACCTGCGGACACCAGCCGAGAGACGGCCGCCGCCAGCTAGCAGTGAGCCTGTAGCTGACACGGCCCCAAACTCCCAACTCCCTCCAGGCACCTTGGTGTGCACAGACCCAAGCCGCGCAGCAGGCGCCATATTGCCTCATTCTCCCCTCCGCCAACCCTACCCGTGGTTGCCCAGAGAGACAATAGAACCACCAGCCGGAAGCACCTCCAGGGAACGGGACATTCCCCTTTGGGAACCTACAGTTGACTAAGGGGAACTCAGACTGTGAGCTCCCTACCCGCCAGCCCTCCCAGGTGCTGCTGGCACAGTGATCCCAGGGGAACGGTGCAGACTCAGAGGCTGAGAGACATAGACACAGCTTGGGCTCCCTACGGGTGAACTGAGACTGGAACTCCTCTCCCTGGTGGGGATACAGTTTGAACTCTGGGACCCAGAGGTCGGACCAGCAGACCAGATCCAGCGCACCTAGGTCTAGCATTGCCCGGGGCACAGAAGGGATATACGTGAACAGCCTACTGAGGTGTGTGTGCCTTCAGGGGCAGATCAGCGTCCTAGAGGGCAACCCTCCTCCCAAAAGGAGGCTGTACGCCCAGCCCAGGTGGCATTCCTGCTGAGGGAACCTCCCCGCCGGCATCACAGTCCGGGGAGGCCTGGTGGCGTGTGGTCTGGCATGCTGGCAGAGGCCGAGGAGTAGCTGCGGAGTTGGGAAAGGTGGAAAGAAGCGAGACCCGCTCCAGACTGCAGGTCTCAGACAGCCCCACACCCACAAGCAGACTTTCTGGCTGAGCGGGACCATTCCAGCCCCTCACTGACAGCTTTTCTGGAAGCCGAGAACAGAACTTTGACCCCTGCTAACCGCATTGGTGGTGCCTGAGGGCAGGTTTACCCAACCCAGCTCCGCCCAGAACAAGAGCTGATAACAGGACACAAAATCAACAACATAGCCTGTTCCTCCAAGCAAGTACCACCTACTGACAGGGACGGCATCCTGCACAGCCTTTTCACGGCACCCACTGACTCATTATACAGGGAGTGGTCGAATCTCACCCACAGACACCACCTAATGGCTCAGAAACTAAACAAGGTGTGTGAATACCCAAACGAAAACCTAAAGGAAAGAAACAACAACTGATCGACATGGGAAGAAATCAGCGAAGGAACTCAGGAAATATGAAGAACCAAATGGAAAACACACCCCCAAAGAGGAGCACCAGCCCCCTAGAAACGGACACCAACAAAAATCAGGCAACCAAAATGACAGAAGAAAAATTTCATATGTGGATCATAAGAACACTCACCAACCTGCAACAACAACTCAATAACCAACACAAAGAAACCACAAAAAGCCTCCAGGACCTAGAAGAAAAGTTCATTAAAGAAATAGACACAAAGGAGAAAAGTTTAACTGAACTCCTGGAAATGAAGAATCAATTCAGGGAACTACAAAATACAGTGGAAAGTCTCAAGAACAGGGTAGATCAAACAGAAGAAAGATTCACAGAGATTAAAGATAACATCCTCCAACTAAATAAAACCATCACAGAGATACAGCAGAGAAACAAGAGAAAAGAGCAAAGCCTACAAGAGATTTCAAAAGAGCAAAGCCTACAAGGTTTCATAAAGCAAACCTTATGTAAAGAAACCTAATGTGAGGGTCATAGGGTTACCAGAAGGGGAAGTAGACAACACTCAAGGGTTGGACAAGCTATTTGAAGATATAATAGAGGAAAAATTCCCAGTCCTTGCTCAAAATCTCGATATACAAGTTCAAGAAGCTCAGAGGACCCCTGGGAAATTCAATGCAAACAGGAAGACATCACGACATGCAGTCATCAGAGTGACCAAAATATCAACTAAGGAGGCTCTTCTAAGAGCTGTAAGACGAAAGAAGCAAGTGACATACAAGGGAAAGCCAATTAGAATAACACCAGACTTCTCTAATGAGACTTTACAAGCAAGGAGAGACTGGGGCCCCATTCTCACTCTTCTGAAACAAAACAATGTCCACCCTAGAATCTTATTCCCTGCAAAACTAAGCTTCATATATGAAGGAGAAATAAAGACATTCTCAGACAAGCAAAGTCTCAGAGAATTCACCAAGACAAGACCAGCCCTATAAGAAGTACTCAAAAGAGTGTTGTGCACAGAAACCATAATAAAAACTCACGAATATAAAAACAACCAAAACCCAAAGATTAAAGGCCAGATAATACAATGGCTCAAGAGAGAAATCAAAGCAACAACATCCAACCCAACAGAATGAACAGTAATCTACCTTACCTATCAGTTCTCTCAATAAACGTGAATGGCTTAAACTCTCTACTCAAGAGACATAGACTGGCTAAATGGATAAGAAAATACAGGCCAAGTATATGCTGTCTTCAGGAAACACATCTAACCTGCAAGGATGCATATAGACTAAAAGTAAAAGGGTGGAGATCAGTATTCCAGGCAAGTGGAAGCCAAAAGAAGGCTGGCGTGGCAGTTCTAATTTCAGACGATTTAGTTTTTAAACCAGCAAAAGTAGTGAAAGACAAAAAGGATCATTATATAATGGTGAAGGGCACATATCAACAAGAAGAGATAATAAGTTTAAATATATATGCACCCAACTTAGGTGCACCCAGTTTCATACAGCAAACCTTACTGGATCTAAGCAAATGGATTAATAGCAACTGCATAAGCACCGGAGATATCAACACCCCACTGGCGGAACAAGACAGATCCTCCAAACAGAAAATTAACAAAGAAATAATGGACTTAAACATAACCCTGGGAAAATTGGGTCTGACTGACATCTACAGGACATTCTACCCAAAATCCACTGAATATACGTTCTTTTCATCAGCTCACGGGACATTCTCTAAGACTGACCATATCCTAGGACACAAAGTAAATCTCAAGAAATTTAAATGAATAGAAATCATACCATGTACCTTCTCAGATCACAGTGGAATAAAACTAGAAATTAACCCTAACAGAAACTCACATTTCTACGCAAAAACGTGGAAATTAAACAACTTCCTACTAAATGATTACTTCATAAATGAAGAAATCAAGATGGAAATAAAAAAATTCTATGAAGAAAACGACAATGGAGAGACAAGTTATCAAATATTCTGGGACACAGCTAAAGCAGTTCTGAGAGGAAAATTTATCTCCATAAATGCCTATAACCAAAAGACAAAAAGATCACCAATAGACAATCTAACAAAATGACTCAAAGAGTTGGAAAAAGAAGAACAGACCAACCCCAATCCCAGCAGAAGAAGTGAAATCAACAAGATCAAATCAGAACTAAACGAACTTGAAAACAGGGAAGCTATTCAGGAGATTAATAAAACAAAAGGTTGGTTCTTTGAAAAAATAAACAAAATTGACACACCATTGGCTAAGCTAACAAAAAGCAGAAAAGAGAAATCTCTAATAAGCTCCATCAGGAATAAAAAAGGAGATATCACAACTGATCCCAAAGAGATACAAGATATAATTTATGAATACTACAAAAATCTTTATGCACACAAACTGGAAAATGTGGAGGAAATGGACAAATTTCCAGAAACACACAGCCTCCCTAGGCTGAACCAGGAAGAAATAGATTCCCTGAACAGACCAATCTCAACAGCTGAAATAGAAACAGCTATTAAAAATCTCCCTAAAAAGAAAAGTCCCGGTCCAGCTGGCTTAACATCCAAATTTTAAAACACTTACAAAGAAGAACTAGTACCGATCTCGCAGAAACTATTCCACAACATCGAGAAGAACGGAAACCTCCCCGACACCTTTTATGAAGCGAATATTACTCTGATACCAAAACCAGGAAAGGATGCGACAAAAAAAGAAAACTACAGACCAATTGCCCTAATGAACATAGATGCAAAAATTTTCAACAAAATCTTAGTTAACCAAATCCAGAGGATTATCAAAAAAATAATCCATCATGACCAAGTGGGCTTCATCCCAGGGATGCAGGGATGGTTCAACATACATAAATCTATAAATGCAATTCACCACATAAACAGAAGCAAAAACAAAGACCACATGATTCTTTCAATACATGCAAAAAAAGCTTTTGACAAAATACAACACCCTTTTATGATACGAACACTTAAGAAAATAGGCATAGAAGGGACATACCTAAAAATGATACAAGCCATATATGACGGACCCCATAGCCAATATCATACTGAATGAGGAAAAATTGAAATCATTCCCACTTAGAACTGGAACCAGACAAGGCTACCCACTTTCTCCACTTCTGTTCAACATAGTGCTGGAAGTCTTGGCTACAGCAATCAGACAGGAAAATGGAATTAAAGGTATCCAAATAGGGGCAGAAGAGATCAAACTTTCACTCTTTGCTGATGATATGATATTATATCTAGAAAACCCCAAAGATTCAACCAAGAAACTCCTGGAATTGATAAATGAATTTAGTAAAGTCTCAGAATACAAAATCAATACACAGAGATCAGAGGCATTCATATATGCCAACAACAATCTATTCAGAACCAAATCAAAGACTCAATTCCCTTCACAATAGCAACAAAGAAATTAAACTACCTAGGAATATACTTAACCAATGAGGTAAAAGACCTCTACAGGGAGAACTATGAAACACTGAGGAAGGAAATAGCAGAGGATGTAAACAGATGGAAATCCATACCATGCTCGTGGATCGGCACACTCAACATCATTAAAATGTCTATACTACCCAAACTGATCTACAGATTCAATGCAATACCTATTAAAATCCCATCAGCATTCTTCACAGATATAGAAAAAATAATTTTACGCTTCGTATGGAACCAAAGAAGACCCCGAATATCAAAAGCAATTCCAGGCAACAAAAACAAAATGGGAGGCATTAATATGCCAGATATCAAACTATACTACAAAGCTGTAGTAATTAAATCAATATGGTATTGGCACAAAAACAGGAATATTGACCAGTGGAACAGATGTGAGAATCCTGATATATAACCATCCTCATATAGCCATCTAATCTTTGACAAAGCAGACAAAAACATATGCTGGGGAAAAGAATCCCTTTTCAATAAATGGTGCTGGGAAAACTGGATAGCCACCTGTAGAAGGCTAAAACAGGACCCACACCTTTCACCTCTCACAAAAACCAACTCACACTGGATAACAGACTTAAACCTAAGGTATGAAACTTTTAGAACTCTAGAGGAAAAAGTTGGAAACACTCTCCTAGACATCGGCCTGGCCAAAGAGTTTATGAAGAAGTCCCCAAAGGCAATCACAGCAGCAACAAAAATAAATAAATGGGACATGATCAAACTATAAAGCTTCTGCACAGTCAAAGAAATAGTCATGAAAGTAAACAGACAACCTACAGAATGGGAGAAAATTTTTGCATCCTATGCATCCGATAAGGGACTGATTACTAGAATATACTTAGAAGTCATGAAAATCAGGAAGAAAAAATCAAATAACCCCATTAAAAAGTGGGCAAAGGACTTGAACAGAAACTTTTCTAAAGAAGACAGAAGAATGGCCAACAAACATATGAAAAAATGCTCAACATCCCTAATCATCAGGGAAATGCAAATCAAAACCACAATGAGATATCACTTAACTCCAGTGAGAATGGCCTTTATCAAAAAGTCTTCAAACAATAAATGCTGGCGTGGTTGTGGAGAGAGAGGAACACTCTTACACTGCTGGTGGGACTGCAAACTAGTTCAACCTCTGTGGAAAGCAATATGGAGATACCTTAAAGCAATACAAGTGAATCTACCATTTGATCCAGCAATCCCATTGCTGGGCATCTACCCAAATGATCCAATGACACTCTACAAAAAAGACACCTGCCCTCGAATGTTCATAGCAGCACAATTCATAATCGCAAGGCTGTGGAAACAGCCCAAGTGCCCATCAATCCAAGAATGGATTAATAAAATGTGGTATATGTATACCATGGAGTACTATTCAGCTCTAAGAAACAACGGTGATATAGCACATCTTATATTTTCCTGGTTAGAGCTGGAATCCATACTATTAAGTGAAGTATCCCAAGAATGGAAAAACAAGCACCACATATACTCACCAACAAATTGGTATTAACTGAACAGCACCTAAGTGGTCACATATGTACTACAGTAATAGGGTATTGGGCAGGTGGGAGGGGGGAGGGGGCGGGTATATACATATATAATGAGTGAGATGTGCACCATCTGGGTGATGGTCATGCTGGAAACTCAGACTTTTGGGGGGAGGAGGGAAATGGGCATTTATTAAAACCTTAAAATCTGTACTCCCATAATATGCCGAAATAAAAAATAAAATAAAAATCCCATTTAACAAATGAAGGCCATTTCATTCTGTCCATTTATTTCTATAGACAAAGAAGTTTCTTAATTAAGTGACAGAACTGTTACCACTCTAAATATCACCTACATCAGCATGAGATCAATTATACAAATCTAGAGAGAATTATAAGTCATATCAAAAGGAAGATTATACAACTAATACTCATTAGATACTTGAAGATCTATATGTTATATCTTGCATCTCTAAATACTCTTTTACTTCAGGAAATTATGGGGGTACAAACATTTTGGTTACATGTTATGACTCTGCCATATCCCAACCATGATTTGAGACTGCCCTTGCCCCCCCATAATGCTCACCATGTCCATTAGTTGTGAGTTTACCCACCCCCAACCCTCCTACCCTCAAACAATATTACTACTGTGTGAGCACCTCAGTGTTGATCAGTCAATGCCAATTTGATGGTGAGTATATGTGGCGCATATTCTTCCACTCTTGGGAAATCTCACTTTGGAGGATGGGCGAAAGCTCTATCCAGGATAATATAAGAGGTGCTAGATCACTGTTGTTTTTTATAATTGAGTAGTATTCCATTGTGTGTGTGTGTATATATATGTATATACATATATATGTATGTATATACATTTATATGTATGTGTGTATATATGTGTATATACATATATGTGCATATATATGTATACACATATATGTGTATATACACAACATACTTTATTAATCCACTCATGGATTGATGGGCACTTGAGCTGTTTCCATATCCTTGCCTTAGTGAATTGTGCTGCCAGAAACATTCGAGTACAGATGTCTTTATTATAGAATGACTTTTGTTCCTTTTGGTACATGCCTAATAGTGTTATTCCTGGATCAAATGGTAGTTCTACTTGTAACTCTTTGAGGTATCTCCAAATTCTTTTCCACATAAGTTGCACTAATTTGAAGTCCCACCAGCAATATAAAACTGTTCCTCTCTCTCCACATCCTTGTTAGCATTTGTTGCTTTGGGATTTTTTGATAAAGGCCAATCTTACTGGAGTTAGGTAATATCTCATTGTGGTTTTGATTTGCATTCCCCTAATGATTAGAGATGTTGAGCATTTTTTTTTATATGTTTGCTGGCCATTATTCTGTCTTCATTTGAAAAATTTCTGTTCATTTCTACTGCCCATTTATTGATGGGGTTGTTTGATTTCTTTAAGTTCCAGATAGTTTCTTGTTATCAGCCCTCTATCAGATGTGTAGAAAGCAAATATTTTCTCCCATTCTATAGGTTGTCTATTCCATCTAATGATAGCTTCCTTGGCTGTACAAAAACTTTTAATTTGATCAGATCCCATTTATTTATTTTTGTAGCTGCAGTGATTGCTCTCAGGGTCTTCTTCATAAATTCTTTTCCTAGGCTAATGTCTGAAAGAGTCTTCCCTACATTTTCTTCTAGGATTCTTAAAGTTTCATGCATTTGGCTTAAGTTTATTATCCATCTTGAATTGATTTTTGTGAGAGGTAAGAGGTGGAGATCCAGTTTCAATCTTCTGCACGGAGCTATCCAGTATTCCCAGCACCATTTATTGAAAAGGGATTCTTTTCCCCAGTGTATATTTTTGTCTGCTTTGTCAAAGATTAGATCACAATATGCAGATGGTTTCATCTTTGGATTCTCAGTCCTATTCCAAAGGTCTATGTCTGTGTTCTTGTGAATAGTCCCATGCTGTTTCACTTACTATAGCCTTGAAGTACAGCTTGAAGTCTAGTAGACTGATACCTCCCAGTTTGTTCTCTTTACTTAAGATTGCTTTGGCTATAAAAGGTCTTCTCCGGTTCCATACAAAGTGTAGAATTATTTTTTTTTAGATCTGTAAAGAATGATGATGGTACTTTGATAGGGATCACATTAATGCTGTAGATCACTTTAGGTAGTATGGACATTTTAACAATGATGGTTCTACTAATCCATGAGCAAGGGAGATTTTTCTATCTGTTTAAATCTTCTAAAATTTCTTTTCTTAGTGTTTCATAGTTCTCCCTGTATATGTCTCTCATCTCTTTCGTTTAATATATACCTAGATATTTGATGGAATCCTCCCCAACACATTTTATGAAGCCAACATAATTCTGATACCCAAACCAGGAAAGGATGCAACAAAAAAAGATAACTACAGATCATTATCCCTTATGAATATAGATGCAAAAATTCTCAACAAAATCCTAGCTAACTGAATCCAGGTGCTCATCTTGATTTTCTTTGAGGCTATTATAAAAGATACTGCCTTTTTATTTGAATTTCATCTTAACTGTTATTGGCATATAAGAATGCCTCTGATTTGTGTGTATTGATTTTGTATTCTGAGACTTTACTGAATTCATTTATCAATTCCAGGAGTCTCTTGGTTGAATCCTTAAGGTTTTCTAGATATAATATCATATCATCAGCAAAGAGTGAGAATTTGATCTCTTCTGCCCCCATGTGGCTGCCCTTAATTCCCCTCTAGTCTAATTGCTCTAGCAAGGACTTCCAGCACTTAGTTGAATAGAAGTGGGGATAGTGGGCATCCTTGTCTGGTTCCAGATGTAAGTGGGAATGGTTTCAATATTTTCCCATTCAGAATGATATGGGCTGTGGGTTTATCATATATGGCCTTGATAATTTTAAAGTATGTCCCATCTATGCCTATTTTGCTAAGAGGTTTTATCATAAAGGTGTACTGGACTTTGTCAAATGCTTTTTTTGCATCAATAGAGAGAATCATATGGTCTTTGTTCCTGCTTTTATTTATGAGGTAAATTGCATTTATAGATTTGCATACATTGAACCAGCCTTGCATCTCTGGTAAAAAGCCCACCTGGTCATCACGCCCACTGGAGGGTCTCTCAGCAAGAGATAGTCTAGGGATTGAAACAAGATGGTGGGCTCATGGTGAGGAGTTGTCAATAGATGAAAATTGGTGTGCCTAGAAGCAGATTTTAAAAGCAGTTCTTCTTCAAAACATCTTTTTTCATACTACCTGATAAGCATCTTGAACACCATGGCCACAACAGCAGTAAAATGGGTGATATCAAAGAGACCTATCTTGAAACATTTATTTCCAATCCAAAATGGAGCTTTATCTTGTGTTGGTCATAAATCTACATATTCTTCTCTACCAGATGACTATAACTGCAAAGTTGAGCTTGCTTTGACATCTGATGGCAGGACGATAGTATGCTACCACCCTTCGGTGGACATTCCATATGAACACACGAAACCTATCCCTCGACCAGATCCTGTGCATAATAATGAAGAAACACATGATCACATGTTAAAAACCAGATTAGCAGAAAAAAGTGAAAACCTTGAGCAAGGACCCATGATAGAACAACTTAGCAAAATGTTCTTTACTACTAAGCACCATTGGTATCCTCGTGGACAGTATCACATTCGTCGTAAGAAACTGAATCCTCCAAAGGACAGATAATATTGAGGTTCTCCAGGGAATCAGAGAGAAATGCTCCTCATTTGCCATTTGAGGAAATGTAATCTGGTGTATTCACTAATATGTTATACAGTAAAATAGTAATAATAAAATGTCTTTTCATGTATTAGAATGTGCATTTCTTTATATTAAGTCTGGATTTGACATTCTCCTTTAGAGAAACCTATTTCATCTTTTTTTCTTTTGCGATATTAAAGTCTTTTATTTACAGATGGAAAAAAAAGAGATAGTCTAAAAAACTCTTTGAAATAGGTTTATAACATACATTTATAGCACAAGAAACTAATCTCATATTGAGTCTAATACAGAAGGTGGTAGACTCACATTACAGCCCAAGCCTAAAGCCCTTTTCTTTTCCACAAACCACCATAGAATTTAATACTTATTGATGATGCAATAAAAGCTAAACATAGCAAATTAAGCCATATAATCCCTCACTTTAAATTTGCACTAAATATTAATACATATTACTTACTTATTGGTAGTACTATTCCACAGTGTTACTTATTGTGTTTATTTTTTAAATGAAAGTTTTACTTTATTAAAGTAAATTAATTAAAGTTTTACTTCATTTACTTTTTACTTTATTAACACTGAAAATGACATATAGTCACAATTGGAAATTTTGAACATAGAAATAAAGAGGAGAATATCTAAACCTTACCTCCAAATCTCAATTAATATTTTGGTGCATTTTTTAAATCTTTTTCCAAATATGTTTTCAGAATACAGGTAAGATTATACTTTATATATAATCTATACATAAATCTTCATGTTATTATATAATATATTAAATTTTTTCTAATGGCTCTTCACATGTAAGCACTAATTCATCTGTCATAATTAGACCACAGTTGAACCATTTAGGGAAGTAAACTTAGTTTTGGTGCTGCAAGTAATGCTAATAATGCTTCAATGGACACATTTATGAAACAGAGATCACCTACTCCCCATATTTAACTGTCTTAAACTGATCTCTATTTACACAGACTATCTAATTGTCTTAGATTCCCAGGTGTAGAATTACTAGGATCTGAAGAATTTTAAGGCTTTCTTAACATGCTAACCAAAATTTGATATCTACCAGCAAAGAACAGAGGTATCCATTTCAACAGATATCAATGGCAGAGGATAATTTTCACTTTCTTATCTGTTAATTTGAAGGAATATTATCTCATAGATTTAATTTGCATCTCTTTGATTATTAATAAGATTGAGCATTTCCCAGTGTACTACTTTGTGAATGGCTTGTTTATAACTCCTACTGATCATTATTGATTTCTTACTGATTTATTATTTATTGATTTTATGCATTCTTTATACAGGAAGGTATTAATCTTTATAGTCATATATCCTGGGATTTGTTTCTCATAGTTACTTTTATTGGTTTCCTTTTGTTTTTAAAATCAGGTAAAATTATACTTTATAAGTGGTCACCTAGATTCATTCTGGCTCTGAAATATACTCTTTCTCAGAGGACAGCCAGGCAAGTAACTGTCTATGAGAAAATAAGATTAGAAAAGAACTATGAGATCTGGAATTAAGTAGGGAAAACAAAGGGAGAACTGTTTAGTTCTCTGACTGACTTTAGTAATATAACAGATTTTGGTTCTATTCCAGTAGCAAAAGTAATTTGGAGATGACTTCTACTCATTCAAGTGACTTCTTACACTAGATTAGTTCATTTAAACTATGTCTGATAATTTCTGTATCCTGTCTAGTGAAATTTGAAACATTAAAAGAAATATGGAGTCAGGTGCCATGGCTCACACCTGTAATCGCAGCTACTCAGGGGGGTGAGGCAAGAGGATTACTTAAGGCCAGGAGTTTGAGACTAGACTGGACAACACAGCAAGACTCAGTCACTTAAAAAAATTAACCACAGGTGGTGGCACATGCCTGTAGTCCCACATACTCGGTAGGCTGAGGCAGGAGGATTGTTTGTGACCCAGTTCAAGGGTGCAGTGAACTAGGATCATGCCACTGCATTCAAACCTGGGTGACAGAGTGAGACTCCATTTCTTAAATAAAAAGAAATCTGCTTAGAGTTATCACATTTCATTGAAATTCCACTCTAGAACGACAATGTTCTGTGCCAAATAAAACTGGCTACACGTCTGACCTCCTCCATGTCAAAAAGAATAAGAACAATCATTTAACACCTGTTATATTACAATAGCTTAAAAAATAATTAACTAGAAACACTGAGATTTGTTTAAATGGCCCCCAAAATAGCAATAAAATTCCATTCACAGAAAGAAAAAAAAAAACTGTAAGGAAAATTTCAAACTTCTGTAGAACAGTTAGAAAAAAATTATTGTTTGCAATAGTCCTCTTCCAAGATAGTCTCCCACTTTCGAATGTTTTTACATCTCTGGAAAATTGGCAAATATATAAGCCTGAAAAGCACACCTAAAAGATTGTTCAAAAGCTGAGTGTTCTAAAACTAACAAAAAGTAGCTCTAATTTATCTAGAACATTTCTGAATAACATCAGCTACTGTAACAGAAAAAAGTATATTGATCCCATTTTTTCTTTATGACAGGGTCTTGCTCTGTTGCCCAGGCTGAGTGCAATGGCAGGATTATAGCTCACTATAGCCTCAAACTCCTGGGCTCAAGTGAGCCTCCTACCTTAGCCTACCAAGTTAGCTTGTTAGACAACAGGCACACATCACCACCCCTGGCCTGTTTTTTTTTTCTTCTTCTTCTTCTTCTTGTGTATTCAGGATATTGTGGGGATACTAACATTTTGATTACATGAAATGCATTTGCCTCGCTCAAGCCAGGGCCACAAGCGTGTCCTTGCCCCATACAGTGCAACCTGTCTCCATTAGCTGTGGGTTTACTCACCCCACCTACTCTAGCCCCCACCTCCCCACTCTCCCTACCTGATCAGCACCCAGTGAGTATTACTACCACGTGAGCACTTTAGTGTTGACCAGTTAGTACCAGTTTGATGGTGAGTACATGTAGTGCATGTTTTTCCATCTTTGTGATACCTCACTTCGAAGGATGGGCTTAATCTCCATCACATGGAATACTACTCAACTATAAAATCAATGGCGATCTAGCACCACTTATATTATCCTCTTTTTATTTTTTGTAGAGATGGGGTCCTGCTATGTTGTCCAGGATGGCCTCAAACTCCTGGCCTCAAGTGATCCTCCTGTAACAGCCTCCCAAAGTTCATATTGGCACCCTTTTAACTTTTAGGCACAATATATTTATCCTCACAAATGCATATATCAAAAAAATGTAAAGGCAATCGTGGGTGATACTACAGATTCTTATCAACAACTTTATTACTTTTTCATGTTTTACCTAAAATTCAGTGTCCATATAAATAATATATTCAAGTGTTAGTAAAGACATGATTCCACTATTTCACAGATTTGGCACAAGAAGAAAAATATATTAAAACCTTACATGGAAACAATTTTCATGGTCACTAGGTAGAGATTGCTAAAGATCCCTCATTATTCATTCTCTTCTTTTTTTATAGTAATAGAAGCCCTGATTTTTGGCTAGTATATGAATATCTGGAATAAAGACCAATTCTCAGCCTCTGTTTCATCTAGAGGTTACTCTGTGATTCAGTTTTAACCAACAGGAAGTAGACAGGAAATCTTCTGGGCAGTTTCCAAGAACTATCCTTAAAAAGAAAGAATATGCCTTTTTTCCCTTCCTTTTTTCCTTCCCACCAGCCAGAATACAAATGTGCTATCTAGAGCTAGCCATCTTAAGCTACAAGGCTGAAGTATTATAATGAGGAAGACAGAGCAGGAAGACAAAATGAGCCTGATTCTTTGGTGACTGTGCAGCTAACATAACAAACCCAGACTGCTATGCTTACTTTAAAAACAAACAAATATCTATTTTGTTTAAGGCAGTATTTTGTGTGTGGCTAGGGGGAAGGGGGGAAAGTATCATTCCCAGATAATCTTCATCGTAACTATTACAACCTCTGTATCAGAAGCCAGTAATATTATAGCAGCACAATTCATAATTGCAAGGTTGTGGAAACAGCCCAAGTGCCCATCAATCCAAGAATGGATTAATAAAATGTGGTATATGTATACCATGGAGTACTATTCAGCTCTAAGAAACAATGGTGACATAGCACATCTTATATTTTCCTGGTTAGAGCTGGAACCCATACTATTAAGTGAAGTTTCCCAAGAATGGAAAAACAAGCACCACATATACTCACCAGCAAATTGGTATTAACTGAACAGCACCTAAGTGGTCACATAGGTACTACAGTAATAGAGTATTGGGCAGGTAGGAGGGGGTAGGGGAGTGGGTATATACATACATAATGAGTGAGATGTGCACCATCTGGGGGATGGTCATGATGGAGACTCAGACTTGTGGGGGGAGGGAGGGGGAAATGGGCATTTATTGAAACCTTAAAATCTGTACTCCCATAATATGCCGAAATAAAAAAAAAAAAGCCAGTAATAAGCAACTAGTAAAATCATAATAAATTATATGCTAGATGTATGTATTAAAAGTATTTAATTAAGACGACAAAATAATGTATTTATGAAAGCCTTGGAGAGTCTAATGAATCTAAATTTGGGTTCTGGCTAGTTGTTCACTGGTTCTATGACTTTGGACACATTCCTTAATATCCTTTCTAAGGCTCCATTTCAAATCTGTAACATCAGAAGAACAGTGATTGCAGTGATAATTGAAAGGAGATAATATATGTAAAATATAAAGAACAGGCATAAAGTAAACAATATATGTTACTGTTATCATCATTACTATGAAATTAATAAATTCCTTATCAACTACATTTTTTAAATGAGTTGATATAAGAATTAGACTATGGGAGGCTGAGGTGGGGAAATCACTTTAGCTCAGGAGTTTGAGACCAGCCTGAGCATGAGCAAGAACTCATCTCTACAAAAAAACGAAAAATTAGCTGGGTATCATGATGCACACCCGTAGTCCCAGTTACCGGAAGACTGAGGCAGGAAGACTGCTTGAACCCAGGAGTTTGAGGTTGCAGTGAGCTATGATGACACAACTGTACTCTAGCTGGGGTGACAGAGCAAGACTCTATCTCCAAAATAATAAGAAGAAGAATTATATGAACTCTATTACTCTCTAACAAAGCCCTCTCCCCTATTAATGAGATCTACAGCCAACTTATTTAACTAGTTTTCTTGCAGGGAAAGTAAAGAAAAATTAAGGAGACTAATAGTACATTTGTAAATGGGTATAGTTCCTATTTTATATGCCTACTATTATTTAAGAATAATACTGACTAGGCACAGGGGCTCACTCATATAAGCCCAGTACTTTGGGATGTCAAGGCAAAAGGAATGCTTGAAGCCAGGAGTTTGAGACCAGCCTGGACAACATAGTGAGATCCTGTCTCTACAAAAAAAAAAGAAAAGAAAAGAAAAATTAGCCAGGCATGTTGGCATATGCCTGTAGTCCTGACTACTTGGGAGGCTAAGGCAAGAGAATCACTTGAGCTGAGGAGTTCAAGGCCACAGTGAACTATGAATCCTACCACTGCACTCCAGCCTGGGCAACAAAACAAGACTCTGGCTTTAAAAAAGAATACCAACTTGTTAAAATGTTGTTTATTACATACTGATGATTGGAGTTAAGTTTATAAAGAAGGTGCTAATGTATAATGTACATGTGCACAAATATCCATCATTATAGTATTACACAGAGTATTTTCACTGCCCTAAAAATCCTATGAGTTCCACCTATTTGTACCTTCCCATCGACCCTTCAACATCTGATAACGCCTTTAATCATAAAAAGATCTCCACAGTTCTGCCTTTTACATTAATATTTTTTAAGTTGCTATATACTTTCCTCTGCAGATTTTATTTATTCTGGTTTTAAGTAATTCTTTTCTTTTATGGTCTAAAGAGCTAAGTATTAGAGTATTAGACTAGCAGCACCCTAGAACTGAAACTAGGAAGATACAGAAAGAATCCACAAACAGAACAAGTTTAGATTCTGTTATCAGTACTTCTAGGAGTCAACGAAGAAGCTTGCAGTTTTCAGAATTGACACAGCAAACAGATGCCTTTAGTCAAACTCTTCTTATTCATATGTTCTTATTATGCCACTTATTTTCTCAAGTGTTACTAATATATTTTCTGTAACCTAATATCTATAAAATATTATCACTATAACATATAATCAATACAAAAATTACCTGATATATTTTTCATTTATTTCTTCATACTCTGTCTTTAAACTCCCACATGTATTTTATACTTACAGCACATCTCACTTGATATGCTAAATTTTCATCACAAATGTTTGATCTGTGTTTATTAATAGATTTCAGAAAATTTATAGTTGAAAAAAGATTAACATATAAAAGTTGCTCCAAATAAACTTAAAAGTTTTCCAAAAACTGCTTCTCCTTTAATATTCACAGTAACAAAATTGGTTCATCTCTTTTAGAATAATTTATTTGAATTTACAGTAATCCATAATTTGATTTCTGCAGTTACCAATTTCAAAACTATGTTTGTCCAAGTTAAGTAAACTCAAATACTCTTACATTAACTCAGTATTATTAATGTCAAATCCAAAGAGGTACTGCATAAATTGGAAAGTAACTATAAACTAATATCAACAGAGTTCTTCAAATTTATATTATAGTTTTATAATTATATGTGACAATATGATATTGTGTGAGTGTATGTATTTGTATGAGATATCTTGTGATTACAGACTTATTAGTTCTAGGAGGTTTTTGAAGACTCTAGTGTCTTTCATTTGTAGATTCCTTAGGATTTCCTATGTACCCAATTATGTCACCTGCAAACAGGTGCAGTTTTATTACTTCATTTCTAATCTGCATCTCTCTCCCTGTTCTTAACGTCTTCTAATGTTGTGTTGAATAGGAATGTTCAGAGCAAATGACCTTGCTTTGTTCCTGAAAGCAAACTGTTCATCACTATTTTTTTTATTTCAGCATATTATGGGGGTACAAATGTTAAGGTTACATACATTGCCCTTGCCTCACCTTCCCCCTCAAGGCAGATCTTCAAGCATGTCCATCCTCCAGTGTGCACTGCATTCACTATGTATGTAAATAACGATCCCTGCCTCCACCCTCACACCTGCCTGACACTCGATGAATATTTTTGACATTTTGGTTACATTTGTAACCAAATGTAACCTTTGCCTCTCCCTAGCAAAGGTTAGAGGTATGTCCTTCCCCTCTACAATGCTCACCACATCCCTCAGATGTGGGTCTACCTCCCCAACCCCTGAATCCCTGGTGAACAACACCACCCTTTGAGTACCACAGTGCTAATCAGTCAGTACCAATTTGATGACAAGTATATGTGGAGCCCATTATTCTGATCTTGTGTCACCTTAGTTTGGATAATGGGCTTAAGCTCAATCCAGGATAACATAAGCAGTGCTAGCTCGCTGTCGTTTCTTAGAATTGAGTAATATTCCATTGTAAACATATACCAAATTTAAAAATCCACTCATGAAATGACGGACACTTGGGTTGTTTCCACGTCCTTACAATAGTGAATTGTGCTGCCATAAACATTCGGGTGCAGATGTCTTTATAATAGAATGTCTTTTATTCTTATGGGTAGATGCCTAATAGTGCTACTGCTGGGTCAAATGGTATTTATATTTTTAGCTCTTTTAAATATCTTCAAATACTTTTCCACAGAGGTTGCACTAATTGAAAGTCCCTCCAGCAGTGTAAGAGTGGTCCTGTCTCTCCACATCCTCGCCAGCATTTGTTGTTTTGGGATTTCTTGATACAGGCCACTGGGGTTAGGTGGTATCTCCTTGTGGTTTTCATTTGCATTTCTCTAATGATTAGTGATGTTGAGCATTTTTTATATGTTTGCTGGCCATTATTCTGTCTTCTTTGGAAAAATTTCAGTTTATATCAATTGCCCATTACTATTTGGGGTTGTTTGATTTTTTCTTGTTAATTCTTTTGAGCTCTAGATAGATTCCTGTTGTCAGACCTTTATCAGAAGTGTAGAGAGCAAATATTTTCTACTATTCTATAGGTTGTCTATTTGCTGTAATGATAGTTTCCTTGGCTGTGGAGAAGCTTTTAAATTTGATCAAGTCCCATTTGTTTATTTTTGTTGCTGTGGTGATTGCTTTGGGAGTCTTCTTCAAGAATTCTTTGTCTAGGCCAATGGCTGAGAGGGTTTTCCCAACATCTTCTTCTAGGATTCTTCTAGGTTTCATGCCTTAGGTTTAAATCTGTTATCCATCTTGAGTAGATTTTTGTGAGAGGTGAGAGGTAGGGATCCTGATTCATTCTTCTACATATAGCTATCCAGTTTTCCCAGCACCATTTATTGAAGAAAGATTCTTTTCCCCATTGCATACTCTTGTCTACTTAATCAAAGATTAGGTTACCTTATACAGATGGTTTCATCTATGGAATCTCAGTCCTATTCCAAGGATCAATGCTTCTGTTCTTATGCCAGTCCCAAGCTGTTTTAATTAATATTTCTTTATAATACAGCTTGAAATCAGGAAGACTGATATCACCCAGTTTTTTATTTTTACTTAAGATTGCTTTGGGTATATGAGGTTTTTTCTGGTTCCATACAAAGCGAACAATTATTTTTTCCAGTTCTATAAAGAATGATGGTGGTACTTTGATGGGGACTGAATTAATTCTGTAGATGACTTTAGGTAATATTGACATTTTAACAATATTGATTCTACTCATCCATTAACAAAGTAGATTTTTCCATCTGTTTACATCTTCTACATTTTATTTTAGTATTTCATAGTTCTCCTTTCATATCTTCCATTAAATATATTCCTAAATAGTTCATTTTCTTTGGAGCTATAGTAAAAGGTATTGTGTTTATGATTTGAGTTTCAGCTTGATGGTTCTTGGAATACATGAATGCCTCTAATTTGTGTATATTGATTCTCTAACCTGAGATTTTACTGAATTTATTTATCAAGTCTAGGAGTCCCTTGGATGAATCCATGGGGTTTTCTAGGTATAATATCATATCACTGGCAAAGAGCAAGAGTTTGATTTCATCTGCACCCAGTTGGATGCCCTTAATATCCCTCTCTTGCCTGATTGCTATAGCTGGGACTTCAAGCACTATGTTGAATAGAAGAGGAGATAGTGGGCATCCTTGTCTAGTTCTAGTTCAAAGAAAGAATGGTTTCAGTCTTTCCCAATACAGTATGATATTGGTCATAGGTTTGTCATAAATAGACTTGATAATTTTAAGATAAGAACCACCTATGCCTATATTGTTAAGAGTTTTTACCATAAAGGTGTGTTGGACTTTGTCAAATGCTTTTTCTGCATCTACTGAGAGAATCATATGGTCTTTGTTCTTGTTTTTATTTTGTAAGGTGAATTGCATTTATAGACTTACATATATTTAACCAGCCTTGCATCCCTGGAATAAAGCCCACCTGGTTTGGTGAATTATTTTTTTGATGTGCTGCTGAATTCTGTTTGCTAGAATTTTGTTGAGGATTTTTCTATATTCATGAGGTATATTGGTCTGTAATATTCTTTTCTTGTTGCATCCTTTCCTGGTTTGGATATATAAGTGATATTGGCTTCGTAGAATGAGTTAGCAAGGATACACACCTTCTCAACGTTCTGGAATAATTTCTGTAGTATAGGTATGAGTTCAATTTGTATGCTTGGTAAAAATCTGAAGTGTAGCCATCTGGTCCACGACTTTTCTGTTTGGGGAGGTTGTTCATTACTGCTCCAATTTCTGTACCTCAGATTGGTCTATTCAGGAATTTTGTTACCTTGTGGGTGAACTTAGGGAGTTTGTATGAATCCAGGAATTTGTCCATTTCTTCCTTGTTATTTAGTTTTGGGCCATATAGTTTTTTATAGTAGTCAAACATAATGTTTTGTATTTCTGTGGTGTCTGTTGTGACCTCTTCTTTTTCATTTATTATTGAGTTTATTAGAGTCCTTTTCCTTTGAGTTCTTGTGAGTCTAGCAAGAGGGCTATCAATTTTGTTTATCTCTTCGAAAAACCAGCTTCTGGTTTTGTTGATCTTCCATATAATTCTCTTGTTCTCCATTTCATTTAGTTCTGCTTTGATCTTAATAACTTCTTTTCTTCTACTAGGATTGGAAGTGGTTTGCTCTCCTTTTTCCAATTCCTTGAGTCTATTCATTAGGTTGTCAGTATCTACTCTGTCTGTTTTTTGGATGTGAGCATTTATTGCTATTATTTTCTCTCTCAGATATGCTTTTGCTGTATTCTACAGGTTTTGGTAACATGGGTCTCTGTTATCATTTTGTTCGAAGAAACTCTTGAGTTCCCTCAGAATTTCCTCCTTGATCCAATAATTCTTCAATAATAGATTGTTTAGTTTCCATGACTTTGTGAAGCATTGAGTGTTTCTATAGTAATTGAACTCTAGTTTCATACCACTATGGCCAAGAAGACACATGGTATAATTTCTATTTTCTTGAATTTTTTGAGATCTGCTTTGCAGCCTAGTATGTGATCAATTTTGGAGAAGGATCCATGAGCAGCTGAGAAGATTGTAAATTCAACTTTATATGGGTAGAATGTTCTATAGAGCTCTGTAAGACCTTTTCGATCAAGAGCTTTGTTTAAGCCCATTATTTCGTTTCTTATTTTGTTTAGATGATCTATCCAGTTCATTCAGTGGAGTGTTGGAAGTCCCCTGCTACTATGGCAGTATTGTTTAAGATGCTATTTAGATCATTCAAGGTTTTCTTTATGTAATTGGGTGCTTTTTCATTGGGTGCATAAATATTAAGAATTGTTAAATCTTCTTGTTGCATCTTCCCTTTCACCATTATAAAGTGGATGTCTTTATCCTTTTTTACTTTTGCTATTGTAAAGCTTATGTTATCTGCAAATAGTATAGCTACCTCTGCTTTCTTTTGTCTTCCATTTGCCTGGATGATAGTTTTCCATCCCTTGACCTTCAGCTGAAAGGCATCTTTGTGGGTTAGGTGTTTTTCCTGTAGACAGCACATACTAGGCTTCTGGATTTGTATCCACTGTGGCAGTCTATGCCTCTTCAGAGGACAGTTTAAACCATTTACATTTATTGAGAGGATTGAAATTGAAATTGGAGGAAGTTTTCCATTTATATTGTTGGGTGAAGTCCTGTTGCTTTGACTTAGTCCTTGAGCCATCATGCAGTTCAAGATCTATCCTTTAATTATTTGAAGATTTTATTTTGAGGAGTGTCTATTGCCCTGTTCAGTGTGGAAGGCAGATCTGAGAACTTCCTGTAGGGCTGGACTGGTCTTTAAAAATTCCTTCAGCAATTGCTTGTTTGAGAAGGACTTTATTTCTCCCTCATAGATGAAACTTAATTTTGCCAGATAAAGAATTCTAGGTTGGGCTTTATTCTGTTTTAGAAGATTAAGGATAGGTACCCACTCCCTCCTGGCTTGTAAGGTTTCAGATGAGAAGTCTGCTGTTAGTCTGATAGGCTTTCCTTTATAGGTCATTTGGTGCTTTAGTCTCGATGCAGGGAGGATCATTTCTTTCACGTTTACTTTGGTCAGCCTAAGAACCACGTGACAAGGTGATTGCCTTTTCACGTTGAGTGTCCCAGGAGTTCTGTGTGCTTCTTGTATTTGGATATCAGGATTTCTAGCCAGGCCTGGCATATTTTCCTCCAGTATTCCATGAAAAATGTTTTCCAACCCTTGTGAACATTCCTCTCCCCCTTTTTAGAATCCCGATCAATCGGAGATTTGGCTTTTTTACATAATCCCACACTTCTTGTAGAATTTGGTCTTGTCTCTTGTTTCTGTGTTCTCTTTCTTCTTGTGATTTGTTTAGTGCATAGGCATAATCTTCAAGCTCTGAGATTCTTTCCTCTGCATGGTCCATCCTGTTCTTGATGCTTTCCACTGTATTATTGAGTTCCTTGATTGTTTCCCTCATTGACAGAATTTCTGTTTGGTTTTTCTGAATAATTTCCATTTCTTTGGAGAATTTTTCTTTCATTTCCTGAATTGTTCTTGTGGTTTCTCCATGTTGGAATTGTATTTTCTCTTCAATTCCACTTAGTTTTGTAACAATCCATATTTGGAAATCTTCCTCTGTCAGTTTACTCATATCATGTAAGTTGGTGTCAGATGATGGAGAATGAGTATTTTGCTTTGGAGCTGAGTTTTCTCTCTGCTCCTTCCTGTTTCCTGTGAACTTTCGCTGTTTCTTTCTCATTTGGGTGTTTTATCGAGGACTGGAGGTGCAGGGACTGGATTATGAGCTAACTTCTAGGCTGCTGGAGGAATGATTCCTGGCATATCTGAGGATATGTGCTTAGGTCCTGTAATGTCTTAAAGGAGTTGGAGCCTGTTGGGTTATTTTTGACCTGTTGACTTTACTGTCTTTTAATAGAGATTAGTGAGTTTGGATCCCTTGCTTAGACTCCCAGGAGTTGTATCACTCTTGTGTGCGTGACTCCCCTAACTACTACTAGTATGAGATGGGAGGCACTGTGATAAGCTATGAGGTTACTCTCTCTTTTTGTTGCATGTGGTTTGCATGGTGGGAGTCGGTTATCAAGCTATTCCAATACCTTTGTAATGAGGTCTAAACCCCCAAATGTGGTAAACAGGAATCTGTCTTTGGGGAGGGTCATGCCACTCCCAGGGGTTCCTTGAGCCCTGTTACCTATTTAGATGGTGTGAGATAGGCAGCAGGTATCAGCAAGCCTAAGAGAGTATACTTCAGAGGTTGCTTGATCTGTGGCTAGGGGGAAGCTGCTAAAAAGTTATTCAGAGATCTTTCTCTATTTATGTGGGGCAGCTCCTGGTGGGAGGTGTCTTTTCATGCAATTGCTAGGGATTCTGGTTGAGATTTTCCTTCCCAGAACACAAGCTTCTAATTTGGCAACTGCCAGGATACCAAGGCCAAGCCCTTGTATTCTACTTTTATCAGATGATCAAAACCAACTCACTGTAGCAGGGCATCAATGTTCATTACTCTGCCCTTCCAAGGATACAGTTTATCTAGTTGGTACGAAGTAAAAGCTTCAGGGCTGTTGAAGAGACCCTGCCCAGGGCCACTGAGAGACACAGAGCAGAGAGTGACCTACCTGGCTGCTCTGCTCCTGCATAGGAGGAGTCAGGCCCTTCCCTATGAAATACCAGTGGCCAGGTCACAGACAAGGACCCTCTGCAACCCAGGCAGGTCTCAGCCCTAAAACTAGTCTCTCTCACCACTCCGTACTTCCAAGACTGGGGGCTGATCCATTGGCTGGAGGCCATGTCTACCAAGTCAAATCCAGGAGGTGGCCACGGGTCTCAGCTTGGATAGCAATTTACAGAAGCTGTTACTAAACCCTTTCAGTGGAGGGATCTGTCCCTTTGAGGGAAAACTGCCAGTAGATAATAAACAAGAGGAGGTAGCAGTCCAGCCTCCAGTTTTAGCTTGAAAAATGGCTTGTTTCACAACTCCACCCAGGGGTGGAGTCGGTAGCTTTGGAAAGAGAAGCACCCAGCCCAAAAGAGAAGCACCCAGCCCAAAACACAAGAAAGTGCAGATGGTACTTATGTCCCAGGTCACAGCTGGAAAATAGTCTCCTTCCCAACTCCACCCTGCTAGGGCAAGGACTGTTCTTTAGGTGCAAACACAGGTGGCTGGGTGGAATGGGGGACTGCCCGACTTGACCGGGAGGCACTGCCTAGAGAGCAATCTCTCTCCCTCTTCCACTCACTCACCAGTGGAACTAGAGCCACTGGGGTCCGCCAGGAGGCTCCAAGGTATGAGCTCCCTCCCTCTTCCACTCCCTCACAGGCAGAGCTTGTGCTGCCCAAGTCTACCAGGAGGCTCCCGCCAAGGAGCAAACACTCTCCCTTTTCCACCCCGTCACCAGCAGAGCCTGGGCCATCCAAGACCACCAGGAGGCTCTGCCAAGAAGCAAAAACTCTCCCTTTTCCGTCCCGTCACTGGCAGAGCTTGAGCGGCCGGAGTCCACTGGGAGGCTCCGCCAAGGAGCAAACACTCTCCCTTTTCCACCCTGTTACCAGCAGAACTTGAGCGGCCAGAGTCCACTGGGAGGCTTCGCCAAGGAGCAAACACTCTCCCTTTTCCACCCTGTCATTGGCAGAGCCTGGACTGCCCAAGACCACTAGGAAGCTCCACCAAGAAACGAAAACTCCTCCTTTTCCGCCCCATTACCAGCAGAGCTTGGGCCACTGGAGTCCACCTGGAGGCTCCACCAAGGAGCAAACAATCTCCCCTTTCTGTCCCCTCACAGGCTAAGTTTGAGCTGCCCAAGTCCTCCAGGAGGTTCCACCACCAATGAGCAATCTCTCTCCATTTTCCACCCCCTCACAGGTAAAGCTTGAGCTGCCCGAGTCCACCAAACAACTCAGCCAAAAGAGTGATCTCTCTCACTTATCTGCCCCTTCAAAAGCAAAGCATAAGCCACTGGTGTGTACAGACCCCCCCCCATCCAAAGAGTCCCCACACAGTGCACTGGAGAGTTCAAATTGCTTTCCATTCCTGTCTCCTCTCTGAATCACCTGACTGCCCATGTTACCTCTTCGCGCTGACTTCAGGCGCTTCACTGCCTGCGTGGGTGTGGGGGTCAGCGAAGAGAAGATGTCCCCCTGTGGGACAGATCACACTGTCTTGGCTGGCTGGCCACTAAGTGCAGTCGGGCTGCGCTCCAATCCCTGCTGTACAACGCGGACTCTCAGAACTTTGTAACAAATCCATTGAGTCACTTTCATCCTTTTCCCAATACTTGCTTGACCCTCGATGCTTCCCTGCAATTCCTCGAAGCTGATCCTGTGGGATTACTACCCACTTGAGTGATTTAGACTGCTTTCTTCACCTCCCACTCTGAGAGCAGAGACCCAGGAGTTCATCCCTAATGCGCCATTTTTGACAATCCCCTTCATCATTAAGTATGACGTTGGCTGCAGGTTTTTAAAAATGTCCATTATCAAGCTGACAAAGTTTACATCCATTGCTAGTTTACTGAAATGAGTAATCAGTATCATGAATGAGTGCTTAATTTTCTCAAATGCTTTTCTGAATGAATTGATGTGATCAGGTAGCTTTTCTTCTTTAGAATGTTAATATGATGGATTATACTGATTGATTTTCAAATACTGAACCAATCTTGCATTACCAAAATAAACCCCAATTGCCCATAGTGTATTGTTCTTTTTATATATTCCTTAAATTCAATTTGCTAATGTTTTCTTGAAGAGGTTTTGTCTATACTCATAAGAAATACTGCTCTACAGTTTTTGTTTTTGTTTTTTTTACTATCTTCATCTAGTCTTGGTATCAGGCTAATAATAGCCTCATAAGATGAATTCAGAAGTGTTCCCTTCTTTTCCATTTTCTAGAAGATAGCATGTAAAACAGGTGTTATTTCTGGGCCTGGATGTTTCTTTTTGGAAGAATTTTAACCACAAGTTTAATTACTTTAATAGTTGCAGGATTTTAACATTATCTAGTTGTCTTGGATGAGTTCTGGCAATTTGGGGTTTTTAAGGATTATTTATCTCAAACTGTCATGTGTGTGTGCGTAAAGCTGTTTATGGTATTTTCTTATTATTGTTTAATTTCTGTGATATCTATAGTGATATCTTTTTCTTTAATCTTGACATATTATTTTCTCTCATTTTGTCAGTCTTGCTGGATGTTTGCCAATTTTCTTAACCTTTTCAAAAACTGGCTTTTGGTTTGATTGATTTTTTTCCCTATTGTTTTTCTGTTTTTAATTTAATTTCTGCTCTTTATTTTTTTCCTTCATTCTGCTTGCTTTGGGTTTATTATTTTAGTTTCTTGAAGTAGAGCAGGAGCTGAAATTACTGATTTCAAACCTTGCTTTTTTCCATTGTTACAATTTAATGCTATAAATTTCCCTCTCAGCATTGCTTTAGCAGCATCTGAAAGATTTTAATATATTATTATATCATTTACATTCATTTTAATACATTTTTCATGTCCCTTTAGACTTCCTCTTTGATCCTGGATCACTTAGTAGTATGTTATTTAATTTCTAAGCATTGCTTTTTGCACCCTTACTTTGGTTCCCCCTTTGCTGCAACAATGAGTCCAGTCATCATCTGTGGTGTATGTATCATGCTCTGTAAACCTGTATCTTACTCTTGCCCTATCATCCTACCCTTCTCTCCTCAATAAACTTCATTTTCATGCTTCCCCCAAAAAAACAATAATAATAATAATTTCTAAGTATTTTGAGGGTTTCCAGTTATCTTTTTGCTATTGATGTCTAGTTTGTTTCCATTATCATCAGCATGTCCTTTGCATGACTTCAATTATTACAGTTTGTTAAGATTTGTTCTATGATCCAAGGTATTGTCTACCTAGGTGAATGTACAAGTTTTCTTGAAAAAGGAAATCTATACTCTTATTTTATTAAATGTAATGTTCTTTAAATTTCAATTAGATCCTATGGTTCATGACACTGTTCAGTATTGTTCCCTGTGTTCATGACACAGTTCCCTATTATTGATTACTTTTGCTTAGGGTTTGATTTACTAAGAGAATGGGTTACTAATTCCCAACTACAATAGTGGATTTCTCTCTTTTTTCCATTCAGTTGCTCTAGGTTTTGCTTTATTTATTTTGCAGCTCTATTGTTTGAAACATACATAATTAAGGTTGCTCTGTCTTCTTGGTGAAATGATCCTTTTATCACTGTATCATATCCCTTTGTCCCGGATAGTTTTCTTTGGTCTGATGTCAAATTGGTCTTGTACTAGTACAATATAATTAATATTTCTTATATTTATATTTAAGGAAGAAGCAATTCAAAATATAATAATCTGTTGTTAATATAATCACGTCAGTTTCCTTTGATTAGTGTTTGCATGGTATACATATTTCTATCTTTATCTTTACCTTCCCTATATCATTATATTTGAGGTTAGTTTCATATAGCATATAGTTTGGTCTTTTTTTTTTTTTTTTGAGACAGAGTCTCACTTTGTTGCTCAGACTAGAGTGAGTGCCATGGCGTCAGCCTAGCTCACAGCAAAACTCAATCTCCTGGGCTCAAGCAATCCTTCTGCCACAGCCTCCTGAGTAGCTGGGACTACAGGCATGCACCACCACGCCCGGCTAATTTTATATATATATATATATATTTTTAGTTGGTCAATTAGTTTATTTCTATTTTTAGTATAGACAGGGTCTCACTCAGGCTGGTTTCGAACTCCTGACCTTGAGTGATCCACCCGCCTTGGCCTCCCAGAATGCTAGGATTACAGGTGTGAGCCACCACGTCTGGCCCAGTTTGGTCTTTTTACTGATTAATTCTGCTAATTTCTACCTTGTGATTATTCATATGTTAGGATTTAAGTCTACCATTTTAGTATTTACTGTCTGTTGGTTACCTTTATTTTGCCTTCCTCTATTTCCCCTTTCCTATTTCCTAGAGGTTACTTGAACATTTTTAGTATTCCAGTATATCATTTTGTTATATATATTTTTTTCCTTATCAACATTATTTTTTTCCTTTTATTTCATCATATTATGGAGGTACAAATATTGTTAGGGTTACAAATATTGCTCCTGCCCCCTCCCTCACCCCAAAATGTCCAATCCCCTGGTGGTGTGCATTGCACACGTTATGGAAACATACATCCCCCTTTCCTCCTCCCCACTCCTGCCTGCCCACCACCTGCTAAAAAGTTTTTTGTTGTTATTTTTTAACATTTTGGTTACATTGTATATCTTTGCCTCTCCCTAAGAAGGGTTAGAGTTATGCCCTCCGCCTCCAAAATGCTCATCCCATCCCTAAGATTTGGTCCCCCCCCCCCGAATCTCTGGTGGGTATTGCCACCATTTGAAAACCGAAGTTTAAATCAGTCAGTACCAATTTGATGGCGAGTAGATGTGGAGACCACTTTCCATGTCTTGTGTTGTCTCACTTTGGATAACGGGCTTAAGCTTAATCCAGGCTAGCATAAATGGTGCGAGCTCACTGTCATTTCTTAGGATTGAGTAATATTCCATTGTGAGCATATACCACATTTTAATTATCCATTCATGAATTGATAGGCACTTGGGTTGTTTCCATGATCGTGCAACAGTGAATTGTGCTGCTATAAACATTCGTGTGCAGATGTCTTTATAACAGAACGTCTTATGGTCTTTGGGATAGATGCCTAACAATGCTATTGCAGGGTCAAATGGTATTTCTATTTCTAGCTGTTTGAGGTATCTCCAAATTCTTTTCCACAAAGGTTGCACTAATTTGCAGTCCCACCAGCAGTGTAGGAGTGTTCCTGTCTCTCCGCATCCTCGCCAGCATTTGTTGTTTTGGGATTTATTGATATAGGCCATTCTTACTGGGGTTAGGTGGTATCTCATTGTGGTTTTGATTTGCATTTCTCTAATAATTAGAGAAGTTGAGCATTTCTTTATATGTTTGCATGCCATTATTCTGTCTTCTTTGGAGAAGTTTCTTTTCATTTCCGTCGCCCATTTCTTGATGGGATTGATTTTTTCTTGTTCATTTTTTTAAGCTCTAGCTAGATTCTTGTTATTAGGTCTTTATCAGAGGTGTAGAGAGCAAATATTTCTCCCACTCTGTGGGTTGTCTATTTGCTCTACTGATGGTTTCCTTGACTGTGCAGAAACTTTTTAATTTGATCAGATCCCATTTGTTTATTTTTGATGCTGCGGTGATTGCCTTGGGGGTCTTCCTCAAAAATTCGTTGCCTAGGCCAATGTCTGATAGGGTTTTCCCAATATCTTCTTCTAGGATTCTTAAGGTTTCATGTCTTAAGTTTAAGTCTGTTATCCATCTTGAGTGAATTTTTGTGAGAGGTGAGAGGTAGGGATCCTGATTTGCTCTTCTGCATGTAGCTAACCAGTTTTCCCAGCACCATTTATTGAAGAGAGATTCTTTTCCCCAATGTATATTTTTGTCAGCTTTATCAAAGATTAGATTGTCATAGACTGATGGTTTCATCTCTGGTATCTCAGATCTATTCCAGATATCTATGCTTCTGTTCTTGTGCCAGTACCATGGTGATTTAACTATTATTGCTTTATAGTACAGTTTGAAGTGAGGAAGACTGATGCCTCCCAGTTTGTTCTTTCTATTTAAGATTGCTTTGGTTATACAAGGTTTTTTCTGGTTCCATACGAAGTGAAGAATTATTTTTTTCTAGATCTATAAAGAATGCTGATGGTATTTTCATGGGGATTGCACTGATTCTGTAGATCACTTTAGGTAATACTGACATTTTAACTATATTGATTCTACCAATCCATGAACAAGGTAGATTTTTCCATCTGTTTAAATCTTCTGCAATTTCTTTTTTTAGTGTTTCGCAGTTCTCCTTATATAAATCTTTTATATCTTTCATTAAGAATACTCCTAGATATTTAATTTTCTTTGGGGCTATAGTAAAGGGTATTGCGTTTTTGATTTCAGTTTCTGCTTGATGGTTCTTGGCATATATGAATGCTTCTGATTTGTGTGTTGATTTTATAACCTGAAACTTTACCAAATTCAGTTATCAAGCCTAGGAGTCTCTTGGAAGAGTCCCTTGGGTTTTCTAGGTATAATATCATTGGTGAAGAGCGAGAGTTTGATTTCATCTGCCCCTACTTGAATGCCCTTAATACCCCTCTCCTGTTTAATTGCTATCGCTAGTACTTTGAGCACTATGTTAAATAGGAGAGGAGATAGTAGGCACCCCTGTCTAGTTCCGGATTGAAGGGGGAAATATTTTAATTTTTCTCCATTTAGGATGATGTTAGTAGTGGGTTTGTCATAGATGGATTTGATAAGTTTAAGGTATGAGCCATCTATGCCTATTTTGTTAAGAGTTTTTATCATAAAGGTGTGTTGGACCTTGTCAAATGCTTTTTCTGCATCTACTGACAGAATCATATGGTCTTTGTTCTTGATTTTATTTATGAAGTGATTTGCATTTATAGACTTGCGTATGTTGAACCATCCTTGCATCTCTGGAATAAAGTCCACCTGGTCATGGTGAATTATTTTTTTGATGTGCTGCTGAATCCTATTCGCCAAAATTTTATTTAGGATTTTTGCATCTGTATTCATGAGGGATATTGGTCTGTAATTTTCTTTTTCTGTTGTGTCCTTTCCTGAATTTGGTATCAAGGTGATATTGGCTTCGTAGAATGAGTTAGGAAGGATACCATCCTTCTCAATGGTGTGGAATAGTTTTTGTAGTATAGGTATGAGTTCATCTTTGTATGTTTGGTAGAACTCTGAAGTGTAGCCATCTGGCCCAGGACTTTTCCGTTTGGGCAGGTTTTTAATTACTGCTTCAATTTCTGAGCTTGAGATTGGTCTGTTTAGGAATTCTGTTGTCTCCTGCGTGATCTTAGGGAGGTTGTATGAATCCAAGAATTTGTCCATTTCATCTTCGTTCTGTAGTTTTTGGGCATATAGTTTTTTATAATAATCAAAAATAATGTTTTGTATTTCTTTGGTATCTGTTGTTACCTCTCCTTTTTCATTTCTTATTGAGTTTATTACAGTCCTTTCCCTTTGGGTCCTTGTCAGTCTAGCAAGAGGGCCATCGATTTTGTTTATCTTTTCAAAAAACCAGCTTCTGGTTTTGTTGATTTTTAGTATAGTTCTTTTGTTCTCCATTTCATTCAGTTCTGCTTTGATCTTTGTTATTTCTTTTCTTCCATTAGGATTGGAAATTGTTTGCTCTTCTTTTTCCAATTCCTTGAGCTTATTCATTAGGTTGTCAGTATCTAAGCTTTCTGTTTTTTGGATGTGAGCATTAATTGCTATTATTTTGTTATATTTTTAATGATTGCTCCAGAAATTGCAATATACATTTATAGCTTATCACGGCCTGTAAGTATCAACATATTAATATGTGAAGTAGAATGTACATACCCTACCACAATTTATATCCCTTTCCCTCTCCACTTTATGATAGTTTTCTTAAATATTACCTCTACATACATTGAGAACCACATCAGTGTTACCATTTTTGCTCTGTATTATCAAACACAATTTTTAAAACTGAAGAGGAGAAGGATTAATCTACCTTTTCCATTATTTTCTTCATTCCTACTGTTCCTTCAGTTCTCACTTTCTTTCTTTATGAGGAACTTTCTTTATAGTCATTCTTATAAAACTCATCTGCAGTCAACGAT
Source organism: Microcebus murinus (assembly GCF_040939455.1). Lineage (NCBI taxonomy): Eukaryota > Metazoa > Chordata > Mammalia > Primates > Cheirogaleidae > Microcebus > Microcebus murinus. Next base: position 156,213,574 of record NC_134104.1, on the reverse strand, counting down.
ATGATATGGTGTTGATTTCTCCTTCGTTTCTGAACCATATTTTTGCTAGATACACGATTCTGGGGTAATACCAGGTTTTTTTTTTCTTGTAGCAGCTGAAAAATGATGAGATAGTTCCTTCCATCTTCTATAGTTTCCAGTGAGAAACCTGCTGTCATTCAAATTGCTGTTTCCCCACAGCAATACCCTCTAGCTGCTTTCGAGATTTCTTCTTTGGCTTTAATTTTCAGAAGTTTGTCTACGTCTTGGTATGGTTTCTTTGGGCTTTTCCTGTTTGGAGTTCACTCAGCTTCTTGAATATGTAGGCTTATGTCTTTTGCCAAATTGGAAAGTTTTCAGCCATTATTTCTTTGATGCTATTTTTTTTTTACCTCCATCTTCTGTCCTCTCCATCTAGTATTCTGAGGCCACAATATTACATTGTATGTTACTGTCCAAAAGGTCTGTGAAGCTAAGTTCACTTTTTAAATTTATTTTCTCTCCATTATTCACATGGACAGTATCTACTAAACTATATTCAAGTTGACCAATCCATTCTGTCATTTCTGCTCTGCTGTTGATCCCATATAATGATTTAAAAATTTTTGGTTATTATATATTTCAGTTCTAAAATTTTCACTTGATTCTTTATATTTTCTATTTTATTGCTGAAGTTTGCTGTGTTCTCCTTTGTTTCAAGAGTATCTGTATTGTTTGGGGACCTTTTAATAGGAGCCATTCTGACAGGGGTAAGGTGAAATCTCATTAAGTTTTAATTTGCATTTCCCTGATGAATAGTGATGTTGAACATTTTTTCATATATTTGTTGGCCATTTGTCTATCTTTTGAAAAGCTTTTGAAAAGCTTCCGTTTATGTCTTTTGCCCACTTTTTAATAGAGTTGTTTGTTTTTCTTTGCTGATTTGAGTTCTTTGTAGAATCTGAATATTAGCCCTTTATTGGATATATAGTTTGCAAATATTTTCTCCCTTTCTGTAGGTTGTCTATGTGCTCCATTGATTATTTCCATTGATGTGCAGAAGCTTTTTAATTTAATCAAGTCTCATTTATTTTTGATGTTGCTGTAACTGCCTTTGGGGTCTTAGTCATAAATTATTTGCCTAAGTTTAACAAAATATGGTATATGTATACCATAGAGTACTACTCAGCCATAAAAAGGAATGAATTAATGTCTTTTGCAGAAATTTTGATGGAACTAAAGACCATTATCCTAAGTGAAGTATCTCAAGAATGGAAAAACAAACACCACATGCACTCCCTAATAATTTGAGACTAACCGATAGGCACATATTGGCACAGAAAAAAGTAAAAATTATTGGAAACCAAGAAGAGGAGTTGGAGGAGAAGGGGAATGGGGGAAAAACCTACCTAACAGGTCCAATGAACAATATTCAGGTAACAGGCACACTTATAGCCCTTACTAAAGCATTATAAAGCTATCCATGTAACAAAGACATTGGAACCCCCTTAATATTTTGAAATTTTAAAAAGTGTCTATAATTGCTTATGGAGGTTTTTTACAGGAGCTGCTTAAAAATTCTGTTGACCATTCCATGTAAGTCTTCTCTCATTGACATCTGTTGATTGTCTTTTCTAATTAGAGTTGAGATTTTCTTGGTTCTTCATATGACAAGTAATTCTGGACTATATACTGAACATTTTAACTATCATATAGTGGCATTCTGAATTCTATTTAAATCATCTATTTCAGTGGTGGTTAACCTGTTTAAATTCAAAATGTTATTACCCCAGGCTTACTTTTATGGGCTGTGGTTCAATTGTCAATTTAGTTTATAAATCTCTGCAGTGCTTTTCTGGTTTCCTCTATTATTGTATTACCTATATAACAGAACGTCATTCTGTCTTCTCAGCACGGGTTTGAATGGGGAAGAACACTAACTCATTTCAGCAGGGCGAGAATGGAAGACAAGACAGTGTACCACAGGATCTGTTAAGAGAGGTACTATCTCATCAATGTGGGTGAGGAAGGTGGAAGTCAGTGCCCACAGGCTCAGCTGGGAAGAGCACTACAAGGACAGTAGAAGTCAAGAGTTCCAATCACAGGTTCCTCCATGGAGGCTTGCCTCTTCCTTACTATAGAGCAACTATGAAAGTGAAAGCAAGAGTCCCACCCATAAACTCTGCTGAAAAGAGGCACCCTCCTTATAACTGCTGGTGGGTGGAAGTCAGAGTTCTGCCTACAAGCTCCACTGGTGGGGGATATCTCCTTATTACCACAGGTAGGGGGAGAGATGTATGTATAAAACAGAGCTTTGGTTGTGGATTCCTACTAAAATGACTGTTAGGGGGGAAAGAGGTACAGCTTTTATTGTGGTGTTGTTTTAGAAAATAGGAAAGTATGGTTAAAAGGTTTCTTTTTTTTTTCTTATTTATAGAGTGCTTTAATTTTCCCAAAGATCTTTCATATATGGTTAAAAGGTTTCTGTCTTGCTGAGACATCCTTTGGCTAGGGAGAATAGGCTTTCCTTGGCACTATTTTTTCCCAACCACTAGCAATTCCAAGTTAAGGGCTCCTCTAAAGACCAGGTAAAGATATATGGAAGGCAAGAAAAAAAAAATAACCAGGGAACCCCCTCAGTTCATGAACCGCCAAATCCCTAGCCAGTCCACTCTCTTTTCCCTAGCTTTCAGAATTTTCCAGTAGGTAAATTATGTGTTTTTCCCAGGGTTTTTTGTTGTGAATAGTGGGAGAAGTTGTAAAATGAAAAATGTTTACTCCATCTTATCCAGAATCCGAATCCTGTCACTTAATTTTTTGTGTAGATATTATAATTATTTGTCCATCCTATCACCCCCTACTCTGTAAGTTTTCTGAAAACTTTATTACTCTTTTTTCTGTACTGGGTTTTCATTACATTCTCTATTAATTGTTGGCCCAGCAAACTGCCATATATGACATATCCTTTAACCCTTTGCACTCGGATGTCAAGTGTGGATAATGTTGAGTGGATAATGAGAAAAAAGCAAGTGAGTGCAAAGGGTTAAGTTTAGTAGCTAGAAGAAACTGTTAATAAAATTTCTTGCCCTTTACTCACCACTGGGTTCACAAAAAAATAAAAGCTAAGTAACTCTAAAGTTCATTCATTCAGAAGACAACTTTTTTATGAAAGTGTCTGAGGACAAAGCAATCAGTAAAATAGCTAAGATCCCTGGTGCTATCAAACTTACATTCTAGTGACTACAGCAGAGTAGAGAAACTACAGACAAATGAATAATGTGTTCTCTTCAGGTTGGAAAAACTCAAGTCTACTATGTTTCAATTAATATTAAGAACAAACATTAGAAAAACTGTATGATTGACATAGGTTAGATAATTTTTTGCACTTAGTACAATGAAATTTTAATGATCTAATAAACTAATAATTAACTACTTACCACATATAGTTGTTTCCACAGACTGGCCCATTCCTGTAGAGTTGCTGTAACCTCAGTCACTATAGAATCTTCAAGTGGAACCACAGTTTCATACTGCCTAGAACCAGAGCCACAAAAGACAGCCACATTATCTTTGATAAAATCTCAGAATACTATCTGTTACCTTTTTAAATATATTTAAATCAACTTTTAAATTCCTGGATATATAAAAGAAACTAAATCTAACTGATCAAAGATCTTTTTGCAGTGAAATACTACAATAGTGTAATTGAGCTGAATTAAGGTAAAAACATTTGAGTTTTACTAAACAAGCCCTCAATTTTATATTTATAAATACTGTCCTTAAGACACACTTTTTTAAAGGAGTCTGGCTTTTTTAATCAAAGAAAAAAATCATGACAGTGCAGAAGTCTTGCTTAGATTAATTGTTTAAATATTTGTATCCTTCAACATTTTTCTGTAATGCAAACTGGCACATATCCTTTGGTAAAAAGATCTGGAAAACTGGGGGATGGGGTGGAAGGAAGGGAACCCAGAAAATGGGTTATGAAAAATTTTACAAGTACTCACTTATGTTGGCATTACATTTTCTTAGAAATTAATGTCAGTATAGGAATTCTAGGTCTGGTAGAGGAATTCTGAATATGGTAACAGAAAGATGCCTGCATTCTCTCAGCCTACCTCATAGGCAGCATATAGCATGATGCCAGCCCCTGTGCTAACTGCCAAAAATGTATCGGTGAAAAAAATGGATAAAGCTCATATCTTCAGAAAGCTCTTGGTCCAGAGAGGGAATCAGACAAACAAATAATTACAACAAACAGGTATGGACAGTGATAAATCTAAAAAGGAAATGAAAAGGTACAATGAAAGATTTCAACACAGGTACTCAATTTAAGATCAGAAGATAAGTGAGGGGAAGGATCAAGATGGCGGACGAGAAACACTGCCAGACAGAGTGTCTCTACAGAAAACATAGATTCTAGCAGAAATTAGAAAAAAGAAGCAAGAAGATGAGCATACAGTGGACGAGGGCCGGAAGGAGGGCTACCTGAGACCACGGGAGACACCAAGGGAGGAGGTTGCGGAGGAGAAAGGGAAGCAGAGACCGCCAGAGCAGCCCAGAGACCAGAGAGAAGGGTAGGTGGACGAGTCACCTTTCCCCTCCCCTGCATCTGGGACTCCTAGTGGGCTCTCCAGCGGGTGGAGAGACCTTCAGACAACAGCCCAGAGATGGCTGCCGCGAGTGAGCCGTAAGCCTGTAGCGGACACAGCACCAGGCTCCCAAATCCTGCAGGCCACCTCCCTGTGCATAGACCCGAGCCGCGCAGCAGGCAACATATTGCCTCCTTCTCCACTCGGCCGACACTACACGGGGCTGCTGAAGAGACAATATAGCCACAAGTGGGAGGCACATCCAGGAACAGGACCTTCCCTTTTGGTAACCCACAGCTGACTAAGGGGAACTCAGACCGTGAGCTCCCTACCTGCCAGCCAGCCCAGGTGCTGCTGGCATGGTGATCCCAGGACAACGGTGCAGACCCTGAGGCTGAGAGACATAGACCCAGCTTGGGCTCCCTGTGGGAAAATTAGGACTGGCACTCCTGGTGGGGATATAGTTCGAACTCTGGGACCCAGAGGTTAGACCTGCAGACCAGATCCCATGCACCGAGGTCTCGCATTGCCCGGGGCACAGAAGAGATATACGTGAACAGCCTACTGAGGTGTGTGTGCCTCCAGGGGCAGATCAGCATCCTAGAGGGCAACCCTCCTCCCAAAAGAAGGCCATAGGCCAAACCTAGGTGGCGTTCCTATGTAGGGACCCTCCGTGGCAGCATCACAGTCTGGGGAGGCCTGGTGGCGTGTGGTCTGGCCTGCTGGCAGAGGCCCAGGAGTAGCTTCGGAGTTCGGGACAGTGGAAAGAAGCCAGGCCCGCTCCAGACTACGGGTCTCAGACAGCCCCACCCCCACACACAGATTTTCTGCTTGAGCGGAGCCATTCCAGCCACTCCCTGACAGCTTATCCTGGAAGCAGAGAACAGAACTTTGACCCTGCTAACGGCACTGGTGGTACCTGAGGGCAGGGTTACAAAATCAAGCTCTGCCCGGACTCTCTCCTACACCAGCCCTCACTGAGGGGGAGAAAATGAAACACCTGGAAGTCCCAGCACCCCACTGAATACCTGAGGCACTAGAGTGCCTCTTTACAGGAACAGGAGCTGATAACAGGACAAAAAAACAACAGTGTAGCCTGTTCCTCCAAGCAAGCACCATCCACTGACAGGGAGGAAATCCTGCACAGCCTTTCCAAGGCATCTAATGACTCATTATACAGGGAGTGGTCAAATCTCACCCACAGACACCACCTATCGGCTCAGACACTAAACAAGGCGTGTGAATACACAAACAAAAACCTAAAGAAAAAGAAAAACAACTGATCGATATAGGAAGAAATCAGTGAAGGAAATCCGGAAATATGAACAACCAAATGAAAAACACACCCCTAAAGAGGAACACCTGCGCCCAGAAAGGGACACCAACCAAAATCAGGCAACCAAAATGACAGAAGAGGAATTTCGTATGTGGATCATAAGAACACTCACCGACCTGCAGGAACAACACTATAACCAACACAAAGAAACCACAAAAAGCATCCAGGACCTGGAACAACAGTTCACTAAAGAAATAGACACAATGAAGAAAAGTTTAACCAAATTCCTGGAAATGAAGAATCAATTCAGGGAACTACAAAATACAGTGGAAAGTCTCAAGAACAGGGTAGATCAAACAGAAGAAAGGATCTCAGAGATTGAAGATAACACCCTCCAACTAAATAAAACCATCACAGAGATAGAGCAGAGAAACAATAAAAAAGAGCAAAGCCTACAAGAATGTGGGATAATGTGAAGAAACCTAATGTGAGGGTCATAGGGTTACCAGAAGGGGAAGAACACAACACTCAAGGGTTGGACAAGCTGTGTGAAGATAAAATAGAGGAAAATTTCCCAGGCCTTGCCCAAAATCTCAATATACAAGTTCAAGAAGCTCAGAGGACCCCTGGGAGATTCAATGCAAACAGGAAAACGTCACAATATGCAGTCATCAGACTGGCCAAAATATCAACTAAAGAGGCCCTTCTAAGAGGTGTAAGACGAAAGAACCAAGTGACATACAACGGAAAGCCAATTCAAATAACACCAGACTTTTCTAATGAGACTTTACAAGCAAAGAGAGACTGGGGCCCCATTCTCACTCTTCTGAAAAAAACCAATGTCCAGCCTAGAATCTTAATCCCTGCAAAACTAAGCTTCATATATGAAGGAGAAATAAACACATTCTCAGACAAGCAAAGTCTCAGAGAATTCACCAAGATAAGACCAGACCTAAAAGTACTGAAAACAGTTTTTCACACAGAGCACCATAATAAAAACTCACGAATATAAAAAAAAAACCGAAACAAAAAGATTAAAGGCCAGAATATACAATGGCTCAAGAGGGAAATCAAAGCAACAACATCCAACCCAACAGAATGAACACTAATCTACCTTACCTATCAGTTCTCTCAATAAACGTGAATGGCTTAAACTCTCCACTCAAGAAACATAGGCTGGCTGACTGGATAAGAAATTACAGGCCAACTATATGCTTTCTTCAGGAAAAACATCTAACCTGCAAGGATGCATACAGACTAAAAGTAAAAGAGTGGAGATCAGTATTCCAAGAAACTGGAAGCCAAAAGAAGGCTGGCATGGCAGTTCTAATTTCAGACAATTTAGTTTCTAAACCAACAAAAGTAGTAAAAGACAAACAGGGTCATTATGTAATGGTGTAGCGCATACTTCAACAAGAAGAGATAACAATTTTAAATATATATGCACCCATCTTACGTGCACCCAGTTGCATAAAGCAAACCTCACTGGATCTAAGGAAATGGATTAATAGCAACTCCATAATGACCAGAGATTTCAACACCCCACTGACGGCACAAGATAGATCCTCCAAACAGAAAATTAATAAATAGTAGACTTAAACAAAACTCTAGAACAATTGGGTCTGACTGACATTTACAGGACATTCTACCCCAAATCCACTGAATATACATTCTTCTCAACAGCTCACAGGACATTTTCTAAGACTGACCATATCCTAGGACACAAAGTAAACCTGAATAAATTTAAATAAATAGAAATCATACCATGTACCTTCTCAGATAACAGTGGAATAAAACTAGAATTCAACCCTAACAAACTCACATTTCTACACAAAAACGTGTAAATTAAACAACCTCCTACTAAATGATTACTTCATAAATGAAGAAATCAAGATGTAAATTAAAAAATTCTATGAAGAAAACGACAATGGAGAGGCAAGTTATCAAATCCTCTGGGACACAGCTATAGCAGTTCTGAGAGGAAAGTTTATCTCCATAAATGCCTATAACCAAAAGTCAAAAAGATCACCAATAGACAATCTAATGAAACGACTCAAAGAGTTGGAAAAAGAAGAACAGACCAACCCAAATCCCAGCAGAAGAAGTGAAATCAACAAGATCAAATCAGAACTAAACGAAATTGAAAACAGGGAAGCTATTCAGGAGATTAATAAAACAAAAAGTTGGTTCTTTGAAAAGATAAACAAAATTGACACACCATTGGCTAAGCTAACAAAAAGCAGAAAAGAGAAATCTCTAATAAGCTCCATCAGGAACAAAAAAGGAGATATCACAACTAATCCCAAGGACATACAAGATATAATTTATGAATGCTACAAAAATCTTTATGCACACAAACTGGAAACTGTGTAGGAAACGGACAAATTTCCAAAACCGCACAGCCTCCCTAGGCCCAACCAGGAAGAAATAGATTCCCTGAACAGACCAATCTCAAGAATTGAAATAAAAACAGCAATTAAAAATCTCCCTAAAAAGAAAAGTCTCGGTCCAGATGGTTTCACACCTGAATTTTATCACACTTACAAAGAAGAACTAGTACCTATCTTGCAGAAACTATTCCAAAACATCGAGAAGAACGGAAACCTCCCCGACACATTTTATGAAGCGAATATTACTCTGATACCAAAACCAGGAAGAGATGCAACAAAAAAAAAGAAAACTACAGACCAATTGCCCTAATGAACATAGATGCAAAAATTTTCAACAAAATGCTAGGTAACCGAATCCAGACGCTTATCAAAAAAATAATCCATCACGACCAAGTGGGCTTCATCCCAGGGATGCAGGGATGGTTCAACATACGTAAATCTATAAATGCAATTCACAACATAAACAGAAGCAAAAACAAAGACCACATGATTCTTTCAATAGATGCAGAAAAAGCTTTTGACAAAATACAACACCCATTCATGATACGAACACTTAAGAAAATAGACATAGAAGGGACATATCTAAAAATGATACAAGCCATATATGACAGACCCATTGCTAACATCATACTGAATGGGGAAAAACTGAAAGCATTCCGACTTAGAACTGGAACCAGACAAGGCTACCCACTTTCTCCACTTCTATTCAACATAGTGCTGGAAGTCCTGGCTACAGCAATCAGACAGGAAAATGGAATTAAAGGTATGCAAATAGGGGGAGAAGAGATCAAACTTTCACTCTTTGCTGATGATATGACATTATATCTAGAAAACCCCAAAGATTCAACCAAGAAACTCCTGGAACTGATCAATGAATTTAGTAAAGTCTCAGGATACAAAATCAATACAGACAATCTGAGGCATTCATATACGCCAACAACAATCTAATTGAGAACCAAATCAAAGACTCAATTCCCTTCACAATAGCAACAAAGAAATTAAAGTACTTAGGAATATACTTAACCAAGGAGGTAAAAGACCTCTACAGGGAGAACTATGAAACACTGAGGAAGAAAATAGCAGAGGATGTAAACAGATGGAAATCCATACCATGCTCGTGGATCGGCAGACTCAGTATCATTAAAATGTCTGCACTACCCAAACTGATCTACAGATTCAATGCAATACCTATTAAAATCCCATCAGCATTCTTCACAGATATAGAAAAAATAATCTTACGCTTTGTATGGAACCAAAGAAGACCTCGAATATCAAAAGCAGTTTTAGGCAACAAAAACAAAATGGGAGGTATTAATATGCCAGACATCAAACTATACTAGAAAGCTATAGTAATTAAAACAATCTGGTATTGGCACAATAATAGGAATATTGACCAGTGAAACAGATGTGAGAATCCTGATATAAAACCATCCTCATATAGCCATCTAATCTTTGACAAAGCAGACAATAACATACGCTGGGGAAAAGAATCCCTTTTCAATAAATGGTGCTGGGAAAACTGGATAGCCACCTGGAGAACTCTGAAACAGGATCCACACCTTTCACCTCTCACAAAAATCAACTCACTCTGGATAACAGACTTAAACCTAAGGTATGAAACTATTAGAATTCTAGAGGAAAAGGTTGGAAACACTCTCCTAGACATTGGCCTAGGCAAAGGGCTTATGAAGAAGTCCCCAAAAGCAATCACAGCAGCAACAAAAATAAATAAATGGGACATGATCAAACTAGAAAGCTTCTGCACAGCCAAAGAAACAGTCATGAAAGTAAACAGACAACCTACAGAATAGGAGAAAATTTTTGCATCCTACGCATCCATTAAGTGGCTGATAACTAGAATATACTTAGAACTCACGAAAATCAGCAAGAAAAAATCAAATAACCCTATTAAAAAGTGGGCAAAGGACTTGAACAGAAACTTTTCTAAAGAAGACAGAAGAATGGCCAACAAACATAAGAAAAAATGCTCAACATCACCACATAAACAGAAGCAAAAACAAAGACCACATGATTCTCTCAATAGATGCAGAAAAAGCTTTTGACAAAATTCAACACCCTTTCATGATACGAACACTCAAGAAAATAGGCATAGAAGGGACATATCTAAAAATGATACAAGCCATTTATGACAGACCCATAGCTAACATCATACTGAATGGGGAAAAACTGAAAGCATTCCCACTTATAACCGGAACCAGACAAGGCTGCCCACTATCTCCACTTCTATTCAACATAGTACTGGAAGTCCTGGCTACAGCAATCAGACAGGAAAGTGGAATTAAAGGTATCCAAATAGGGGCAGAAGAGATCAAACTTTCACTCTTTGCTGATGATATGATATTATATCTAGAAAACCCCAAAGATTCAACCAGGAAACTTCTGGAACTGATCAATGAATTTAGCAAAGTCTCAGGATACAAAATCAATACACAGAAATCAGAGGCATTCATATATGCCAACAACAATCAAATCGAGAACCAAATTAAAGACTCAATACCCTTCACAATAGCAACAAAGAAATTAAAGTACCTAGGAGTATACTTAACCAAGGAGGTAAAAGACCTCTACAGGGAGAACTATGAAACACTGAGGAAGGAAATAGCAGAGGATGTAAACAGATGGAAATCCATTCCATGCTCGTGGATCGGCAGACTCAACATCATTAAAATGTCTATACTACCCAAACTGATCTACAGATTCAATGCAATACCTATTAAAATCCCATCAGCATTCTACACAGATATAGAAAAAACAATTTTACGCTTTATATGGAACCAAAGAAGACCCCGAATATCAAGAGCAATTCTAGGCAACAAAAACAAATTGGGAGGCATTAATATGCCAGATATCAAACTATACTACAAAGCTGTAGTAATTAAAACAATATGGTATTGGCACAAAAACAGGAACATTGACCAGTGGAACAGATGTGAGAATCCTGATATAAAACCATCCTCATATAGCCATCTAATCTTTGACAAAGTAGACAAAAACATACGCTGGGGAAAAGAATCCCTTTTCAATAAATGGTGCTGAGAAAACTGGATAGCCACTTGTAGAAGTTTAAAACAGGACCCACACCTTTCACCTCTCACAAAAATCAACTCACGCTGGATAACAGACTTAAATCTCAGGTATGAAACCATTAGAATTCTAGAGGAAAATGTTGGAAACACTCTCCTAGACATCGGCCTAGGCAAAGAGTTTATGAAGAAATCCCCAAAGGCAATCAAAGCAGCAACAAAAATAAATAAATGGGACATGATGAAACTGAAAAGCTTCTGCACAGCCAAAGAAACAGTCATGAAAGTAAACAGACAACCTACAGAATGGGAGAAAAATTTTGCATCCTACGTATCCGATAAAGGGCTGATAACTAGAATATACTTAGAACTCACGAAAATCAGCAAGAAAAAATCAAATAACCCTATTAAAAAGTGGGCAAAGGACATGAACAGAAACTTTTCTAAAGAAGACAGAAGAATGGCCAACAAACATATGAAAAAATGCTCAACATCCCTAATCATCAGGGAAATGCAAATCAAAACTACAATGAGATATCACTTAACTCCAGTGAGAATGGCCTTTATCAAAAAGCCTCCAAATAACAAATGCTGGCGTGGATGTGGAGAGAGAGGAACACTCCTACACTCCTGGTGGGACTGCAAACTAGTTCAACCTCTGTGGAAAGCAATATGGAGATACCTTAAAGCGATACAAGTGAATCTACCATTTGATCCAGCAATCCCATTGCTGGGCATCTACCCAAATGATCCAATGACACTCTACAAAAAAGACACCTGCCCTCGAATGTTCATAGCAGCACAATTCATAATCGCAAGGCTGTGGAAACAGCCCAAGTGCCCATCAATCCAAGAATGGATTAATAAAATGTGGTATATGTATACCATGGAGTACTATTCAGCTCTAAGAAACAACGGTGATATAGCACATCTTATATTTTCCTGGTTAGAGCTGGAACCCATATTACTAAGTGAAGTATCCCAAGTATGGAAAAACAAGCACCAGATATACTCACCAGCAAACTGGTATTAACTGAGTAGCACCTAAGTGGACACATAGGTACTACAGTAATAGAGTATTGGGGAAGGGGGGGAGGGGGGGCAGGTATATACATACATAACGAGTGATAGGCACACCATCTGTGGGATGGTCATGCTGGAGACTCAGACTTGTGGGGGGAGGGGGGGAAGGGCATTTATTGAAACTTTAAAATCTGTACCCCCATAATATGCTGAAATAAAAAAAAAATTTAAAAAAAATGCTCAACATCACTAATCATCAGGGAAATACAAATCAAAATCACAATGAGATATCATTTAACTCCAGTGAGAATGGCCTTTATCAAAAATTCTCCAAACAATAAATGCTGGCATGGATGCGGAGAGAGGGGAACACTCCTATACTGCTGGTGGGACTGCAAATTAGTTCAACCTCTGTGGAAAGCAATATGGAGATACCTTAAAGCGATACAAGTGAATCTACCATTTGATCCAGCAATCCCATTGCTGGGCATCTACCCAAATGATCCAATGACACTCTACATAAAAGACACCTGCACTCGAATGTTTATAGCAGCACAATTCATAATTGCAAGGCTGTGGAAACAGCCCAAGTGCCCATCAATCCAAGAATGGATTAATAAAATGTGGTATATGTATACCATGGAGTACTATTCAGCTCTAAGAAACAACGGTGATATAGCACATCTTATATTTTCCTGGTTAGAGCTGGAACCCATACTATTAAGTGAAGTATCCCAAGAATGGTAAAACAAGCACCACATATACTCACCAACAAATTGGTATTAACTGAACACCACCTAAGTGGACACATAGGTACTACAGTAATAGGGTATTGGGCAGGGGGTAGGGGGGTGAGTATATACATATATAATGAGTGAGATGTGCACCATCTGGGGAATGATCGATCATGCTGGAGATCAGACTTATGGGGGAGGGGAGGAATGGGCATTTATTGAAATCTTAAAATCTATACCCCTATAATATGCCGAAATTAAAAAAAAAAAAAAAAGAAGAAGAAGAAGAAGATTAGTGAATTCTTCTCTGAAAAAGTGGCAAGGCCTAACACATGCAAAAAAAAGTCATGGCATAAAAAGTATTTGTGGAGGGAGAGGACCAGGTATGTTGTTACCTGCAAAGATCAAACGTATACAAGAAGTTACTGAGTTGGAAAATAATTTCACATATAAAAGATGAAAAGGTGTTGCTATAACTCGGGCCAGTTCTCATAATGCCTTTCCAAAAGACAGCAAAATTTCAAGATCTAAACTATAGGTGACATAAATAAAAAGTTATTGAAAAGTTGTGGAAAGCGGAGAGCATGATTCCTAACATTTCTGTGATGTTTACATCAATTTAGAGGGGCAAGAAAATATTTCCTGGGACTAAAAATTTTACATACTGATTTAACATGAACCCAATCTGTTAACCAAGGACAATATCATCTACTTGGAAATAGTATAGGAAAATGTATTCCAAAAATTAGCAGTAAGCATTATTTCTTTCTATAAGAAGAAAGATGACAAAAGTATCACTGTGTTCTAAGATGACTCCGTGTATTAACTCTGAGCATCAATGAATTCATGCATTATGTGAGCATATTTTAAAGTTTTACTGTTTTATTTTGTGTGACTTACTCCAGAAAACAAAAACAAAATCACCTTGGAATAATGCCACAGCACTAACCATATCCATCAAACTTACATACTCATTAAAATAAAATCTTTCACCAAATGGGGAAAGTCTTTCACCACATTGTAAGAATAAAATGCGAGAAACATAATTCTAGCAGGATGCCAAAATCAGTGCTTTCTATTGTCATCTGCCCCAAAAAGCATCAATTTGACAACACCACTGGATGAGAGTACCTTTGTGGGAATCTAGGAGTCTAGCAGAGAAATTTCAGTAAACCACTGGAGCAAAATATCCAGAATAGAAGGATTGAAGAGAGTAAGAGGAAAGTTCCACTGTACCTGAATCCCCCATCCCCCAAAGCAGCACAGCTCAGTACCAAGAGAAACTCCCTCAGCCTACAACTTCTGCCACAGGGGAAAATGAAAGCACAATGAATGCCTAGTTCCACCAGCCACACTGCTAAGAGGTCCACTTCTCTCATCCCACTCAGAATAGTGAGGTGATCTGCATGGGTGAATGTTTGGAGAGGTTAGGAGCAGAGAAATAAGCATGATTTAATTTATTTTCATTTTTTGAAAGAAGTATTATTGATCTCTAAAGCCTATAAGTGTTGAGTATCACGTGTAATTTATTGACTACTGTACTGAGAATGAAAAACACAATGGCTGGGAGACACAAGATGGCCAACTAGAGACACAGCTTGTCAGACCATCCTAGCAGAAGAGTAGAGGGTTGGAATGAGGACAGCGGAGAACAATTATTACTTAGATGTGGACCATGGAACAAGATAGCAGAGGAGTCAGGAGACCCCACCAACAAGAGCTGCGAGCTGAGAAAGAGGAGGATAGAAAAGAGAGATCCATAGTGCAAACCAGATCCAAGGACCCCTGGAGCCCAAGGAAAAGGTAAAGAGGGGCTCCCTTCCCCCCCCTTCCCCTACCTCAGGCCATCAGCGGGACACAGGGCTCTCATCCACAGGGGAGTGCCATGATGGACGAGAGAGCTGACATTCCTGCATCTATGTGGCCTCCCCATGCCCTCCTCCTCCTGTTCCCCCCTCCTCCGCACTGCCTCCATTCCTGGCAACCCAGAAATAATTTTGGCTCAAGCCCGTTTGTAGCTGCAGCCGCCCCTCCTTCTCCATAGCAACCACTAAAGCCCTCTGCACTCAGAGACTTCTCTCCCCATAAGGGGGCATAGTCCCAGCTGACCCTTCCCTGAGTGGGTAGCCACAGAAGGGGCAGCTTGGACAGGTAGGCCGACCCAGTGCCTCCCAGACATGAGAGTGGTGCAGAGAGGCAGCAGCCCCTACCCTGACTATAGCTGCCACTAGAGTGCTCTGTACTGAGAGGTCTGTTTTTCAGTGAGAGGGGAACATTCCCACCCCAGTCAGCTGGACATCCAGTTTGAGATATTCCTCTCCACGGGAATTTGGCTTGTTCACTCACTGGCAACTCAGACAAGTGGGCCGAACCTGGTGCCCCTGCCCTCATGAGAGCTGGGCAGGGACATATCACAGTTCCAGGCTCGGGAGGCAAGAGCGCCCTCCTGGCCATACCAAATGGGAGAGTGTGGAAGAGGAGTGGAGGGCTGCTAGTGTTCTCCATCCCTCAACCCCCACTGGAAAATCACTATACTAGAGAAGGCGGCAGCATTGTGACTGTATTAGCATAGTCTCTCGTTCCTGTGGCAACCAAATACTTCGGGCACAGGCTGAACAGGCGCAACAGCCACTCCTACCACTCACTTCAACAGAGAGTGTAGCTTCATCCAAATAGGCAGGGTCTATGCCCCACCCCACAGAGAAACCTGGACAGGGACAGAAAAAGCCTGGCTAGGGGCCTTAGCAATTACACAATTAAGCCCCTCCCATCAGGAGCAGCTCTCTGTGC
Organism: Microcebus murinus; assembly: GCF_040939455.1. NCBI lineage: Eukaryota > Metazoa > Chordata > Mammalia > Primates > Cheirogaleidae > Microcebus > Microcebus murinus. The sequence goes on along the minus strand of NC_134104.1, from coordinate 156,197,767 downwards.
TTGGGAAGATACCCCTGAACTTCATGTCAGCAGCTCCCCCTAGCGGCCAGATAAGCAACCTCTGAGCCCTGCTGAGTCTCAGCAAAGCCCCTCACTTAGGCTCTAGCATTCCAGCCACGATCTATCTTATTCTTCACACCATCTCAGAGAGAGTGGGGACCAAGCAACCCCCAGGAGCTACAGAGTCCCTCCTAAAGCCTGGGGCATTAGTATACTCAAACCTATGAGACTAGAGTCTATGAGGGGCACAAAAGATTACCTCAGGAGCTGGCTCCTCCACACAAACTATAATCAACAACAGTGGGGGAAAAAAACCATTACTAAACATAGTGCCTTCCAACTGAAGCAATTAGGGAGCCACAGATTTGTACCCACAAGCCCAATCCAACAGTTCGGAGGTTTAGCTGGGGGACCAAACTCATTATACCCCATCAGAGAGAGGTGAAGACAAGATGTCAGAGGTAACCCAAGAGAATCATCAAACCTGCTAAAATGCCCTAAAGGCAACTCAGGACCAGCACACCTCTCCCCAGCATGGTCAGGAATCAATCTTTGGGGAATCGGAGACAGGGCCATAAGCCTTCCCTAACACCACCAGCTCTAGATAAAGAGGCCAGATGAGAAGGAATCAGCGAAAGAACTCTGGAAACATGAAAAATCAGAGCAAAAGGACACCCTCCAAAAGAAATCAATACCTCCTCACTGATGGAAACCAACCTAAATGAAATGGTTAATATAACAAATAAAGAATTTTTAATTTGGATTGTAAGAAAGCTCAATGAAATACAAGAGAAAGCAGAAACTCAACACAAAGAAACCATAAAAACAATGCAGGAAAAAAATTAAAAATTCTCTAAAGAAATTGAAGTATTAAAAACAAAACAGAAATTCTGTTGAGCACAGAACTTAATTAGTACAACCTCTATGGAAAGTAATTTGGAGATACCTCAAAGAGCTAAAAATAGAAATACCATTTGATCCAGCAATCCCACTAAAAGGCATCTATCCAAAGGAAAAAAAGAGATTCTATAATAAAGACATCTGCACTTGAATGTTTATAGCAGCATAATTTAAAATTTCAAATATGAGTAAACAACCCAAATGCCCATCAATACATGAGTAGATTCATAAAATGTGGTATATATATACCATGGAATACTACTCCACTACAAAAACCAATGGTGGTCTAGCACCTCTTTATATCATCCTAGACAGAGATTGAGCTCATCCTTTGCAGTGAGGGAATGGGAAAATATGGACCACATGTACTTGCTATCAAATGGGTAATAACTGATCAACACTAAGGTGCTCATATGGTAGTAATACTCACTGGGTGCTGGTCAGGTTGGGGAGGCGGGGATGGTAAACCCACAGCTAATAGAAACGGGTTGCACTGTATAGGGGAAGGACACACTTGTAGCCCTTGCTTGGGTGAGGCAAATGCATTTCATGTAACCAAAATGTTTGTACCCTCAATATCCTGAATTTAAAAGAAAAGAAATTCTGTAAATGAAAAAAAAATTCACATATGGAATTACAAAACACAGTAGAAAGTCTTGAGAATAGGCTAGGTCAGGCAGAATAAAGAATCTCAGAGTTTAAAGACAACACCCACAAGCTAAACAAATCAATACAAGAGAAAGAACAAAGAAATAAGGGGAATGAACAAAGCATACAAGAAATGTAGAATTGTACAGGGGCCAAACATAAGAATCATAGGCATCCCTGGGGGTAAAGAAGAAAATACACAAGGGTTGGATGATTTATTTGAGAGAATAACTACAGAAAAATTCCCTGGCCTAGCTAGAAATCTAGATATCCAAGTAAAAGCAGCACACATGACTCTTGGGAGATTCATTGAGAAAAGGCAATCACCACATCACATAGTCATTAAGCTGGCCAAAGAAACATGAATGAGGTACTCCCACAGTGCCTCAGCAGTAAGGTAAAAACAGCAGGTAACCTACAGAGGAAACCTATTAGACTAACTTCAACTTCTCAACTGAAACCTTACAAGCCAGAAGGGACTAGGGACCCATCCCTGAGTCTTCTAAAACTGAATAATGGCCAGCCTAGAATTGTGTATCTTGCAAAACTGAGTTTCTTATATGAGGAAGAAATAAAGACTTTCCCAAACAAGCAATCACTGATGGAATTTGCGAAGACCAGACCTGCCCTGCAGGAAGTACTCGTACCTGCATTACACACTGGCCAGAGCAATAGACACCCACAGTGTAAAATCAACCAAAACCTAAAGTTCAGAACACAGATACCACAATAGCTCAAGAGGTAAAACAAAGCAATAAGGATCTACCAAATAGGATGCACAGAAATACACCCCACATGTCAATTCTTTCAGTAAATGTCAATGGCCTTAACTCCCCCACTGAAGAGACACAGGCTGGCTGAAGGGATAAAAACATACAAGCCAAGTGTCTGCTCTCTCTAGAAAATGCATCTAATCAGTAAGAATTCATTCACACTGACGGTGAAGGAATGGAAAACAATATTCCATGCAAATGGAAACTGAAAGAAAGCTGGTATAGCAATTCTCATATCAGAAAACATAGACTTGAAGTCGACAGAAGTAAAGGAAGACAAAGATGGTCACCATATAATGGCAAAGGGAATGGTTCCACAAGAACACATAACAATCCTAAATATCTATGGACCTAACACAGGTATGCCCAGATTCATAAAGCAAATCCCACTTGATCTAAACAAAATGATAAACAACAGCACTGTAATAACGGGAGACTTCAAGATAACACTGACACAATGGGACTGATCCAGAAAATAAACAAACAATGGACTAAACAGCACTCTAGTCAAATGGGCCTAACAGACATTTACAGAACATTCTACACCAAAACTACTAAATATATGTTCTTCTTATCAGCTCACTGAACATTCTCTACAATTGATCACATACTAGGCCACAAAACACATCTCAACAAACTAAAAAAAAAAAAAAAATAGAAATTATACCACATATCTTCTCAGACCACAATGGAAGAAAATTAGAAATCTATTCCAACAGAAACACTCAACTCTATAAAAAGTGATGGAAATTAAACAACCTACTGCTGAATGACTATGGGGTCAAGGAGGAATTAAGATGGAAATGAAAAGATTCTTTGAACTAAATGACAAAGGGGACACAGGATGTCAAAACCTGTGAGATTCTGCAAAAGCAGTCCTAGGAGGAAAATTCATAGCCTTAAATGCCTACATCCAACACAAAGAAAGATCATGAACCACAAACCTAATGAATCATCCCAATAAATTGGAAAATGAACAGCTAACCAATCCCAACCCCAGCAGACAAAAGAAATAAGGACAGAGCAGAACTAAATGGAATTGATTCCAAAAGAACTATACAGAACATTAATAAAACAAAAAGTTGGTTCCTTGAAAAGATAAATAAAATCAACAGGCCTCTCACTAGATTAACCTGAAACAGAAAAAAAGGACCCTAAAATAAGCTCAATAGGAGATGAAAAAAGGATTACAACTAATACCACAGAAATCCAAAATATCAATTCTGAACACTAAAAAAATCTCGAGCCAGGCACAGTAGCTCACACCTATGATCCCAGCACTCCGTGAGGCCAAGGCGAGGGGATTGTTTGAACTCAGGAGTTCAAGACCAAGAGCAAGCAAGAGCAAGACTCCATCTCTACTAAAAATAGAAATTATATGGACAACTAAATATACATAGAAAAAATTAGGCGGGCATGGTTGCGCATGCCTGTAGTCCCAGCTACTTAGGAGGCTGAGGCAGAAGGACTGCTTGAGCCCAGGAGTTTGAGGTTGCTGTGAGCTAGGCTGATGCCATGGCACTCTACCCTGGGCAACAGAATGAGACTCTGTCTCAAAATATAAAAATAAAAAAAAAATCTCTATGCATACAAACTAGAAATGTTGAGGAAATGGACAAATTATTGAAAATATACAACCTCCTTAGGCTAAATCAGGAAGAAACAGAAGCCCTGAACAGATCAATATCAACTAACAAAACTGAAGCAGCAATAAAAAAATCTTCCAACAAAAAAATAGATGGACCAGATGTTTTCACAGCTGAATTTTAACAGATCTAAATAAGAACTGGTACCTATACTGCAGAAATAATATCATAACACAGAGAAGGTAGAAATCCTCCCCAACTTGTTCTATGAAGCCAATATCATGTTGATACCAAAGCTAGGAAATGAAACAACAAAGAAAAAGAAAACTACAGACCAATATCCCTTATGAATACAGATGCAAAAATTCTCAATAAAATACTAGCAAACCGAATTCCATTGCATATCAAAACAGCAATACACCACAATCAAGTGGGCTTCATCAAAGAGGTATAAGAATGGTTCAATGCATGCAAATGTATAAATGTGATTCACCACATAAACAGAAGCAAAAACAACATGATCCTCTCAACAAAAACACAAAAATCATTCGACAAAATTCAGCACCCTTTTATGATAAGAATCCTTGTTAACAACATAGGCATAGATGGAACGTACCTCAAAATTATACAAGCCTTATATGGCAAACCCTCAGCCAACATTATAGTGAATGGGGAAATACTGAGAGCACTCTCACTTAGGACTGAAACCAGACAAGGTTGCCCATTGTCACCATTCAACATACTGCTGAAAGTCCTAGCCAAAACAATCAGGCAAGAAAGGAAATAAAGGGTAACTAAATAGGAAAAGAATCAAAGTATCACTCTTTGCTGATAATGTAATCTTATATCTAGAAAACCCTAAAGATTCTGCCAACAGACTCCTAAAATTGATAAATTCAGCAAAGTCTCAAGGTACAAAATCAATGTACACAAATCGGCAGCATTCATATACACCAACAACAGTCAAATTTAGAACCAAATGAAAGACTAAATATAGTTCACAATAGCAACAAAGAAAATAAAATACCTATGAATATATTTAACCAAGGAGGTGAAAGACCTCTACAGGGAGGAATACAAAACTCTGAGGAAGGAAACTGCAGAGGATGTAAACAAATGGAAAAGCATATCATGCTCATGGATCGGCAGAATGAACATTGTTAAAATGTTTTTATCACTGAAAATGATCTACAGATTCAATGCAATTCCCATTAAACTACCACAGTCATTTTTCGTAGATCTAGAAAAAATAATTCTATGGTTTGCACAGAACCAGAAAAGACCCTGTATAGCCAAAACAAACTTGAGCAAAAAAAAAAAAAAAAAATCAGGAGGCATCACTTTAATAGACTTCAAGCCATACTACAAAGCTATAGTCACCAAAACAGCACAGTAGTTGACACACAACAGAGACATTGACCAAAGGATTAGAATAAGAGAACCCAGATATAAAACCATCCCATATTGCCATATGGTCTTTGACAAAGCAGACAAAACCATACAATGAGGAAAAGAATCCTTTTTCAATAAATGGTGCTGAGAAAATTGGATAGCCACATGCAGAAGATTAAAAAAGGATCTGCATATATCACAAAAATTATTTCACAATGGATAACAGACTTAAACCTAAGGCATAAAACTATAAGAATTTGAGAAGAAAGTGTTGGAACAACTCCTACAGACATTGGCCTAGGCAAAGAATTTATGAAGAAGACCTCAAAAGCAATAACAGCAAAAAACAAAAATAAATGGGACCTGATCAAATTAAAAAGCCTTTCCCATTTTGTACACTGTCTACTCGTTCTAATGATAGTTTCCATGGCTGTGCAGAAGCTTTTTAATTTGATCAGGTCCCACTTATTTATTTTTATTGTTGCTTTAATTGCATTGGTGGTCTTCTTCATAAATTCTTTGCCTAGGCTGATGTCTGAAAGAGTCTTCCCTACATTTTCTTTTAGGATCTTAAGGTTTCATGCCTTAGGTTTAAGTCTGTTATCCATCGTGCATTGATTTTTGTGAGAAGTAAGAGGTGGGGATCCAGTTTCAATCTTCTGCATGTAGTTAACCAATTTTCCTGTCACCATTTATTGAAGAGAAATTCTTTTCCTCAGTGTATATTTTTGTCTTCTTTGTCAAAGATTAGATGACAATATGTGGATGGTTTCATTTCTGGGTTCCCAGTTCTATTCCAAAGGTCTATATTGCTGTTCTTGTGCCAGTACCATGCTGTTTTCGTTACTATAACCTTATAGTACAGCTTGAAGTCTGGAAGACTGATACCTCCCAGTTTGTTCTTTTTGCCTAAGATTGCTTTGGGTATACAAGGTCTTCTCTGGTTCTATAAAAAGTGTAGAATTATTTTTTCTAGATCTGTAAAGAATGATGATGATACTTTGATAGGGATTGCATTAATTCTATAGATCACTTTGGGTAGTATGAACATTTTAACAATGTTTAGTCTGCCAATCCATGAGCAAGGGAGATTTTTCCATCTGTTTACATCTTTTACAATTTCTTTTCTTAGTGTTTCCTAGTTCTCCCTGTATATGTCTCTCACTTCTTTCTTTAAATATATTCCTACATATTTACTCTTCTTTGAAGCTACACATCCGATAAAGGACTGATAACAAGAATCTATGTAGAACTCAAAAAAAACAAGAAAAAAATCAAACAACTCCATCAGTAAATGGGCAAAGGACATGAACAGAAACTTTTCAAAAGAAAATAATGGCCAGCAAACATATAAAAAAAATGCTCAACATCTGTAATCATTAGGGAAATGCAAATCAAAACCACAATGAGATATATCACCTAACCTCAGTGAGAATAGCCTTTTATCAAAAAGTCTCTAAACAACAAATGCTTGCAAGGATGTGGAGAGATAGGAACACTCTTACAATGCTGGTGGGACTGCAAATTAGTACAACCTCTGCAGAAAAGAATTTGGAGATACCGCAAAGAGCCAAAAATAGAAATACCATTTGATCCAGCAATAGCACTACTAGGCATCTACCCAAAGGAACAAAGGTCATTCTATAATAAAGACATCTGCATTCAAATGTTTATGGCAGCACAATTCACTATTGCAAGGATGTGGAAACAACCTAAGTGCCCATGGGTTCTTGAGTTGATTAATAAAATATGGTAGATGTATACAAAGGAATACTACTCAATTACAAAAAAAAATTGTGATCTAGCACCTCTTATAGTATCCATGATAGACCTTGTGCCCATCCTCCAAAGTGAGGTACCACAAGAATGGAAGAATAAGCACCATGTGTATTTGTCATCAAATTGGCACTAAATCATCAACACTAAGGTGCTCACATGGTAGTAATATTCACTGGGGGCTGGGGAGTGGTGGTTGGTAAACTCACAACTAATGGATGCAGTCAGCATGGTATGGCAGAAGGGCACTCCTCTAATCCTGGCTTGGGTGAGGCAAAATTATAACATGTAACCAAAATGTTTGTGCTCCCAAAATATCCTGAAATTAAAAAAAAAAAAAAAGAATCTCTAAATAAGAATTCAGAAAGAGATGAAAATCAACAACTACAAGAATGTAAACACTTTTTTAGATAAGGCAATAAATTCCCTAAAGTTCTAAGAAAAATAATTGCAAAGCTTCTTCATAGCCAAGGAAATAATCAACACAGCAAACAAACAATCTACAGAATGGGAGAAAATATTTGCTGTTATACATCCAATTAAGGGCAGATAACCAGAATCTACAAAGAACTCAAGCAATTCAGCAAGAAAAAAAATCAAACCAGCCCATTAAAAAGTGGGCAAAAGACATGAACAGATGCTTTCCAAAAGAAGATAGACTGGCCGGGCGTGGTGGCTCACGCCTGTAATCCTAGCTCTCTGGGAGGCCGAGGCGGGCGGATTGCTCGAGGTCAGGAGTTCGAAACCAGCCTGAGCAAGAGTGAGACCCCGTCTCTACTATAAATAGAAAGAAATTAACTGGCAAACTAATATATATAGAAAAAATTAGCCAGGCATGGTGGCGCATGCCTGTAGTCCCAGCTACTCGGGAGGCTGAGGCAGAAGGATTGTTTGAGCCCAGGAGTTTGAGGTTGCTGTGAGCTAGGCTGACGCCACGGCACTCACTCTAGCCTAGGCAACAAAGCGAGTCTCTGTCTCAAAAAAAAAAAAAAAAAAAAAGAAGAAGAAGATAGACTAATGGCCAATAAACATATGAAAAAATACTCAACATCTCTAATCATCAGAGAAATGCAAATCAAAACCACAATAAGATATCACCTAGCTCCAGTGAGGATGGCTTTTATCAAAAGGTCCCAAAACAACAAATGCTGGCATGGATGCGAAGAGATGGGAACACTTATACACTGTTGGTGGGACTGCAAACTAGTACAACCTCTATGGAAAGTAGTATGGAGATACTTCAAAAAACTAAAAGTAGACCTACCATCATTAGCAATCCCACTACTGGGTATTTACCCAAAGGAAAAAAATTTATTGAAAAGACACCTGTATCCGAATGTTTATAGCAGCACAATTCACAATTGCAAAGATGTAGAAACAACCCAAGTGCCCCTCAATATATGAGTGTATTAATAAAATGTGGTATACATAGACTCTAGAGTACTAGGCAGCCATCAAAAAAGGTGAAGTAATGCCTCTTTTATTAACTTGGATGGAACTGGAGACCATTTTTCTACATGAAGTATCACAAGAATGGGAAAACAAACACCACATGTACTCACCATCAAATTGAAACTAATTGGTCAACACTTATGTGCACATAGGGAAATAACACTCACTAGAAATCAAGCAGGTGGGGGGAGAAAGATGGAGGGGGTGGGTGAATTCACAGCTAATGGGTACAATAACTTTGACTCAATGTACAAAAGCAATTTATGTAACCAAATCGTTTGTACCTCCATGGTATTCTGAAGTTTAAAAAATGATTACTAAAAAGAAAAAAAAGAAATCATCTGGGTACTGCTGGCCTATTGATTCTCTCTTTAACTCTAGTATGAACTAAAAGTTAAAAAAAATTAGCAGATGTAGAAGGGATATGTGAAAACTGATTATATGAATTGGAGTTATCTTGTCATACCCAACTAAATTAGTGTCAAGAGACCATGGGGAAGAAAAAGCACTTGGGCCCAAAGTGCCTACCAAGGGATTATATCACAAACAAGACGTCAAAACTGCCTGCTATAACCCTATGACCAGTTTTAGGTAGTAGCTGCTGAAATGAACTGTCATGACTCTAAGACCAGTTTTACCTACTGGTCCTACCTATCACTCACAAATCAAAGCTTGCCAGCTCCCCAAACCTTCACTGGTGATGAGTTTTCTTTCAAAAAATGTTAATATTTCTCTTTAAAAAAAAAAAAAACACAAAAACCTTCTCTTTTTTCTTCAGACACACAGAAGACTGCTCCCATCTGTGTGTATGCTCCAGAAGGCAATTCTGTTTTCCCAAATAAAACATTTTGATTTCCATTAAGTGATGGGGTTCCAATTATGTTGTCCAAGCTGTAGTGCAGTGGCTATTCACAGGTGCAATCACAGGGACTACAGCCTTCAACTACTTGGCTCAAGCGATCTTCCTGCCTTAGCCTACCGAGTAGCTGGGACTACAGGCATACAGGCCAGTGAAACCGGCCTCCCAAATACAACATTTTGTTTAGAAATTGGTCTATTTTTTCTTGACTTTGACAGATGGATGAGACAATTTTATATAGTCCATAATATCTAACTGGAAGGATAATCTCTAGGTAGGAAAGCAGGGCTACAAAGAGGTGAATGCTCACTTTTCTGATGCTCATGAAAAAGTTCAGACCAATCTCTTACTTCAGCACTCATATAGCCAAAAATCAAACTCAAGTTTTGATACTGAAGATTGCTGTGTTACAAGTTCAGTTGTAGTCATGGCCTTTACATAAACATTAAGATAAAAGGAAGGGCACTAACTTGGAAAGAATGGTAACTTGTCAATCAGAATGTAGACAGAAGGAAAATATTGGATAACTTAGAAAACCCTGAGCTCCACCCCTAGGTAAACCTCCCTTTGCATCAGAAAAAGTACCCCTTCCTTACTGGTGAGGGTGTCCTTGTCTTGCTTGAACACTCTGAGATTACCTCACCTAAGTGAGTAATCTTGCAAAGGGGAGCCCATTTTCCTTAGACCCTAAACTACCCCTATCAGTGGCCCCAGTGTTCCATAAATTCAATCTGTTTACTTTCCCAGCTATCCTAAAATGAATGTTGTAAAATGAACAGCAGTTATGCAGGAGTTCAACTCTATGGACTTTCCCTAATCAAGGCTGATCTGGCACCACAGCTGCTGAATCAGAACTGGCCGGTAGCAGTGGGCAACACTAACTCTGATATGGTACCATACTCCAAGTGGATAAGCCAATTGCCTATTGGCAAGTTCATTACCTTTGACCCCATTCATCATGAAGGGGATGATATCTGGACTTACTTTCCATGACTGCTTCATTTCTGGCAACATAAACTTCAGCAGACTATTTAATACATTTGCCATAATGCAAGGAACTGACAAAAAAAGATGATGATGATAAAGGGATAATGCCCACAAGATTCATTGATCTTACTAGTTACTTTATCTCAAAGTGCAATGGACTGTAAAAAACAATAGAGAAGACACAGAAGAATTCATTACACTAGCTTTTTTAAGGCTGGGGCAATCCACATTATGTGATAAATATTCTGAACCAATAATCAATATGAAGCTATGTTTCTTGCACAATCAGAATACATGGGTCCAGAAAGAAGACACGAGATGGAAGGTACATTTCTCACTCCACTCTCACACCAAATGACTTACTAATTTTTTGCCTCCAATCTCTGAGGACTCTGGCTCTGCTAATTCCATGCATATACCCCATAAGAATATGATTCCATTATACTGAAGCCCAGATGACCATGAGGCCATTTCAGGTTCAGGTTACTTCTGCCAATGGGCAAACATAAAAAAAATAGGCAGTTTTAGAATTGGTTGGTATGATTTTTACCAGTCCTCAAGAAGAAACAGGTTCACTGCTATACAACAGAGGCAGGAAGAAACGTGAATGAAACCTAAGGGATCCCCAGGGAGCATCAAAATACTGCCATGCTCTATGCTAAAAGTTAATGAAAAAGTATAGCAGCTGCAACAGTTTGGATATGGTCTGACCCCACCAAATCTCATGTTGAAATCTGATCCCCCATGTTGGAAGTGAGAGCTATTTGGATAATGGGACTGTATCTCTCATGAACAGTTTGGTGTTATCCTCATGATAATGAGTAAGTTCTTGCTTTTAGTTCCCACAAGAACTAATTGTTAAAAAGAGTCTGACACTTCCTCTCCACCCACTCCCTGCCTCTCTTTTGCTTCCTTCCTCTCACCATATGATGCCTGCTAAGGTTTGCCTTCACCATGAGTAGAAGCTTTCCTTCCTGAGTCCCTGCCAGAAGCAGATACTGGTGCCATGATTCTTGTGCAGCCTGCAGAGCTGTGAGTCAAATTAACCCTCTTTCTTTATAAATTCCCCAGTCTCAGCTATTCCTTTAGCAATGCATCCCTGTATACAGAACCACCAAGGGCTCTAAGTAAGGCAAAGAGATTATAAAACAGGTGATAAGGAAAGTACATCACAAGCTGGGCATGGTGGCTCACACCTGTAAAGCTAGCACTTTGGGGACTGAGATGGAAGGATTGCTTGAGGCCAGGAGTTTGAGACCAGCCTGAGCCACAGTGAGATCCTGTACAAATCTCTATAAAAAAACATAAAATTTAGCTGGGCATGGTGACATGCACCTGTAGTCTCAGCTACTTGGGAGGCTGAGGCAGGAGGATAGCTTGAGCCTGGGAGTTTGAGGATGTAGTGAGCTTTGATGATGCCACTATACTCTAGCTTGGGTGACAGAGTAAGACCCTGTCTCAAGAAAAAGGGAGGGAGGATGGGAGGGATGAAGGAAAGGAGGGAATAAGGAAGTTATTAACACAAATTAATATATCTTTTACCCATGACCAGCTGAAGAAACATGTCTGTAACATCTACTATATATTTTCTTTGCTACATCATGTATATATTTATAAGTTTTACTTCACTGATGTCATCCTTCTTTCTTTGCCCAGGTATTGTTTCCCTATCTATTTTTAAAGGGATGAGGGTATGGTTTAGTTTCACACTATCATGTACAAATTACAAAAAAAGCAAGAGAAACATTATGAAATTACAGAAAATATTCTAGAGATTATAATTTTGAAATATATACTGAATATTAAAACTTCTAAATATGGCTAAACATTATATTGAGGGAATTCCATAATCATCAATTCTTGTATTAGAAAAGACTAAAAATAAATTAGCTAAGTACACAAATCTAAGAATTGACAAGAATAAAAAACAAAAATAAAAAATCAGAGGTCAGTCACAAAACATATAAAATAAATAATATCACATATAACAAATGAAACACAAATTAATAAGATAGAAAACAAAAAGACAATAGTTAGGATAAGCAATATATTAATAAAAAGCTGGTTCTGTGATTGCTTTGACAGCACATCTACTAAAACTGGATACAGAGAAGATTAGCATGGCCCCCGCACGAGGATGACAGGCAAATTCATGAAGTGTTCCATTTAAAAATAAATAAATAAGAAAAAAAATCTAAAGCTGATTCTTTGTAAACAGTCAAAGAAAACAAACTTCTGAAAGGATTTATGGCATGAAAACAAATTTTTAAAAGCACAAAAATAATACTAATGTAAAAGAGGGGACATAATCATAGATTACAGAATAGATTTTAAAATATCCTAAGAAATACTATTAACAATCTTATGCCAATAAATCTTAAAAATAATATGAGACGCTAAAATTTCAAGAAAAATATCAATTACTAAAATTGACTCATGTAGAAATAGAATATTAAATAAATCAATAACCATTAAAGAAAACAAATTAATCAAGTTTTTCTCCCTTAACCAAACCACCAATTTTCTAAAAGATAGCAGGCCCAGACATTTCTAAAGGTAAGCTTTACCAAACGTTTAAAGAAAGGTTAATAGCTACATTAACTTTTACAAAGTCTAGAAATAACGTGAAGGTATACAGTCTACAAAGCCAGAATAATTTAGACCAAAATTAGCCATGGATATGACAAGAAAGGAAAAGAAAATTATAAACCAATCTCATATGTAAACACAGAAGAAAGAATCTAGAAAATCAAAGGCAGTAGTGTAGTAAAAATAATACATCATGACCATGAAGTTTTATCCTAATATAAAGCAACTGGAACATGCGTGTCCAGCAGCTAATATTTCAACATTACTGAGTTCCATAGGTCTTTCCCTACATTCTTGAAAATATGTATTTTGAAATGATTACTGAACAAGATAAGCCCCTTACTAGAAGCCCCTAGCACTCATCACCCTCACAAAGGCACCAAAACAACTACATCTTAACAAAAATAACTTAGGGAGAGTGCAAGACTGCATCAGACAAGTAACAAAACCCTGAAAAACATACAAACTTAGGATGGCCACATAGAGAACAGAAGGAAACACCAAGCCTCCATCATCCCAGCCCCCAAAAGGGATCAGCTAGAAACCAGGAGGAACTTCTCCCTACACTGAGGAGGTACACAAAAGGGTCCAAGGGGCCCACATTAACACTTTGTACCTCATCAATGGGGTCACTTGAAGTCTTCACAGGCACTAAGCCCATCCAAGAGAGCCCTCTGGGGTCCACATAGCTATGTTCTCCACAGAGAAGTAGCCAACACTGTGCCCTGTCCCCTGTGGCCCACATGGCTATACCATCATCTTGGAATTCTTTGGAACTATGGGTGGGTGTGTCTTACTCCCAGGATGCAGACAATACACCTTAAGAACAAACTGAAAAAATCCTCAATAAAACACTAGCAAACAGAATTAAACAGCACATCAAAAAGATAATCTACCACGATCCAGTGGGTTTCATCCCAGGGATGTTCAACATATGCAAATTAATAAATGTGATTCACCACCAACAGAAATAAAAACAAAGACCATATGATAATCTCAGTAGATGAAGAAAAAGCATTCGATAAAATCAAGCACCTTTTCATGATAAAAACCCTCAACCAACTAGGTACAGAAGAAACGTATCTTAAAATTATAAGAATGATATATGACAAACCCACAGCCAATATCATGCAGACTAGGGAAAGTTGAAAGCATTCCCCCTAAAAATTGGAATAAGATAAGGGTGCCCCATTGTCACCACTTCTATTTAACATAGAATTGGAAGTACTAGCCAGAGTAATCAGGCAAGGAAAACAAAAGGCATCCAAATAAGGCAAGAGGAGGTCAAACTATCCCTGTTTGCTGACAATACAATCTTGCATCTAGAAAACCTTAAAGACTTAAACCAAAAGACTCCTGGAATTGACAAATTCAGCAAAGTCTTGGATTACAAAATCAATATAAAAATCAGTAGCATTTCTATATACTAATAACAGTCTAGCTGAGAATCAAATCAAAGACTCAAACCATTCACAATAGCTACAAAGAAAATAAAATATCAAGGAATTTTACTTAATCAACAAGGTGAATGATCTCTACAAGGAGAACTATGAAAAACTGAGGAAAGAAACTGCAGATGACACAAACAAATGGCAAAACATCCCTGCTCATGGATTGGTACAATCAACATTGTTAAAATGTCCACACTGCCATACTACCCAAAGTGATTTACAGATTCAATGGAATCCCCATCAAAATACCAGCGTCATATTTCACAGATCTAGAAAAAATAATCCTAAACTTCATTTGGAACCAAAAAGAGCCTAAACAGCCAAAATGATCAGAAAAGCAATAAGAACAATCTGGAGGCATCACATTACCAGATTTCAAAGTATACCATAAGGTTATAATAAACAAAACAGCATATAACTGGTATAAAAGCAAAGACAAAGAGCAATGGAACATTATGGAGAACCCAGAAATAAAACCATCTACCTACAACCAACTGACTTTTGACAAAATAGACAACATACACTTGGGAAAGGAAGCCCTTTTCAATAAATGGTGTTGGGAAAAATGGATAGCCACATGCAGAAGAATGAAACAGGACCCCTCTCTCTCACCACTTACAAAAATCAATCCAACATGGATTAAAGAATTAAACGTTAAGGCATGAAACCATAAAAATTACAGAAGAAAACATATGACAAACTCTTCTAGACATCAGCCTAGGCAAAGAGTGTATGTAGTGTGTCTGGTGCGTGGGTATACACATATATTTCTCTCTACCTTAGATATGCTTCAGAAAACATACATAAATTATGGTTTTCCCATCAAGTTAGGTTTTGCCTGTTTTACCTCAAGTAGTATAAATAACTTTTATTACAGAATTACATGTATGTGCTTTTTAAAACAAAAATATAAAGTAAAAACAAACACAATGTCCCAAATATATTACTTATCTATATTCAATAATATAAGCATTGCTGCATAGGCAATTCTGAGAAGTTTTGCTATAAAAAATATTTTTAAAATGAGTGACAGCTAAAAGGAGCTTAAGAAGTTGTAACCTGATGAAAATAATCTAGTAAACAGGGAAAAATTAACACTACACACAGTAAGTTAAGAATAAAAGTGCCATACAAAAGAAATGTTAGACAATAATAAATTGGTGCTGCTCTCATGTGCTCTCTGAAGCACACCTGTGTGCTTGATGTACATGCTCCCATATACATTCACCCCAATTTGAATCCAGGCTCTTTAAAATTGAGAATGAAGAGGAAATATTATTATTCTGATTCAATGATTATTATATTATTCAGAGAATAATATAAACATTAATAATTCCTTGAACAAAACAGATCAAAGTATGTTGTTGCCCTACTTATAATATTTGGTACCTTCCTCCTAAGATGAATTTGGTCCATTATAATTTAGCCCTAAAATTACAAGCTTCTTTTAGGGGGTAAAACATTTATTTTTCAATTGAACTAAAACTTGGCTAGTAAAAATGACAATTCCTGAAACTACAGAAGTTAGCTATTCCTAATTCAAATCACACTACTAATTTCTACAATTTAAAATAAAAAAAATTATAAATGTTTCATAATGTAATGTTTTTTTAATTTTTTATTTGTTTTTTAGATTTTTTTATTTTTTTTATTTCAGCATATTATGGGGGTACAAATGTTAAGGTTACGTACATTGCCCTTGCTCCCCTCCCGCCTCGAGTCAGAGCTTCAAGCATGGCCATCCCTAAGACAGTGCGCATCACACTCACTATGTATATAAATACCCATCCCCCATAATGTAATGTTTTATAAAATAACCAAAGATAGCCCCTATATATTGGCCCCTATGTTGTTTATTTCTTTATAGCAGGCAAGCACCATTAGCTCAGATACCACCACTGCCAAACTCAAAATTTTACACATCTAATTGTTTAGATATTGCCCCAATAAGCGCATTCTCAGCCATTTTAGACCCTGAATGCATAAACCGCACTCAACATTTGCTAACCATATATAAGACTAGTCTTGGGGCTCTGAAGTACCCCAAGCTGCCCTTTAGAGCTCTCTGACCCAGAGATTCTCCATTTTATAGCTGAATAACCTCACCTAAACACATAAGCTCCACTTCTGCTACCTACCCCTCTGCCCCAGAGAATTCTCTTGCCCTCTTCCCCATCTAGGTGGTGGCTCTGCTGTCTTTGGAAATTCTATCTCCCGAAGGTCATGGCTGTGAAGGACTTCCCTTTGCAACCTGACAAATTGCTGCCCCATAGCTCCTTGTGTGCTACTGCCACTGCCATAAGAATGGGCATGTCTTTTTCCCTGATAAGCCCTGAAATCTGAAACTTACTACAAATGTGTAAATTTTTTCAGTGAAATTTTACCATAAGTAGCAACTATATTTGAATCATTTTAAGAGAAAACTAGATATCAAGAAATACCTTGAAAGCTATCCAAAAATTTGAAAAATTTTAAAGTTCCCATACGAAAATTTCCACATATAGCCTATTCAAGCAATTATTGACATGTTGTCAACCAAATGAAAAACAATAAGCACTTTAGCACAAATTGCACAAGTTTTCTAAGCAGCAGCTGAAATACCCTAAGAAACAATGAGAACACAGGGGTCATGGTCCCCTCCCCAAAGTGAGCAAGGTACAACTAAGAAGACACATGGCAGAAACCCAGTACATGTTCTCTCTCACTGGGAGGTCTCCTCATTGTTGACTAGTATGTGCTAAGGCAGAGCCCCAAGCTCTGGTCATGCTGATCTAACTAAGATCTGGAAAAACACCCAGGAAAAATCTGACCATTTTAATCCACAACACCACCTAGGCAGTTTTGATGTCCAAAATACTTTACCTTAATCTAATAATGAGAAACAATTAGACAAATATAAATTGCGGGACATTTTGCAAAATGATTGGCCTGGGCAATTCAACAACATCAATCATGAAATGAAAAAGAACATCAAAGCTGGGGAACTGTTATAAATTAAAAGAGATAAAAATTACATAATGACTAAATATAATAATTAATTTCCAATTAGATCCTGTACCCTTTCCCCCCACCCCGGAAAAAAGCAATCAACAAAAACAGCTGTAAAAGAGATTCTTAGGAAAATTAGGGACATTTAAACATGGACTATATGTTTTTTATTGTATCAATGTTAAGTTTCCTAAGTGTAATAAATATATTGTCATGTTGGAGAATGTCCCTTTTCTTATGAGATACATATTGAATTATTTAGCAATGAAGCATTAGAATGTCTAAATTCTAATGTGGGGGTAAGAATGTGACTGCAATGTGGCAAAATATTGGTAACTGGTAAATCTAAGGGAAGTGGATATGAATGTTCTGTATATTATTCTTCTAAATTATATGTAGATTTGAAATTTTTCAAAATAAAAAGTTAGATTAAAAAGTCAGACAAGTTTTTCTTTTAAAGATAACATGAAAGAATCATTCCCAAGCCAAATATGTTGCCATTTGCCATTCAGTTATGGTTATGAGGGCCATGACCTTGATTCTTTTACACTGTATTCTATTTCCTCTTCTCAGATTCTCTCTCAGATCCCTTTTAATCACGCTTTCACTTCCATCAGTCAACCCAAACTACACTTACCAAGATCTCCTATAAAATCTCACATTGCCCCAATACTCAACTCTTGGTCCTCATCTTAATCTCAACAGCATCAGACATATTCAATCATTCCCTCCTCTAAATATTTTCTTTGTTGTTCTCTAAGACACTAATGTTTCATGTCTCCCTATACCTCACTGTCCACGATTTTTCAACCTCTTCTGACTGATTCTTCTCTTCCTCCTACCACTAAACACTACAGTTTCCAAGGATTCTATCTTCTACTCACTTCTTTTTTTTTTTCTTTTATTTTTTTCATTTCAAGAAAATATGAGAGTACAAACATTTTGGTTGCATTTTATATTTTTGCCTCTACCTAGCAAGGGTTAGAGGTTTGCCCTTCCCCTCCACCATGTTCACCACATCCCTCGGATGTGGGTCTACTCCCCCAACCCCCAAATCCCTTTTGAGCACCATAGTGTTAATCAGTCAGTACCAATTTGATGGTGAGGACATGTGAAGCCCATTTTTCTGATCTTGTGTCACCTCACTTTGGATAATGGGCTTAAGTTTAATCCAGGATAATATATGCAGTGCTGGCTCACTGTCATTTCTTAGAATTGAGTAATATTCCATTGTAAATATATACCAAATTTTAATAATCCACCTATGAATTGATAGGCACTACTCACTTCTTCTTCGCCTACAGTAACTCCTTTACTGTTTTCATCCAGCTCCCTAGCTTTAAATACCTTCTAAATGCTAATGACTTCCAACTTCACACCACAACTCCACATTCACATAGCCAACTGCCTATTTGACATCTTTACTTCAGTATCTAAGAGTTATTTCAAATTTAAGATGTCAAAAATTGAATTGATTTCCTCCCCAAAACATATCCCTTCCCAAACTTCTACATCTCAGTGAATGGCAAATACATTCTTATAGTTATTTAGGCAAAAAACTCTAGAGTCACATTCAATTCCTCTTTTTCTATGCTATTAGCAAATCCTGTCAGCTCTAACTTCAAAATTTAAACACCTTACCCATTTCTTATAATCCCAGTGAGTACTTGAGTCTAAGACATCATGATGGCTAGTATAATCTTCTGCCTAGTCTCCCTGCTACTATCCCTGCCCCACTATAATTCTAGTCTCAACAAAGCATCCCAGAATAAAGAACATGTCCCTTCTCTGTCCAAAGCCTCCTGAATGGCTTCCTGGACCATTCAACAAAAACTAATGCCCTTAACATGGCCTACAAGGCTCTATTACATTCAGCCGTTTGCTCCCTGTATAAGCCCATCTCCTTTTATTACCCTCGCATTCATGCATTCACCTACAGTAAAATTGCTTCACTATTTCTGAACAAGACAGGCATACTCTGCATGTAAAGAAAAAAAAGAGATTAAACATGTGGATTAATAGCATTTAGGACCTGGAAAAGGAGAGGTATCACTGAAGCAATATTCATAACAGTGGGAAAAAATAGGAGAAGAATACAACTTACAAATATAATAGGGAACAGAATAAAATATCATGAATAGAAAAAATAAATACATTAACTCAATACAGTGATTATTTCTAGATGAGAATATAATGAACATTTTTATTTCTTCTTCAAACTTCCCTTATATTTTCAAAGGTTTTAAGCTTCCATAGGACTGGTCTATTTCTTGCTCCAAGATTGGCCCTTGCTCCAAGGATGTGGTCCAGGGTATGGTCAGTTAGGGGTCTCAACAGAAAGCCAAAAGTACTTTATCAAAGCCCCTACAATGTGCTAACAGTACTGATTGTCTGGTGTAGGCTACTCAGATTTTTAACCTACCAGGGGTACTCTTTTATTAACATTCCTAGAGTCTTGCACTGCCCATAAGAAACTGGGAATAATTCCATCATATAAGGGGAATCTGTATACTGATTAAGGCCCCCATTCTCTGTACTCTCTCTTCTCTGAGATTTTGCACCTTAATTTCCAGCCTACCTGGAAATTCCAAATTCCAACCTCCATATCCTCAAAGCATTACCACATTCTTTTAATTATCGATAGGTAAGGTTTTATATGATTGTCATTTTGTTAACTGTTTCCTATTGTGTATTCTTCTGCATTTACTCTCTTACTTTGTGTTTCATTAATTTGTTGTAGTGATATATTTTGATTCCTTTCTCTTTTTCTCTTCTGCATCTTCTATAGATATTTTCTTTGTGGTTACCATGAGGCTTATGTAAAACATCTTATAAGAGTCTATTTTAATCTGATAACAACTTCAATCAAATATAAAAACCCAACAATTCCCTCTCCTAATTTTGTTACTGATGTCACAATTTACATCTTTTATATTGTGTATCCATTAACAAATTTTGTAGTTTATAGCTATCTTTAGTACTCAGTACTAAGAGGTAGCTGTTTCTTCATATCTGCAGACACCAAGGCAAAGCTAAAAAGAGGATGAAGAATTGGGGATATATGACCACAACCAAAAAACTGAAATAAATAGCCAGTAGCTGACCATAGAGATGGAGTTCTATGCCTTGCCAAATAACTCAAACTAATTGTCTAAGATTGTTTAACTCAGTAAGTTACAAGAGAACACAGACAACTAAATAAAGAAAATGATAGGTGAACATTGTGAGAATATCAAAATAAGATAGAAACCATAAAAAAAAAGAACCAAATAAATTCTAGAGCTGAAGAATACAATAGCTGAATTGAAATTTCTATAGAGAACTTCAACAGCATTCTTGATCAAGTAGAAGAAAGAATGAGTCAATTTGAAGACAGGTCATTTGAAATTATTCATTAAGAGGATTAAAAAGAAGAAAGAGCTGGGTGAAGTGCCTCGCATCTGTAATCCCAGCTACTTGGGAGGCTGAGGCAGGTGGATTGCTTGAGCCCAGGAATTCAAATATAGCCTGGGCAACTTTTATACTAAAAGTGAGTCATGTACTACCTTTATATTATTACAATATTCTGTATATGTCTACATATTTGCCTTTACCTATGAGTTTTATATTTTCATATACTTTCATCTTGCTGTTTAGCATCCTTTTATTTCAATGTAAAGAACTCCTTTTAGCATATTTTGTAAGGCATGGGACAAACTTCCTCAGTTTTGTTTGTCTGGGAAAGCCTTTCTCTCACCTTCATTTTTGGAAGACAGCTCTTTTTCCCCTCAGTACAATGAATGTATCATCCGTCTCCCTTCTGGCCTGCAAGGTGTCCACCGAGAAATCTGCTGATAAGTCTTATGGAGGCTCCCTTATATGAGACAAAGTCCTTTTACTCTTGCTACTTTCAGATTCTGTCTTCAACTTTTGACAATTTGACTATACTGTATTTCAGTGTGTATTTCTTTGGGTTCATCTTAAAGGGGCTCTTTGGACTTCAAGAAACGATGTCTTCTCCCCAGATTTGGGAAGTCTTCAGCCATTATTTCTTTAAATAAGCTTTCTAACCTATTCTTTTTCTCTCTTCTCCTTCTGATAGTTCCATATTGAGTATATTGGTTTGCATAATGGTATCCCACAAGTTCCTTAGGCTTTCTTAACATTTTTTCATTTTTTTTTGTTATTATTATTTTTCAAGAGATGGGGTCTCAGTATGTTGCCCAGGCTATATTTGAATTCCTGGGCTCAAGCAATTCACCTGCCTCAACCTCCCAAGTAGCTGGGATTATAGGTGCGGGGCACTTCACCCAGCTCTTTCTTCTTTTTAATCCTCTTAATGAATAATTTCAAATGACCTGTCTTCAAATTGACTCATTCTTTCTTCTACTTGATCAAGAATGCTGTTGAAGTTCTCTATAGAATTTTCAATTCAGTTATTGTATTCTTCAGCTCCAGAATTTATTTGGTTCTTTTTTTTATGGTTTCTATCTTATTTTGATATTCTCACAATGTTCACATATCATTTTCTTTATTTAGTTGTCTGTGTTCTCTTGGAACTCACTGAGTTAAACAATCTTAGACAATTAGTTTGAGTTATTTGGCAAGGCATAGAACTCCATCTCTATGGTCAGCTACTGGCTATTTATTTCAGTTTTTTGGTTGTGGTCATATATCCCCAATTCTTCATCCTCTTCTTAGCTTTGCCTTGGTGTCTGCAGATATGAAGAAATGGCTACCTCTCTCACTCTTCATGGACTGGCTTCAATAGAGAAAGATCCTTACCAACCAGCCCAGCTAAGATTCCAGAAGCCTCTCAAACCTTATCTATGGATGTGCACACTCTATTCCTCTCTCCCTTCTGGGCATCTTGGGATTCTTTGCCTTCTCCCAATCTCACAGAGCCATACTGGCAGCAGTAAATTACCTACCTCTTTTCCCTACAGCATTGCACTGAAAGGCCAGGATGCATGCTTCACTCTTTTCCTTCCCTCCTGGAGCAATAAGTATCAGAATTATGCTCCTTCTCCCAATCTTGCAGAACTCTACTGGCCACAGTTAACTGCCCTCCCTTTTTCTCTAGAGTAGCATACTGAAAGGCTGGGACACTGGATACCTGCTCCCACTTCTCTCACTCCCTCCTGGGGGAGAAATCTTAGGATTGTGCACTTCTCCCAGTCTCACAGAACTGTGCCAATTGCAGTGAGCCTCCCACTCCATTGTTTTGTCCTTAGCTGCTCCTACATGTTTAAACTGTGCTGGTTACTTCAGCACTCTGGGTGACACAGGACAAAAAGACATCACTCGAGCACCATCCAATAATGCCAGGGATACTGGGTGTATATTCTACTCACTCTTTCTTTCATCCCTATAAAGGAGTCATAGACTTAGGCAAATTCTCTCTTGGCCAGCTTTGGGGAGAGGTTGATACAGGTCAAGTGAAATTGTCTTCATACCTGTTTCAATGTGGCTGTTTTTCATTTTGTGCTCTTATAGGGTACTACAACTTCTTCGCTAAATTCTGGACCTCTTATAAACATATTTTTCAGTATATTGTTGTTAAATTGGTGTTTCTGTTGGGGGATGACAGCTAAGATTATTATTCCAGCAAATAGGTCATGCCGTGAAAAACTACCACTTTCTGGCTGGGCTCTATTCTGCCACAACACACCAAACTCAAAAATTCTCTGGGGAAAAAAGCCAAAGTAAACAGAGCTCTCCTTGTGTACATCTCTTCCTTCAAGAGTCACAGGCCCTCAAGATCCTGCCTACATCAACTGTTCTCCAGTGCCTACATACAGTTATTTTTTAATATTTTCTCTAGATTTTAGAACTTTTATTCTGAACCATCAATCTGTTAGACATTTGGATATGGAAGTTGATTCCAGGTAGCTTTCTAAGATTTACATCCAAAAATCTGTTTCTTTGCTTCCACAAAGAAGAGTGCTTGAAAATATGGCTGCTCTGTATAATTCATCATACAGCTATATCTCCTCTGCTTTCCTGAAACAAACTGAATCCAAGTATGAATACTTCTGCTAGTAATGTATTCCTCGATTACAACTACCATAAATGGGGCATATGGCTCCTTGGCTTAAGATGAGTCCCTTATTATCTATCAGAAAGCATATGATTTTGCTGGCATTTTCTGAGACACTCTATTTCTGCATCCCTAGATTTTCTACTTATCTCCTTTTCTCACATCGCTCCCATGCAGCTTCCACCCAATTTCGCCTGTGGTCAGCACCATTATTGACCAAGGTGTTATAAGTCAAAGATATTATTTCTGTATTTTATGATAAGCCATTCACATTCACAAAACATATTTTTTGGCACTTTCTAAGATATATGCTTTGCTGATTCCAAGTCTAGATACTTTTCCTTTTCCCACATAACTTCTATCCTGTCTGATGCTTTTGACAGACCTTGCTTATAAACTTGAATTGGCAGATTACTTGTTGCAAAGGTTCACAAACATGGTATTTGTAAGATTTTGTTTTTCCTTATATCCTTGTGGCTTTACTTGTTTTGTAAAAGCAGGGGAAGAATAAGAAGTATACTTGTTGAGTGTTCGCATCAGAATGCTCTAAGTGATATTCTTATTTATACTCAATAACAAATTTTGTCTTGGAAGGCATACCAGACATTTACTAATAAATACCATCTCCAAATCTACCCTTCTAAGCACTGCTCTTGAGGCTGGGACTCCCAAACTTTGTTTCACAGTCTCCTGTGTCAGTTGGGGGTATTAGAGAGATCCTGGATAAAAGGAGGTAAGGCGGTAGGAGGTTGGTTCTTGCTGTTCCTGTAACAATTTCCCACCAGTGGAAACTGGTTCCAGCCTCCAGTTACTTTTGGCATTCCCTGAAACAGACTCATTACCACCTTCTTCATATATACCAGCAGTAGCCATGTGATATCCCCTCCTCAAATATTTGAGCTCAAGTGTCTCAAGACCTATCTTCCATGTTATTGAGTTCTGGTATCCCAAACCCATTATCTCTTTTGTATCCACAACCATTAGAGAGACTGTTTTCTTCAGTTATCTATGGGTAACATCCATATTTATTATT
This sequence comes from Microcebus murinus, assembly GCF_040939455.1. NCBI lineage: Eukaryota > Metazoa > Chordata > Mammalia > Primates > Cheirogaleidae > Microcebus > Microcebus murinus. The sequence goes on along the minus strand of NC_134104.1, from coordinate 156,173,314 downwards.
TTGTTCCTTCACTATTCAAACGTGTGTGTAAACAATTTCCTACATTAAATTCTACTGAATAAAGTGACTCAGGTAATTTCTATTTTCCTGAATAACTGACCAGAAACTCACTCTGATACTTAACTCAACTTCTGGTCAAAAATATCACTTCTTCAACAGGAAGCTATCTTGGGTGCAAATTATACCATGCTTAAAATTTATATTTTAAAATAATGAATTTTTAAAAATAAAATCACAATTTTATTGTAATAGATTTTTATTACTTTTAAAAATAGGACATGACAGCAAAGAGTTTTTTAAAAATCACTCATGCACTCATCCCAACATGCCAAAACAACAAATGTTAACATTTTTATATATTTACTATTAGTTTTTTATACAGACTGCTTCTGTTTTTCAAATTTGTGATGAAACTATTCATTTTTTATGTTGTCTTTTTATCTTACAGTATATGTCTTTAAACATTTTTTTCATTTCTAATTGCAAATAAAAGACTTTAAAAGTCTCCTTCACTTTGACGTATAGAAACAAAATGATAGGAAATCTATTAATCACTATGCTGAAAACATAATTTTTAAAAACATATTGCATGTATAACTTTTTATAAAATTTACTACTCAGCTTACTTTCCAATATATAGGAAAACAGATTAAAACTTGTCAGTATCTTAAGAAAAAATTATGTCCTCAGAATTATATATGATAATGCATGTATATGTTTTTAAGAAAAACAATAGTATATTTCATACTATGAATCAGAAAGAAAAATAGCCTTTCCTCCGCAGCCTATAAAACTTGTAAATGCATTTAGTAAGGCCAATTACTCACCCCCTATTACTGACAATTGCCTTTTTCAAGTGAATGTAATTTGCAGGAAAGATCCCCTGTAAAAGAGAAAAGATTTCCCATTAGAAAAAAATAAATTATGATTAATACCTCACATAAAATAAAACAGCAATCATATTTCAATATAGCAACCACTTTACATATTAATTTAAAAAGCAGAGTTGTACAAAGTATATTAGGTAGGAATTTATGGCCATATGCAATCAGAGTCTATCCTCAGGAAAAAACTGATATTATGAGCTGCAAAAATATAGCTTTAAACTTAAATTTTAAAAGAGTTATAAAATGGAGGTCATCTATCAAATCACTCTCAGGATACAGTATTATGTACAGAGGTTACCATGTAAATCCAAAACCAATATAATCATCTAACCAACAATTTACAGATTATCCAGCTCTGAGCTGAAAAAACATTTCCCAGACTCTGGCTAACATTTGTATTCACAAGAATAAATCAATTTTGGAGCTTCTATAAATATGCCTTCTTTTACTCTTTCGAAACTGTTTCCACTTTGCTATTTACTATAATTTGATTTCAATTCCTAAGAGATAAGAAATGTATTCTTTCTTAGAAACCACGTTAGTTTTACAATCAACGTTTCACTATTTCTCCTGACATACGAAACTCTCTTCAAATAAAACACAGACGGCCTAAATATTTTTTATACACTTTGGCCCACACTACAACCAACAGTAAACTCAATCAAAACCATTGTCAGGGAGAGAAAAAAATGGTGGACTAGAATCAGCCTGCCAACATGCTGCTCCCAAACAAAGAAATGAAAATTGTAGTAGGATCCCTCTTCTCTGAAGCAACATTGTGAAATCTCAGAGTAGCAACACTCTGTGTGGGCACTCATTGTGAGGAAAGAAGGTGACAGGTGATATATATATATATATATATATATAAAGGGATCAAAGTGTGTGCAGGGAAGAAAAGGAGAATTGGAGGATAGAGTGCTGGGGCGGTGCACTCACCCTGCTGGCACTGTCCAAGTTGTGAGATGGCTGCCTCCACACTGACCTCTACCTGGTTGGACCAGGGAACTGCCTGGAGTCTGTGTAGAGTCACTGCACCAGATAATAGGCGGAGTAGGGATTGGGCAGCAGCTGAAGTCATCCTGAGCTCTCGGGTGCGTGGCACCAGCTCTGTACTGTGCTGGGAAAGCAGTGGACCAACTGGAGACTACCCTGAGCTGTATGTGATTGGAAGCCAAACAACGCTCCCCTACAGGACAATGGGATCTGAGCATGAGAACTGACTAGGGTGCAGTAGACTCTGACCTGGGAGACTTCAGGTGACTGCTTCAGCAGGTCCTGGGTGGGCCAGGAAGAACTCTGCGATCTCTGGGCCATTGGAATTGACTTCCAGTCACATGACTTGACATCTGCATGGTCCCCAAGGCTGCGAAACAGCATGCCACTTGCTCAGCCGTGACTACACCCGCCAGGCCCCAACTGACTCCAGCATGCTCAGCCCTGACCCTGCCCTCCAAGTCAGATCAGCCCTGCCAACCGCAGGGCTCTGCTTCCAGCTCCTCCCCAGTCTCAGTTCTATGGTTCTCACACAGGAACTAGAGGCTCTGTGTCTGTGTCTCTACAGCACCTGCCAGGCTCAAGACACCATCCCCAAGACTCTACCACTATACCGGGTTCCCCAAACCCCAGCCCAGAGCCTCTACCACTACTGCAGAGCAAGAGGAACTAGTCTAAGTCCAACATCCCACCAGGGACCACCCAGCCTTGAGCCGCTAGTACACCATGACCTGGATAGAGCAAATGCTCACAGCCCAGGAACCCAAAATAACTGCCTAGATAGCCTCATCCAGCTGCTACTGTCACCTCTGCAGAGAGACCCTGGGTAGAGCAATCCCCACAACACCAACCTCACAGAAGAGGGTCTTGCCCAGCTCCTAACTCAATCATCCTACAATTATCTGGTGAACAACCTAACACCCAACATAAATGGCATTCACCACAGGCTTGAGCACAGGTAACACAGGTAAACAAAACAGAACGAGTCAGAACAGCTGCATTACAGGCTTCTAGTGCACATGTCTCTCTTCTGCCACTTTAACATTCCAGAGTGGGGGCGGAGGGTGCCAGCCAAGAACCTCTCCTTCTTTTAATTAAGCAGGAGAGTTCCCAGCAAGGAACAGGTGCCCTAAAAACCTATTAGCTCTGAGTTTAGAAAAGAGACTATGAATGAGAAAAACCACCAAAAGAACCCTGGCAACATGAAAAATCAAAACAGACTGCAACCCCCAAGGGATCACAATGGGGCTACAGTAGTGAACTCCAACTACAAGGAAATTTAACCCTTTGTACTCGGATGTCGAGTGTGACTTGACACGGTTAGCATCAGTAGCAACTCGTATGTCATGCCACACTTGACACGTAGTTTCACCGCGGAGGGAAGGGAGATTTTTGTCTATTTTTCCAGTATCTTTTCTTGTTTTCAATAGCATGAAAGGACAAGTAAAATGTAAATGCAGAGGTGGTACACTAACTTCCAGGGGTAGATTATTATCCACTAACTTAGAGCAACGTTTAGATGGAAAGTTCCATATAATCACACCTCACCCTAACAAAAAACACAAAGATTGTGTTGTTTGTTCTAACAGAAAAATCAAAGGAGGAAGAAGAGAGATGATTTATATTTGCGAAACATGTGAATGTAAACCAGGTCTTCATGTGGGTGAATGTTTCAAAAAATATCACACCATGAAAAACTATAGAGATTAAAATTACTCTTTGAATGGCTCAATAATTTGTAATACTAAAAAATCCAAATGCATAAGTTTGTATGAAAAGAAACTCCAGTTTTTTATTCTATTGCCACACTCTGTAAAATCTGGGGTATTTAAAAAATTAAATCCTGAGTAGAATAAAGGAATCGAGAAAAAAGCAAGTGAGTGCAAAGGGTTAAAAAATGAGAGAAATGGAATTAAGAATAAGGATGGCAAATAAGATGAATCAAATTTAAGAGAAAGTTGAAAACCAAGAAAAAGAAGTCAAAAAGATATTTCAGGAAATCAAAGAAAAAGTCACCAAAGAACTAGACAACATAAGAAAAGATACAATGGAACTTAAAAAAATGAAAGAGTCATTTGGAAATTTCAAAACACAGCAGATAGTTTCAGCAATAGATTAAACCAAGGAGAAGAATCTCAGAGCTTGAAGACAAAGCTCTCAAGGTAATGCAGTCATTTAAGAGCCAGAGAAAAGAACAAAAAAGGTAGAGAAATCATTTAAAGAGATATGAGACTATGTGAAGTGATCTAACATATGAATTATAGGTATCCCTGAGGGAGAAGAAGAAAGAGCTAAAACCATGGAAAATCTATTAGTGGGAGTTACTGAGGAAAACTTCCCTGGTATCGCCAGAAATCCACAGATCCAGATACAAAATGGTCATCAAACACCAGGAAGACGGATAGCAAATAGGACATCTCTAAGACACACAGTAATCAACCTAGCTAAAGTCAAAATGAAAGAGAAAATTATACAAGCAGCTAGACATAAGCAACAACTAACCTACAAGAGAAAACCCATTAGGCTAACACCAGACTTATCAGTCAAAACCTTATAAGCCAGAAGGGGGTGGGACCCCATCTTCAATGGTCTTAAACAGAATGATAGCAAGCCTATAATTTTCTATCCTGAAAAACTAAGTTTCACAACTGATGGAGATATTAAGTCTTTTCCAGACATGCACTGAGGGAATTTGTTGCGACCAGATCTGCCCTGCACGAAATACTCAGAAATGCATCATACACAAATCAGTGCAATAGATATGCACCAGTGAAAAATCACGCAAAATAACCAAAGCTCACAATTCCTATAAAACAATAGCACAAGAAGAAAACAATACAACATGGTTTTATCCATTATGATGAACAGAACAGCATTACACATATCAACTCTATCTCTTAACATTAATGGCTTAAATGCAACACTCAAAAGACACAGGCTGGCTGAGTGAATGATAAAACACAACCCAAGTATGTGCTGCTCCCAGGAGACATATCTAAACCATAAGGATGCAAACAGGCTTGAAGTGAAAGGATGGAAAAAAATATTCCATGCAACCAGAAGCCAAAAGAAAGCAGGTGCAGCTATTCTCATATCAAACAAAATTGATTTTAAATCAACAATGGTAAAGAAAGACAAGGGTGGTCATTTAATAATGGTAAAGGGAGAAATTCAACAAGAAAACATAATAATCCCAAATATATATGCACCCAACATAGAACCTGCCAGATACACAAATTCTACTAGAGCTAAGCAAGGAAATAAATAATAGCATTGTAATTGCCAGAGACTTCAATACTCTACTATCAGAGTTAGACAGATCATCAAAACATAAAATAAACAAACAATGGACTTAAATAAAACCCTAAAACAAAAGGTCTTAATAAATATTTACAAAACATTCTACCTACAACTACTGAATATACATTCTTCTCATCAGCACATGAGACACTATCCAAGATTAATCATATCTTAGGCTACAAAACATGTCTCAACAGATTTTGTAAAAAATCACAATCATACCATGTATCTTCTCAGACCACAGTGGATTAAAACTAGAAATCCATTCTAAGAGTAACACTCAATTCTACACAAAGTCATGGAAATGAAACAACCTGCTACAGAATAATTATTGGGTCAATAATAAAATTATGATATAAATCAAAATATTCCTTGAACTGGAGGACAAAGGAAACATAAGCTATCAAAATCAATGGGGAACAGCAAAAGCAACCCAAGGAGAAAATTCATTGCCTTAAATGCACATATCCAAAAGTCAGAAAGATCACAAATTATCAACCTAATATAATATCTCAAGGAACTAGAAAAAGAAGAGCAAACCAAACCTAAACCCAGCAGAAAAAAATAACACAGGTCAGAGCAGAACTAAAAATAGGGGGAAAAGGGTCAGTGAAATAAAAAGTGGATACTTTGAAAAGACAAACAAAATCCATAGACCTCTTGCTACACTAATCAGGAACAGAAGAAAAAGCATCTAAATAAGCTCAATCAAAAATGAAAAGGGAGCCTCTTTTCCGGCTGGAACCATGGAGGGCGCAGAAGAGAAGAAAAAGAAGGTTCCTGCTGTGCCAGAAACCCTTAAGAAAAAACGAAGAAATTTCGCGGAGCTGAAGATCAAACGCCTGAGAAAGAAGTTTGCCCAAAAGATGCTTCGAAAGGCAAGGAGGAAGCTTATCTATGAAAATACAGGCAGATGTACAGAACTGAGATTCGAATGGCTAGGATGGCAAGAAAAGCAGGCAACTTTTATGTACCTGCAGAACCCAAATTGGCATTTGTCATCAGGATCCGTGGTATCAATGGTGTGAGCCCAAAGGTCCGAAAGGTGTTGCAGCTTCTTCGCCTTCGGCAGATCTTCAATGGAACCTTTGTTAAGCTCAACAAGGCTTCAATTAACATGCTGAGGATTGTAGAACCATATATTGCATGGGGGTACCCAAACCTAAAGTCAGTAAATGAACTAATCTACAAGCGTGGTTATGGCAAAATCAATAAGAAACGAATTGCGTTGACAGATAACGATTTGATTGCTCGATCTCTTGGTAAATATGGCATCATCTGCATGGAGGATCTGATTCATGAGATCTATACTGTTGGGAAACGCTTCAAAGAAGCAAATAATTTCCTGTGGCCCTTCAAGTTATCATCTCCACGGGGTGGAATGAAGAAAAAGACAACCCATTTTGTAGAAGGTGGAGATGCTGGCAACAGGGAGGACCAGATCAATAGGCTTATCAGAAGAATGAACTAAGGTGTCTACCATGATTATTTTTGTAATCTGGTCAGTTAATAAACAGTGACTGCTTTCAAAAAAAAAAAGAAAAGAAAAGAAAAGGGAGATATCACAACTGATAGCACAGATATAAAAAAATCAACCCATAATACTACAAAATTCTCTATGCACATAAACTAGAAAATGTAGAGGAAATGGACAAATTCCCTGGAAACACACAACTTTACAAGATTCAATCAGGAAGAAACAGACCTCCTGAACAAACCAATAATGAGCAGTGAGACTGAAGCAGTGACAGAAAGTCTTCCAACACAAAAAAAACCTGGAAGAGATGGATTCTCTTCTAGTTAAATTCTACCAGTCCTACAAAGAAGAACTGATATCCATACTGCAGAAATTATTCCATAATATTTGGAAGGAGGGAATCCTCCCCACTCATTCTACATAGCTAATATCACCTTGATACCAAAGCCAGGTAAGGACACAACAAAAAAAAGAAAACTACAGAACAGTATCACTTCTAAACATAGGTGAAAAATCCTCAATAAAAGACTAGCAAATCAAATTCAACAACGAATCAAAAAAGTAATCTACCATGACCAAGTTACTTCATCCCAAGGATGCAAGAATGGTTCAACATATATCAATAAATGTGATTTACCACATAAACAAAAGTAAAAACCATATGCTCATCTCAATAGACACAGAAAAAGCATTTGACAAAATCCAGCACCCTTTCATGATAAAAACCCTCAACAAAATTGTGCATGAAATATAGATATCTCCAAATTATAAAATCCAGATATGACAAACCTATAGCCAACATCATGCTGAATGGAGAAAAGCTGAAAGCATTCCCACTAAGAAATAGAACAGGACAAGTTCCCACTGTTGCCACTTCTATTAAACATAGTGCTGTAAGTCCTAGCCAGAGCAATCAGGCAAGAGAAAGAAATAAAGGGTATCTCAGTCATGAAACAGGGGGTCAAACTATCATTTTTTGTTGACAATATGATCACATATCTAGAAAACTGCAAAGACTCCACTATGAGACTCCTGGAATTGAAAGATACATTCAGCAAAGTCTCGGGATATAAAATCAATGTACACAAATCAATAGTATTTCTATAGACCATTAATAGTAAAACTGATAGTCAATTCAAAGACTCAATACCATTCATAATGCCTGCAAAGAAAATAAAATACCTAAGAACATACTTAACCAAGGAGGTGAAAGATCTACAAGGAGAACTAAAAAACACTGAGGAAAGAAATTGTGGATGACACAAACAAATGGACAGACATATCATGCTCATGGATTGGTAGAATCAACATTGTTAAAATGCCCGAACTACCCAAACGGATTTACATATTCAATATAATCCCCATCAAAATACCAACAGCATATTTCACAGATGTAGAAAAAATAATTCCATGCTTCATTTGGAATCAGAAAAGAGCCCAAATAGGCAAAGCAATCCTAAGCAAAAAGAACAAAGGTGAAGGCATCACATTGCCAGACTTCAAATTATACTATTATACAATGTTACAGTAAACAAAAGAGTATTGTATTGGCACAAAAACAGAGCCATAGATCAAATGGAATCAAATAGAGAATCCAGATATAAAATCATCTACCTACAACCAACCGATCTTTGACAAAGCAGACAACAAAACACACAGGGGGAAAGAAGCCCTATTCAATATACGCTGCTAGGAAAACTGGATAGCTACATACATAAGAAATAGAACCCCTATCTCTCACCACGCACAAAAATTAATTAAAGATGGATAAAAGACTTACATGTAAGTAATGAAACCATAAGCATTCTAAAATAAAATGTAGGAAAAACTCTTGTAGACATCAGTCTAGGCAAAGAATTTATGACTAAGACCCCAATGGCAATTGCAGCAGAAACAAAAATAAACAAATGGGACTTAATTTAATTAAAAGGCTGCTGCACAGCAAAGGAAATAATCAACAGAGCAAACAGATAACCTATGGAATGGGAAAAAATACTCGCAATCTATACATCCGATAAAGGGCTAACAACTAGAATCTACAAAGAACTCAATCAATCAGCAAACAACCCCATTAAAAAGTAGGCAAAAACATAAACAGAAGCTTTTCAAAAAAATAATAGACAAATAGCCAATAAACATGTAGAAAAAAATGCTCGACTTGGTGGGGACAAGATGGTGGACCAAAGACACCAGGAGCCAGAGCGTCTCTGTAAGAAGAAGAAATTTTAGATGAAAGAGAACACACAGACAGACAAACACAGATCAGATGAGGGTCTGAAGGAAGGGTGCCTAAATCTACAGGAGACTTCACAGGAAGAGATCGTGGAGCAGTACTGGAAGGAGAAAGGCCTTGGCAGGGATTAAGCCCAGAGAGGCTCAGAGACCAGCAAGAAAGGTAAGTGGACTGGCTAACATCCCCCACCCTTGCATCTCAAAGTGTTGTGCTGGAGAGACTTTCTGCCAAAGTGAGCCAAGAAACTGCTGCTACCAGTGAGTAGAGAGCTTCTTGAGGACAGGGCATCAGGCTCTCACCACTCCCCCCTCAGGGACTCTCCCAACTCACAGACCCAAAGTGGACAGGAGTCACCACACTGCTTCTCTACCCACTGGACACATTTGCCATCCCCAGGGAGTCTCAACCCTTCCGGTTCCACCTTCACAGTCTCCACATTGAATTTCCCAACTCCAGCTCAGACTGCAGTAACGATAGGGGTCCACTGGATCCCAAGTGATCTGCATTGACTCCAGAACCCGATCATTCTGAGCAGATTTCCACCCGCATAGAGGGCTGGAGACAATCAGAGGGTGGACTTTCCTCCACCAAGACTCTTTTCCATGCAGGTGCCAAGAGACACAACTGAGCCACCACAAAGAAGCTTCCACAGGGAATGGGGCTCAGACCTTTCCTTTTGGGGTCCTATAGCAAACTGACAGGTGCTCAGACAGTGAGCTGCCTGCCCACTGACCCACCCTGGTGCTACTTGCCCAGCAACTCCAGCAGAGGAGGACACATCCCAAGGTGGAGGGACACTGAAGCAGATTGGGCACCATGTGAGAGAGACATGGGACCAGTATCATTTTCCCTGATAAGTTCAGGGTTTGATCTCCAGGGCTCCAAGGAGGGACCTACAGGCCAGCTCCTGTATACCCAGGTCTTGATCACATAACCCAGAGGCAAAGAGGGAATATTTGTGAATTAGTCTCCAGGGTGTGGGTGCCTGCAGGAGCAGGTCAGGCGTGAGAGTACAGTATGTGTCCTAGCTGGAACGTGCTTATAGCGTACCCCTCCTCTAATGGGAGGGTCCTGTTCCTAGCTCAGTCCAGGATCCTGGGCAGGGAATCTCCCATTCTGCATCACAGTCATGGAGGAGCTCAGATGCCTTGAGGTCCTGCCTACATGCAGAGGCCCAAAAGAAAGCATGCTACAAGGGAGGGTTAGCAAAGGAGCAAAGTCTGCTCCTGACTGCCAGATTGTGTGACTCAACAGCCCTGCCTCCATATGCAGACTTTCTGGTGGCGGGGGCACCTAAGCTCCTTCCTGGAAGCTTTGCCCATAAGCAGGGAACAGACCTTTGACCTCCCCCCACACACACCCTGCTATAAGCTTCTGTGGCGCTTGAGGGCAGGCCCCAACACAGCCAAGCCAACCTTAATCTCCCAACCACCCTTGATGAGGTGGAAAATAAAAACACACATGGAAGTTCCAGGGCCCCACCCGCCACCTGGGGCATTACAGTGCTTCTCCTGAGAAACAAGAGCTGCTCACAGGACCTCAAAACAACACTGAAGCTTATTCCTCCCAGCAAGCGCCACCTACTGACAAAGAAGTCAATTTGCATGCCCTTTTACTGCATTTACTGACTCATCAGACAGAGGTGGTCGATTCCCACCCAAAAGCACCATCTACTGGCTCAGATATTAAACTGGGTATGTCATTAACTGAACAAAAAAAATCCAAATGTAAGAAGCAACAACTGCTCCAGATGAGAGGAAATTAGCAAAAGAACTCCAGAAGAATGAAGAATCAATGTGAAAGGTCACCCCCAAAAGTGAACACAACCTCTCTAGCAATGGATACCAACCAAAATCAGAACACTGAAATGACAGATGAAGAATTTTGAACATAGATTGTAAAGAAGCTCAATGACATGCAAGATAAAATGGAAACCCAACACAAACACCACAAAAAGAATGCAGGAAATGAGTGAAAAATTCATTAAAGAAATTGAAATATTAAAGAAAAATAAAACAGAACTTCTGGAAATGCAAAATTCATTCAAGAAATTACAAAACATAGGAAACAGCCTTAAGAATAGATCAGACAAAGGAGAAGAAAGAATCTCAGAGCTTGAAGACAACATCTTTCAATTCAAAAAGTCAGTCGCAGAGATAGAGCAGAGAAATAAGAGAAAAGAACAAAGCCTATAAGAAATATGGGATTATGAGAAAAGGCCTAACAAAAGAATGATAGGCATTCCTGAGGTTGAAGAAGAAAATACACAAAGGTTAGAATATCTATTTGAGAGAATAATTGAGGATAATTTCCCTGGCCTTGCTAGAAATCTAAATATCCAGGTACAAGGTCAAAGGACTCCTCGGAGATTCATCACAAAGAGGAAAACACCATGACACATAGTCATCAGACTGCCAAAATAAACATGAGAGAGGTAATCCTACAAGCTGTAAGGTGAAAGCAGCATGTAACCTACAAAGGAAAGCCCATCAGATAAACTGCAGACTCCTCAACTGAGACCATACAAGCCAAAAGGGATTGGGGCCCCATTCTCAGTCTGCTCAAATAGAATAATACCCAGCCTAGAATTTTGTCTCCTGCAAAGTTTCATCGATGAGGGGAGAACAAAGTCTTTCTCACACAAGCAAATACTAACGGAATTTGTCAAAGCAAGACCTGGCCTGCAGGAAGTACTCAGAACTGTGTTACACATTGATAAGCAAAACAGACACTCACCAGTGTAAAACAATCCAAAAGCTAAAGCTCAAAAGTCAGATACCACAATGGCTCAAGAAAGAAAACAAAGCAACAAAGTTGTACTCAACAAGATAAACAGAGATCCACCCCACTTATTGATTCTTTCAATAAATGTGAATGGCTTCAACTGCCCACTAAAGAAACATAGGCTGGACAAATGGATAAATATAAAAGCCAAGTATCTGCTGTCTTCAGGAAACACATCTAACCCATAAGGATGTATCCAGATTCAAGGTGAAGGAATGGAAAACAGTATTCCATGCAAACAGAAACCAAAAGAAAACCAGTGTAGCAGTTCTCATATCAGATAACTTAGCCTTTAATCAACAAAAGTAATGAAAGACAAAGATGGTCATTATATAATGGTAAAGGGAACAATTCAAAAAGAAGACATAACAATTCTAAGTATTTATTTACACACCCAATACAGGAGTGTTTAGATTCATAAAGAAAATCCTACTTGATCTAAACAAAATAATAAACAACAGCCCTGTAATAGCCAGGGACTTAAACACCCTACTCACAGAACAAGATAGATCTTCCAAACAGAAAATAATCAAAGAAACAAGGGACTTAAACAAAACTCTAGAATAAGTGGGCCTAATAGAAATTTAGAGAACATTCTTCCCAAAAACCACTGAATATACATTCTTCTCATCAGCTCATGGGACATTCTCTAAGATTGACAACATCCTAAGCCACAAAACATGTCTCAACAAATTTAAAAAAAATTATACCAATGCATCTTATCACACCACAGTGGAATAAAATTAAAAATCAACTTGAACAGAAACACTCATTTCTACACAAAGTCATGGAAACTAAACAACCTACTGCTGAATGATTATTGGGTCAAGGAGGAAATTAAGATGGAAATCAAAACATTCTTTGAACTAAATGCTAATGGGGACACAAGTTATCCAAATATACAGAACATAGCTAAAGCAGTGCTAAGAGGAAAATTCGGATCTTTAAATGCCTACATCCAAAAGATAGAAAGCTCACAAATCAACAATCTAAAATGAACTGACTCAAAGAGCTGGAAAAAGAAGAGCAAACCCAGCAGAAGAAAAAAAAAAAATAACCAAGATCAGGGCAGAACTAAATAAAATGGATAACAAAAGAACTATACAAAAGATTAATGAAACAAAAAGCTGGTTAATTGAAAAGATAAACAAAATTGACATGCCTCTCACTAGATTAACCAGAAGCAGAAAAGGCTCTATTAAACTCAGTCAGAAATGAAAAAGGATAAATTTCAATGGACAACACAGAAATACAAAATATGATCTCTGAATACTATTAAAGACTCTATGCATATAAACTTGAAATCAGGGAGGGTATGGACAAATTCTTAGAAATACACAGCCTCCCTAGGCTCAATCAAAGAAACAGAACTCTTGAACAGACCAATATCCAGTACCAAAATTGAAATAGCAATAAAAAAACCTTCCTTAAAAACAAAGTTCCGAACCAATTGGCTTCACACCTGAATTCTCAATATAAGTCTTCACACTTCTTTCAAAACATATGATGGGTATTAAATGGGATATGGTATAAAAATCTGTTTGTGATTATCAATCTCAGAATAAAAACTGTAAGGCAGATATAACTGTAAGGCAGATAATAAAAACTGTAAGGCCATGATTCTCATTTTCCTTCTGCACAATATTTTTGTTTTGCTTCATTTTGAAAAACAGAAGTTAACCACTCAAATGTTTATAGCAGCACAATTCACAATTGCAAAGATGTGGAAACCAAAGTGCCCATGAATACATGAGTGGTTTAATAAAATGTGATATATGTATACCATGGAATACTACTCAGGCACAAAAAAACAATGGTGAACTGGATTTCAAAAATGGCAGAGTAGAGGTAACTCTCAGGACTTCTGCTCCCAGAGAAGGAAGCATAGATCGTGGTCTCCTGCACGAGAGTGGATCTCCCCACTACAAAGACAGCATTGAGAACCCGAAGAGGTACAGCTCGGGACCACCCTAAAAGGATACAAGGTGACAAGGAAATAAGATCCCGTTCTCTGGAGAGTGCAGAGCAAACAACAGGGGCGTGGGAGGGCGCTGGCCCGCAGGGCCAGGTCGTAAAGTGGGATCAGACCCACAGGAGAACTCCTTGCTTCCCCATTGACCTACACACCCACCCAGCCAGAGACCTGTCTGAAACTGGTGCAAAACCGCAGCAGGAGAAGACGGTGCTGGAGGGTGCTGTCGAGGGTGAGTGGCGGCAGCGTGGTCTGAGCCCCTTGCTGGAACGGCTTCAAGACAGAGAGAAACTGATCAGTGCAGAACCGGGGAGGCGGTTAGAGATCTCACCTCCGGTAACCTGCGAGACTAAGAGGGGGCTCTAAGCTGGAACTGCCCCGGTGAATAAAACTGCTCAGGGCGGGTCAGTAAAAGCTCTGACTGAACAGGTGGGCGGGCAGGCGGCGGTGTGGAGGAACCTGCCCAGCGTCCTATTGAACCAGGACCCCAACCTGGCACCATCTGCATCCTATTCAATCGCCCCCAGTACTGGTGCCCTACGAGTGGGCTAGTGATCGCCATTGAGGGGGTTCACAGCCCAGCGGGCAGCGGCAAAGACCCTCGCCCCCCCCCCCCCCCCCCCCCCCCCCGACTAGAGTCTCTCCTGGCAAATCCCACCCCTACACAATCTGCGATCAGCTCGTCAGGTCTGGCTACATGAAGGATCTACTGAGAAGTCTAGCAGCCAAGGGGAGTCACAGCCACTGGGGCGCTGCGGTGCAGGGCAGACTGGGGAGTTACTGCCTCCCCTCAGCCTGCATCTCTCTTGCGGTAGGCTCCACCCTTGAAGGCGGGGCGAGACAAGAAGATCCACTTTCCCCAAAAGCTACCCCTGTCAGGGGGACCTTCCAAGTGCGGTGGAAGAGCTCCCCCTAGTGCTTGATCAAGAAATCACAAAAAGTACTCGACTGAGCTCTAGCAATTGACCCAAGATGGGAAGAACCCAACACAACTCTAAAAATACAGCCGAAAATAATCCCCCCAGGCAATACACCAGCTCTCAAGAAATGGAGCCTGAACAAACCCAAAACACTAAAATGACAGAAGAAGAATGCCAAAAGTGGATTGTTAAAAAGCTCAATCAAATGCATGAAAAAATGGATAATCAACACAAACAAACCACAAAGAAGATACAAGAATTGGAAGAAAGATTCACTAAGGAGATCAACATCTTGAAGAAGAATCAATCAGACATCCTCGATAAGAAGAATTTACTCAGGGAAATTCAAAACACAGTGGAAAGACTACAAAATAGGGTGGACCCAACAGAAGAAAGAATCTCAGAGCTGGAAGACAACTCATTCAAATCAAATAAGTTAATCACAGAGCTAGAGCAGAAAAATAAGAGACAGGAGCAAAGCTTACAAGAATTCAGGGATTATACAAAGAAAAATAACCAGCGGGTCCACTGGATTACTGAGAAGGAAGAAGAAAAAACACAAGGATTAGATAAGCTTTTTGAAGAAATAATTGAGGAAAACTTCCCAGGTCTAACCTATAACCTAGAATTAGAAATATAAGTGGCCAAAAGGACTCCTGGGAGATACAATGCAAACAGGAAAACACCACGCCATGCAATCATCAGACTGACCAAACTATCAACAAAAGAGACCCTCCTACAAGCGGTGAGATACAGGAGGGAAATAACGTATAAAGGAAAACCAATCCAAATAACTCCAGATTTCTCAACTGAAACAATACAAGCAAGGAGGGAATGGGAACACACTTTCACTCTCTTAAAACAAAATAACGCCCAGCCTAGAATCTTGTACCACGCAAAATTAAGCTTCATATATGAAGGAGAAATAAAGACATTCTCAAACAAGCAAAGTCTCAGAGAATTCACCAAGACAAGATCACCCCTACAAGAAGTACTCAAATCAGTGTTACACATGGAACACCATAATAAAAACTCACGAATATAAAAACAACCAAAACCCAAAGATTAAAGGCCAGATAATACAATGGCTCAAGAGAGAAATCAAAGCAACAACATCCAACCCAACAGAATGAACACTAATCTACCTTACCTATCAGTTCTCTCAATAAACATGAATGGCTTAAACTTTCCACTCAAGAAACATAGGCTGGCTGAATGGATAAGAAATTACAGGCCAAGTATATGCTGTCTTCAGGAAAAACATCTAACCTGCAAGGTAGCATACGGACTAAAAGTAAAAGGGTGGAGATCAGTATTCCAAGAAACTGGAAGCCAAAAGAAGGCTGGCGTGGCAGTTCTAATTTCAGACGATCTAGTTTTTAAACCAAAAAAAAAATAGTGAAAGACAAAGATGGTCATTATATAATGGTAAAGGGCACAGTTCAACTAGAAGAGATAACAATTGTAAATATATATGCACCCAACTAAGGTGCACCCAGATTCATAAAGCAGACCTTACTGTATCTAAGCAAATGGATTAATAGCAACTGCATAATCACCGGAGATTTCAACACCCCACTGACGGCACAAGACAGATTCTCCAAACAGAAAATTAATAAAGATACAATGGACTTAAACAAAACTCTAGAACAATTGGGTCTGACTGACATTTACAGGACAATCTACCCAAATCCACTGAATATACGTTTTTCTCATCAGCTCACGGGACATTCTCTAAGATTGACCATATCTAGGACACAAAGTAGACCTCAAGAAATTTAAAAAAATAGAAATCATACCATGTATCTTCTCAGATCACAGCGGAATAAAAGTAGAAATCAACCCTAACAGAAACTCACATTTCTACACAAAAACGTGGAAATTAAACAACCTCCTACTAAATGATTACTTCATAAATGAAGAAATCAAGATGGAAATAAAAAAATTCTATGAAGAAAACGACAATGGAGAGACAAGTTATCAAATCCTCTGGGACACAGCTAAAGCAGTTCTGAGAGGAAAGTTTATCTCCATAAATGCCTATAACCAAAAGACAAAAAGATCACAAATAGACAATCTAATGAAACGACTCAAAGAGCTGGAAAAAGAAGAACAGACTGACCCCAAACCCAGCAAAAGAAGTGAAACTACAAGATCAAATCAGAACTAAACGAAATTGAAAACAGGGAAGCTATTCAGGAGATTAATAAAACAAAAAGTTGGTTCTTTGAAAAAATAAACAAAATTGACATGCCACTGGCTAAGCAAAAGAAAAGCTGAAAAGAGAAATCTCTAATAAGCTCCATCAGGAACAAAAAGGGAGATATCACAACTGATCCCAAGGACATACAAGATATCATTTATGAATACTACAAATATCTTTATGCACACAAACTGGAAAGTGTGGAGGAAATGGACAAATTTCCAGAAACGCACAGCCTCCCTAGACCTAACCAGGAAGAAATAGATTACCTAAACAGACCAATCTCAAGAGCTAAAATAAAAACAGCAATTAAAAATCTCCCTAAAAAGAAAAGTCTCGGTCCAGATGGTTTCACACCAGAATTTTACCACACTTACAAAGAAGAACTAGTACCTATCTTGCAGAAACTATTCCACAACATCGAGAAGAACGGAAACCTGCCCGACACCTTTTATGAAGCGAATATTACTCTGATACCAAAACCAGGAAGGGATGCAACAAAAAAAGAAAACTACAGACCAATTGCCCTAATGAACATAGATGCAAAAATTTTCAACAAAATCCTAGCTAACCGAATCCAGACGCTTATCAAAAGAATAACCCATCACGACCAAGTGGGCTTCATCCCAGGGAGGCAGGGATGGTTCAACATATGTAAATCTATAAATGCAATTCGCCAAATAAACAGAAGCAAAAACTAAGACCACATGATTCTTTCAATAGATGCAGAAAAAGCTTTTGACAAAATTCAACACCCCTTCATGACACGAACACTTAATAAAATAGACATAGAAGGAACATATCTAAAAATGATTCAAGCCATATATGACAGACCCATAGCCAACATCATACTGAATGGGGGAAAACTGAAAGCATTCCGACTTAGAACTGGAACCAGACAAGGCTGCCCACTATCTCCACTTTCTATTCAACATAGTGCTGGAAGTCCTGGCTACAGCAATCAGACAGGAAATTGGAATTAATGGTATTCAAATAGGGGCAGAAGAGATCAAACTTTCACTCTTTGCTGATATGATATTATTATTTAGAAAACCCCAAAGATTCAACCAAGAAACTCCTGGAACTGATCAATGAATTTAGTAAAGTCTCAGGATACAAAATCAACACACAGAAATCAGACGCATTCATATACGCCAACAACAATCAAATTGAGAACCAAATCAAAGACTCAATTCCCTTCACAATAGCAACAAAGAAATTAAAGTACCTAGGAATATACTTGACCAAGGAGGTAAAAGACCTCTACAGGGAGAACTATGAAACACTGAAGAAGGAAATAGCAGAGGATATAAACAGATGGAGATCCATACCATGCTCGTGGGTCGGCAGACTCAACATCATTAAAATGTCTATACTACCCAAACTGATCTACAGATTCAATGCAATATCTATTAAAATCCCATCAGCATTCTTCACAGATATAGAAAAAATAATTTTATGCTTCGTATGGAATCAGAGAAGACCTCGAATATCAAAAGCAATCCTAGGCAACAAAAACAAAAGGTATTAATAAAAAAAAAAAGAGGTATTAATATGCCAGATATCAAACTATACTACAAAGCTGCAGTAATTAAAACAATCTGGTATTGGCACAAAAATAGGAATATTGACCAATGGAACAGATGTGAGAATCCTGATATAAAACCATCCTCATATAGCCATCTAATCTTTGACAAAGCAGACAATAACATACGCTGGGGAAAAGAATCCCTTTTCAATAAATGGTGCTGGGAAAACTGGATAGCCACCTGTAGAAGGCTAAAGCAGGATCCACACCTTTCACCTCTCACAAAAATCAACTCACTCTGGATAACAGACTTAAACCTAAAGTATGAAACTATTAGAACTCTAGAGGAAAATGTTGGAAACAGTCGCCTAGGCAAAGAGTTTATGAAGAAGTCCCCAAAGGCAATCACAGCAGCAACAAAAATAAATAAATGGGACATGATCAAACTAGAAAGCTTCTGCACAGCCAAAGAAATAGTCATGAAAGTAAACAGACAACCTACAGAATGGGGGAAAATTTTTGCATCCTACTCATCTGATAAGGGGCTGAAAACTAGAATCTACTTAGAACTCACGAAAATCAGCAAGAAAAAATCAAATAACCCTATTGAAAAGTGGGCAAAAGACTTGAACAGAAACTTTTCTAAAGAAGACAGAAGAATGGCCAACAAACATATGAAAAAATACTCAACATCTCTAATCATCAAGGAAATGCAAATCAAAACCACAATGAGATATCACTTAACTCCAGTGAGAATGGCCTTTATCAAAAAGTCTTCAAACAATAAGTGTTGGCGTGGATTCAGAAAGAGAGGAACACTCCTACACTGCTGGTGGGACTGCAAACTAGTTCAACCTCTGTGAAAAGCAATATGGAGATACCTTAAAGCGATACAAGGGGATCTACCATTTGATCCAGCAATCCCATTACTGGGCATCTACCCAAAAGACCCAATGACACTCTACAAAAAAGACACCTGCATCCGAATGTTTATAGCAGCACAATTCATAATTGCAAGGCTGTGGAAACAGCCCAAATGCCCATCAATCCAAGAATGGATTAATAAAATGTGGTATATGTATATCATGGTGTACTATTCAGCTCTAAGATACTGGTATAGTTCCTTAGATGATGATATAGCACATCTTATATTTTCCTGGTTAGAGCTGGAACCCATACTACTAAGTGAAGTATCCCAAGAATGGAAAAACAAACACCACATATACTCACCAGCAAACTGGTATTAACTGAGCAGCACCTAAATGGACACATAGGAACTACAGTATATGGGTATCGAGCAGGTGGGAGGGGGGTGGGGAACGGGTATATACATACATAATGAGTGAGATGTGCACCATCAGGAAGATGGTCACGCTGGAAGCTCAGACTTGTGGGGGGAGGGGGAGGGGCACTTTTTGAAATCTTAAAATTTGTACACGCATATTATGCCGAAATAAAAAAAAGAAAAAAAAAAAAAAAAACAATGGTGAACTAATTAACACTTCTTGCATTACTCCTGGATGGCACTGGAGCCCATTCTTCTAAGTCAAGTATCACAAGAATGGGAAAACAAACACAACATACTCACCATCAAATTGGTACTTATTTATCAACATTTATGTGCATATATGGAAGTAACATTCATTGGGTGTCAGGCAGGCGGAGGGCAGGAGAGAATGGATAAATTCATACCTAATTGGGTGGTGCGCACTGTCTGGGGAATGGGCACACTTACAGCTCTGACTCGGGTGGTACAAAGGCAATATATGTAACCTAAACATTTGTACCCTGGTAATATTCTGAAATAAAATAAAGAAAAAATACCCAATGTCACTAATCATCATGGAAATGCAAATTAAAATCACAATGAGATATATAACCTTACTCCTGTAAGAATGGCTTTTATTAAAAAGTCCAACAACAATAGATGCTGGTGTGGATGGAGAGAGAAAGGAGCACTTAATCACTGTTGGTAGGACTACAAATTAATACAACCCCTATGAAAAACAGTATGGATATTTCTCAAAGGACTAAAAGTAATCCTGCCATTCGATCCAACAATCCCACTACTTGCTGTCTACCCAACAGGAAAGAAGTCATTTTATCGAAAAGACACTTGTACTCGAATTTTTATTACAGTACAATTCACAATTGCAGAGATGTGGAATCAACCCAAGTGCCCCTCAATCATGTGGATTAACAAAATGTGATGTATATATACCATGGAGTACTACTAAGCCATAAAAAAGAATCAATTAATGCCTTTTGCAGTAATTTGGCAGGAAGTGGAGACCATTATCCTAAGCAAAGTATCTCAAGAATGGGAAAACAAATATGTACTCTCTAATAAATTAGAACTAACTGACCACACAAGTACCTAGTGGAAAGTAAAAGTCATTGGAAATCAAGCAAGGGGGAAGAAGAGGAGGGGAAGGGCAGACACAGGTACAATGAACACTATTTGGCTGATGAGCACATTTACAGTCCTGACTCAAGCCATATATTGAGCCCCCCTTAATATTTTGAAATAAAAAATATTAAAGGTACAGACAAAAAAAAAATCCTGAGCCTAACCCATAGAATAAAAATATTGCAAATAAATAAAAATATATATGTACTATAAAAAAAGAGCGTTAGCAGCTGCACTGCAGTAATGCATTTTATATAATTGGCTCACAATAAAAGATAACCTATGCCAACAGGGAATCTTAGTATGGTAAAATAAAGGGGCTTAATGCAACCATAGCTAAACAATGACTACTGGTTATCTAAAAAGAAAGAATTGATAATAAAAACTTTAAAACATAAAAGATCACCATAAGCTTTTGCAAAGAAGAGGAGGCATACTTTTCACTATTCCCCCTAACCCTGTATATACTTAAAAACTGTGGACATTATATACAAAACAAAAATAAGAGATTCTAAAAGGTGGAGAGAAGACAGGAGACCAACTACAGACTTTGAGACACATGGATGACAGTGGTGTATAAGGTTTTCCTTTTGCCTTATAAATCTGCTATTTGAAGTTTAAGAAGCTGAAAACCTGGATAGACCAACAGGCACAGACAAAAAGACTCACAATGAAAGCCTGTTCGCTCTTGCCAAAGGAACAGAGAAGGGTCATTTTGTCAAGACAGAGAACTTTTAGACAATAACCACTATATTGCTGTCCAATACCCCCCCACACACACACACACAAAATGTGGCCTGATCCTTACCCACACAAGCAAGATTAACTAGAGATACTGAAATTTCACCCTCATGAGGTGGTACAGCGGCACTCAAACCATGCACTGGGTTAATGCCAGAGAAGGCTGGATAGGGAGCCAAAACTTTCTATCCTGGTAGCTAATAACAAGCCCCCACCACACAGTGGCAGTGGAGACTAACTGGGTTTATCTGGATTTCCATCCCTAACCAGCATTAATTAAACTCCATCATCCTGCTGTGGTGGTATCAGAGGAACCCAAGGAGAGAGCTAAAACTGAAAAAGTATATGAAGAAATAATAGCATGCTGGTAAGATGTGCAGCAACACTGCTGGTGGGAATGCAAAATGCTATAATTGCTTTAAAAGACATTCTGGCAGTTTCATACAAAACAAAATATAGGCTTACCATATGATGCCTCAGTTGTACTCCTAGGTATTCACCCAATGGATTTGAAAACTAATGTCCACACAAGAAAAAATCTGTACATAAAATTTATACCAGTTTTATTCATAAATGCCAAAACCTGGAAGCAACCAAAATGTCCTTCAATAAGTGAAAGGATAAACAAACTGTAGTACATCCATATTAATACAATGAAATATGATTCAGCAATAAAAATAAATGAGCTGTCAAGCTACAAAAACATGAAGGAAACAACCATATAATGCTAAGTGAAAGAAGTCTTCTGAAAAGGCCACATACTGTATGGTTCCACCTATATGACACTCTACAAAAGACAAAACTATAGAGACAATAAAAAGAACAGTTTGTTGCAGGGTTCACAGGAGAGGTAAAGAGAGATGAGGGAAGAGGAGCACAGGGCACTGTTAGGGCAATGAAATTATTCTGTATGATACTGGAATGATGGATATATGACATTATGCATTTGTTAAAACTCACAGAACTATACAACAAAACAAGTGAAATCTAATGTAAATGATGAATAATATTAACACTATATCAATACTGGTCCATCCATTTTAACAAATGTTCTACACTAATGCAGGACATTTATAAAGGACAAACTGTAGGGGAAAGGTGAACTTTCTGTACTTTTTGTACAATTTTTCTGTAAACCTAAAACTTTAAAAATAAGCTCTAATAAAAAATGTAAAATAAAAAAATAGCAGAAAACTTTACAAATTTGGTAAAAGATATAAACCTACAGATTCAAGAAGCAGAGTGAATCCCAAACAGGAATAAACCCAAAGAAATGCAAGCCAAAACCCAATACATTTACACTTCTAAATACTACAGCCAAAGAAAAACACCCTACCTCACATAGAGTGAAAAAACAATTCAAGGCTGGGCATAGCGGCTCACGCACCTGCACTTAAGTAGGCCAAGGTGGGAGGACCACTTGAGGCCAGGAGTTCAAGATCAGCCTAGGCAACAAAGCAAGACCCCATCTCTACAACAGAAAAATTAGCTGGGCACAGTGGCACATGCTTATAGCTCCAGATACTAAGGAGGCTGAGGTAGGAGGAACGCTTGAGGCCAAGAGTTAGAGGCTGCAATAAACTGTGATCGCACTACTGCATTCCAGCCTGGTCAACAAAGCGAAACTCTGTCTCACACACAAAACAAAACAAAACAAAACAAAACAATTTAAATCACTGGGAATTTTTCGTCAAAACCATAAAGAATAGCAGCACCAGTCCAATAGCCTAAAGCTTCTACAACCCAAATACCCATCAGCTGATGAATGAATAAATGAACTGTGGTATATCCACACAATGGAATATTAAGCCATACAAAGGAATAAAGTGCTGATACATTAATACATACTATAACATGGATGAACCCTGAAACCATTATGATGAATGAGAGGGGCCAGACACAAAAGGCATATATTATATGATTTCATTTATATGAAATATTCAAATAGGCAAATCCATAGAGACAAAATGACTGTCAGGGGCTAGAGGATGGAAGAATAACTGCATAGTGGGTTGAGGGGTTTCTGTCTGGGGTGATAAAAATGTTTTGGGATAATGGTGATACTTATAAAACATTATAAACATACTAAATGATATTCATGGTAAATATTATCTTATGTATATTTTGCCATATATTTTAGTTTTTTAAAAATATATAAAATAAAGGTGGAGGATCAAAAATGGCGGAGTAAAGGTAATCCCCCAAATTCCTGTTCCCAGAGAAAGCAGACATAGATTTTGGTCTCCTACACAGGAGTGGAACTCTCCCCGACAAGAAGAGTATTGTGAATCGGCAGAGATTCACCATGGGACTCTCAAAAATGGAAAAAACAAGGTGAACAGAAGATAAGATTGCATTCTCTGGTGAGTGCAAAACAAACAATAGGGCATAGAGCACGGGAGGGCTCCGGCCCACCAGAACAGGGGGTGAAGTGGGATCAGACCTACAGAAGAACTTCTTGCTTCTCCATTGACCTCAACATCCACCCAGCCAGGGACCTGCCTGAAGGTGGTGCAAAATCGCAGCAGGAGTAGTGGGAGCTGTAGACAGTGGTCATTAGCAGAAAGCACCGTGAACCCCATGGAGCCCCATGCTAGGACGGCACCAAGTGGGGAGGAAACCAGTCTGAGCTGAAAGGTGAGGCACTTAGATATCTTGCCTCTGGTAACCAGCAGGACCAGTCCTATAGAGGTGTTTACTAAGTAGGGGACTCTAAGCTGGAACCATCTAGGGCAAATAGGCCAACCCAGGGTGGGTCAATAAGAGCAAGAGCTATGGTTGAACAGGCGAGAGTCAGTGGGAAGGCGACACGGAGGAAGCAACAGGGTGTCCTGATGACCCAGCTCCCCAATCCGGCACCTGCCACCTCCTGAACAGTCACCCCCAGTGCTGGTACTCTGTGAGTGGGCAGGTGGTCACCATAGTGGGGGTCCACAGCTCAGCCGCCGTGGTGGGGTATGGTATGGTGGGTAGATCCCCTCCCCCAGCCCAGAGACTCTCCTGAAAAATTCCACCCTTATACAATCTACATTCAACTAACCAGGCCTGTCTTGATTGACTAATTCTGAACTCTAGTACTAAGGAGGCTAACGCCAAGGGGAGTTACAGCCCCTGGGGCCCCAGGGTGTAGGGCAGACTCCTCCCCCTAGCCCGCATCTTTCCTGCTGAAAGCAGTAGGCTCTAGCCTAGAGGCAGGGTGAGACAAGAAAAACCACTTTCCCCCAATATAGGATGAATCCACTGGGCCTTGGCACAGATCAATAGCTGAAAGCCAAATGACTTTGCTATCCAGATGAGTTTAGGTCACCCAGTTGATCAAAACGCTGGGGTTGGATCTCCTCCCCCAGTCAGCTGCCAACAGTCAGGGCCTTGGTCAAGGAACAAATCTCCCACAAGTGGCCACAATAGGCTCCACAAGTAACCCCTCCCCATCAGGTGTGGCCTACTAAGTGCGGTGGAAGAGCTTCCACCAGTGGAAGATCAAGAAACCATACAAGGGAGGACGCCCAGGTTGCCTCCTTCACATACCACGCACAGAAATAGGGTATACACAGAGTCTGTTACGTATCATATAAAAACAACAGCTGATCCAGATGGGGAGGGCTCAGCAGAAGAAATCTGGAACTATGAAGAATCAAACCGAACACACTCCCCCAAAGAGATACACCAGCTCTCAAGCAATGGTAATTCACCAAACCCAAAACACTAAAATGACAGAAGAATTTCAAAATTTGATTGTAAGAAAGTTCCATGATATGCAAGAAAAAATGGATAATCAACACAAACAAACCACAAAAAGAATCCAGGACTTGGAAGAAAAATTCACTAAAGAAATCGAGATCTTAAAGGAAAATCAATCCAATCTCCTGAAAATGAAGAATTTATTCAGGGTACTATAAAACATAGTGGAAAGCCTCAAAAATAGGGTGGACCAAAGAGAAGAAAGAATCTCAGAGATTGAATATAACACCTTCAAATCAAATAAGTTAATCACAGAGATAGAGCAGAAAAATAAGAGACATGACCAAAGCTTACAAGAATTGTGGGATTGTATGAAGAAATATTACCTGACACTGTTACGGATTCCGGAAGGGGAGGAAGAAAAAAACGCAAGGGTTGGATAAGCTATTTGAAGACATAATTGAGGAAAATTTCCCAGGTTTTGCCAAAAAGCTAGATATGCAAGTACAAGAAGCTCAAAGGAACCCTGGGCGATACAACACAAACAGGAAACCACCACAGCACGTAGTCATCAGACTGACCAAAATATCAACAAAAGAGACCCTTCTACAAGCTGTAAGGCAAAAGAATCAAGTTATATACAAAGAAAAGCCGATAAGAGTAACACCAGACTTCTCAACTGAAACCTTACAAGAAAGGAGACTGGGGACCGATTCTCACTCTTCTGAAACAGAATAATGCACAGCCTAGAATCTTGTACCCTGTAAAACTAAGTTTTGTATATGAAGGAGAAATCAAGACATTCTCAGATAAGGAAAGACTGAGGAAATTCACCAAGACAAGATCAGCCCTAAAAGAAGTACCCAAAACAGTGTTACACACAGATCAGCATAATAAATACTCATGAACATAAAAACACTCAAAAGCTAAAGATTAAAGGGGATGGTCATGATGGAGACTCAGACTTTGGGGGGGAGGGGGGGAAATGGGCATTTATTGAAACCTTAAAATCTGTACCCCCATAATATGCCAAAAAAAAAAAAAAAGATTAAAGGCCAGATATCACAATGGCTTAAGAGAGAAATCAAAGCAACAACGTCCAAACCAACAGAATGAACAGCAATCAACCCCACATATTAGTTCTCTCAAAAGTGGCTTGAACTCCCCACTCAAGAGACATAGGCTGGCTGAATGGATAAAAAAATACAATCCAAGTATCTGATGTCTTCAGGAAACACACCTAACCTTCAAGGATGTATATAGACTAAAAGTAAAGGAGTGGAGATCAGTATTTCAAGCAAACGGAAGCCAAAAGAAGGCTGGCGTGGCAGTTCTGATTTCAGATAACTTGGTTTTTAAACCAACAAAAGTAGTGAAAGACAAACAGGCCTTTCATCTAATGGTGAAGGGTATAGTTAAACAAGAAGACATAATAATTTTAAATATATATGCATCCAACTTAGGTGCACCCAGATTCATAAAGCAAACCTTACTGGATCTAAGCAAATTGATAAACAGCAACCCCAAAATAGCTGGAGATTTCAACACCCCACTGACGGCACAAGACAAATTCTCCAAACAGAAAATTAATAAAGAAATAATGGACTTAAACAAAACTCTAGAACATTTGGGCCCGACTGACATTTACAGGACATTCTACCCAAAATCCACTGAATATACGTTCTTCTCATCAGCTCATGGGACATTCTTTAAGATTGACCATATCCTAGGACATAAAGCAAGTCTCAAAAAAATTAAATATATAGAAATTATACCACATATCTTCTCAGATCACAGTGGAATAAAAGTAGAAATCAACCCTAACAGAAACTCACATTCCTATACAAAAATGTAGAAATTAAACAGCCTTCTGCTAAACGATTACTTCATAAATGAGGAAATCAAGATGGAAATCAAAAAATTCTTTGAACTTAATGACAATGAAGAGACAAGTTATCAAATCCTCTGGGACACAGCTAAAGCAGTACGGAGAGGAAAGTTTATTTCCATAAATGCCTATATCCAAAAGTCAGATCACAAATAGACAATCTAATGAATCAACTCAGAGAGCTGGAAAAAGAAGAACAGACCAACCCCAAACCCAGCAGAAGAAGTGAAATCAACAAGATCAAATCAGAACTAAATGAAATTGACAACAGGGAAACTATACAAAAGATTAATAAAACAAAAAGTTGGTTCTTCAAAAAAATTAACAAAATTGAAAAGCCTTAGGCTAGACTAACGAAAAGCTAATAAGCTCCACCAGAAACAAAAAAGGAGATATCACAACCAATCCCATGGAGATACAAGATATAATCTACGAATACTACAAAAACCTTTATACACACAAACTGGAAAATGTGGAGGAAATGGACAAATTTCGAGAAACACACAGCCTCCCTAGGATCAACCAGGAAGAAATAGAATTCCTGAACAGACACATATCAAAAGCCGAAATAGAAACAGCAATTAAAAACCTTCCTAAAAATAAAGTCCCAGCCCAGATGGTTTCTCACCCAAATTTTACCACACTTACAAAGAAGAACTAGTGCCTATCCTGCAGAAATTATTCCTCAACATTGAGAAGGATGGAATCCTTCCAGAATCATTTTACCAAGCCAACATCACTTTGATCCCAAAACCAGGAAAGGATGCAACAAAGAAAGAAAACTACAGACCGATATCACTTATGAAGATAGATGCAAAAATTCTCAACAAAATTCTAGCTAACCGAATCCAGATTCTTATCAAGAAAATAATCCATCACGACCAAGTTGGCTTCATCCCAGGGATGCAGGGATGGTTCAACATACACAAATCTATACATGTAAATCACCATACAAACAGAAGCAAAAACAAAGACCGTATGATCCTTTCAATAGATGCAGAAAAAGCATATGACAAAATTCAACACCCTTTCATGATAAGAAGACTTAATAAAATAGGCATAGAAGGGGCATACCTAAAAATGATTCAATCTGTATCTTTAACAGGTGCTTACTGTTTCTCCAATAAACCCTATATTACAGTTGTACTGTATCAACAGTTAAGCCATACCTCTGTTAAATGACTGAGTCCCTATTGCCAGAAAGACAAAGTCCAAGTTCCTTAGCACTCTTTGTATTCTTTGGTATACACGACTCTAAATATGGGTCCAACCTACCTTTCCTGCCTTGTCATTCATCACTCTCATGTACTATGCTCTAGCCTGCTTGTACTATATTTACCATTCCCTAAGTATGTCTTGAGATTTTTTGCTGTACAAAACATTGTATAAGGCACTATTCCTATCTCATGGAATTCTAGGCACCCTGTTAACAATAATTGTATGAAAGCTGATCCTGAAACCACAAAATGTAAGTAAATATAAATTCTACTAAATTTTATTCTTTTCCACTTTAGTATGTTTTATAAAAAGCACAAAACTGAAGTCAAATATTTGTTGTCCTTTTTCTTAATTTTATTCTCCTAATCTTTATTTTTTATGTATGTTCTTAATAAAGTTAATATTTTGATGACCCTAACAAATATATAACATGATATTTCATCAGTGAAAGATAACACTATGTCTCAAAACTTTGTTTTGGTCTCTAAAATTATAAAGTCAAGCTAAATTTTTCCCTAAAAGTATATGCTTCAAAATTAAAGTCCTCAAAAAAATGCAAGACAAAAAAACTATCATTCTTAAAATCACTCAGTATAAAATTTAGTAAACAGGCCAGGCATGGTGGCTCACGCCTGTAATCTTAGCACTCCGGGAGGCCGAGGCAGATGGATTATTTGAGCTCAGGAGTTCCAGACCAGCCTGAGCAAGAGCGAGACCCCATCTCTACTAAAAACAGAAAGAAATTAGCTGGACGACTAAAAATATACAGAAAAAATTATCCGGGCATGGTGGCGCATGACTGTAGTCCCAGCTACTCAGGAGGCTGAGGCAGGAAGATTGCTTGAGCCCAGGAGTTTGAGGTTACTATGAGCTAGGCTGATGCCATGGCACTCTAGCTGGGACAACAGAGTCAGACTCTGTCTCAATAAATAAATAAACAAACAAACAAAGATATATATTTCCTTAACATGCTTTGCATATACTATATAATTTTAACATGCAGTAGTGAAAACATACAACTGAAAGAGTATTTTATAATCACCCAGTTTTTCCTTCTAAATGTTATATCTTACTATAAATTACTGAAGGGGAAAAGAAGATTAAACTTGGCAAGATTTGTCACTAAACCATTTTATAAGGAGAAATGTGTCAATATGTATCCCTAATTCAGACATTTTATTTTAGGTATTTCAAGTGTTACTTCATTATTAGTATAAATCATATAGCCAATGATATACTTTGATAAATATCCTTTTATTTTTCTCTAACCACTAATAGCTATGAAAACTCTCTAGAAAATGTTATTTCTTATGACCATAATATTAACACAAATAAAAGATACAGAGGGATGCATTTATTTTTATAGTATTTTACGTATATGGTATCACTAAATGGTTACCCTTACAAACACTAGATAACTGGTTCCACAAAATGTCACTGCCACAGGATGAAATTCAGTTGTTAATACTTAACTTATTAATATTAATATTTAATTCAGTGTTAATTTTAAGTTTAAGAATACAAATACAAGCTATTAACAGGTATATAGGTACATGTTGCTATAAACAATATAATAACCTAAGATTCTAGAATGGAGTTGATATTACCAAAATACACAATCTCAGAATTACCACATAAGCCCAAAGTGAAGAAATTAAAGAAGTCTGATAGGACAAAAATAGCTCTAATACTTTATTATAGTATGATTTAGTTTCCTCATTTTGATTAATTTGTTAAACCATAACTAAGACTAATCATAAAATGGCCTCTCCCACAGAGTCCAAATACTTTTGTTGTAGGAAAGAGAATTTAGAACTAGGTATGAAGTTCTGAGTACTTCTGAAGTACTGAGTACTAAAATAAAACTCTAATTACCCTGCTAGAGAAGCCATGAGGAGAAGCCACATGGAGAGAGAGAGAGAGAGCCAGAGACTACATGCAAAAGCTTACTTATCCTGGTAGTCCAAATGAGGACAACCTTCCAGCAATCCTTGCAAAGATGCCAGACATGTGGTAAATGTTCTTGGACATTCCTGCCAGTAGAGCCCCCAGATGCCACATGTACCAGAATAAGTAACTTCCCAGCTGACCCAGTCAAGCCACAAAATCTTGAGAGATAAAATGAGTATTAGTATAACCCACTATATTTTGATGTACTTTTATTATACAGCAATAGATGATCAAAGCAATTATGTTTAATATTTTAAGAGTATTATCATTCATATCTAAGAGTATTTGTGTTTTTTAAGCCACACAGTATATATCAATTTGATAATTTAATCATAAATAAACAATAATTTCAATAGCCATAGTCTCCACACTGATCCTCAAAATACTAGTATTGGAAGCAAGGTGGCAGGGGGTGGGGGTGGCCAAGATCACAAATATTACTAAAAATAAATAAATAGCTTGTAGTATCAAATTACAACTTTCTATTCGTTTCTCGCTTATTCAAGTTCTAACTTTTCAACAATTTTAAATTAAAATTTAAAAAACAAAATACAAACTATTCCCATACAAGCATTCCTGAGTATGTTTCAAAATGACAAATACAAAGAAAAAAATTACCTCTGAGCAGTGCTTCTCAACCAGGGGCATTTCTGCCCCTGTGACACATTTGGCAATGTCTGCAGTTCTTTTTTGCTGCCACACTAGGGGAGAGGGAGTTACTTGTATCTAGTGGGTAGAGGCCATATATACTGCTAAACATCTGACATTGCACAAGACAGTCTCCCACAATAAAGACTCATCTGGTCCAAAATGTCAACAATGCCAAAAATAGGAAACACTGGCAGAGGCATTAAAATTTGAAGATACTGTTTCCTTATAATCATTACCTTAAAAACAAATAAAATTGAATGATTCTACTGGCAAAACTGGTAGTTGGAACTCTGAATTTTTGTTTTGTTTTTTGTTTTTGAAATAGAGTCTCACTCTGTTTCCCAGGCAGTGCTGTGGGGCGTCATCATAGCTTACTAAAACCTCTAACTCCTGGATTCAAGCAATCCTCCTGCCTCAGCCTCCCAAGTAGCTGGGACTATAGGTGAATGCCACTGCACCTGGTTGATTTTTCTATTTTTTTTTTTTAATAGTAGAGATGGGGTCTCATTCTTGCTCAGGCTGGTCTCAAGCTGAGCTCAAGCTATCAGTCTGCATCAGCCTCCCCAAGTGCTATGATTACAGGCACAAGCTACTGCACCCAGCCTTCTTTTTTAATAAAAAGACTATTTTTACATTTTCCTATATAAGAAAAGACATAACACATCAAATATTATACTACAGAAAATACAAGAAAAGCTGAAAGTATTAATTATATGAAAGAGTAGGCAGAAAGTTTTTACAAATGTATTACTGGAAAATAATATTCCTGACTGTATTATAACTGCTAATCAAAATATATTTGGGAGCCAGTTGCAGTGGCTCACACCTGTAATCCCAGCACTTTGGAAGGCCAAGGTGAGAGGATTGCTTGAGGCCGGAGCTTGAGACCAGCCTGAGCAACATAGCAAGACCTCATCTCTACAAAAATTAGTAAAATTAGCCAAGCAGGATCATACATGCCTATAGCCCTAGTTACTCAGGAGACTGAGGAAGAGGATCACTTAAGCCCAGGGGTTTGAGGCTGTAGTGAGCTATTACTATGTCACTGCACTCTAGCCTGGGTGACAGAGTAAAACCTTGCCTCAAATATAAATATAAATAAATATACATATATATTTGTTTGATCAAATTAAAATTATAATAGATCAAGCACATAAAATCTAGTATATAAAATTAGTATTCTGTACAAATAACTTTTGTTTAAATTCATATTTGTACAAGGATATTATGATCAACAGAGAAATGTCTAATTGGACATTATTTGAAAATTTTTTCTATGTTGTATTTTAGAAATAAATTCATCTAACTAATCATGTGGTTCCACAGGACTAGGCCTACAAATAAGTCAATTTACTTTTTGCCAAAAACTTGAAGGAAAAAATATTAAAAACCCTAAATATGCTTTTTCAAGATAAGCTTTGCAGCTATGACCATATTTGCATTTTTTTGTTCTTTAGAAAAACCATTTTAATACTGCTGGACAGAGAAGAAGCTGATGCAATTCTGTAAAGGAAACAATGATTGTGGCTACTGTAAAAGGTAGAGGAGTAAGAATAGTTGTTATATCAAACATACTAAACATCTCCTTCCTACATTAGAAAAGGCAACAATAAATGTTTCATTACCTTCACATTTGGCTTCTTTGTTGAAACTCCTCTGTACCAACCTAAAACAAATCACAAAAGGATATTAAAATCATATTGTTGTCATTTTCTGTAAGAGACATAATAGTATTTTTAGAAAAAATATATGAATGCAAATCTTTCTTTAAAACACCAACTGTTGCTTTATTAGGATCTAGAGTTGTCATAGCAATTTATTCTAAACAGAGCAGTCTTATGATGAATACGACATTCCCAATTTTCATTACAATGCATAAAGCCTTGCAACTGAAGACAACACAAAAAATTAGAAAATACCTCAGAGGACATAGTAATTAAACAGCACAAAAACTCCCAGATAAAGGTATTTGGGCAGAGAAATGCTAAAATTATATTGCTTTTTTTGTGCCAGATAGGGAATACAGCCGAGACCTTCTGTTTCCTGGTCTCAATTAATTTCCCAAGCAGTATACTACACTACTCTCATTTCTTCGCCTTCCAGCTGCTAAAGTCAACATCCCTGCTAGTGCAGATCTTCCTCTTGATCTATTTTCTTCTAGCATTCATATACAGAGCATACTATCCAAAGTTTCACTTATACAATAAAAAACAATATTCAGAGAAAGGGAATTTTACTGCCAACGTTTCTCAATTCCAATCTATTATTTTCAGAACTTTGCTATAGTCTACTAGGTTTTAAGAGGAAACAGGCCGGGCGCGGTGGCTCACGCCTGTAATCCTAGCACTCTGGGAGGCCGAGGCGGGCGGATTGCTCAAGGTCAGGAGTTCAAAACCAGCCTGAGCGAGACCCCGTCTCTACCATAAAAATAGAAAGAAATTAATTGGCCAACTAATATATATAATATAAAAATCAGCCGGGCATGGTGGCTCGTGCCTGTAGTCCCAGCTACTCGGGAGGCTGAGGCAGGAGGATTGCTTGAGCCCAGGAGTTTGAGGTTGCTGTGAGCTAGGCTGACGCCATGGCACTCACTCTAGCCTAGGCAAGAAAGCGAGACTCTGTCTCAAAAAAAAAAAAAAAAAAAAAAAGAGGAAACAGTTGCAATGGGTAAGAGAGGAGCCAAGAGTTGTATCTAAAAG
This sequence comes from Microcebus murinus, assembly GCF_040939455.1. Lineage (NCBI taxonomy): Eukaryota > Metazoa > Chordata > Mammalia > Primates > Cheirogaleidae > Microcebus > Microcebus murinus. The sequence goes on along the minus strand of NC_134104.1, from coordinate 156,139,779 downwards.
AGGGAGATGAAGAAAAGAGGAAAAAAGAGACTGTTGATAATGGCTAATTTTAATTGAGAGCTTATTGTTGGAGCCTGTTTCATGTATTAATCTTTAAAACTCACAAAAAAAGCTATGAAGAACCAACTTTTTCCTCAATTGAAAATATAACAAACAATAAAAGAAGAGATAGCCTTGCTTCTGTTGAGTACAACAGCTGAAATAATAAATTTCATTAACTCATCTTAAACTTTGAATCTCAATTTCTTCACTTATTTTTTTAAATTGTGATAACCTTATCAGTGTGCCACTTTACAGTATCTTTAGAAACATAATAGAAATGGACATCAACAAGTATGGCAGAATAGGATTCTCCAAAAGCCTTTCCTCAATAGAAGCAATCAAAACATTATAAAGTTACAGTAATCAAGTCAGTATTGTACTGGCAAAAGATTAAGCAAAAAGATCAATAGAACCAGAGTCCAGATATGGACCCACATAACTATAGTCACTTATCTTTTACAAAAGAGGAAAAATAATACAATGGAAAAAGACAGCATTTTCAACAAAAGGTACTAGAACAACTGGACATTAATATGCAAAAAAATAAATCTACACATAGACTTTATACTAGTAAAAATAAAATTAATTCAAGGCTGGCACAGTGGTTCACACTTATAATCCTAGCACTTTATGAGGCCAAGCTGGGAAGACCACTGAAAGCCAGGAATTTTAGAACTACCTTGGTAACAGCTAGAGCCCAGCTCTACAAAAACATTAAAAATAGCCAGGCGTGATGGCACACACCTGTAGTCCCAGCTACTTGGGAGGCTGAGATAAGAGGATCAGTTGAGCCCAGGAATTTGAGGCTGCAGTAAGCTATGATGATGCCACTTCACTCTATCCCAGGCAACAGAGTGTGGGAGACCCTGTCTCAAAAAATAAAAAATAAAAAATTAACTCAAAATAAATCACAGACCGGCCGGGCGCTGTGGCTCACGCCTGTAATCCTAGCTCTTGGGAGGCCGAGGCGGGCGGATTGCTCAAGGTCAGGAGTTCAAAACCAGCCTGAGCAAGAGCGAGACCCCGTCTCTACTATAAAAATAGAAAGAAATTAATTGGCCAACTGATATATATATATAAAAAAAATTAGCCGGGCATGGTGGCACATGCCTGTAGTCCCAGCTACTCGGGAGGCTGAGGCAGGAGGATCGCTTGAGCCCAGGAGTTTGAGGTTGCTGTGAGCTAGGCTGACGCCACGGCACTCACTCTAGCCTGGACAACAAAGCGGAGACTCTGTCTCAAAAAAAAAAATAATAAAAAAAAAAATAAATCACAGACCTAAATGTAAAATGCAGAACTATAAAATTCCTAGGAGGTAACAAAGGAGAAAAATCATAGTGACCTTGGGTACAGCAATGACTTTTATTTTTATTTTTTTCTGAGACAGAGTCTCGCTTTATTGCCCAGGCTAGAGTGAGTGCCGTGGCATCAGCCTAGCTCACAGCAACCTCAAACTCCTGGGCTCAAGCAATCCTCCTGCCTCAGCCTCCCGAGTAGCTGGGACTACAGGCATGCACCACCATGCCCGGCTAATTTTTTCTATATATATTAGTTGGTCCATTAATTTCTTTCTATTTATAGTACAGACGCGGTCTCGCTCTTGCTCAGGTTGGTTTCGAACTCTTGACCTCGAGCAATCCACCCGCCTTGACCTCCCAGAGTGCTAGGATTACAGGCGTGAGCCACCACACCTGGCCTGAGCAATGACTTTTAAATACAACACCAAACATATAATCCATGAAAGAAATAACTGATAAGCTAGACTTTATTAAAATTAAAACTTCCGCTCTGTGAAAGACACTGTCAAGAGAATGAGAAGAAAAGCCTCAGACTGGAAGAAAATATTTACAGAAGACATATCTGATAAAGGACTGTTATCCAAAATATACAAATAACTCTAAAACTCAACAATAAGAAAATAAACAGCCCAATTTAAAAATGAGCAAAAGATCTTGACAGATACCTCACCAAATAAGATATATACAGATGGCAAATAAGAATGCAGGCCAGCGTGGGGGTTCATGCCTGTAATCCTAGCATTCTGGGAGGCTGAGGCGGGAGAATCATTTGAGCTCAGGAGTTTGAGAGCAGCCTGAGCAAGAGCGAGATCCCACCTCTACTAAAAAAATAGAAATTAGCTGGACGACTAAAAAACATATATATAAAAAAAAAATTGCTGGGCATAGTGGCGCATGCCTATAGTCGCAACTACTCGGGAGGTTGAGGCAGGAGGATCTCTTGAGTCCAGGAGTTTGAGGTTGCTGTAAGCTAGGCTGATGTCATGGTGGTCTAGCCCAGGCAATAGAGTGAGACACTCTGTCTCAAAAAAAAATAAAAAAATAAGTAAGAATACAAATCTGTACCCCCATAATATGCCGAGAAAAAAAAAAGAATTAGTAATATGTAACAAATATATTAAAAAAAAGAATACAAAAAGATGCACAATGTCATTATGTGATTAGAGAATTACAAATTAAAACTATGAAATACCACTACATACCTATTAGAATGGCCAAAATCCAGAACGCTAACAACACCAAAAGCAGGTGAGGATATGTAGCAACAGGAACTCTTACTCATTGTTAACAGGAATACAAAATGGCACAGGCACTTTGGAAGAAAGCTTGGTGGTTTCATACAAAACCAAACACACATATAATACCACATAATCTAGAAATCCACTACTTGATACTTAATCAAATGAGTTGAAAACCTACATCTACACAAAAAACCACAACTGGATGTTTACAGCAGCTTTATTCATAACTTCTGCCAAACCTTAGAAGCAAGCAAGATGTCCTTCAATAGGTGACTGGACAAGTAAACTGTGGTATATCCATACAATGGAATGTTATTCAGCAACAAAAAGCAATGAGCAATCAAGCCATAAAAAGACACTGAGGAACTTTAAAAGCATATTATTGATGCATTTAACACAATATAATGGTAATGAATATGTGATATCATGCTCCCTTGTAGTCAATCCTCCTCTCCAACCCTGGCAACTACTGATCTTCAACCCACCCCTCCACTGCAGCCATACTAGTCTCCCTGCAATTCATTCAACTTACTAAGCAGGCTACCAACTCAGGGCCTTTACACTTTTTGTACCATATACCTGGACTAATCCTCCCACCCTCCACCCCCACAGAACCACAGGATTGCTTCCTCAGTTCCATTTTCTCTGCCCACATGTTGTCTTCTCAGAAAGGCCCTAATCATCCTAATATGAATACACAGAAGACAGAAGTTCCCTCCCCTTCCCCACATACGGTCACTCTATTTCCCTTTACCTGTTTTATCTTTCCTTACTCTTCTTAATGAAATAGGGACTTTATTTTATTCTTATATAGCTGAGCTTCAGTAGCTAAAAGAACGCTCAACTTACATTAGACATGTTAGGTAGATAGGAAACTCCGGCTCTGCTAAGGACTAAGGCTCTCCTAGGAACTAAAGCTGGTGCCTGGCCTTGGTACTGCCTTGAGCAACTGCCTCACCTAGGGGAAGGAGAAAGTCCTGCCAATCTACAAAAGAATGCAGGGAATTCCCAAGCCTGTGGGCCAGACAGCCAGGCATAATAGGGTCTGAAAAATGACCTAGAGTAACCTAAGGTTAATTATGTCATTAACTGTACATCAAAGTGGTTCCACGGTGAAGTTTGAACCATGAGGAGGGCCCAATCCAGATAATATGAAACAAGACCCCAGACCATAACCAGTGCCTCTTGTTACAACAGGAGGCTCATTCGTGCATAGTGAATGTATCTTGCTCTTCCGCAATAAACTTCCTTTTGTACTGGCCTTGCTATCAGTGAATCTGGTCATTCTTTGGCCAAGAGCACACCAAGAACTAAGAACTGACTGCCAACCTGACACTCAAATATTTGGTGATTGATTATATTTACTAAAAATTATAAAATCACCTAAAACAAAATATAAAGATAGGAAATTCAATAATATATATCCAAAAAGTCCACATTAAAAATATCAAAAACCTGGATTCTAAAAATGCATTTATTACTAAATGATTAAAAATTAAGGAATAAATGAAACTAACTTTCTAATTGAGATGTAATGTTAATTCTTATTTTATACTGAAATTATTAGAGATTTCAGAATTTAAGAGTTATTCAAAGTATGTTCTATTTAAGCAATTAGTCCACAAAGGAAATGAAAAAATATGTAAAAGTGTTTTAAATAAAAAATATCCACATTAGGCTGAAGAGCAAGAAGCAAATGCAGATTTTAGAAAGATGGGGGATTTACTATACTTTTAAAGACAACAAAATTCAGAGAAATTACATACTGCTTATACGTAATTAATGTACAAAAAAATAGAAGAAACTGAGAATATTAGATAATTGTCACAGAAGTAGGAAAGAGGTATACCAGAGCCTATGTGTGCTTATCATCACTAAGTACGTGCTCAGAAATTACCTGCTGTGAGAATAAAATGAGATAGGTACAGGTTTTCATTTATCAATTTAACTCTGGATTACACCTTTCATGATTGGTCATGCCAAACACACTTTGTATATAAATCAAAAAGTTACTTCAAAGGTCAGATGTGGTGGCTCATACCTATGATCCTAGCACCCTGGGAGGCTGAGACAGGAGGATCACTCTGAAGGATGGCTTGAGGTCAGGAGTTCAAGACCAACCCAAGCAAGGGTGAGACACCACCCCTCCCACCCCGAGATCGGCTGGAACCTGTAGTCCCAACTACTCGGAAGGTGGAGGGAGGAGGATCGCCTGAGCCCAGGAGTTTGAGGTTGCTGTGAGGTAGACTGACACCATGGCACTCTAGCCCAGGCAACAAAGGAAGACTCTGTCTCCAAAAAAAAAGTTACTTCAAACCTAATTTTTACCAAAAAAAAGAAACTTTTTTTAAAAATTTAATCCCATTAGGTTAGACAAGCAAATCAGTAAGAAGGGAAATACAAATTAAGTAAGAAATCTATTTGGCAAAATATTTTGGGTCTTAGGTATAAATATATTAAAGATGAATCTGTGTGGAAGCTGCAATTACTTAAACATTCAGACATAAATGGTGGTTATCTACCCTTGTTCCATGCTCTGTGCTAGGTGTTTTCACATCTATAATCACAAACACTACTGAATACCACTTTGTTAAGTATGCATTCTTATTTAGATTATGAAGTGTCCTTGCCAGCCAACCAATGCAAGTGAGGCTATCCCAAAAAGCCAACAGTACCCCTACAATTGCTACTGACAGAAAGGCTGCAGAACAGTGTCAGCAGTGTTAACCCAAAAGAATGAAGCCTCTATATAGATCAAACCACATGACAGTCAACAATCAGCAGTCCTTTACAAAGATTCTGGGGGCAAATCAATCAAGCCAGATCTAAAGCACCAAACACAGTCCAACAAAAAGTAGCATTCAACAAGAAGTTTCAAGCTTTTTATTTTAAAGGTATAACATATATTCCACACTGACAAAAGGAAAAATGTAAATTTATTTACCCCCAATCCCTGGCCAACAACTGCATAGGAAGTAGAGACAGGCAGAACACAAGCACAATTTCTCTTCCATGAGAAGATCATCGTAATTTAAAATAGTCTAATAAAAAACGTCATGGTTCTTTGTGAACACTTGCATGAGGATCCAATTTAGAGATCATTTAAATATCCAATTATGAATTCAAAAGTCAAAAATGAAATTTGTAACTTTTTTAAAATACTGGTGTTTTTCCCCCTTAGTCCATCAGTAAAAATAGGCACAGCCATCCAATTCTGGATCCCTTTTCCAATTATATAACTAGTAATAGGCAGGAAAGAAAGTGCCAACGACCTGCAAAAATAAAAAACTTATAAGAGAATTGAGCCCTAAAATGAGGGGAACATTATTATTCAAAAAATCTATATTCAAAAATCCTCCATTATTTTCACTGAAAAGTTTAAAGAATAACTTTGTGTATTTGCATAATTTAATGCTATATTAAATCTTCATATATGAGCTATAAGTACAAAAGATAGTCACCAATATATATATGTACATTAAAAAACTGAGAATATTTACCTTCCAAATGAGTTATTATTCCCTTAAAATTAGTCACTCTGAAGAGGCATAAACAAATTTCAATAATACTGACACTGATCAAGCTATTTTTAAGTTCTTTTAAAATTAAAACACATATAAAACATGCTTATGAACTTTTGGTTCTAGTTCTGATACTTTGCTCTGGACAAATAAAAAGGCTGAACAAAATACATGAAACAAGTGTATAAGGGCACTGGAGAGCAACTATCTTAGATGGAATTTACAACACTCTAATCCCCAAAAGAAAGAAACCACATTGAGTTGAGCTCCTCAGTCACCTGACTTTTTCCCTGAGGGCATCCCAGCAGAAAATGACAGCTCATTGAGATATGGAGAAAAATGTTGACACTGAGGGCTACCAAAGCAACTGAGCCTTTCAGGAACAAAATTCCAGAAAGAAGGTACAGTAAATCCAAAATTCTGTATACAATCTCCACTCCTGAGATTGCCTAATTCTTAACCTGGCATGTAAGGCAGGGCTCCAAGAAACCTAGCAGAAAGCAGTAGCTGAGAAGCCAAACAGCTAAACAGAGCCACATTACCTTTAAGAAGTAAATAACACTCACAGTGACTTTTGAACAGAAACTATGGAAGTCAAAAATTAAATAAGTGACATCTTTAAAATGCTAAAATACCCATTAACCTAGAAGTCTATGCCCAAGGAAAATAGCTTTCAAAAATGATGACAAATTTAAGAGAGATTCACATAAGCAAAAGCATAAAGAATGTGCAGCAAGCCAGCACTAAAAGAAATATTACTAAAAAGTATATTTGAGATGGCAAAAAAAAAAAAAATGATTCCAGATGAAACCATGTAAAAGTAGGAAAAAAAGAAAAGCATTGGAAAGGGTAAAAAAAATGTGAACAAAGAAATGAACATATAAGTTCATTTGAAATATGCATGTTGAAATATATAACAACAGTAGTACAAAAGCCAAGAGTGTGGTAAGTGCAATTAAATCATTGTTGGTAGTGGTAAAAGAACAAATTAACACATTAACTGCCATGTGAGCAGTACAACTCATGCTAGTTTTGAGCCAGGGCTGGTGACGCATATATAACTCACGTATCTCTACCTTAGGGGCCATGTGGACTATTTTTCAAGTTGCATATCATTCACACACAGAAAACAATAACAAAATTTTTTTTCATTAAATTAAGGATCATTTTGTTTTTGAAGTTTTTATTCTATTTTTGTAATAAAACACTGTGGCCCAAAGGAAAAAATATTTTTTCAAGTGTGGCAGTCAGCATCTTAAAGTAGACTCTAATAAATCAAGGAAGAATGTTTTAAGCTCTAGGATAACCACTAAGGGAAAAATAAAACACTGTAAAACAAAAAAGCTAATAGAGGAGAATCGATGGAGTAATAAAAATGTTGGGTTAATTCAAGGAAGGCAAGAAAGGATGAGTCAAGAAACAAAATAAGGCACAAAGAGAAAACAAAGACCAAGATAAGGCCAGGTATGGTGGCTCAAGGCTGTAATCCTAGCACTTTGGGAGGCCAAGGCAGGATAATTGCTTGAGGCCAGGAGTTCAAAACCCACCTAAGCAACATAGCAAGAAGACCCCATCTCTACACCAAAAAGAAAAAAAGAAAAAAAAGAAGAAGAAGAAGAAACCCTAGATTTAATCCTAACTAATATAGCAATAACTAAGTACAAATGGACTAAATAATCCAAATTGTCAGGTAAATAAAAACAAATCCCCCAACTACAAGCTATTTACATATGCTACAGACTATTCTGTGGTTCCCTACAAATGCTTATGTTGAAACCTAATCCCCAATGTGCGAGTATCTGGATGTGGGGCCTTTGAGAAAGTGATTAGGTCATGAGGGCAGGGCCCTTATGAATTTGATTAATGCCTTTATAAGAAATCCCAGAGATCTCCCTCACTCCCTTCTGCCATGTAAGGACATAGCAAAAAGATGTCCATCACTGAACTAGGAAGTATGCCTTCACTAGACAGCAAATCTATTGGCACCTTGATCTTAAACTTCCCAGCCTCCAGAACTGAGAAATAAATTTCTGTTTATAAACTACCAGGCTATGGTATTGTTATAGCAGCCTAAATGAACTAAGATAATATACAATACACACACACACACTTAAACATAAAAATGCATAAAAGTTAACAGTTAAAGAATTGGTGACTTCCTCTTAGCCCCAAGTGGAAATAGATGTAGAAGATACTCAGGGCAAATTAGACTTGTATGACTCAGAGAGAATGACATACACAGCCTCCAAAAAGCCATACAGATCAAAAAAGTGGGCAATATAATCATACATAATCTATGCCTTCAACATTACTATATGTCAGAGAAGACTATGGATCGCAAAATGTGTTTACACAGAGAAAAACTCCAAATTACAATAACACTAATTCTAGAGCTTCTGCCACCACTGTATAGCCTTTCACTACCACATTTCCAAAGGGTGCCTCCCTGGTTATACTTACCTATTTCCCCTTAAGATGTAGTGGTTTTCTAAGACTGCCACCACTTCTTTGTCATATAGACTCTTCAGACTACTAGTGGCACTCTATACACTGGCTTACAGTGGTAAAATCAGTATTCTCAGCTGATAAAGGCAGCAGAGCAAGGAGCACAGTGCAGGAACTTTGTCAAAACAAATACAGGCAAAAATCTGGGCCAAGCTCAATTGAGCATTTTGTTCTCAGATTTAAAAAGTGATGCAAGGGTGGCAAGAAATATGATGATACCTTCAATATGTCTGTCTCTCCTTTGAATCACATAGCTCTAATCTGTCCTGATTATCTTCTACATTTGGTGCTCATTAATCCTGATTATTGCCCTTTACATTCATCCTAAGGATTACAGAGAGTCCCTCTCTGTGCTGGATTTTCCCTGTATCCCATGTCTTCCTCTTCCATAATTTATTGCTTTGTTTTGAAGAAATATATCCCCTAGATTGAAGCTTCTTGAGAACAGTTACATGGTAAGAAAACTGAGACCTCCACATGTCAAAAATATCTTTCCTATACTCTTACATGTAGTTCATGGTTAGGGCTAGAACAATAAAATTCTAGATTAAAAATCATTTTATACTGCTCCACTGTCTTCTAGCTTTCATACCTAAAATCCAAGGTCATACTTATTCCTGACCCTTTGTATTTGGCATGCTTTTTCCTGTCTTTGAAAGCTTGTCAAATCTTCTTGGTCCCACTATTCTGAAATTTCACAATGACATGAGTCTACTTTCATTCACTTGTGTTAGGTTCTTCCTGGGCCGTTTCACTCTGGAAACCCATGTCTTTCCATTCTGGGAAATCCATTCTAAGAAATTTTCCTGAATTATTTCACAGTGAATTTCTATACTTCAGTTTCTCTCTTCTATGTTTCTGAATCTCCACCAAATGATGCACCTCTTGTAGCTGATTTCTGATTTTCTTATCTTCTCTAATTTTCTATGACTTTTTTTACTCTATTTTCTAGGAAATTTCCTCAACTTTATCTTCCAACCCTCCTATTAAGACTTTTATTCCTGCTATGGTGTTTTTAATTTCCAAGAGCTCTTTTCTGTTGTCTGAATGTTTTTTACAGGATCCAGTTCTTGTTTCATAAACACAGTATCTTCCTTTATCTCTCAGAGGATATTAACAGTAATCTTTATTCACCCGATGCAGTCTGTTTCCCACAAATTGATTTTTCTTTTCCATTCCCTATTTTTTTTTTTCTTTTTGGAGGGGGGAGTGGAGTTCGGCCATCTTTCATGATAGAAGCATCCTCAAATATACTATAGGCTTGGTTGTTGGCTCATACTTAAGGGAAAGGAAATAAAAAGTTAACTGGAAGCTCCAAATACATGGGTGAACATTGCTGACCTTATGACTCACTATAAAGAGATCTGGCTGTATCATTTGTTGTGGAAACCCTGATACCACAGTATCAAGTAGAGTATAGTCAGGAGACAGAAAATACACTAATAATTCAAACAGGAAAATTTTAATGTAAACAATTGTTAAACAGGTAAAATATGATAAAAAACTGAAAATATGAAAGAGAGCTCTAGGGTAGAATAGAAGTGGCAACTCCAGAGTACAAACACCACACTTAAGGCTGAGAGAAAAGTAAACGAGAGGAAAAAAAAAAGCTTAGCAACTTAGAGAACAGGTCCCAAAAGGCTAAGATACAGGTAAGTGAAGAAATAGTAGACTACTACAAAAATATGCTATCGAGTGACTACTCAATTAGGAAGAATGTAGCTGAAGGTCATCAATCAGAACCAACACCACTGCCTGCCATGGGAAATACTGCAGGTCAGTACCAACTACCGGTAGAGTGGTCTGCCACTGGAACAAAAACAGAAAGAATCATATCTCTTCTTCCTCCAGCCTAGTAGTCTCCTTTTTACTATACCCCTTTACTGGCAGAGCCTAACATAAATTCAGCTGACAAAGAAGAAATGCGGTCCAACTCCAGCATCATAAGGAAGGGTCAAGAATGGTAGGCTTGGAACTCAGAGGCAAAAAATCGATAATTGGCACAGTCAGCATCTTTAGGGCCTCCCCTTGCACTGGTCAGATTGCTCACAAGAGCCTTTGGATCTCTTGTTTAGAATGGAAAAGGTCTGGCTGCCAGGATTTTGAGAGCCAAATAGAGGATAAAGGCTGTAAGTTTCAGTAATCTATATTCAGTAAGCATATTATAACATAATCCTGAAATTTCCAATATGGAACCTATTTCCTGAACTGTGCATGAAATCTCCCAATACAGAGATCCTCTATTTAACCTCTATAGAAAATAAACCTCAAAACTTCTACCAGGATGAGGAAAGAGCAGCCATCAAATGAGATGAAGTAAAGAAGACCTAAATATATTCATATTTGGTTCCAAAGGTAACTGGTGCTATAATTTCCTATGGCTTTTGAGGATAGGTTGTGTAAACAAGGTTAGTTCTTAGCTATTCCCATGGCCAGTTTGGGATTCAGCTATCTCAGGTCTGCTTTGTCACTTTTCACTCTTCCAATTCCTTGCCAACTTTCCTTGTCCTAATGGGTATACTACATTTTTTAATCCCTGTATTTTCATTTTTGTAGTGTTTCAAAAAGAAGCAAAATTAGATGCAGATATTCAATACTCCACTGTAACCAAAATGCTTTTAAACATTTTTTTCAATATGGTAGCAAATGTTTATCTTTTGACAGTGTGTAAGCTTACTGTCAGGAGAATTCCAAATACTTTTTGATAAAAGCCCAATATTATTAAAGAAATCACATAATCTGCCAAGGTGCCTATTCTAAGGACAACACTCATCTAAATGTGTACATTGTAACATTTGTTTTTAAACTGTTTGCTATTTAAGACCATGTTTAATATTAAATAAAACTGCAAGAAGGATTAGAGATTTCATAAAAGATACTTATTCTTTTTTGAGTCCTAACAGTAGCAATCAAAAAAACTGTAACAGAAAAATTGGGAGGAATACCATCATGACAACTTGAATATAAACTGTGATTTTCCTGATAATAGTTCAAGGGATATTAGTTCATTTATCCACCTAAAATTTCAATGAAAATAAAGCTATCTTGCACAGAAGGAGAAACTTGAGGCATCACAAGGTCAAGCTCACTGTCATAAATAAGCTACAAAAAAGCTATAAATAGAACCCTAGTCCATTATCCTTGCCAAAAAAAAATAGTATATCCAGATGAAGATACACTAGGAAATGTAGGTGAACGGGCAAGACTTGTAAACACAAAGAAAATAGATATATCGGTTTCAGTTGCCCCGGGCCACTCCTCAAAGGCTATGAGAGACTTAGATTATCTACATCATTTTGAACCCCTGAAAAATTTGGTTTCAAATACATGCACAAAACTGTAAAACAAATTATGACCCTCCTCTGCCCACTACAAGCTATCTTCCATGACCCAGGAGGAAGCAAACACATAGCTATATAAAACTTCAAACCCTGAGGCTTCTTTTTCTGATAGCCCACAGTCTACTATATACTAAGTTAGCAAACTTGCATATGATACCCCATGAATGAAAACTTTTCTGGTGACCACAGAACCATGATTTAAAACTACCTCTAAGCTCTCTGGGAGGCCAAGGCGGGCGGATTGCTCGAGGTCGGGAGTTCGAAACCAGCCTGAGCAAGAGCGAGACCCCGTCTCTACTATAAATACAAAGAAACTAATTGGCCAACTAATATATATAGAAAAAATTAGCCGGGCATGGTGGCGCATGCCTGTAGTCCCAGCTACTCGGGAGGCTGAGGCAGAAGGATCGCTTGAGCCCAGGAGTTCGAGGTTGCTGTGAGCTAGGCTGACGCCACGGTACTCACTCTAGCCTAGGCAACAAAGCGAGACTCTGTCTCAAAAAATAAAAAAAATAAAAAAAATAAAAAAAAAATAAAACTACCTCTATTGTTCAAGTGTTTAAAAATAGAAAACACCATAAATATATCCCTTATGTGTTCATTCAAACACTTATTAAAGTAGCCTAAAAGGGGAAAGAGCAAGACTCATACAATCCAATAGACTTTAGAAATACCTGGTTTAGACTATCAGTGATTTTTCTAAAACTCATCCCTCAATAAATTCCAAACAGCTTAATACTCACAGCAGCCAAGGAGAATCCTAATCCTCACTCTGTCATATACTACCTATGTTCCATTCATCCTTTTTAAATTTTAGTTTCGTCAATTAAAAAATGAAGGTAATAATGTTTCACAAGGCTACTACTGTGAGGATTAGCAAAAATAATGAACACATAATATCTATTACTATTGCCTAAAACATGGTAAGTACCAAACAATAACTAATATAAAACTCTCACTTTTAAATATTAACTTAAATTATAATAGAAAACCTATCAAATGCATTTAAAAGTAATAGCGTGGCTGGGTGCACTGGCTCATGCCTGTAATCCTAGCACTCTGAGAGGCTGAGGCAGTAGGATCACTTGAGCTCAGGAGTTCAAGACCAGCCTGAGAGAGGATGACCCCATATCTACTAAAAATAGAAAAATTAGCCAGGTGTCATGGTGCGCACCTGTAGTCCCAGATACCTGAGAGGCTAAGACAAGAGGATTGCTTGAGCCCAGGAGTTTGAGGTTGCTGTGAGCTAGACAGATGCCAAGGCACTCTAGCCTGCACAACAAAGCAATACTCTGTCTCAAAAAAAAAAAAAAAAGTTGCAGCATTAAGTGTTTAAAAGTACATTTTACAAATGTTCACTAAGTACTCTGCTTTCAAATTCTCTGGCAACTTTTATAACAAATCATTTCCTAAAGAACAGAAATGAAGTTTTCATAGCAACAAGACTTTCCTCTTATCAAAAAGACACAAACTACAATTATACATACAATCTCATTAAAACTTAAAATTTTAAGTGCCATTAGTAATTGGCAAGAATATTTACCCACCAAAGTATAATAGAGGCTAATAAAAATAATTTTTTCATTTATAAAAAAACTTTTTTGATAGAGTCTCTCGCTGCCACCTGGGCTAGAGTGCTGTGGCATCAGCCTAGCTCACAGCAAACCTCAAAGTTCTGGGCTAAAGAGATTCTCCTGCTTCAACCTCCTGAGTAGCTGGAGGTTGCTCCATGCCTCACTAATTTTTCTATATTTAGTAGAGACGGGGACTGGTTTCTGCTCAGGCTGGTCTCGAAATCCTGACCTCAAACAATCCTCCTGCCTCAGCCACCCAGAGTGCTAGGATTACAGGCCTGAGCCACCACGACAGTCTAATTTAAAACATTTTTAATTTGAATTCTTTATAATTTTTCAATAACATTAGTACAAATGAATTACCTTCTTTGATTTTTTTTTCTATTTTTTTTTTATTTTAGCATATTACAGGAGTACAAATCTTTGGGTTACACATATTGCCTTTGCCCCACCCAAATCATAGCTTCAAACGTGTCTATCCCCCAGATGGTGAGCACTGCACCCATTAGGTGTGAATATACCCATCCCCTCCTCCCCTTGCCCACCTGCCCACCGCCCAATGAATGTTACTTCCATAAGTGCACATAAATGTTGATCAGTTAATACCAATTTGATAGTGAGTACATGTGACGCTTGTTTTTCCATTCTTGTGATACTTCACTTACTAGAATGGACTTCAGATCTATCCAGGATAATGTAAGAGGTGCTAGATCACTATTGTTTTTTGTGGCTGAGTACAACTCCATGGTTTACATATACCACATCTTATTAATCCACTCGTGTTGAGCGGGCACTTGGGTTGTTTCCACACCTTTGCAACTGTGAATTGTGCTGCTATAAACATTCTAGGGCAGATGTCTTTTTTACAGAATGTTTTTCCCCCCTTTGGGTAGATGCCCAGTAATGGGATTGCTGGATCAAATAGTAGTTCTACCTGTAGCTCTCTGCAGTATCTCCATATTACTTTCCACAAAGGCTGTACTAGTTATCAGGCCCACCAACAGTGTAGGAGTGTTCTTATCTCTCCACATCCACACCATTTATTGTTTTGGGACTTTTTATAAAGGCCATTCTTACTGGAAATAAGTGATATCTCACTGTGGTTTTGATTTGCATTTCCCTGATGATTAGAGATGTTGAGCATTTGTTCATATGTTTCTTGGCCATTAATCTTATCTTCTTTTGAAGTTTCTGGTCATGTCCTTTGCCCATTTTTTGATAGAGTTGTTTCATTTTTTTCTTGCTGATTTTCCCAAGTTCTATATAGATTCTACTTAGCCCTTTTTTGAATGTGTAGCATGCAAATATTTTCTCCCATTCTGTAGATTATGTTTGCTCTCATGACAGTTTCCTTGGCTATGCAGAAGCTTTTTAATTTGATCAGGTCTCATTTATTTATTTGTGTTATTGCTGTGATTGCCTTTGGGATCTTCTTCATAAATTCTTTGCCTAGGCCACTGTCTATAAGAGTTGTTCCAACATTTTCTTCTAGAATTCTTACAGTTTCACATCTTAGGCTTAAGTCCATTATCCACCATGAGTTAATTTTTGTGAGAGATGAAGGGTACAGATCCTATTTCAATCTTCTACATGTGGCTACCCAATTTTCCCAGCACCACTGATTTAAAAAGGATTCTTTTTCCCACTGTATGTATTTGTCGGCTTTGTCAAAGGCTAGATGGCTATATGAGGATGGTTCTATATCTGGGTTCTGAGTTCTGCCCCATTGGTCTATGTCTCTGTTCTTGTGCCAGTCATATACCATTTTAGTAGCCTTGTAGTATATCTTGACATCTGGTAAACTGATACCTCCCAATTTATTCTTATTGCTTTTGCTATATGATATCTTCCCTTATTCAATACAAAGCATAGAATTATTTTTTCTAGATCTGTGAAAAATGTTGTTATTTTAATAGGGATTGCATTTAATCTATAGATTACTTTGGGTAATACAGACATTTTTAACAATGTTGATTCTGCTAACCCATGAGCATGGTATCATTTTCCACCTGTTTACTCTGCTATTTCCTTTCTCACTGTTTTCTAGTACTCCCTGTAGGTCTTTTACCTCCTTAGTTAAATATATTCCTAGGTCTTTTATTTTCTTTTTGCTATTGTGAAAGTTATTGAGCTTTTGATTTGGTTCTCAATCTGATTATTATTGGCAAATAGGAATGCTACTGATTCTGTACACTGATTTTGTAACCTGAGACTTTGCTAAATTTGTTTATCAATTCCAGTACTACCATGGCAAAATCTTTGGGGTTTTCTAGATATAAGATCATATCATCAACAAACAGTGATAGTTTCACCTCTTCTGCCCCCATGTGGATGCCCTTGATTTCTTCTCTTATCTGATTGCTCTGGCTAGGACTTCCAGTACTATGTTGAATAGAAGTGATGATAGAGGGCAACCTTGTCTGGTTCCAGTTCTAAGCAGGAATGCTTTAAATTTTTCCCCATTCAGAATGATGATGGCTATGGGTTTGTCATATACGGTTTTTATCATGTTTAGGTAAGTCCTGTCTGTGCCTATTTGGTTAAGCGTTCTTATATAAAATGGTACTGAATTTTGTGAAATGCTTTTTATGCATCTATTGAGAGGATCATATGGTCATTGTTTTTACTTCTATTTATGTGGTGAATTACATTTATAGATTTGCATATGTTGAACCATCCCTGCAACTCTGGGATGAAGCCCACTTTTTCATGATGGATTTTTTTCTATAAGCACCTAAATTCGGTTTGCTAGGATTTTGTTGAGAATTTCTGCATTTGTATTCATAAGGGATATGGGTCTGTACTTTTCTTGTTGCGCCCTTTCCTGGTTTCAGCATCAGGGTGATGTTGGCTTCATAAAATGTGTTGGGCAGAAACCCTTCCTTCTTGATGTTGCATAATAATTTCTGCAGGATAGGCACCAGTTCTTCTTTGTAGGTCTGGTAAAATCTGGGTGTGAAACCATCTGGTCCAGGACTT
Organism: Microcebus murinus; assembly: GCF_040939455.1. Taxonomy (NCBI): domain Eukaryota; kingdom Metazoa; phylum Chordata; class Mammalia; order Primates; family Cheirogaleidae; genus Microcebus; species Microcebus murinus. Next base: position 156,123,278 of record NC_134104.1, on the reverse strand, counting down.
TTCTTTTTAGGAAGGTTTTTTTATTGCTGCTTCAATTTCAGTACTTGATTTTGGTCTGTTCAGGAATTCTATTTCTACCTGATTGAGCCTAGGGAGGCTATGTATTTCTAAGAAGTTGTCCATTTCCTCCACATTTTCAAGTTTATGTGCATAGCCATTTTTATAGTACTTGTAGATGATATTTTGTATTTCTGTTGTATCAGTTATAATTTTTCCTTTTTCATTCATGATGGAGCTTATTAGAGTCCTTTCTTTTCTGCTTCTCATTAATCTAGCAAGAGGAATGTGAATTTCATTTCTTTAAAAAAACACTTTTTGTTTTATTGATCTTCCATATTGTTTTTTCTTTTACCAATTTCATTTAGTTCTGCTCTGATCTATGTTATTTCTTTTCTTCTGCTGGGCTTGGGGTTGTTTGCTCATCCTCTTCCAGTTATTTGAGATAATTCATTAGATTGTTGATTTATGATCTTTCTATCTTTTGGATGTAGGCATTTATAGATATAAATTTTCCTCTAAGGACTGCTTTAGTTGTGTCCCCCAGATTTTGATAACCCATGTCTCCTTTATCATTTAGTCCAAAGAATCTTTCTATTTCCATCTTAATTTCCTCCTTAACCCAATAATCATTCAGCAGAAGGTTGTTTAGTTTCCATGATTTTGTGTAGAGATGAGAGTTTCTGTTGAAGTTGATTTCTAATTTTATTCCACTGTGGTCTGAGATGATGCATGGTCTATTTCTATTTTTTTTTTTAATTTTTTGAGACTGCTTTATGGCCTAGGATATAGCCAATCTTAGAGAATTGAGCTGATGAGGAAAACATATATTCAGTGGTTTTGGGGTAGAATGTTCTATAAATGTCAGGCCCATTTGTTCTAGATTTCTGTTTAAGCCCATTGTTTCTCTGTTTATTTTCTGTTTGGAGGATCTGTCCTGTTCTGTCAGAGGAGTGCTGAAGTTCTCAGTTTTTATGGTGTTGCTGTTTATCATTTTGTTCAGGACTAGTAGGATTTGCTTCACGAATCTAGGTGCACCTCAGTTAAGTGCATAAACATTTAGAATTGTTATGTCTTCTTGTTGAATTGTACCCTTCACCATATGTAGTGACCATCTTTGTCTTCCATTACTTTTGTTGATTTGAAGACTAAGTTATCTGAAATCAGAACTGCTATGCCAACTTTCTTTTAGCTTCCGTTTGCATGAAATATTGTTTTGCATCCCTTTACCTTGAGTCTGGATGCATCCTTATGGATTAGATGTGTTTCCTAAAGATAGCAGATCCTTAGATTATGTATATTTATCCATTCAGCCAGCCTATGTCCCTTTAGTGAGCAGTTTAAGCCATTCAATTTATTGAAAGAATTGATAAGTGGGGCAGATTTCTGTTCATCCTGTTCAGTTGAACTTTGTTGCTTTGTTTTCTTTCTTGAGCCATTGTGGTATCTGGCCTTTGAGCTTTAGCTTTTCAATGATTTTACACTGGTGAGTGTTTATTGTGCTGATCCGTGTGTAACACCATTTTGAGTACTTCCTGGAGGGCAGGTCTTATTTTGATGAATTCCCTCAGTCTTTACTTGTCTGGGAAGGTCTTTATTTCTCCTTCATATAAGAAAGTTAGTTTTGCAGTGTACAAGAATCTAGGCTGGGCATTATTCTGTTTGAGAAGAATGAAAATGGGGCCCTAGTCTCTCTGGCTTGTAAGGTCTCAGTTGAGAAGTCTACAGTTAGTCTGATGGGTTTTCCTTTGTAGGTTGCCTGCTTCTTTCACCTTACAGCTTGTAGGAGGGCCTTTTTTGTGGTTATTTTGGCCAGGCTGATGACTATGTGACATAGTGTCTTCTTCTTTGCAATGTATCTCCCAGGAGTCCTTTGAGCTTCTTGTACCTGGGTATCTAGATTTTTAGCAAGGCTTGGGAAAATGTTCCTCCATTATATCCTCAGATAGTTTATCCAACCCTCGTGTATTTTCTTATTCACCCTCAGGGGTGAATATTTTCACCCCTATAATTTTGTTACGCCTCTTTGCATAATCCCACATTTCTTGTAGGCTTTACTCTTTTCTCGTATTTCTCTGCTCTATCTCTGCAACTGACTTATTTGATTAAAAAGTGATTATCTCTAAACCTCAACTCTGATTCTGAAGAAAATAAAAAAATTAAAAAAAAAAAGTGATTATCTTTAATCACTGGGATTCTTTTCTTCTGTTTGATCTTCCCTAATATCTGTTTGATATTCCCTATGAGGTTTTCCACTGTGTTTTATAATTCCTTGAATAAATTCTTCATTTCCAGAAGTTCTGTTCGATTTTTCTTTAATATTTCAATTTCTTTAGTGAATTTTTCTTCCAAGTCCTAGATATTTTTGTATGTGTGGTTGCTTTGTGTTGCATATTCATTTTCTCTTAGATATGTCAATGAAAAAAAAGCCAAACTCTGCAAAATAATTTTAAAGAGATTTATTCTGAGCCAAATTTGAGGACCATGACCCAAAGCCACTGCCAAGAGGCCTTGGGCAAGTGGACTCATTTTGGCTGGGTTACAGTTTGGTTTTTATACATTTTAGAGACAAGGATTATGGGTAAAGCCATCAATTAATATGTGGGAGGTATACATTGGTTTGGCCCAAAAAGGAGGGCCATCTCGAAGTGGGGGCTTACAGGTTATAGGTGGGTTTAAAGATTCTTTAGCTTGTAATTGGCTAAAGACATGAAGCTTTGTCTAAAGACTTGGAATGTTTTAACATAAACTGTTTACCAGAGATAAGCCACCATTTGTTGTATAAATTGAGGACCTGCATGTTTGTCTTGCATATACTTAGGCCTGTTAATAGGTTACAAAGGAAGTCTCCAAGAAGGGAGGGGGCATGATAAGGCATGTCTGACCTTCCTCCTCCTGGCAGGCAACTTTGCCCTAGAATATTCCTTTGGCCATGAGGGGGTCCATTCACTCAGCCGGGGGGCCAAGGGGGTGAGCATTTTAGTTCACAGACATTATTGAGTTTTCCTACAATCCATGTCTGAAATAACTCTTCTGTCTTTTTAGTGTTCTGAATTTGGTTGATGTTCACTGCTAGAGAGCTGGTGTTCTCCTTTGGTGGTGTGCTTTCAGTTTGATTCTTCATACTTCCAGAGTTCTTTCACTGATTCCTTCCCATCTGGAGCAGCTGTTGCTTCTTACATTTAGATTTTCATTTGGATAATGACACACCCAGTTTAATCTCTGAGCCAGTAGGTGGCATTTGTGGGTGAGATTCAATCACATCCTGTATGATGAGTCAGTAAATGCAGTAAAAGTATGGGCAAATTCACTTCCCTGTCAGCAGGTGGCACTTGCTGGACAGAACAAGCTGCAGTGTTGTTTTGGGGTCCTGTACCCAGCTCTCATTCCTCTGGAGAGGCACTCTAATGCCACAGGTGGTGGGTTTGGCCATAAGACTTCCAGGTGGGTCCTTATGCTCCACTTCAGTGGGGGCAGGTTGGGGAGTGAGGCTGGGTGGTGCTGGGTAGGGTGAGCCTGTGCTCAAGCTCCACAAATGTTGTTAGCAGAGCTCAAAGATCTATTCTCTGCTTCTGTGCAAAGCTGCCAGGGAAGGGCTGAAATGGCCCCAGTCAGCCAAAACGTCTATACATGGGAGTAGGGCTGTATGAGATCTGAAGTCTGCAGAAGGCCTTGCTTCTTTACACCCTCCCCTATTCTGCAATTTCTCCCAGGCATCTGCCTACAGGTGGGACCTCAAGCCAGCAGATCTCCCCTGACTGTGATGCGAGCCAGGAGGTTCCCTTCCCAGGATCACAGCCTGAGCTAGAAGCACAGCCCTCCCATGGGAGGAGGGTTGCCCCTCAAGCAAGCTACAGCTAGGACCCACTCTGATCTGCCCCTGAAGGCACACACACCTCAGTAGACTAGTTCAAAAATATCCTTTCTGTGCCCCCGGACAATGCAATGGAGACCTGAATATAAAGGATCTGGCCTGCAGGCCTGTCCCCTGCCCAGAGATCAATCCCAGCCCCCGCCAGTGAGAAAAGTGCTGGTCTCACATCACCCCCAGGGCTGCCCAAGCTAGATCAATGTCTCTCCACTTCGGGATTTGCCCCACTCTCCTGAGGTCACCAGCCAAGCAGCACCTAAGAGGGCTGGCGGGTAGGAAACACATAGCACATCCAAGTACTCCTCAGTATGCTGTAGGGCCCCAAAAGGAAAGTTCCTGTTCCCTGCAGATGCCTCTGGGTAGTGGCTAAATTGTCTCTCTCAGCAGTCGCAGGTAGGGGAGGAGAAGGGGAGAATGAAGCAATATGGCGCCTGCCGATCAGCTTGAGTCTGGGGGCAGGAGGCACCCTGAGAGAGCTGGGAGCCTGGTGCCCTGTCCGCAAAAGGCTCACTGCTCAATAGCTGCAGCCATCTCTAGGCTGGTGTTAGCAGGTCTCTCCAGCAGCTCGAGAGCTCACCACCAGTCCAAGATGCAAGGGAGGGGAAATTTAACCGCTCTACCTATCCTTGTTGCTCATCTTTAAGCCACTCAGGGTTTAGACCCTGCTGATGCCTTTTCTTCTTCCAGTTCTGCTCTGAAACTTCTTCCCATGGAGTCTCCTGTAGTTTCAGGCACCCTTCCAACCCCCATCCAATCTATGTTTGTCTGCCTGTTTGTTTTTTTCACTTTCACCTAAAATCTATCTTTTTTGCACAGACACAATGCCTGGAAGTTTTTCTAATCCTCTATCTTCCCCTGAGTCCACCTTCTTTCATTTCTGTATGTGAATCAGAAAGTTAACACTCTTTTGCTGATATTGATTCTTAGTCTGAATATTATAGTAAGGCAAGATAAAAAAGGAAAACCAAATTTAAACAAATTAAAAGCTAGCATAAAACAGCCTGACTAGTTAGAATATGCATGAATCAAAAATGTTAAAATTTTTGCATCCTATGCATCCGATAAGGGACTGATAACTAGAATATACTTAGAACTCACGAAAATTAGGAAGAAAAAATCAAATAACCCCATTAAAAAGTGGGCAAAGGACTTGAACAGAAATTTTTCTAAAGAAGACAGAATAATGGCCAACAAACATATGAAGAAATGTTCAACATCTCTAATCATCAGGGAAATGCAAATCAAAACCACAATGAGATATCACTTAACTCCAGTGAGAATGGCCTTTATCAAAAAATCTCCAAACAATAAATGCTGGCGTGGTTGCGGAGAGAGAGGAACACTCCTACACTGCTGGTGGGACTGCAAACTAGTTCAACCTCTGTGGAAAGCAATATGGAGATACCTTAAAGCGATACAAGTGAATCTACCATTTGATCCAGCAATCCCATTGCTGGGCATCTACCCAAATGATCCAGTGACACTCTACAAAAAAGACACCTGCACTCGAATGTTTATAGCAGCACAATTCATAATCGCAAGGCTGTGGAAACAGCCCAAGTGCCCATCAATCCAAGAATGGATTAATAAAATGTGGTATATGTATACCATGGAGTACTATTCAGCTCTAAGAAACAATGGTGATATAGCACATCTTATATTTTCCTGGTTAGAGCTGGAACCCATACTACTAAGTGAAGTATCCCAAGAATGGAAAAACAAGCACCAGATATATTCTCCAGCAAACTGGTATTAACTGAGTAGCACCTAAGTGGACACATAGGTGCTACAGTAATAGGGTATTGGGGAGGGGGGAGGGGGGCGGGTATATACATACATAATGAGTGAGATGTGCACCATCTGGGGGATGGTCATGATGGAGACTCAGACTTTTGGGGGGAGGGGGGGAAATGGGCATTTATTGAAACCTTAAAATCTGTACCCCCATAATATGCCAAAATAAAAAAAAATTAAAAAAAAATGTTAAAATGGAAATCAGGAGATTTCTAGATGACTAAACCCTAGATGACCTTGTCTACTCACTGATAGCTTCACCTTGAGCAACATGAAGACTGAATTCATTATTTCTTTTCTCCCACTGCAAACAAAATAACTATGGCAATATTTGAATTCATTCTGCTCACAGAGAATCTAAAAGAATCAATATTTATAATGCTTAGATCCCTTTGGATAAAAGATTCAGTTATTTTTTAAACTTTGGCTAATCTAAGGAATAGTTTGTTTAATATCATATTAAAAGAAACACCTGCTATAAAATATGTATGAAATTATATCTACAATATAATTTAGGAAAAAATCAGATTTATATTTTCCAGTTTGATAATAGTTCTTATAGAGGCGCCAACATCAAAGTTTGGGCTATAGGCAACACAGGAATGGGCAGTCAAGTCAAATCAGACTCAGAGGAAAAAAAAAAAATAAGGTAGAAATTCTCAAGGTAAAGTAGAAGCTGGAATCACGTAAGAAATCTATAGCAGTAGTACATGCAAGACCCAAAGTCAAAGCAGGGCATGAAACACAAATCTAGCTAGTAAGGCAGGACATGAAAAAGATGGCTTTAGGGAGCTCTGTGGGCAAAAAATATACTGATGCAATTTGGATAACTGGTATCTGTACTCCAAGCACAAAGCGTATGTCATTAAAAAACAAACAATATCTCAATATTGAAGCTAGGAGATATTTTACACACTTTCTTTCATTTAGAAGCACCAGCCCAAGAAGTGCATATAAGCAGAATTCCTGGCTTAGGGGTGATGTAATAAAGACAGGGTACTACCTGAACTGGCTCTTGAAACAATTAGATTCTGACACTAATTAGGACAGGGGAAATAGCACTGACTATCGACCAACAACATGCAACAACAGTCTGGGGCCACCTGACTGCTGCAACAATTTCTAAATACTTTAAACACCCATCAACCTTTAAGGCCTGGTAAACTTCTCAAGACAGCTCAATATTAAATAATTTATAAAATCTTCCCTCCTCCTCTCCCTACCCACTTCCTGTTCTAATGAGATGACAGCTAGTATAAGTATGTGTTGACATATCTATTATCCCAATGAGACACTTTTAACACCTACTAGCCTTTCTACCCTAAGACCAGTCTACCTGAGACACTGTTTAATTGGGAAGTCTGCTCTGCCCTTTCCAAAATGTAACCTGGTGTTAACCAGAGTTTTTCTATTTTTCTGTTTCCTTGCTCCCATCTTACAAAACCCACACTGTGCTATCACCCAGTGGAATCTCTCTCACACTATCATGTAGAATGAAGGCTGCCCTGATTCATGAATCACAAATAAAAGCCAATTCGATCTATAACTAAACTTGTCATAATTTTGTCTTTTGACATACCCAAAGGTATATCACTGTAAAATAACAAAATCCTGGAAATAAAAAAATAAGAATGCTATCTTATTTGTGCAACAGCAAATGAAGCAAAGCCTTGAAATGTATGAGGACAAATAATTTTCCAGCCAAGAATTCTATACCCAACTAAGCCATCATCAAGTATGAGAGCAAAATAAAGATAGTTTCAGGCATTCAAGCTCTCAAAAATATTTACCTTCCATGACACTTTTTCTCAAGAAACTCCTAGAGGATTTTCTCCACAAAAATCAGAAAGTCAACCAAGAAAAAGGATAGAAGAGGATGTAGGAAGCAGAGGGTCCAACAGGAAAAGACACAAAGGTCAGTCCCATGATGATTATGAAGGGAAGTACCAAGACCAAGATCTGAAACATGTGAATGGACCAATAGTTTCAGTTCTATTTAAGAATTCTGGGAGAAATTGGTAGGTCCATAAAAAAACTAAGTAAATGAAAAAATAAGTCAAACATTAATTCCAGAGAAATCAAAAGGTAATACAAGAAAAGATATAATGACCCAGGCATGGTGGCTCACATCTATAATCCCAGAGCTTTGGGAAGGCAAATGGGAGGATCACTTGAGGCCACAAGTTCGAAACCAGCCTAGGCAACATAGCAAAACCCTGCCTATTAAAAAAACGTTTAAGTTAGCCAGGCATGGTAGCATGTACCAGTAATCCTCACTGTGATGGAGAAGATCACTTGAGCCCAAGAGTTTTTTATTTTGGAATAATTTCAGACTTTTAGAAAGTGCAGTGAGCTATGATCACATCGCTGCACTCTAGGCTGGGCAACAGAGCAAGACCTTGTCTCTTAACCCTTGGCACTCGGATGTCAAGTGTGGATAATGTAGAGTGGATAATGAGAAAAAAGCAAGCGAGTGCAAAGGGTTAATTAAAAAAAGGAAAGAAAGAGGCCGGGTATGGTGGCTCATGCCTGTAATCCTAGCACTCTGGAAGGCCAAGGTGGGAGGATCACTCAAGGTCAGGAGTTTGAAACCAGCCTGAGCAAGAGTGAAACCCCATCTCTACTAAAAATAGAAAGCAATTAATTGGCCAACTAAAAATTTTTGAAAAAACTAGCCAGCCATGGTGGCTCATGCCTGTAGTCCCAGTTACTCGGAGGCTGAGGCGGCAGGATTGCTTAAGCCCAGGAGTTTGAGGTTGCTGTGAGCCAGACTGATGCCACGGCACTCCAGCCCGGGCAACAGAATGAGACTCTGTCACAAAAAAAAAAAAAGGAAAGAAAGAAAGAAAAGAATTGAAAAAAAAGAAGAGAAGAGAGAAGAAAAAGGAAAAAAAACATAATGGTATAATGGACAATATACTATATAGATCAGCCATGAATTAATCATAATGATATAAATATTGAATACTAATTTAACTAAAAATATGATAAACATAGTGGAAGAATGGAAGGAGAAGTATGTTTGGAATGGGAAAGGATAACAGAGCTATAGTCCTACTTTACACTGCACAGAGTGAATACGTAAGAATAAAAGGGAAAAATATAACAAGCAGAAATATAAGCATATTATTTAGAAATATGGAGGCATATACCAGCAGAAACAGAAAAAAAGGAAAACCATTTCGCTTTTGAAGTATAATACTTTAACAAAAATAAAACAAAGACAAAAAAACATTTTATAGGCAAGACTTAATGCCTCTTCAAAAACCTATTATCCTGGTTTGGATTACAGACAGCAAAAGGACATTAGTGAGAAAATTCGAACAAAGTCTACAGTTAACTTAGTAATATTATACCAATGTTAATTTCTATCCTCTGTGTGTGTGTGTGTGTGTGTGTGTGTGTGTGTGTGTGTGTGTGTGTGTTTGTCTTTTTTTTTTTTTTTTTTCTTTTGAGACAGAGTCTCACTCTACTGCCTAGGCTAGAGTGCCATGGCATCAGCCTAGCTCACAGCAACCTCAAACTCCTGGGCTCAAGTGATCCTACTGCCTCAGCCTCCCAGGTAGCTGGGACTACAGACACTCGCAACCATGCCTGGCTAATTTCTGATATATATACTTTTAGTTGTCCAGCTTATTTCTATTTTTTTTTCTTTTCTTTTTTTTTTAGTAGAAATGGGGTCTCACTCTTGCTCAGGCTGGTCACAAACTCCTGAGCTGAAAAAATTTGCCTGCTTTGGCCTCCCAGAGTGCTAGGATTATAGGTGTGAGCCACTACGCCCGGCCTATTTACCTATTATTTATTTTTTATTTTATTTATTTATTTATTTTTTTTTTTGAGACAGAGTCTCACTTTGTTGTCCAGGCTAGAGTGAGTGCCGTGGCGTCAGCCTAGCTCACAGCAACCTCAAACTCCTGGGCTCGAGTGATCCTTCTGCCTCAGCCTCCCGAGTAGCTGGGACTACAGGCATGTGCCACTATGCCCGGCTAATTTTATATATATATATATCAGTTGGCCAATTAATTTCTTTCTGTTTATAGTAGAGACGGGGTCTCGCTCTTGCTCAGGCTGGTTTTGAACTCCTGACCTTGAGCAATCCGCCCGCCTCGGCCTCCCAAGAGCTAGGATTACAGGCGTGAGCCACAGCGCCCGGCCTATTATTTATTTTTATTGGTAAGAGATTATACACATTCTTTTTATCTGTTTTAAACCATTAATCTAGTTTATTGACGCACAACTCACATACAGTGAAATACACAGATGATGAACATATAGTATTATAAGCTTTGACAAATGTCATCCAGACAGAACTTTTCAATCATCTTATACCTTTTTCCAGTCAATCCTCTCCCAGAGGCAACTACTATTCTGGTTTCTATCACCACAGATCTATAGTGTTGCTTGTTCTTGAAGTTGACATAAACAGAATCATACAGAATGCAATCTTTTATTCTGGTTTTTTTGTTTAATATAGTATTTTTAGATTCATCCATACTGTTACATCTTCAACAATTTTTTACAAAGTTGTTTTATTTCTCAAGTAAACATTTTATTAATATGTAACATCCAATAAGTGTGAAAACTATTAATGTACAGCTAAGTAAATTTTCAAAGAGTAAACACACCTGTATGCCCACCATCCAGATATATAAAACATTAGCAGCATCCCAAATGCCATTTGTACCTCCTCCACTCATCAACACACACACCCTTGAAAAGATAACCACTATTCTGACAAATATCACCATCTATTAGTTTTACCTGATTCTGTACTTTATGTAGATAAAACCATAACATCATAAACTTTTATATCTGGCTTCTTTCTTCAAGAATATCCCTGTAATAGTAATCTGTATTGTGCATAGAAATAATTCACTCATTTTCTGTCTGTATCACACTGAATTATATGAATATACCCAATTTATTTACCCATTCTACTGCTGATGAACATTTTCATTTTCTCCAGTTTGGAGCTATTATGAATAAAGCTGCTACTAACATTTTATACAGATATTTTGCTGTTGGGTTTATACTTACGAGTAGACTTGCTAAATGACAAGGTACTTGTACATTGTAAAGTACCAAATACTTTAGTAAATACCGCCAAAGAGTTTTCCAAAATGGTAATACCATTTTCCCTCCCATTAGCAATGTACAAAAGTAACCGCTGATCCATATCCTCACTAACATTTGATATTGCCAATGAGGCAATATCAATTTAATTTTTCATCATTCTAGTGGCTATTTTGTGGTATCTCACTGTAGTTTTAATATGCATTTCCCTGATGACTGAGATTATGTATCTTTCCATACATTTTTGAGCCACTAGGATACCTGTTTCATGAGGAGCCTATTTAGGCCTTCTGCCTGTTCCTCTATTACAGGGGTCCTCAAACTTTTTAAACAGGGGGCCAGTTCACAGTCCCTCAGACCATTGCAGGGCCATTGGAGAGTGCAGTGCACATTCCATACATGCGTACTGTGGGCCCGGGACGGTCGGCTGCTAAGCAGGACAGGCAGCAGAGGCAAAAACACCCGGAGGGCCAGATAAATGTCCTCGGTGGGCCACACGTGGCCCACAGGCTGCGGTTTGAGGATGCCTGAAATAATTTCAAATTTTAGGAATGGGGTGGTGGGAAACAGTATCTCGATGAGGCTCTGGAGCTGTTGATCATGAGCCTGACCTCGCCCTCCCTAGAAGCATTATTTCTTTAATTCATTTTCTACTTTTTTGCAAACAGAGAAAGATAATGTATTTTTTAAATACTGTAGCCATCAAACCTGCTAAATTCCCTTATTTATTTTCATAGTTTTTTCTACAGATTCTATTGGATATTTTATACAATCATATCATCTACAAATGATAGTTTCAATTTTTCCTTTTCATTCTGTATGTTTCTTACCTTACTACACTAGCAAGTACCTCCAATACAATGTTCAAGATGTAGTTACAGCACACGTTACAGTTTAGATGTTTGTCCTCTCAAATCCCATGCTGTAATTTGTTCCCCAATGTTGGAGGTTTCCTAAAGGGAGGTGTTTAGGCCATGGTGGCAGATCCCTCATGGATAGATTAATGCCCTCCCTAGAGAGTCAGGGGATAATTGAGTTCTCACTCTGCCAATTCCTAAGAGAGCTGATTGTTTTAAAAAGCCAGGCACCTCTCCTCTCTCTTTTCCTTTCCCTCTCACATGAATCTGCACATGCCAGCTCCCCTTCACATTCTACCATGAGTGAAAGCAGTCTGAAGCCCTCACCAGAACCAAATCCTGGCATCATGCTTCTTTCAGAGCATGCAGAACCATGCCAAATAAACGTCTTTTCTTTACAAATTACTCAGCCTCACTGGGAAATCTCAGTGGGAAACCTTTCACTATTTTACCACTGCATATGATGTTTGCTGTAGGCTTTTTAGTAGATATCCTTTATTTGCCTTCTTTTTAAGAGGCAGAGTCTCACTTTGTTGCCCAGGCTGGTCTCAAATTCCTAAACTCAAGTAATCTTCCTGCCTAAACCTTCCAAGTAGCTGAGATTATAGGTGTGAGCCACCAAGCCCAACTAAGAAAACTATGCTCTATTTTTGTTTTGCTAAGAGTTTTTTAAATCATGAATGGGTTCTGATTTATACTTATGTTTTAAGAAAAATTTAAAATGAATGCTGTACTAGAGCTTCCTTTCCAGAAAAGTACACTCCTAAACTTAGATGGTTCCTGGGTCATGGTAGGTTAAACTTACTCCTATAGCCATCTCAACAGTAGCCCAAGTGAATCAGGGCTCCACTCCCATATGTACTGTCTCCATACCCACATCACACAACAGATCCACTCTATTCTATAGTCTGAGATGGCTTCTAGTCATGCTGAACTGCTAGCCTAGGCTTCTCAAGTTATGTACCATGGTATCAATTTTGTTTCTGTTAATGCTCCGATTTTGCGTGATTTCCCTCTATCCCATAAATCTTGGTTTTTCCCCATAAATCTTGGTAAGTATGTGATTTTGAAGAACATGATATATCTCAAGAATGCATAAATGTTATGGCAGAAATACACATATATGTCACAGAAGAGGACAGCAGTCAAGCCAAATTTTGAGTATATTTAAGGTCTTGTTTTAATTATGACTAAAGATGTCCAATCAATCAGGCAGAAACACACAAATGAATGGATTACAATTCAATTCCATTCAAATGCAGCTAAGTGTAAAGTAAAAGATTACCTATTTGTAAAAAATCATAAATAATCACTTGACATAGTATGTAAAAGTCATGTTCTGACAGAGAACAATTAATGATCTAATTGCTACTATTAGATTAGAGTCAAAAAAGCTCAGACCTTTATGCAGAACATATATCAGGAAGGATTTTATATAACACTATTTCATAGGCCATAATTATGGCTATGAAAAATTACTATTTATAAACTTATTAATACAAAATAAATGTATATAATGATAGAAATGATCAGCGTTTATGTGCTTTATAGGTCCATACTTACCTTCACACTTTTCAAGAATCTGGACTGTTTCTCCTATTTCTAAGACCAACCCTTGAGGGACAGATCCTCGAAAGCTGCAAATCACTAGAAAAGCAAGGATAAACACATCAATTAGCATTTTTAAATACTGAGACAGGGTCACAGTCACTGAATTAAGCACTAAATTTTCTTAAATATATACTCTCCCTTCTTTACTAATTTCTCTAATGTGTAAGCCCCTTTCAACTTAATCTATATTTTGAAAGGTAATATTAAATAGTTTAAGAAAATGAAGTACATTGTGGCAAAATTACTATTCCTGAGTGGTGTGTGCATGTATGAAAACATTTCTAAAAAGAGCTTCTTCTCTGTCCCTCTGCATAACTTGTGTTCATATGTCCCTTGGAAGCAAGTGTGTATCAATTACTTAAGAAAAAATTAACACTGGAAGCTTTCTATGTATTATAAACAAATAGATAATTTTTAAAATAGTCATCAAATTTGACTATGTTTTGAGAAACAGAATCCTCACAATAAAATTTAGAACAGAAATTAATGAAATAGAAAGCAAAACTACAACAGAGAATATCTATAGATAACAATTAAAATCCCATGTCTTTTTGAAGGGAGTTCTCATTTAGAAAAATTTCAGTTATAAGCTCAAAAAAAAAAAAAGGCAGTAAAAACTTATACAACGAATATACAAATGTAGGAATGTCACTAGACACAAGGTTAACTTTTTTAAATCTAAAGCAATTAGAAAATGAATTAAAAAAAATTTTTTTGAAACAGAGTCTCACTCTGTCACCTGGGCTAGAGTGCCGTGGCGTCAGCACAGCTCATAGCAACCTCAAACTCCTGGGCTCAAGTGATCCTTCTGCCTCAGCCTCCCAAGTAGCTGGGATTATAGGCACGTGCACCGGGCTAATTGTTTCTATTTTTGATACAGACGGGGTCTCGCTCTTGCTCATGCTGGTCTCGAACTCCTGAGCTCAAGCAATCCGCCCGCCTCAGCCTCCCAGAGTGCTAGGATTACAGGCGTGAGCCACTGTGCCCGGCCTAAGATGTGGTATTACTCATCAGCAAGAACTCTAAAGAAATTATTTGACTCTATCATGTGTTATTCAATAATTAGCCAACAATGAACTTTATTCACTTTCATGGACTTAACCATCTTCACTTCCATGAACTTTTGTGAGAAACAGAAGCTGGATATGCTGGATATACTGACTTACTCATGTATGGAGAAAGATGTTTAGCAGTAGACAAGTTTTTATTGCCTTTATTATTTATTTATTTATTTATTTATTTATTTATTTATTTATTTATTTATTTTAGCTTATAACTGAAATTTTTCTAAATAAGAACTTCCTTCAACCACTATTATCTAATAATAAATGGTTTGGAAATTAGCTTTTGCTGTAATCTTGATAATGTTCCTTAATGAATGCAACTTAAAAACACACTTCTATAGGCCAGTGCACGGTGGCTCATGCCTGTAATCTTAGCATTCTGGGAGGCCGAGGCAGGCGGATCACTCAAGTTTGAAACCAGCCTGGGCAAGAACAAGACCCCATCTCTACTAAAAAAAAATAGAAAGAAATTGGCCGGGTGCGGTGGCTCACGCCTGTAATCCTATAACTCTGGGAGGCCGAAGTGAGTGGATCTCTCAAGGTCAGGAGTTTGAAACCAGCCTGAGCAAGAGCCAAGACCCCATCTCTACTAAAAATAGAAACAAATTAATTGGTCAACTAAAAACATATAGAAAAAATTAGCCGGGCATGGTGGCGCATGCCTGTAGTCCCAGCTACTCGGGAGGCTGAGACAGGAGAATCACTTGAGCCCAGGAGTTTGAGGTTGTTGTGAGCTAGGCTGATGCCACAGCACTTAAGCCCAGGCAACAGAGTGAGAATCTGTCTCAAAAAAGAGAAACTAAAAACATATAGAAAAAATTAGGTGGGCATGATGGTGCATGCTTGTAGCCCCAGCTACTCAGGAGGCTGAGGCAGGAGGATTGCTTGAGCCCAGGAGTTTGAGGTTGCTGTGAGCTAGGCTGACACCATGGCACTCTACTCCAGGCAACAGAGTGAGATTCTGTCTCAAAAAAAACACACTTTTTTTATGTGAAACTTAGAACTGCCGTAAAGTCATTTTGACAACAATCTAAATCAGAAGTAATATCAAGCTTCTTTAAACACACTGTCAAAATTTAAAAAGGAAGATCTCTATTCTCAGAATTGCAGCAAATATATTTTTATGCTCAAAGTATAGTTCTTGCAGCATTTTTAAACCTCAATGCAACTTCAAAGGAAATTTCCATACTTCAAAATCCATTTAACAGTGCAACTGAGGAGCTTCCACCTAACCATTAGTTGGAAGTACTTTAATTTGCAGTGTAATGATATGCTAAGTGGCAAATAACAAGAAAAGACTCTAGTAGATTCCCATAAATGCCTTTCAAGTAATAAGTATTCTCAAATTAAAATATTCCCCTACAGACTGACGTCAGTATTTGGCAATATCTATCTATATGGAAAAGTATTTATAAAAATGAAATACATAAAATCTCATTACAAATCAACATTAACAGATAAGATTTGCAATTGACTTTGATCACAGGGAACATTAACAAAGAATAATAACTGAAATGTTATTTTTTAAAATTCTATTCTTCTCAGTAGGCATATATTACAAAAAAATACACTGAATTATATTTTGAATTTCATCAATTAAAAATGTGTGGAAATTTGTTTGCTCTCTTGTTATTTAAGTACTTATATAATGTCCTCAATTTTGCCTCTTGCCTCATAAAGTCTAAAATATTTACTCCCTGGCCCTTTAGAGAAAACATTTGCCAACTCCCAGTCTAAAGCAAAAATAGTACCAATATAGTGTATTTGTTGTATTTTGAAATTAAAATTTATGACAAAAGTAGCACAAAGTATGGGAGGAAGGAATTTATAGTGCTCTATATCATTACACTACATGGAAGTGGTTTATAATTTGTGTTAACTGACTGCCTCTACTTTATAATCAATGAGTAATTTTTTACCTCTTCACTAGTATATTTTAAAATTATAGGCCGGGCGCGGTGGCTCACGCCTGTAATCCTAGCACTCTGGGAGGCCAAGGCGGAAGGATCACTCAAGGTCAGGAGTTTGAAACCAGCCTGAGCAAGAGCGAGACCCTGTCTCTACTAAAAATAGAAACAAATTAATTCGTCAACTAAAAATATATAGAAAAAATTAGCCAGGCATGGTGGCGTATGCCTGTAGTCCCAGCAATCCTCTTGTCTCAGCCTTCTCAGTAGCTGTGATTATAGGCATGCCCCATCACTCCAGGCTAATTTTTCCTATTTTTTGTAGAGACAGGGTCATGCTATGTTGCGCCCAGCCTAGTCTCAACTACTGGCCTCAAGTGATTCCACCTCAACTTTGTAAGACTGAATCCTCTTCCTCCTCTACTTGCAGATGACATGATTTTCTACAGTGAAAATCAAAAGGAATCCATCCAAAAAAGTTGCTAGAATAAATGAGTTTAATAACGTGAGACATTACAAGATCACTATACAAAAATCAACCACATTTCTACATCCTAACAGAAAACAGAAAAATTTTAAAAACAATACCATATAAACATTAAAAATATTAAATACTTAGGGGTAAATATGGCAAAATAAATGAAACATCTATACACTGAAAACTAAAATATTTCTCAAAGAAATTAATGAAATAATATGTCTTGTTCATTGGTCAAAAGACTCCATATTGTTAAGACGACAATTCTTCCTAAATTTATCTATAGATTTAATGCAATCTCAATCAAAATCACAATTACAGAAACTGACAAACTAATTGTAAAATTTATATAGAAATGCAAAGGACTAAAACCGCCAAAATAACTATGAAAACGAAGAAAAAAGTTGGCAGGCTAACACTATCTGACTTAAAGAATTATTACAAAACTACAATAATCAAAATAGCTAGGGGACAGGTGTGGTGGCTCATGCCTGTAATCCTAGCACTCCGGGAGGCCGAGGCGGGTGGATCATTTGAGCTCAGGAGTTGGAGACCAGCCTGAGCAAGAGGGAGACCCCGTCTCTACTAAAAAATAGAAAGAAATTAGGTAGACAACTAAAATATATATATATATATAAAAAATTAGCCAGGCATGGTGGCACATGCCTGTAGTCCCAGATACTTGGGAGGCTAAGGCAGTAGGATTGCTTGAGCCCAGGAGTTAGAGGTTGCTATGAGCTAGGCTGATGCCACGGCACTCTAGCTCAGGCAATAGAGTGTGAATCTGTCTCAAAAAATAAATAAATAAATAACAATAATAATAATAATGTAGTATTAAAGACTAATGTGTGGTAAATATAGACCAGGAGATAGGTCAGGAGAATAGAATAAAAAGTCCAAAAATAAACCCACGCATATACAGACAGTTGATTTTTTACAAAAATGCAAAAACAATGCAATGGGGAAAAGACTGTCTATTCAGCAAATGGTGCTGGAACAAATGGATATCCACATGAAAAAAAAAATGTACATGGATCCATACCTAGTACCATATTAAAAAGAAAACTCAAAATGGTTAATAGATCTAACTGTAAAGCTAAAACCATAAAACTTCCAGAAGATATCATCAGAGAAAACTGTCATGACCTTGGGTTAGGCAACGATTTCTTAGATAAGACACCAAAAGCATAATCCACAAAAGAACAAATTGATAAATGGGACATCATCAAAACTTAAACTTCTGCTCTTTGAACGACACTGGTAAGAGAATGAAAAAAGAAAATCTTGCAAAGCATGTATCTTACAAAGAACTTGTGTCCTAAATACATAAAGAATTTTCAAAACCCAACAATGAAAGAGTTAAGCAACACACAATGGCAGAGTAGGAAGCTCTATGAGTTGTTCCTTCCACTGAAAAAAATAGTAAATTGGAAAAGAAACAACTCTCTTGTCACCCTAGGACCTTAATGGATACTTACAACAACCAGGAATGAGCCCTAATACAACTTGATTAAGGGAGAGGTTAATCACATTGATCTTAAGTAGAAGAACAATATACATAAACCAGCTATCACTCATTTCTCAGCCCCTCTGCAAAAGTGAGGATAATAGCCCACATTCCTGAAGCAGCTGCTTGCTGCCAGGGCAAGCAGTGAGGTCGTCCTCCAAAAATTCAGTTTTATGCTTATTTTTGGTTTGGAGGATCCCTGAGGGATCAGCACAGATGTTTGCCTTGGTTTTGACCAAATTCCATTTATAATAGCATCAAGAAGAATAAAACACTTAGGAATAAATTTAACCATGGAGGTACAAGACTTGTACACTGAAAACTACAAAACATGTCTGAAAGAAATTAAATAAGACATAACTAAGGGGAAGGACATCCTGTGTTCATGGATTGGAAGATTTTATATTGTTAAAATGACAATACTACCCATAGCAATCTACTGATTCAATTAAACCCCTATCAAAATACCAAAGTCATCTTTTGCAGAGAGAAAAGCCCATCCTAAATTTAATAGGCAAGCTTAAAAGGGACCCTAAGTAGCCAGACAATCAAGAAAAGAAGAACAAAGTTGGAAGATTTAACACTTTCTGGTTTAAAAACTTATTACAAAGCTACAGTTATCAAAATAGTGTGGTATAGGCAGAAGGATACACAAACAGATCAATGAAATATAATCAAGAGCCATAAATAAACCCTAACACATATAGTGCACAAATTTTTAACAAGGATGCCAAGACTATTACATGAGGAAAGGACAGACTGTTCAGCAAATGGTGCTATGAAAACTATTAATAAATATCCACATGCAAAAGAATGAAGCTGGACCTTTATCTACCAACATATACCAAAATTAACTCAAGATGGATCAAAGGCCTAAATAGAAGACCTAAAACTATAAGACTCCTAAAAGGAAACAATAGAGCAAGTATTCATGACATTAGACTTGGCAGTGGTTTCTGAGACATGACACCAAAAGCAAAAAAGAAAAACAGATAAATTGAACTCTTTATCAAAATGAAAAGCTCTTATGCATTAAGGGACACTACTGAGAGAGTGAAAAGCCCACAGAATGGTAAGAAATATCAGCAAATCATGTCTTATAATGCTTTAATATACAGAACATATAAAGAAATCCTACAACTCAACAAAATAAAAATTTTTTAAACCCAATTCAAAAATAGACAAATGACCTTAATAGACATTTCACCAAGATACACAAATGAACAACAAGCACATGAAAAGATGCTCAACATCATTAGTCATTAGAGAAATGCAAATCAAAACCACAAGATACCACTTCACACCCATTATGATGGCTATTATTTTCTTTATTAAAACACAAAACAGAAAATACTAAGTGTTGGCAAGAATGTGGAGAAATCGGAACCCTTGTGCACTGCTGATAGGAATGTAAAGTGGTGCAGCTGCTTCCATATACGTTTTCCATAAACAGCTTGGCAGTTCTTCAAAAAACTAAACATAAAATTATCATATGCTCTAGGAATTCTCTTAAGTATATACCCAGAAAAATCAAAAACAGAGACTCAAACAGATACTTATACATCAATGTTCATAGAAGTATCATTCACAGCCAAAAGGTGGAAACAATCTACATGTACATCAAAAGATTAGGGGATAAACAAAATGTGAGCTAGATAGATGAATACTATTCACCTGTAAAAAGTACTTAAGTTTTAATACATGCCATAAACATAGCAGAATCCTGAAAACATTATGCTAAGTGAAATATGCCAAACACAAAAGGACAAATACTACATAATTCCATTTATATGAGGTACCTAAACTTGGGAGAGAGCGAAGAACAAAGTGTTGTTTCATGTGTACAGAGATTTTGTTTAGGATAATGAAAAAGTTCTGTAAATAGTGGTGACGGTTACACATTGTGAGTGTACTTAACACCACTGAATTGTACACCTAAAAATAGCTTAAATAATGATTTTATGTTACATATATCTTACCACAATTTTTTAAAAAGCTATTTCAGTAAAAAGTTCTCCATAAACAGCTTGACAGTTGATGCCAATATATTGGGCATGAAATTTTAAGATTAATCAAATTCATGACCCAAATAAATCAATGATTTCACACTAAAACAACTTTAAAAACCCAATAATAAGAAAACATATTAATTTTAAAATGGAAAAAGATACTTGAACACCCACTCCAAAGGTAAATAACTGGCACATAAAAGGATGCTCAGTATTATTAATCACTAAACATAATTTATATACCACAATGACATACCACACTATACACCTTTAGATGGCTTAAATTAAAAAGACTGGCAACAGCAAATGTTGGTAAAGATGTGGAAGAATTGCATTTCTCATACACTGACAGTAGAAATGTAAAAATGAGGCTGGGCGCGGTGGCTCACGCCTGTGATCCTAGCACTCTGGGAGGCCGAGGCGGGCGGACTGTTCGAGGTCAGGAGTTTGAAACCAGACTGAGCAAGACCAAGACCCCGTCTCTACTATAAATAGAAAGAAATTAATTGGCCAACTAATTATATAGAAAAAATTAGCCGGGCATGGTGGCACATGCTTGTAGTCCCAGCTACTCGGGAGGCTGAGGCAGTAGATTGCTTGAGCCCAGGAGTTTGAGGTAGCTGTGAGCTAGGCTGACGCCACGGTACTCGCTCTAGTCTGGGCAACAAAGCGAGACTCTGTCTCAAAAAAAAACCAGAAATGTAAAAATGATACTATCATTTTGGGAAAATGTTTGGCAGTTTCTAAAAGCTTAAAGCATATACATAATACATAATCCAACCATTCCATTCTTAGGTATTTTCTCAAGAGAAATGGAAAAATATTACCATACCAAGATTTACTCATGGGTGTTTATTGCAGTTTATTCACAATAGCAAAAACTTGGTAACAATCCACATATCCATCAATGACAAATGAATAAACAAATTGTGGTAGTTCCATACAATGGAATACTGTTCAGTAAAAATAAGGAATGAACTATTTATAAACATAGATAAATCTCAAAATAATCAGACTAACTGAAAAGCAGTTACAAGAAAAGTACATAATGACCAATTTACATAAAATTGTAAGAAATGCAAACTATAGTAACATACAGTGACAGCAAGCAAATTAGTTCTTTAGAGATGGGGGAAGGGGTAACAAGAGAAAGAAGAGATGAAAAAGCAGGATTATAAAGGGGCATACAGGAATTTAAGGTTGCTGTGAACTAGGCTGATGCCATGGCACTCTAGCCCGGGCAACAGAGTAAGACTGTCTCAAAAAAAGGGGGGGGGGCGCATAAAAAACATTTGAGGGTGATTATAGTGATCAATTCATGGTTGAAAATATATATCAAAATTTATCAAATTGTACACTTTAAATAGGTATAGATTATATGTCGAATACAACTCAATAAAGTAGTTTTTTTAAAAAGATGTCAAAGTGAACTGACATAGCTCACTTTTATATACAATAGACAGAATTGCTAGTCTTATAGAGAAGGAAACAGGTAACAGGTTGTTCAATGAGCCTGCCCCAGGTCACAGAACTAGTGAGAAGAAAAACCAGAATTCAAATCCAAGACTATGTAGTAACAAAGCCCTTTCTCTTTATACCTATTTTGAAGAAAGAGAAGCAAACACATGTGTAGAGATCCATTCAACAAACATTTATTATATGTCAAGCACTATTCTGGGCTCTGAGAATAAAGAGTGGACAAAAGATATAAAAACCCTTGTACTCATAGAGTTTAAACATTCTGGGAGTACAGGTCATAGACAAAGGTAAATGGTATATCAGATAGTCAATTAAATGCTATAAAAAAAAGTAAAATAAGGTGCTATGGAACGAGTGGTTCAATGTTTAAAAATAGAAATGTCTGAAGGAAGATACTGTAAAACAATGCAAAAGACATGGTTATTAATGTGAAAAGCACATGTGACAACAGAGGCAACTAAATGACTTGGTTGGTCTTAAAAAAATAAAATAAAAGCAGTTAAGGAAGAGGAGGATACATTGATAAAACTGACTTCAACCTAACCAAAAAAAAAAAAAAAAAAAGAGTTTAGTGCAATTCCTGGGTATTTATCTGTGCTACATAAAGAAAAGTGATGTCATTGCCCATAACATGTCAGTGAGACAGTAAGACAGTAAGATAAAAAACTGCAAGAGCTGTGTCTTGGTGAATACTGCTACATTTCTTAATGTGGTATGCCTAAATCTAAGTAAAACTCCCAAAAATTCAAATGGAAGATGACTCAAACGTTAGTACAATCACCAAAGCACACAATATCAACCTGCTGTTTATTTATCTAGAAAACTGCCAGTAGGTAGTAGCATAATTACAAAGAATTGTTTCTGCCTGGAACTACAAAAGAATATAACTTAAGGAAAAAGACTGAGCAATCATACACTGAGATCTGAAATATGACAGTCTATGACTACTGAGGCTAAGTCACAAACCTAGAAAATTAACACATAGAAGGCTCATTAGGCACAGTAGATATACTGAAAACAGTAAAATAAAGTTATGTTTTATTTAACGCAGGATAACAACCTAAAATTTTCAATTGTGATTTGGAAACAATCCCTCACTGTAACTGACTGCAAAAAAGGAGCTTCTGCACAGCCAAAGAAACAGTCATGAAAGTAAACAGACAACCTACAGAATGGGAGAAAATTTTTGCATCCTACATATCCAATAAAGGGCTGATAACTAGAATATACTTAGAACTCACGAAAATCAGCAAGAAAAAATCAAATAACCCCATTAAAAAGTGGGCAAAGGACTTGAACAGAAACTTTTCTAAAGAAGACAGAAGAATGGCCAACAAACATATGAAAAAATGCTCACCATCCCTAATCATCAGGAAAATGCAAATCAAAACTACAATGAGATATCACTTAACTCCAGTGAGAATGGCCTTTATCAAAAAGTCTCCAAATAACAAATGCTGGCGTGGATGCGGAGAGAGAGGAACACTCCTACACTGCTGGTGGGACTGCAAACTAGTTCAACCTCTGTGGAAAGCAATATGGAGATACCTTAAAGCGATACAAGTGAATCTACCATTTGATCCAGCAATCCCATTGCTGGGCATCTACCCAAATGATCCAATGACACTCTACAAAAAAGACACCTGCACTCGAATGTTTATAGCAGCACAATTCATAATCGCAAGGCTGTGGAAACAGCCCAAGTGCCCATCAATCCAAGAATGGATTAATAAAATGTGGTATATGTATACCATGGAATACTATTCAGCTCTAAGAAACAATGGTGATATAGCACATCTTATATTTTCCTGGTTAGAGCTGGAACCCATATTACTAAGTGAAGTATCCCAAGAATGGAAAAACAAGCACCAGATATATTCTCCAGCAAACTGGTATTAACTGAGTAGCACCTAAGTGGACACATAGGTACTACAGTAATAGGGTACTGGGGAGGGGGGAGGGGGGCGGGTATATACATACATAACGAGTGATATGCGCACCATCTGAGGGATGGTCATGATGGAGACTCAGACTTGTGGGGGGTGGGGGGGAAGGGCATTTATTGAAACCTTAAAATCTGTACCCCCATAATATGCCGAAATAAAAAAAAAAAAGGCCAACACTGCCAAAATGCTAGGCATCAAATGAACTTAATCTTCACTTATAATAAATAGGAAAAAGGATAAAGTCTCTAAATCACTTCCCTTTGTTCAATTATAATCTAATTTCACAGCTCAACCACAGAAATTTCCCCTAGAATTTGATAAGAGCTGAGGCCATTCCTTAAGAAACATGCACATAAATTCTTTGAAGTCCATGGAAAACAGACATTGATTTCTAAAAAGATTGCAAGCATTAAGCACTTTGATCTTAAATCCTAGTTCAACCATTCACAATACAGGGTTTCACGGTTCTTTACAGAGATAACTTCTTCAGATCCTATACTCCACTGGCATTAGTATGAAGCCTCCCAGTACAAAGGAAATTCATTATGAATCACTGAGTTTATTAGATTAAGAGTGTTAAAATCACCGCTCTCTCTGCTCTAACATTTTGGGACCATAAAATTTAAATATTCAAATTCCAAAGGAAGCTAGCCCAACACAAGCAGGTAATTTCACTTTCTGCTAAAACCTAACTAAAACCATAGTTAGATGGAATGCATCACTAAAATGATGACAAAATAGCAGTTTCCAGGGTTCATCCCCTAACAGAAACATCAATTTGAACAATCATCCAAGCACAAAAAAACTTTCACAAGAGCTAATGAATGCAAGTGAGAGATTACAGCACCTGGACCAGAGCACAGAATAAGAAAAGAATGCACTGAAGACTATAGGACAGTTTCACAACACACACCCCTGCTGCGAAGCCTGCACATCACAGAGGGAGATACCCTTGAATTCCAGTATAAGGCCTGCCCCAGTAAACCCTGCAATCAGTCTGGTCCACATAGACCAAGGCTCCAGGCTAGTCCTCATGGACCCAGGCTCTACGACCATGCCAACACCAGGCCTGCACATGCAAACTTAGGCCCAAGGCCTCCCTCAGAGACAGGTTAGCCCCTGTGGACTCAGGCTCCAGGATGGTATCCACAAAAGCAGGCTCCATGTCAGCCCCTGAAGACCTAGTGGCCAAGCCAACCCTGATGCAAGGTTAGCTCCTATAGACTCAGGCTCCAGGACAGCCCCCATAAACCCACTCCAAGCCATCCTCTAAGGACCCAGTTGCCAGGCTGGTCCCTGGGGACCCCAGCACCAGGCTCCTATGGACTGTGGCTCCAGCCAAGTATCCACAGATCCAGCCTCCAGGCCAGCACTCACATATCCAGGCTCCCAGCCTGCCCCTAAGGACCAGGGCACTGGGTCAGCCTCTGTAAAGCCAGGGGCCAGGCACACACACCTGTTAACCAAACCACCAGGACAATCCACCTGAGGACTACAGCAGCAAGCCTGCCTACAAAACCCGCCAGCTGGCCTGCCCAGAATCTCTAAACAGACTGACTGGTGAAGAGCTTGCCCTGTCAAAACAGGCTATAAATATTAAAAGAGGTGCCTACTTCTTCAAATGCACAGACACCAATGCAAAGCCAAAAGGATCTTGTATAATCAGGGAAATAGGACACTACCAGGTAACAAAATATTAATAAATCACCAGTAACTGATCCTAAAGAAATGGAGATCTACAAACAACCATAACAATTCAAAGTAACTGTCTTAAAGAAGCTCAGTGAGCTATAAGGGAATACACAAAACTAAATGAAATCAGGAAAACAATACATGAATAAAATGAGAAGTTCAAGAAGGAGAATCTATGAAAAAGAACCAAACAGAAATTCTGAAGAACACAATGAACTGAAAAATTCCATTGAGAGCACAGTGAATAAAGCAGAAGAAAGGATGACTGAGCTCAAAGATAATACTCAGAGAACAAAAAGAAAAAAAAGAATGAAGTGAAAAAAGTCAAGTGACCTTACTTATGCAATACCACCAAGTAAGCTAATATGTGCACATATGGGAATTCTAGAAGGAATGCAGAAAAAGAAATAAAGAGGAAGCTTATTTTTAAAAAAAATAGTGAGAGAAAACTTCCATAATCTGGAGAAATGAACATCCAGATCTATAAAGCCCAAAGAACCCCATATATATTAAATATAAACAGATCATCGAGATACATTATAATCAAATTCTCAAAAGTCAAAAGAAAAAGAATATTGAAAGCAACAAGAGAACAGCACTCATTACATACAAGGCATTTCCCAATAAGACAATCTGCAGATTTCTCAGCAGAAAACTTGCAGTTCAAGAGAGAGAAGAATAAAATTATCAAAGTGCCAAAAGAAAAACCTGCAAGAAATAATACTATACTCAGCAAAGCTGTCATGCAGAAACAAGAAGAGTTAAAGATGCTCCCAAACAAAACCCGAGGTAGTTCATCACCACCAGACCTACTTTACAAGATATGCTAAATGGAGTTCTTCAAAGTGAAACAAAAGGATACTAACAACATTAAAATATATTAAGTACAAAACTCACAGTAAAGATAAGAATATAATCAAACTCAGAATACCCTAATAATGCAATGGCACACAAATCACTTTTAATTCTAGCATAAAAGTTCAAAGATGAATTAAAAATAACTATAACTACAATAATTTGTAAGTGAATATGTAATATCAACAGATGTAAACTGTGACATAAGATGTGGGAGGGAGAAGAAGTTACAGTGTAGTTTGCATTTTGGGTTTTTTATTTATTTTGTAAATGACAAAATTTCATGTATTAATATTTACTGTGTATAATATGTTGCTTTGAAATATGTATACATCATGAAATGGTTAACTCCAAGCTAATGAACATACACATTACCTCACATATCTTTTGTGGTGAGAACACTTAAAATCTATTCGTTTAGCAATTTTTAAGATACAATACATTGTTATTAATTACAGTCACCAAGTTATGAAAGTAGAATTTTTATATGCAGAGTTACATTGTTATTACCTGTAAATAAACTGTTATAACAGTAATATTTTTAAAATAAGCCTTACACAGCCACAAAGCCAAAAC
This sequence comes from Microcebus murinus, assembly GCF_040939455.1. Classification (NCBI taxonomy): domain Eukaryota; kingdom Metazoa; phylum Chordata; class Mammalia; order Primates; family Cheirogaleidae; genus Microcebus; species Microcebus murinus. The sequence continues at coordinate 156,096,562 of NC_134104.1, read as the reverse complement.
TGCTAGATTCATTTAAAGAAAGGAATAAAAGCACACCACTAACAAACTTTCAAATCACAATGGAAGACAGAGAGAAGGCAAAAAACAAAGGAACTACAAAAGTCAAAACAATAAAATATCAATAGTAATAAGTACTTACCTATCAATATTACTTTAAATGTAAATGGGTTAAATTCTCCAATCAAAAGACACAGAGTGGCTAAGTGGATAAAATTCCATGATCCACCTATATGCTGCCTACAAGAGACTCAATTTAGACTTAAGAACACACATAGCCTGGAAGTGAAGAGACAGAAAAAGATATCCCATGCAAATGAAACCAAAGAGCAGGGGCAGTTACACTTATATCATACAAAATACAAAAACTGTCAAAAGAGACAAATATAGTCATCATATAAAAACAAATGGAGGCCGGGCGCTGTGGCTCACACCTGTAATCCTAGCTCTTGGGAGGCCGAGGCGGGCGGATTGCTCAAGGTCAGGAGTTCAAAACCAGCCTGAGCAAGAGTGAGACCCTGTCTCTACTATAAATAGAAAAGAAATTAATTGGCCAACTGATATATATATAAAAAATTAGCCGGGCATGGTGGCGCATGCCTGTAGTCCCAGCTACCCGGGAGGCTGAGGCAGAAGGATCACTCGAGCCCAGGAGTTTGAGGTTGCTGTGAGCTAGGCTGACGCCATGGCACTCACTCTAGCCTGGGCAACAAAGCGAGACTCTGTCTCAAAAAAAAAAAAAAAAACAAACAAAAAAAAAAAACAAATGGGTCAGTTCATCAAGAACGTATAACAACAGTAAATACATATGCATCCAATATCAGAACACCTTAATATTCTACATTAAAGTAAAGAAAATATTAATAGAGCTTAAAGGGAAAAGATAGCAATTCAATAATAATGAGAGGTCTCAATATACCACTTTCAACAATGGATAGACCATCCAGAAAAAAATCAGTAAGTAGACAGGGACAACACTATAGACCAGACTATGGTAAATAGAGATATGTATACAGAACATTCCATCCAACAGCAGCAGAATACACATTCTTTTCAAGCGCACAGAACATTCTCCAGGATATACCATATGTCAGGCCACAAAATAAGTCTTAATAAATTTAAGATTGAAAAAATATCAAGTAATTTTTCCTTCATTTGTTTTCTTTTTCTTTTCCTTTTTTTTTTTTTGTAGAAACAAGGTCTCACTGTGTCTGCCAGGATGGAGTGCAGTGGCATAATCATAGCTTACTGAAACTTTGAACTCCTGGGCTCAAGAAATCCTCCTACGTCAGCCTCCCAAATTACTGGGACTACAGGTGAGAGCCACCACACTTAGCTAATTTTTAAATAATTTTGTAGAAACACAATCTTGCTATGTTCCCCAAGCTGGTCTCAAACTCCTGGACTCAAGTAATCATCCTGCCTTGGCCTCCCAAAGTGCTAGAATTACACACATGAGTCACCATATCCAGCCATATCAACTATTTTTGTCTGACCACAATGGAAGTCAGTAACAGGAGAACACTGGAATATTCACAAATATGTGGAAATTAAAGAATATACTACTGAACAACCATTGGGTCAAAGAAAAACTCAAAAGGTAAATAAAAAAAAAAATCTTGAGACCCCCCCCCCAAAAAAAAAATGGAAACACTATGTACCAAAACATATGGCATACAGCAAAAACAGTATTAAGGGGGAATTTTTTTAACAAATACCTACATGAAGATAAAGGAAAGATCTCACATAAAAACCAAACTTTATACCTCAAGGAAACAGAAAAGCAAAAACATACTAAGCCAAAGGTTAGCAAAAGGGAGAAAAATATAAAAGTCAGAGCAGAAATAAATGAAATAGAGACTAGCAAAAATATTTAAAAGACCAATGCAGCTAAAGGATGAGTTTTTTTGAAAACATAAATAAAACACACAAGCCTTTAGCTAGACTGAGGAAAAAAGAGAAAAGACTCAAATAAAATTATATATAGAGAGAGAGACAGACAGACAGACAGACATTACGACTGATACCACAGCAATACAAAGATCATGAGACTTACTATGAATAATTATATGCCAACAAATTTTATAACCTTGCAAAAAAAATAATAAATTTAAAAAATATACAACCTACCAAGGCTAAATCATGAAGAAATACAAAATCTGAACATACAATAACAATTAAGGAAACTGAAGCAGTAATCAAGAACCTCCCAACATAAGAAAGCCCATGACCTTATGGCTTCACTGGTGAACTCTATCAAACATTTAAAGAAGAATACCAATCCTTCTCAAACTCTTTTAAAAATTAAAGAAGAGAGAATACTTCCAAACTCATTTCATAAGGACAGCATCACCATGATTCCAAAGCCAAAGATACTCCAAGAAAATTATAGACTAATTTCCCTGATGAATATAGATGCAAAAATCTTTAACAAAATACTAGCAATCTGAATTCAATAGCACAATTTTAAAAAATCATATCATATATCATGATAATATGGGATTTATTTCTGGCTTATGAGAATGGTCCAACATATACCAATCAATAAATGGTGATATAGCACATTAACAGAATGAAGGATAAAAATCATATGATTACTTCAAAAGATGCAGGAAAAGCATGTGACAAATTTCAGTATCCTTTCATGATAAAAAATTCTCAAAAAATTAAGAATAGAAGGAATATACCTTAACATAGTAAAGGCTGTACATGACAAGCCCAAAGCTACTATCATACACAACAGTGAAAAGTGGAAAGCTTCTCCTCCAAGATCAGAAACAAAACAAGGATGCTCACTTTTGCCACTCTATTCAACAGAGTACTGGAAGTACTACCCAGAGCAACTAGGCAAGAGAAAGAAAGAAAAGGCATCCAAATCAAAAAGGAAAAAGTAAAATTGTCTCTGTTTGCAGATGATATGATCTTTTTTACAGAAAACCATAAAGACTTAACAAAAAAAAATTAGAACTAATAAATGTATTCAGTGAAGTTGCAGGATACAAAACCAACATACAAAAATCAGTAGTGTTTATATTAATACATACTAACAATGAACTACCTGAAAAAGTAATTAAGAAAACAATCCCATTTACAACAGCCACCAAAAAAATAGATGGGAATAAATTTAACCAAGGAGGTGAAAGATAGCTACAATGAAAATAAAACTCTGATAAAATAAATTGAAGACATCAACAAACACAAAGACAATCCATGTTTATGGTCTGAAAGAATTAATACTGTTAAAAGGTCTATGACACCCAAAGCGATCTACAGAGTAAATGCAATCCCTGTCGTGGTTCCAATAACATTCTTCAGATAAACAGAAATTCATATATAACCACAAAAGATCCCAAATAGCCAAGAAGCAATCTTCAGCAAAAAGAACAAAGCTGAAGGCACCACACTACCCAATTTGAAAACCTACTAAATGGGAGTGGGAAGGAGGAGATGGGTATATTAAACACCTAATGAGTGCGGTGTGCACCTGGGAGATGGACATGCTTGAAGCTCTGACTTGGATGGGGCAAAGGCAATGTATGTAACCTAAACATTTGTACACCAGTAATATGCTGAAATTAAAAAACAAAAGAGGGAAAAAAATATATATATAAAAAAAAAAAAAACAAAAGAAAACCTACTTCAAAGCTATAGTGTCAAAACAGCATAATGCTGGCCAAAAAAAAAAAAACAGACAAACAGACCAACTGAAGAGAAGAGACAGACCAAAAAACAATCCATGCAATCATGGTCAATGGATTTTTAACAAACATGCTGAGAACATATATGAGGAAAAGGACAATGGCTCAAATAAACGGTGCCAGGAGGCCAGGCATGGTGGCTCACACCTATGTAATCCTAGCACTCTGGGAGGATAAGGCAGGAGCATCACTCAAGGTCAGGAGTTCAAAACCAGCCTGAGCAAGAGCGAGACCATGTCTCTACAAAAAAAAAAAAAAAAAAAAGGAAAATAGATAAATGGTGCTGGGAAACTGTATATCAACATACAGAAGAATAAAATTAGATCCTTATCTCAGACCATATTGAAAAATCAACTCACAACAAATAAAAGACTTAAACATTTGACCTGAAAATTTAAAACTATTAGAAGAAAAATCATGGAAAGCTCGATGACATTGTCCTAAGCAATAATCTTTCAGACATAATTCCAAAAGCACAGGAAAACGAAAGTAAAAATACACAAATGGGATTACATCAAACCAAAAACCTTCTGCACATGAAAGAATCAACAGTGTGAATAGACAAACTATGGGAGAAAATATTTGTGAACTATACATCTGCCCAAATAAGGGGTAATATCCAAAATATATAAAGAACTCAAACAAATCAATAGTAAAAAAATAACCTGATTTTAAAATGGGCAAAGCACCTGAACATACATTTCTCAATAGAAAACATACAAACGTCGAAAAGCATATGAAAAATGCTCAACATCACTAAAAATTAGGGAAATGCAAATTAAAACCACAATGATATCACTTCTCACCTGTTAGAATGGCTATTATAAAAGAGATAAATGGTAAATTGGCAAGGATGCAAATATAGAGAACTCTTATGTACAGTTGGTAGAAAAGTAAATCAGAATAACTATTATGGATAGGGGAAGAAAGATGGCGGCCAAGAAAAACCTCCAGCAAGAGTGCCTCTGCAAAAGAGACAGATTTTAGAAGAAAGTAGAAGAAATAAGCAAGTTAACAAGCATACATCGAATGAGGGTGGGAAAGAGGGATACCTGAGACTACAGGAGACTACACAGGAGGCGGCTGTGGAGGAAAACTGCAAGAAGAGAGACCCTGAAGAGCCTGGAGACCAGTGACAAGGCTAGTGGAGCGGTTAACTTTCCCCTCCCTTGCTCTTGGACTACTGGTGAGCTCCCCAGCTGTCGCGCCCGCCTCGCCAGCAAGGAAGAACGCGGCAACTGGAGTTCTTCTGACAGCGCTTTAATGGGGATTGCTTAACTGGTTACATGCGGAAGACGCCAAGGCGTTCTCGGCGGCTGCTTATAAAGGCAGTAAGTACACTGGGCATTGTCTGATTGGATAAGGCACTTGGAAGGGAGGAGACAAACTCTGCACATGCGCTGAGCACTTGTTTGTCAGACTAACAGCAGGGTTTGACCAGGAAGCGGGCGCCATCTTGGAATGGCGTTGCCACCGCGCCCCACACCCAGCAGTTGGAGAGACCTGTAAACACCAGCCCAGAGATGGCCACAGCCAGTGAGCAGTGAGCCTGTTGCGGGGTCACAGCACCAGGCTCCTAACTCCGTGAGGGCACCTCCTTGTGCACAGACCTGAGCCACTCAGCAGGAGCCATATTGCTTCATTCTCCCCTCTCCCTTCCCTATCCGCAGCTGCCGAGAGAGACAATTTAGCTACCACCCAGAGGCATCTCCAGAAAATGGGACCTTTCCTTTTGGGGCCCTACATCTGACTGAGGGGTACTCACATGGTGACCTTCCGACCCGCCAGACCTCCCAGGTGCTGCTGGCCTGGTGACTCCAGGAAAACGGGGAAGATCAGAGGCTGAGAGACATCAACGCAGCTGGGCACTCCATGGGTGAATTAGGACGGGCTCTCCTCTCCCTAGTGGGGTCAGGGACTGAATTCAGGGGCCCAGAGGTCAGACCTGCAGACCAGATCCAGGGCAACCAGGTCTCGCAATGCCCCGGGTCACAGAAGGGATTATCGTGAACTAGCCTACTAAGGTGTGTGTGCATAAAGGGGTGGATCAGCATGCTTGAGGGTAACCGTCCTTCCACAACAGGGCTGTGTGCCCAGACAGGCTGCGATCCTGTGCAGGAAACCTTTCAGCCCTCATCTCAGCCAGGGGAGACCCACTGGCGTGAGGTCCTGCCTGCTGAGAGACGCAGAAGCCGCGGAGTGGGGAAGGGTGGAAAGGAGCGAGGCTCTAGACTGCAGGTCTCAGACAGCCCCACCCCCACTTGCAGACTTTACAGCTGAGTGGGGCCATATCAGCCCCTCCCTTACGGCTTTGCCCATAAGCTGAGAACAGACCTTTGACCCCTGCTAACAGCATCTGTGGTGCTTGAGGGCAGGCTTACCCAACCCAGCTCCACCCAGACTCGCTCCCAGACCTACCCTCACTGAGGTGGAGAATAAGGACACACCTGGAAGTCCCAGAGCACCACCCACCACGAGAGGCACAAGAGTGCCTCTCCAGGCAAACAAGAGCTAGGTACAGGACCCAAAAACAACACTGTAGCCCACTCCTTCCAGCAAGAGCCACCTACTGACAGGGAGGTCATTCTGCACACACTTTTACTGCATCTATTGACTCATCATACAGGGTGTGGTCGAACCTCACCCACAAACACCACGTACTGGCTCAGAGACTAAATGGGGCGTGTCATTATCCAAAGGAAAATCTAATAGTAAGAAGTAACAACTGATCCAGATGGGAAGAAATCAGCGAAAGAATTCTGGAAGTAGGAAGACTCACACGGAAAGCACACCTCCAAAGAAGACCACCACCACGCTAGAAATGCACATTAACCAAAATCAGAACACTAAAATGACAGAAAAATTTCAAACATGGATTATAAGAAAACTCAATGACTTGCAAGAAAAAATTGGTAACCAACATGAACAAAGCACAAAAACAATTCAGGACCTGGAAGAAAAATTCACTAAAGAAATTTAAATATTAAACAAAAATCAAACCAAACTCCTAAAACTGAAGAATCTATTCAGGGAACTACAAAACGGAGTAGAAAGCTTCAAGAACAGGGTATATCAAACAAAAGAAAGAATCTCAGAGATTGAGGATAACACCTTCGAATTAAATAAGTCAATCACAGAGATAGAGCAGAGAAATAAGAGAAAAGAGCAAACCATACAAAAAATGTGGGATTATGTAAAGAAATCTAATGTGAGGATTATAGAGATTCCAGAAGTGGAAGAAAAAAACACACAAGGGTTGGATAAACTATTTGAAGATATACTACAGGAAAATTTTCTAGGCCTTGCTAAAAATCTAGATATCCAAGTACAAGAAGCTCAAAGGACCCATGGGAGATTCAATGCAAACAGGAAGACATCATGACATGCAGTCATCAGACTGAACAAAATATCAACTAAAGAGGCCCTTCTACAAGCTGTAAGGCGAAAGAAGCAAGTAACATACAAAGGAAAGTCAATCCGAATTACGCCAGACTTCTATACTGAAACCTTACAAGCAAGGAGAGTCTGGGTCCCCATTCTCACTCTTCAGAAACAGAATAATGCGCAGCCTAGAATCTTATTCCCTGCAAAATTAAGTTTTGTATACGAAGGAGAAATCAAGACATTCTCAGATAAGCAAAGACTGAGGGAATTCACAAGACAAGACCAGCCCTCGAAGAAGTACTCAAACACTGTTATCCACAGATCAGCACGATAAACACTCACAAATGTAAAGCTAAACACTCACTCAAAAGCTAAAGATGAAAGACCAGATACCATAATGGCTCAAGAGGGAAAACAAAGCAACAAAGTTCAACCCAACAGAATGAACAGAAATCTGCCCCACCTATCAGTTCTCTCAGTAAATGTGAATGGCTTGAACTCCCCCCTTAAGATAGATAGGCTGGCAGAATGGATAAAAAAAAATACAAGCCAAGTATCTGCTGCCTTCAGGAAACACATCTAACCTGCAAGAATCCATTTAGACTAAAGGTTAAGGGATAGAGAAGAATATTTCAAGCAAACGGAAGCCAAAAGAAGGCTGGTGTGGTGATTTTGATTACAGATAACTTAGTTTTTAAATCAACAAAAGTAATAAAAAGACAAAGAAGGTCACTATGTAATGGTGAAGAAGGCATAACATAACAAGAAGACATAACAATTCTAAATATGTATACACTCAACTTAGGTGCACCCAGATTCATAAAGCAAACTCTACTTGATCTAAACAAATGGATAAACAACAACATCATAAAAGCTCAAGACTTTAACAACCCACTTACAGCACATAACAGATCCTCCAAACAAAAAATTAACAAAAAAATAATGGACTAAAACAAAACTCTAGAATAGGCCTGACATTTATAGGACATTCTACCCAAAAACCACTGAATATACGTTCTTCTCATCAGCTCATGGGTCATTCTCTAAGATTGACCGTATCCTAGGACACAAAGCATGTCTCAAAAAATATTTAAAAATAGAAATCATACCATATATCTTTTCAGATTACAGTGGAATAAAAGTAGAAATCAACTAGAACAGGAACTCTCATTTCTACGCAAAGTCGTGGACAATAAACAACTTTCTGCTGAATGTTCACTTCATAAACGAGGAAATCAAGATGGAAATCAAAAGATTATTTGAACTAAATGACAAAGGAGACGGAAGTTATCAAAATCTGTGGGAGATGACTAAAGCAGTCCTGAGAGGAAAGTTTATTTCCATAAATGCCTATATCCAAAAGTCGAAAAGATCACAGACAACCTAATGAATCAATTCAAAGAACCGGAAAAAGAACAGACCAATGCCAAACCCAGCAGAAGAAGTGAAATCATTAAGATCAAATCAGAACTAAATGAAACTGACAACAGAGAAACTATACGGAAGATTAATAAAACAAAAATTGGTTCTTTGAAAAATTAAACAAAATTGACACGCCTTTGGCTAGACTTACAAAATTCAAGAAAAGAAAAATATCTAATAAGCTCCATGAGGAACAATAAAGGAGATATTACAACTGATGCCACGGAGATACAAGATATAATTTATGAATACTGCAAAAACTTTTATGCATACAAATGGGAAAATGTGGAGGAAATGGACAAATTCTTAGAAACACACAGCCTCCCTAGGCTCAAACAAGAAGAAATAGAATTCCTGAACATCCCAATTTCAAGTACTGAAATTGAAACAGCAATAAAAAAGCCTCCCAAAAAGAAAAGTCATGGACCAGACGGTTTCACACCTGAATTCTACCACACCTACAAAGAAGATCTGGTGCCTATCCTGCAGAAATTATTCCACAACATCGAGAAGGATGGAATACTCCCCAACATATTTTATGAAGCCAATATAACCCTGATACCAAAACCAGGAAAGGATGCAACAAAAAAAAGAACACTACAGACCAATATCCCTTTTGAATGTAGATACAAAAATTCTCAACAAAATCCTAGCTAATTGAATCTAGGTGCTTATCAAGAAAATAATCCATCACAACCAAGTGGGCTTCATCCCAAAGATGCAGGGATGGTTCAACATATGCAAATCTGTAAATGTAATTCACCATATAAACAGAAGCAAAAACAAAGACCATATGATCCTCTCAATAGACGCAAAATGTTTGACAATATTCAACACCCTTTCATGATATGAATGCTTAACAAAATAGGCACACACGGGGCTTACCTAAAAATGATACAAGCCATATATGACAAACCCACAGCCAACATCAAACTGAATGGGGAAAAATTGAAAGCATTCCAACTTAGAACTGGAATAAGGCAAGGTTGCCAACTATCTCCACTTCTATCCAACATAGTGCTGGAAGTCCTCACTATAGCAATCAGACAAGAGAGTGGAATTAAGGGCATCCAAATGGGAGCAGAAGAGATCAAACTCTCACTCTTTGCTGATTATATGATATTATATCTAGAAAACCCCAAGGATTCAACCAAGAGACTCCTTGAATTGATAAATGAATTTAGTAAAGTCTCAGGATAAAAAATCAATACACACAAATCAGAGGCATTCACATATGCCAACAACAGTCAAAGTGAGAATCAAATCAAAGACTCAATTCTCTTCAAAATACCAACAAAGAAAATAAAGTACCTAGGAATATATTTAACTGAAGAGGTAAAAGACCTCTACAGGGAGAACTTTGAAACACTGAAGAAGGAAATAGCAGAGGATGTAAACAGATGGAAGACCATACCATGCTCGTGGCACGGCAGAATCAACATTGTTAAGATGTCTATACTACCCAAAGTGATTCACAGACTCAATGCAATCCCTATTAAATATTAAGTGAAGTATCCCAAGAATGGAAAAATAAACACCACATTTACTCACCAGCAAATTGGTATTAACTGATCAACACCTAAGTGGACATACAGGAATAACATTTATCAGGTGTCAGGCAGGTGGAGGGGAGGGCAAGGGTATATACATACATAATGAGTGTGATGTGCACCAACTGGGGGATGGACATGCTTGAAGCTCTGACTCAAGGGGGATGGGGGACAAAGACAATATATGTAACCTTAACATCTGTACCCCCATAATATGCTGGAAACAATTAAAAAAAAAAGAAATTTCCATATGAGGCCTAATCAATCCACTGAATCATGAGAAATAATAAAATGGTTGTTTTAAGTCACCAAAAATATATATATGCCATCATCATTTTTCACAGATATAGAAAAAATAATTTTACGCTTCGTATGGAACAAAAGAAGACCCTGTATAGCAAAAGCAATCCTAGGCAATAAAAACAAAATGGGAGGCATCAATTTACCAGACTTCAAACTATAAGGCTATAGTCATTAAAACAGCTTTCTACTGGCACATGAACAGGGACATTGACCAGTAGAATAGAACAGAGAACCCAGATATAAAACCATCCTCATATAGCCATCTAATCTTTGACATAGCAGACAAAACACACACTGGGGAAAAGAACCCTTATTTGATAAATGGTACTTGGAAAACTGGATAGCCACATGTAGAAGACTGAAATAAGGCCGGGCGCGGTGGCTCACGCCTGTAATCCTAGCACTCTGGGAGGCCGAGGCGGGCGGATTGCTCAAGGTCAGGAGTTCAAAACCAGCCTGAGCGAGACCCCGTCTCTACCATAAAAATAGAAAGAAATTAATTGGCCAACTAATATATATAATATAAAAATCAGCCGGGCATGGTGGCTCGTGCCTGTAGTCCCAGCTACTTGGGAGGCTGAGGCAGGAGGATCGCTTGAGCCCAGGAGTTTGAGGTTGCTGTGAGCTAGGCTGACGCCACGGCACTCACTCTAGCCTGGGCAACAAAGCGAGACTCTGTCTCAAAAAAAAAAAAGAAGACTGAAATAAGATCCACACCTTTCACCTCTCACAAAAATCAACTCACTCTGGGTAACAGACTTGAATCTTAGGTGTGAAACTATTAGAATTCTAGAGGAGAACATTGGAAATACTCTTCAGACATTGACCTAGGCAAAAAATTTATGAAAAAGACCCCAAAGGCAATCACAGCAATGACTAAATTAAATGAATCGGACCTGATCAAATTAAAAAGCTTCTGCATAGCCAAAAACTGTCAAGAGAGCACACAGACAACCCACAGAATGGAAGAAATTTTTTGCAAGCTACACATCCGATAAAGAGCTCATAACTAGAATCTATTTAGAACTCAGGAAAATCAGCAAGGAAAAATCAAACAACCCTATCAAAAAGGGGGCAAAGGACATGAACAGAAACCTTCCAAAAGAAAACTAATAGCCAACAAACATATGAAAAAATGCTCAACATCTCTAATCATCAGGGAAATGCAAATCAAAATCACAATGAGATATCACTTATCTCCGGTGAGAATAGCCTTCATTAACAAGTCCCAAAACAATAAATGTTGGCCTGGGGTGTGGAGAGATAGGAACACTCCTACATTGCTGGTGGGACTGCAAACTAGTTCAGCCTCTGTGTAAAGAATTATGGAGATACCCTAAAGTGATACAAGTGGATCTATAATTTGATCCAGATATTCCATTACTGGGCATCTACCCAAAAGAATAAAAGACACTCTATAAAAAAGACACCTGCACTAGAATATTTATAGCAGCACAATTCACAATTGCAAAGATGTGGAAACAACCCAAGTGCCCATCAATAGTGAGTGGATTAATAAAATGTGATATATATATATATATATATATATATATACACACACACACACACACACATACACACACATACATACACACACATACATACACACACACACCATGGAGTACTTACTATTCAGCTATAAGAAACAACGGTGATATAGCACTTCTTGTATTTTCCTGGATAGAGCTGGAGCCCATTCTATTAAGTGAAGTATCCCAATAATGGAAAAACAAGCACCACATATACTCACCAGCAAATTGGTATTAACTGATCAACACCTAAATGGACATATAGGAATAACATTTATTGGGTGTTGGGCAGGTGGGGGGGAGGGGATGGCTATATACATACATAATGAGTGTGATGCGCACCATCTGGGGAATGGGCACGCTTGAAGCTCTGACTCAAGGGGGGGGGCAAGGGCAATATACATAACCTTAACATTTGTACCCCCATAATATGCTGAAAATATAAAAATTTTAAAAAAGAATAGCTATTATGGAAAACAGTATTAGAGGTCCCTCACAAAATGAAAAATAGAACTACTTATAAAATAGCACTCCAACTACTGGGTATCCATCCCAAGGGAATGAAATCAGTACGTCTAAGAGATATCTGCACACCCATGTTCATTGCAGCATTATTCACAATAGGCAAAATATTTAATCAACCCAAGTATCCATCAGTGGATGAATGGATAAAGAAAACAGAATCCTGTCATTTGTAACAACATGTATGAACCCGGAGGACATCATATTAAGTGAAATAAGCTAGGCACAGAAAGACAAATAGCACATAATCTCACTTATTTGTAGAATATAAAAATGCTGAACTCACAGGAGCAGAGAGCAGAATGTAGGTTACCAGGATCTTGAGGGCAACACAGATAGGGATACAAAATTTCAGCTAGAAAGGAGGAATAAGTTCAGAAGACCTCCTATACAATATGGTGACTATAGTCATAGTTAATAACAATGTTGTACATCATAAATATATATAATTTTATTTGTCAATTAAATATCATGTATGTGTACATAGTATATATATTTTTAAAATTTGAGAAAGTTTTCTTAAAAGAAAACCTAAATCTACAAATTGAATTGGTCCACCATGCACTTGGGAAAATTGGCCCACTAAGATAAACTCTGAGAAATGTCCTAGAGAAGCTACTGGACTTCAAAGATAAAGAGAAAATCCTCAAAGTATCCAGACCAAAAAAATAAAAAGAAAAGCACAAAAAGATGTAAACAAAGATAACAAACATAATTCACATAGCAATTATATCAAAAATAATATGACATGGTTGAGATGAACATAAGTCTTATCTATAAATGCAAAAGGACTTTGATCACCTGTTACAAGACAAAAATGTTCAGTTTGGCTCACATAGAAAGAATCAACTACATACTAAATACAAGAGATACAACTAAAACAAGGTGATTCAGAAAGGCAAAAATAAGAGGATTTTTCAGTCTATGAACCATTTCATATTAGTTTTTGCATATGGCATAGGGTAGAAGTCAAGATTCATTTTTCCATATAAATATCAAATTCTTCCAGCACCATTTCATGAAAACATTATTCATCCCCCATTGAACTACACTGGCCCTTTTGTCAAACATCAGTTATGAATATATGGTTGGTTTTGTACCACTATTCTTTATTTCTATAGTTATATGAACACCATAGTACCTTGGTTACTGTGGCTTCACAGTGAGGTCTTAAAATGAGATAGTATGACCTCTCCAACATTGTTCTTCGTTTTAAAAATTGTTTTGACTATTCTAGATCCATATAAGTTTTTGAATCAACTTACCAACTATTTAAAAGCCCCGCTAGGATATTGTTTGGAATTAACATGTTGTCTTTCAACTTATTTTGATCTTTACTATTTTCAAAACAGAGCTACTACACATCCCACACATTTCAATATATTTATCTGTAGGTATTTAATATTTTTGACCCTATTGTGAAGCGTGTTATGTAATTTCACCAACTATTCATTAGAGGAACATAACAGCATAGAATTCCCCAGGCATGGTGGCTCACACATATAATCCTAGCACTTTGGAAGGCCAAGGCAAGAGGATCACTTAAACCCAGAAGTTCAAGACCAGCCTGGACACAGTGAAACCTCATCTCTACCAAAAAAAAAAAAAAAAGAAGAAAGAAAAATTAGCCCTGGTGGCCTGCACCCATAGTCTCAGCTACTCAGGAAGCTGAGGCAGGAAGATTGCTTGAGCCCAAGAGTTCAAGGCTGCTATGCAATGATCACACCACTGCACTCTACCCCAGGCAACAGGGCAAGACCCTGTTTCAACAACAACAAAAAAGTATAACTGGACCTTGTTCTCATATTTTGTCAAACTCCATAACTAATTCTAGGCATTTCATTATAGATTGTGTACGGTCTTCTATGTATATAATCATGATCATCTGCAAATCTGAGAGTTTTACTTATGTTTCCAATATTAATGCTTGCTACTTCTTTTTCTTGCTTTACTGCACTAAAAAGATCCCCAAACAAAATCAAATATAAGTTGTAAAGACAGATATCATTGTTTTGTTCCCAAATTTAGAGGAGAAACATTCTATGCTTTATTATTAAGCATGTTAACTGTGGGTTCTTCATTGGTGCCCTCACTAGATTGAGGAGGTTCTATTTATTGTTGGATTATGAGGCTGTTTTTTTTTAATTATGAAGGGATAGTAAGTTTTGCCTAGTATTTTTTCTGTATATACCAAGATGATCACATATAGTTCTCTTTAATTCTGTTAATATGATGAATTAAACTGATTTACTTTGTTTTTAAAAGACTTTTTTAGAGTTGTTTTAGGTTCGCATCAAAATTAAAAGGAAGGTAGAGGCCAGGCATGGTGGTTCACACCTGTAATCCTAGCACTCTGGGGAGGCTAAGGCAGGAGGATTGCTTCAGGCCAGGAGTTCAAGACCAGCCTGAGCAAGAGCAAGACTCCATCTCTACAAAAAAAAAATACAAACAGCCAGACATGGTGGCTCATGCCCGTAGTTTCAGCTACCTGAGAGGCTAAGGCAGGAGGATAGCTTAACCCTTTGCACTTGAATGTCAAGTGTGACTCGACACGGTTAGGAAAAATTACAGAGATTAAAATTACTCTTTGAATGTATCAATAATTTGAAATATTAAAAAATCCAAATAAATAAGTTTGTATGAAAAGAAACTCCAGTTTTTTATTCTACTGCCACGCTTTGTAAAATCTGGGGCATTTAAAAAATTAAATTAAATTAAATCCTGAGTAAAATAAAGGAATCGAGAAAAAAGCAAGCTAGTGCAAAGGGTTAAGCCCAAGAGTTTGAGGTTGCAGTACAGCTAGAGCTGTACTCTAGCTGTTGTGGCAATGTGTACAGCTAGTGTCACAGCTATTGACCAGGGAAAGAACCGAGCGGCACACGAAGAGTCAGAGAACAGCCTTTATTCTTCCACAGCACGCTCAGCACACCTAGTGTTATAGCTCTCTTCGTGTCTTCCAATCTTCTGACCCTTCTGCTCCTTCTGCCACCCTTCCTTGCTCTCCTCCTGCTTTTATAGCCTTGGTAGGGCTCAGAAAGCATCCAATCAACTACAAGCTTTAACATCCAATCAACCTTTAACATCCAACTGACAACAAGCTTTAACATCCAATCAAAAACAGTGGGACTCAAAAATTACCCAATCAGGATCACGCAAGCAGCGTGGCCGGAAACAGGCAGTGGCACGCGGGGCCTCAGGAGGCTCTTTGCTACGGGGCCTAGCTCCAGCAGCATGCCCTCCAACTGGCCACACGCAGTGCTGGCCCGCGGAGATGTGGAGCAACGGGGAGGCGGCAAGCGGCAGCATCCCTGCGCCCAACATTTTCCATATCATTCCTCCCTTTTGATGCCCTTATCAGTTTACACAGAGGCATTAACCTCTCTATGAATCTAATAACTGCATTGGGCAGGCTGGGTCCCATGGTAACCATAGTCCTTTGACTTTGGTAGTTACAATTCCTGATTGGTTTACATATTCTTCCCCAGAGAGCCCCAACCAAGAACACAGAGGTACCCCATGTAAACCCAGAAATGGATTACCAAGAAGTTAGTCCAGTCTCTTAGGGCAAAGGCCCCAAGTCCAATTCCCATGAGAGTCCAGACCAGTGGTCCCATTCAGTCCTTGGCTTCTAGCCAGATTTAGGGACAATCCATATACATTGGCCCTTATGTCTTGGGCATACCTGACAGCTTGGATGAGCACCCATAACTCTGCCCTCTGGGCTAACCATCCCTGAGGCAGAGGGGCTGACGTGATGACTTCGCTCCCCATGGTGACTGCGTAGCCAGACAATTGTTTGCCATCCTGGATGTAGCTGCTGCTGTCCGTGTAGAGCTCCAGGTCAGGCACTGGCAACAGACCATCCCCCAAGTCTGGCCAGCTTGCACAGACCTCCTCCACGGCCTCAGCACAGTCATATTCTGGGGGCCCTGGCCCAGTAGGAAGGAAGGTGGCAGGGTTCAAGGTCCACACAGGACACCCTGCCCAAACACAAGCCAGTCCGCCTCCTTGACCAACAAACGAGGCGGCCATCCCAACACTACCGAGTCTAGTCGCTTGGACAGACAGGCCACTGGCCTCAGCCAGGGGCCCACAGTCTGCACCAGGACCCCCATAGGTACCTGCCTCTCACCAATGAGGGTAGCCTCAAGCCGGGCCTGAAGCTCCCACACCATCTGTTCCAGTGTCATCCATTCCAGGTGTGCACTTGTGTCCTGTTCTTTATCTAGCCTTTTTGGCCTCCTCCACCTTCCCACTCAGGTGGGCCAAATCCATCTCAAGCTGCTGCTTCTGGTTCAGGAGGCCTGTGTTCTGCAAATGCAGGAGGTTGAGGCACTCGGTGGCCTCCAACAGTTCCTGCTCTGCCAGCCAACGGCTGCGCTCACCCTGCTTCAGTGCAGCCCGCAGCTCCTCCAGCTCAGAAGCCAACAGCAGAGCTCCAGGGCCCGCGCCTGCTCTTGGACCTCAGCTGCCAGCCGCTGCTCCTCATCCTGCCCTGCCTGCTGCTCCTTCTGCTGGGCCTGCAGCAGCCATGTGGCCGCCTGGGCAGCATGGCCCAGCTGCAGCTCCAGGTCACTGAGGTCACCCTCCACCTTCTCCTTGAGCCTCAGTGTTTCGTTGTGGGCCTGGGTCTCAGCATCCAGGGAGGCCTGCAGGGACTCCACTGCCCGCTGGTGGTTTCGCCTCAGGTCAGTGCATTCCTTATCTTTCTCTGCCAGCTTCTTTTTGGCCTTCTCTAGCTCCTCAGTCCTCTGGATGACATCTGCCTCATACTTGCTCAGCAAGTCTTGTCCCAAATGAGGCACCGGACAGTCTGGCATGTGGAGGACCTTGGGCCTTATCACAACTGAATGTTCTGCACCAACATCCACAAATGTCATCTGTTGGCCCCCTACTTTCATCCTGACTGTGGGTTCCCAAGGACCAAGATTAAAGGAACCCAGTTGGCCCAACTTGGAGTCAATGCCAGTGAGCCCCACTAGCTCTTGGGCTTCCAGTTTCTACTGGGTTGTCCTGAACGGGGCTCTCCCTTGCAACAGGTGACTTCTCTTGTGGGGACATTCACTCTTCCAGTGGCCGAACCCCTTGCAATTGGCATACTGGTCTCTTGCCAGGGGTGCCTGACCTCTGGTTCCCCCCTTACTTCCCTTGTGGGGGCCATTCTTCCAGTGGCCAAACCCTTTGCAACTGGCGCACTGGTCTCTTGCCATGGGTGCCCATCCTCTGGTTCCCCCCTTTCGTGGAGGTCTGGGCCACCTGGATGGGTTGGGTCTACTGAGGGCAGCAGCCAGGAGGGCAGCCTTTTTCTTCATCCTCTGGTCTTTCTCCCTCTGAGCGGTCCAGTCCTGGTTGACATACACCTTCTGGGCCACCTCCATTAACTGTGTGATGCACATGCCTGCAAATCCTTCGAGTTTCTGCTGCTTCCTCCGAATGTCGGAGGCTGATTGCCCAACAAATGCTGCATTCACCATTCTCTGGTTTTCAGCTGCCTCTGGGTCAATAGGTATGTATATCCGGTATGCCTCACAGAGGCGCTCGTAGAAGTCATATGGTGACTCCTCTGGCTTCTAAGTAATTAGGGAAACCTTGTTCATGTTGGTCAACTTTTTGGCTCCTTCTCGCACTCCTTGGAGAAGAGCCTCTCGGTACCGCTCGAGTGCTGCTTGTCCTTCTGGTGTGTTGAAATCCTACTCTGGGTTGGCCTCAGGCACCACTCGTGATCCCCATTGTTCCACATCCAGGGTGCCCATCGGCGCCCGTTCCTGCAGCCATTTCCGAGTTCTAGTCATGATCCAATGCAGTTCTTCGGTATTGAAGACAGTCAGCAAGAGTTGCTGGCAATCTTCCCATGTGGGACAGTGAGTTTGGAAGATAGACTCCAGGAGGTCGATGAGGGCCTGCGGTTTCTCTGAGTAGGACAGTGTATGATGTTTCCAATTCAACAGATCAGTGGTGGAGAAAGGCTGATAATGCAGGGCAGGTTGCCCCGGCTGGATGGTTCCATCATACCGAACCTGCAGTGGACCTCACATTTCACGAGAGGCATCTGGAAGGCCAGCGCAGATCGCAACCGGAAGGCGAGTGGTAGAGATGCAGTCCCAGTCACCATACTCCATACTGAATGCATGAAACTTATCAGCATGCACCTTAGAACTGTTGGCTTGGATTTGGACCCTTCCATGTTGCAACTGATTTAACCAGCACTCATGTTTCCTACACCACCCAACAACACTCCTTTTCTGAACCTTGTCCCAGTCTAGACTCTGATCCCTGCTCTAGCTCCTAACCAGCGCTCCTGTTCCCTATGCCACCCGACAACACTCCTTTCCTGCTCTCAGGTGTCTGCCTAGCTGAGTCCCTTAAGGGAACTTAGGCGTGTCTTGGCAATCACCATTATGCCGACATCACCACAGAACCCCAGATTAGGACCCACTCAAACCCCGTAGCCGAAGCTGTGGGGCTACCAACACAATGACCGCAAGCAGTCACTATTCCCTCCACTCACATTCACTCAGAGATTACACATTCCCTCCCCTGGGGATCCCTGTTCTTAGGAGCTGATGGGGCTCCTCTTCTGTTCCACTGACAGGCCTGCACCCTCACCCTGGGAGCCAATGGGGCTCCTCTTCCGTCCTGCTGACAGGATCTACCACTAGGAGCCGATGGGGCTCCTCTTCTGTCCTGCTGACGGGCCTACACCTCAGGAGCTGATCAGGCTCCTCTTCCATCCCATTGACGGGGCTACACCTAGGACCCAATGGGGCTCCTCTTCTGTCCCACTGACGGGCCTACACCCTTAGGAGCCGATGGGACTCCTCTTCTGTCCCACTGATGGGGCCTACACCCTAGGAGCTGATAGGGCTCCTCTTCCGTCCCACTGAAGGGCCTACACCCCAGGAGCTGATCGGGCTCCTCTTCTGTTCCACTGACGGGCCTACTCCCCAGGAGCCGATGGGGCTCCTCTTCCGTCCCACTGACAGGCCTAACCCTAGGAGCCGATCGGCTCCTCTTCTGTCCCACTGACGGGCCTACTCCCCAGGAGCCCATCGGGCTCCTCTTCCACCCTAGGAGCCGATGGCCCTATATTTAGGAGCCAATGGGCTCCTGTTCCATCCCACACAGGCTTACACACTCAGGTGGGTCACAGGGACCCTACCTTGTCCGACGTCCTGGCTTTGGTCTGCCGCTCCAGCATGCTAAGCCCGGCACCCACCTGCTCAGCCTCCTGCTATCGCCCTTAGCCAACAGCACCGTGGAGGCCAGCACCTCCTGGGAGGCCTGTCGCAGCGTGGTCTGTGTCAGTGCCCCTGTTTCCCCGCCCTCAGCAAGGCCTCGGGCAAGAGCTCCGCTTCTCTCTTCTTGGTGCTGGAGGAGAGATGCCACTCGGCGCTCGCTAGTCTCAGCCCGCCGTCTACCATCCACCGTCCATTGTACGCTGTCCCGGTGGCTTCAGGGGGCCAACTCAGTCGGCTTTCCCAGCCAGGGAATCAAAATATTGCAGCAATGTGTACAGCTAGTGTTACAGCTATTGACTGGGGAAAGAACCGAGCGGCACACGAAGAGTCAGAGAACAGCCTTTATTCTTCCACAGCACGCTCAGCACACCTAGTGTTATAGCTCTCTTCACTTCGCATCCTCCGATCTTCTGACCCTTCTGCTCCTTCTGCCACCCTTCCTTGCTCTCCTCCTGCTTTTATAGCCTTGGTAGGGCTCAGAAAGCATCCAATCAACTACAAGCTTTAACATCCAACTGACAACAAGCTTTAACATCCAATCAATAACAGTGGGATTCAAAAATTACCCAATCAGGATCACACAAGCAGCGTGGCTGGAAACAGGCAGCGGCACACTGGCCTGGGGGCATTCTGATATGCAGTACCCCTGGCGGCTCTCTGCGCAGGGCTGGCCCCAGCCGCGTGCCCTCCAACTGGCCATGTGCAGCGCTGGCCCACAGAGATGCGGAGTGACGGGAGGCGGCAAGCGGCCACATCCCGGCGCCTCTAGAGATTTCTCCTGTATCCCCTGCCATCACACATGCATACCCACCCCTTATTAACCTCCCCCCAGCAGAATGGAACATTTGTTACAATTGGTGAACCTACATAATATATCACTATAATCATGCAAAGTCCATAGCTTACATTAGGGTTCACACACAGTGCTGTGTATTCTATGGGTTTGGACAAATGTATAATGATTTAAATCTAACCTTATACTATTACCTGATTTATTCCAGAATGTTAAGTTGACCTTGCCTTTCTGCTTTAAACAACATTGATTGTCTTATATTATCCTTTTTATATAATGCTAGATTTAATATGCATTAAGGGATTTTACATCTATGTTCGTAAAGAACTATGATCTACAAATTTAACATCCTTGTTAGGTTTTAGATAAAGGTTATTTATGCTCAGTGCATAAAAGAGTTAGAAAGTGTTTCTTTCTCTTTTGCTTTCAAACTCATTTGTGTTAAGCCAGTATAATTTCTTTGTCAAATATTCCATCAGATTCACAAGTGAAACCATCTAGAACTTGAGTTTTCTTTATTGGAAAGTTCTTTTATTAGAAAATCAATTGATTTAATATACTATCACTAGAATAGAAATAGATTTTCTATTTCTTCCTGTGACAACGTTGTTCAATTGTGTAATTCAAGGAATTTTTAAAAGTAAAATGGTTCATAATATTCCATGATGTCTCCCTTTTTCATTATGAATATGTCTTCTCTATTTTTTAATTCATCAGTCTTGTTAGAAATTTACCATTTTATCAATCCTTTTAAAAAACCACTTTTGGCTATACTGCTTTACTCTAGTTTTCGTCTTATTTTCTATTAGTTGATTTCTACTCTTTATTTCTTCCCTAATATTCTTTGGTTTTAATTTACTACTATATTTCTAGTTTCTCACATGAGTAGTTTAGATCATTGACTTTAAGTTTTTCTTTCCTTCTAATATAAGCACTTAAAACTATAAAATTTGCTTTCAGTATTGCTTTACTGAATCCATGAATTTTGGTATTACTTCTTCATTATCATTTGATTCAAAATGTTTTTTCCTGACCATATCCTGAATGGCACAAATATTTTCTGATTTACTCTGTGATTTTTTTATCACCCATGAGTTATTTAGACATATTTCCAAATATATGATCTTTCCTGATTACCTTATGGTTTTTAATTTTATTTTATTCTAGTTAGAAAAAATATACCATATGATTTCATTCCTCTTAAAATTTATTAAGATAAGTTTTTTGGTCTATCATAGGATCTATCTTGGTGAGTATACATGAAATTGAAAATGCATACCCTATTAGATTTAGTATTCTAAAATTTCAATTTTGTTCCATTTTAGTAGATGCAGTGGTTTAAATCTTCTAAAATCTTACTGACATATTGTCTTCTTCTTCTATCAGTTATTAAGAGACAAATGTACACTCAACCTACCACTGCCACAACTAGGACCTGAAGGCTATTTCGTGGCATCCCAGTCCCCAGAACAACTTCACCACTAGTACACATACCCTAATCCACCAATGAAATCCCAGGTACCATTAACTCTATTTACAACCAAAGAAATCATACAGAAACTACCCATTACATGCACCCAAAATCTAAACCAAAATACCCTATCTAACCAACATCAAACATACATCTTCAGGAAAAAGTCCCCCTCTATAAAAGCAAATTCAATTCTAGAAGAAAATGTTGGAAAAACTCTTATAGACATTGGCCTAGGGAAAGTATTTATGAAGAAGACCCCAAAAGTAATCACAGCACCAACACAAATAAATAAATGGGACCTGATCAAATTAAAAAGCTTCTGCACAGCCAAGGAAACTATCATGAGAGCAAACAGACAACCTACAGAATGGGAGAAAATATTCACATGCTACATATCCGATAAAGGGCTGATAACTAGAATCTATATAGAACTCAGGAAAACTAAGAAAAAAATTAAACAATTCCATTAAAAAGTAGGCAAAGGACATGACCAGAAATTTCAAAAGATGACAGAATAATGGCTAACAAACATAAGAAAAAATGCTCAATAGCTCTAATCATCAGGGAAATGCAAATCGAAACCACAGTGAAATATCACTTAACTCCAATCAGAACGGTTTTTATCAAAAAGTCCCAAAACAAAAATGCTGGCATGGCTATGGAGAAATAGGAACATTCATACACTGCTGGTGGGACTGAAAACTAGTACAAACTTTGTGGAAAGTAATAGGGAGATAGCTCAAAGAGCTACAAGTAGAACTACCATTTGATTCAGCAATCCCATTACTGGGCATCTACTCAAAGGAAAAAAAGACATCTGCACTAGAATGTTTATAGCAGCACAATTCACAATTGGAAAGATATGGAAGTAACACAAGTGATTATCAATACACGAGTGGATTAATAAAATGTGGTATATGTGTACCAAAGAGTACTACTCAGCCACAAAAAACAATGGTGATCTAGCACTTCTTGTATTACCCTGGATAGAGCTGGAGCCCATTCTACTAAGTGAAGTATCACAAGAATAAAAATACAAGCGTCACATGTACTCACCATCAAATTGGTATTAACTGATCAACGCTTATGTGAGCATATAGTAGTAACATTCATCAGGTGTTGGGCAAGTGGGAGGGGGCAGAGGGGATGAGTATATTCACACCTAATGGGTGCAGTCCACACCATCCAGGGGATGGACATGCTTGAAGCTCTGACTGGGGTGGGGCAAAGGAAATATATGTAACCTAAACATTTGTACCCCCGTAATATGCTGAAATTAAAAAAAATTTCAAGTAAGTTCAAACAAAGGAAGAGCAACTGTCACACCAGATGCACAGATATCAATGTAAGGACATAAGAAACATTAAAAAGTAAGAAAATAAGACATCTCCAAAGGAATATAATTCATTAGTAATAGATATTAATCAAAAAAGAAACGTTTGAAATCCCAGATAAAGAATTCAAAATATTAATTTTAAAGGAGCTCAGTGATATACAAGAGAATTCTAAAACACAAAACAAAGAAATCAGAAAAACAATTCTAGATATAAATGATAAATTTATCAAAGAAATAGGTATGTTTTTTAAAGATTCAAATACAAATTCTGGAACTTCATTGAAGGAAGAATTCATTGAAGGAAATACAAAATACACTTTAAAAATTCAACAGTAGGCTAGATCAGGTAGAAGACCGAATCTCAGAACTTAAAGACAAGCCTTCTGAAGACATTCAAAAATAAAGGGAAAAGAATAAAGAATGAGCAAAGTCTTAATGACATTTAAGACAATATAAAGTGACCCAATTTATAATTATCAGTATCCCCAAAGGAAAAGAAACAAACAAACAAACAAAGGATTTGAAACCTATTTAACTAAATAATAGATGAAAACTTCCCATATCTAGCAGGAGATTAGACAATCAGATACAGGAGGCTCAATGATCCCCACCCAGGAAGATACAATGCAAAAAGGCCTTTCCCCATGGTACATTATAATTAGTCTATCTAAAGTCAAAGATTAGAAGAAATACTGGCGGGGCGCGGTGGCTCACGCCTGTAATCCTAGCACTCTGAGAGGCCGAGGCAGGCAGATTGCTGGAGGTCAGGAGTTCGAAACCAGCCTGAGCAAGAGCGAGACCCCATCTCTACTATAAAAATAGAAAGAAATTAATTGGCCAACTAATATATATAGAAAAAATTAGCTGGGCATGGTGGCGCATGCCTATATTCCCAGCTACTTGGATCGCTTGAGCCCAGGAGATTGAGGTTGCTGTGAGCTAGGGCTGATGCCACGGCACTCAGCCTGGGTAACAAAGTGAGACTCTGTCTCAAAAAAAAAAAGAATACTAAAAACAGCAAGAGAAAAGTGTCTCGTTATTAGCTATTAAGGAAACTCCATCAGACTAACAGCAGATTTCTCAGAAGAAACTAACAGGCCAGAAGAGAATAGGATAATATATTCAAAATACTAAAAGAAAACAAAAACTGTCACCCAAGAATATTACATTCATCAAAATAATCTTTCATAAATAAAAGAGGAATAAAGTTGTTTCCAGACAAACAAATGCTGAGGGAATTTATTATCATGAAATTGGCCCTACAGGAAATGCTTAATGGAATCCTAAACCTGGAAGCAAAAGGACACTTACCATCATGAAAATACATGAAAGTATAAAACTCACTGGTAAAACAATCATACAAAGGAGGAAGATAAAGGATTCAAATAGTGCCACTACACAAATCTACTAAACCACAATGACAAACTTTAAGAGAAAAAGAAAGGAACCAAGAATATATAAGAGAACCAGAGTGGAAAGATGATTGACTATATGAAGCTGGGGCACACTTCTTTCTCATGCAGAAACCAAAATATCAAGCAGATATCTGCCTACACTTGTCATCTGGGAAAGAACCCTGGAGTATAACAGAGGGGTGATGGGAGACACCAAGGGTGAAGGAAAGGGAGGCAAGGCTACTTCCTCAGGGTCAGTGGGAGCCATGAGTGGCCCTCAGACCCAGACCCAAGAAAAAGATAACAGAGAGATCCCCAGGGCTCCACACTCCAACCATAAACCTTTACAATCCCAATTACAGGAGAGCTCTTAAACCCCCTCAGGCCTCCAGTCTGGCAAAGGGAGCTACCTGGAGATCATGCAGAGGCACTGAATGAACTCTGGTAAAGATCCACAGGGACAGGGAGAGAGAAGGGAGGCCAGAGGCTCTCACACACCCCAAAGACAAATTCCACTGCCACAGCAGTAGACTACTACAGGACTGAGGCGCATTTAGACCACATGCCCCACATCTGCCAGCCTCCCCCAGAGCTACCAGTCTGGCTACTCCCACCGAAAGGGGCTTGTCCTTCCCGGAGCAGGCCGATAGCACAACTGCCACTGACATGCCTGAGTAATTCCACTGATGGCCTGGGACCTGATGACCCTTCCCTATCACAGCCAGTGCTTGAATTCAGGGGGCCTAAGGACAGGTCTGCTGGCCTGGTCCCATTTCCCCAGGACTCGATCACACTATTCATGGATATGAAGATGAGATCTGTGATCTGATCTCAAGAGAGAAAGGAGCCTCCACGGTCAGAACTGAGAGGAGAGTGTGGGGTGGATTAGTGTCATAGCATAGGCACAACCAACCCATGAAAGCATCTCTGGATTCTCCCCCAGACAGGGAGTCTTGCAAGCCTGGGGAAGCTTTGACATCTGAACACAGACTGCTTGGAATTGACCTAGTTGTTCGGGCCTACTGATGGCAACCAGAAGGCAGAGGGAGAATCATAGGGCCAGGAGCACAGAAGCTAAAGCAGGTCCCACTACCACCTTCTGGACTATGGATTCCAGGCCACACCTCTCTCCCCATGCAGGGTCTTTGGCACAGTAGGGGCACCTCTACCCCTCTGTGGGAGTCTACCCCAGTGACCTGAGTGCTGCCCTGACCTCCATCAGGGTCAGTGCTTGCAACCACCTTTGAAGACTATGAATGTGGGCTTGCATGAACCAACCTGGCTTGGCTCCTCCTACCCTCATTGGTGGAGGACTATGGGATGTGGACCGCTGGGAGTTCTAGGGCCCTGCCCATCACATGAGCAGTCCAAGTACTTCTAACTCATACAAGCAAAGCATAAATCCCACTGCCACTAATGCAAACACCACCTACAGGCAGGGAGGTCAACCTGTACAGCCCATTTCAGGATTTGCTAACACAAAACTACAGCACTCGGCTGACTCTTATCTAAAAATGTCACCAAATGGCCTGGAGGGTAAACTACACATCCCAGCACAATTCATGCTGACAAAAGTACACAGTGCTGGGAAATGAGATAAGCCTCCAGAGTCCTACAATTCCCCATCTCTGCAGGAGACAATGACCCTACTCACATGCCCAGTATCCCACTACTACAACCTACAAACAACAAGCATTTTAAAAAAACATTCTAATGCTATCTATAACCAAGGAATTCATACAAAGTCTTGGCCATGTGAAAGCATCCAGAAGCAAAGCCAAAAGACTCTACCGAACATATGCTATAGTCAGCAGAAGGATTTTTTTTAAGTCCCATCCAAATGAAAGTAAATCAAAATTAAGACATGAAACCTTCTCCAGATGAGAAGGAATCAGCATTTTAAAAAAATCTGGCAGTATGAAAAACAGAATGCAACAACAACCCCAAAGGATCACACCAGCTCTCTACCAATGGATCCTGACCAAAATAAAAATTCTGAAATCAAAATATGGACTGTAATGAAGCTCAATGAAATCCAACAGAAAGTCAAAAACCAACACACACACAAAAAACCAGAAAAACAATTCAGGACATGAATGAAAAATTTAATTAAACAGACAGATTAAAAAAAAAAAAAACCCAGAACTTCTGGAAATTAAAGCCTCATTGAAGAAATTACAAAATAATAGTTGAAAGCTCTAACAATAGAATAGACCAGAAAGAAGAAAAAATTTCAAAACTTCAAGACAGGTCTTTTTAGATTAACCTAATCAGAAAAAAATTAAGAAAAAAGAATTTATAAAAACAAACACTTCAAGAAATATGATATATGTTAAGCATCTAAACCTATGAGTCATAGATATTCCTGAGGGAGAGAAAGAAAAAGTAAAAAATATGGAAAACCTACTTTAGTAAATAATTGAAGAAAACTTCCCCAGTCTTGCAAGAGATTTAGACATCCAGATACCAGAAGCTCAGTGAACACTAGGGAGATACACCGCAAGACAGATTTCAGGAAGGGATATGGTCATCAGACTAACCAAAGTCAACATAAAGGAAAAAATTTTTAAAGCAGCAAGAGAAAACCATTCAATCACCCATACAGGAGAACCAATCAAACTAACAGGAGACTTCTCAGCAGAAACCTTACAAGCCAGAAGAGATTACGGTCCAATTTTCAATATTAAAGGAAAGAACTGTTCAGCCTGAATTTTATATCCTACTAAACTAAACTTCATCAATGAAGAACTAAGGCCTTTACCAGACAAAAAAAAAAAAAAAAAATGCTAAGGAATTTGTCGCCTCTAGACCAGCCCTATTAATAAATGCTGAAGGAAGTTCTAAACACAGAAACAAAAGTCAATATGATAAAAACACAGGAAACCATAAAACCCACAAGTCTTATAAAATAGTTACACAATTGAGACTACAAAGCAACTAGATAACAATTAACATTATGACATAAACAGAAATTTACATATCAATATTTACTTTGAATGCGAATGGACTAAATGGCCCACTTAAAAGATATAGATTTACAGAATGCATAAAAAACAGAACCCAACTGTGTGCTGGCTACCAAAACCTCAATTAACTGGTGAAGATTGTAGACTCAAGGTAAAGAGGTAGAAAAAGATATGGCAAGCAAACAGAAACGAAAAGTAAATAGGGACCAGGCCCAGTGGCTCATGCCTGTAATCCTAGCACTCTGGGAGGCGAAGGCAAGGGGGACCACTTGAGCTCAGGAGTTTGAGACCAGCCTGAGCAAGAACCAGACCCCATCTGTACTAAAAATAGAAAAAATTAGCCGGCCATGGTGGTGCATGCCTATAGGCCCAGCTACTCAGGAGGCTGAGGCAGGAGGATCACTTGAGCCCAGGAGTTTGAGGTTGCTATGAGCTAGGCTAATGCCATGACACTCTAGCCTACGCAACAGAGCAAGATTCGTTCAAAAAAGAAAAAAAAAGTAAGTAGGACTAGCTATACTTATATCAAAGAAAACAAACTTTTAGTCAACAGTAAAAAAAGACAAAGAGGGTCATTATATAATAATAAAAACACCAATTAAACAAGAAGATACAAGAATCCCAAATATATATGCAGTCAACATCAGAGCTTCCAGACGCAAAAAAAAAAAAAAAAAAAAAAAAAAACTACTAGACCTAAGAAGAGATATAGACAACAAAATAATATTGGGGGATTCAACACTCACTGACAGTACTAGACAATCACTGAGGCAGAAAAATGAACAAAGAAAATTCTGGACTTAAACTGAACTAAAGAACAAATGGACCTAACAGACATTTTGGAGAACATTCTCCCCAACTACAAAATATAGCTTCTTCTCATCAGCATGTAGAATGTTACCTGAGATAGAACATATGTCAGGCCACAAAAAAGTCTCAATAAATTTTAAAAAACTGAAATTATATCAAGTATCTTCTTGGACCACAGTGGAATAAAATGAGAAATGAATTCCAAGAAAAACTCTCAAAACTATACAAACACATGGAAATTAAACAACCTACTCCTGAAAGTCCTTGGGGTCAATGACAAAGTCAAGATGGAAATTTTAAAAATGTTTGAAATGAATAAAATAGAAACACAATATACCAAAACCTCTGTGATACAGTAAAAGCAGTGCTAAGAGGAAAGTTTATAGCATTAATACCTACATCAAAAAGATAGAAAGATCACAAATTAACAGCCTAATGCCGCAACTCAAGGAACTGGAAAAAACAAGAACCAAACCCAAAGCTACAAGAAAAAATAACAAAGATCACAGCAGAACTAAATGAAATAGAGACCAATAAAGCAATATAAAGGATTGACAGGCTGGGCGCGGTGGCTCACGCCTGTAATCCTAGCTCTCTGGGAGGCCGAGGCGGGCGGATTGCTCGAGGTCAGGAGTTCGAAACCAGCCTGAGCAAGAGCGTGAGACCCCCGTCTCTACTATAAATAGAAAGAAATTAATTGGCCAACTAATATATATAGAAAAAAAAAA
This sequence comes from Microcebus murinus, assembly GCF_040939455.1. Lineage (NCBI taxonomy): Eukaryota > Metazoa > Chordata > Mammalia > Primates > Cheirogaleidae > Microcebus > Microcebus murinus. The sequence goes on along the minus strand of NC_134104.1, from coordinate 156,067,418 downwards.
TTAGCCGGGCATGGTGGCGCATGCCTGTAGTCCCAGCCACTTGGGAGGCTGAGGCAGAAGGATTGCTTGAGCCCAGGAGTTTGAGGTTGCTGTGAGCTAGGCTGATGCCACGGCACTCATTCTAGCCTAGGCAACAAAGCGAGACTCTGTCTCAAAAAAAAAAAAAAAAAAAGGATTGACAAAATGAAAAGTTGGTTCTCTGAAAAGATTAACATAATTAATAGCTAGCTAGATTAACCAGGAAAAGAATAAAGGGGATTCAAATAAATACAATCAGAAATGAAAAAGGAGACATTACAACTGATAACCATAGGAATACAGAAGATCACCTGTATTCTCTATTCTCTACTCTCACAAATTAGAAAACCTAGAGGAAATGGATAAATTCCTGGAAACATACAACCTGCCAACCTTAAATCAAGAAGAAATAGAAATCCTGATCAGATAAGGAGTACTGATATTGAATCAACAATAAAAAATATACCAACAAAGCAGCCCAGGACCAGATGGATTCACAGCCAAACTCTACCAGACATACAAAGACTGGTATCAATCCTTCTGAAACTGTTCCAACAGATCAAGGAGGAGGGGATCTTAATCTTAATCTAACTCATTCTACAAAGCCACTATCACCCTGTGAGCAGAGGAAAGAAAGAAAAGGGAGGAAAGGAAGGAAAACTACACACCAATATCCCTGATAAACATAGACGCAAAAATCCTCAAAATACAAGTAAACCAAATCGAACAGCACATCGGAAAGATGATATGCCACAATGAAGTGTATTTTCTTCCTGGGATGCAAGGATGGTTCACAACAAAAGCAAATTAATAAATGTGATTCACCACATAAACTATTAATACAACATAAAATAAAATAACTAGGAATAAAATTTAACCAAGGAAATAAAAGATCTCTACAAGGAAAACTACAAATCACTGATGAAAGAAATTGTAGATGACATAATCAACTGGAAAAACATCCCATGCTCATGGAGTGTAAAAATTAATATCATTAAAATGACCATACAGCCCAAAGCAATCTACAGATTCAATGCAATCCCTATCAAAATGCCAGTATCATTCTTCACCAAATTAGAAAAAAAATCCTAAAATTTGTATAGAAGCAAAAATAGCCAAAGCAATCCTGAGCAAAAAGAACAAAGCTGGAAGCATCACATTCCCAGACTTCAAATTATACTATAAGGCTATAGTAACCAAAATAGTACAATGCTGGTATAAAAATAAACATATATATCAATAAAACAGAATAAAGAACCCAAAATAAAGTCAAATACAACCAAGTGGTCTTTGACAAAGTCTACACGAACATATGCTGAGGTAGGATACCCTTTGAATGGTGCTGGGAAAACTGGATTGCCACATAGAGAATAATGAAATTGGATCTCTGTCTTTTACTATCTAAAAAAAAAAAAAAAAAATCAAGTCAAACTGAACTAAAAACTCAATGGAAGACCCAAAAACTATAAAAATACTAGAAGAAAATCTACAGAAAGCTCTTCTGAACACTGATCTAGGCAAAGAATTTATGACTAAGACCTCAAAAGCACAGGCAACAAAAACAAACAAATGGGACTTAAAAATCTATTGCACAGCAAAATAAAAAATCAATAGAGTGAATAGAAAACCTAATGAATGGTATAAAATATCTGCAAATTATTTATCTGACAAGAGTACTAATATCCAGAATACACCAGGAACTCAAACAATTCAACAGAAAAAAATAATAATAATCCTATTAAAAAGTGGTCAGAGAACATGAGAAGACATTTCTCAAAAGAAGACATGCAAATGGCCAATAGCCATTTGAAAAAAATGCTCATCACTAATCATCAGAAAAATGCAAATTAAAACCACAATGAGTCTTGGGAGGCCGAGGCGGGCGGATTGCTCAAGGTCAGGAGTTCAAAACCAGCCTGAGCAAGAGCGAGACCCTGTCTCTACTATAAATAGAAAGAAATTAATTGGCCAACTGATATATATATATAAAATTAGCCGGGCATGGTGGCGCATGCCTGTAGTCCCAGCTACCCGGGAGGCTGAGGCAGAAGGATCACTCGAGCCCAGGAGTTTGAGGTTGCTGTGAGCTAGGCTGACGCCACGGCACTTACTCTAGCCTGGGCAACAAAATGAGACTCTGTCTCAAAAAAAAAAAAAAAAAAAAAAAAAAAAAAAAAAAAAACCCACAATGAGATGTCGTCTAACCCAACAAGAATGACTTTATTTAAAAGACAAAACAGATATTAGCAAGGAACTCTTATAAATTATTGGCAAGAATATAAACTAGTACAGCCATTATGGAAAAGAGTATGGAGATTTCTCAAAAAACTAAAAATATAACTACCATCAATCCAGCAATCCCGCTATTGGGTATCTACCCAAAGGAAAAGAAATCAGTATATCAAAGGGATACCTGCACTCACATGTTTATTGCAGCTCTATTCACTACAGCCAAGATAAAAAATCAATCTAAGTGTCCATCAATGCATGAATAGAGAAAAGGTGATATACATATGAAAGTATTCTATTGAGCCAAAAAAAAGAATGAAATCATGTCATTTGCAGCAACATGGATGGGACTAGAAGTCATATGTTAAGTGAAATACAGCAGGCACAAAAAGACAAATATCGCTCATTCTCACTTATAAATGGGAGCTAAAAAATCTGAACTCATGGAGGAAGAGAGTAGAATAATTGGTAAGAGACTGGGAAAGGTGAGTGAGGGGTGGGTGAGAAGGAAGAGACATAAATTAAACAGTACAAACATACAGTTAGAAGGAATAATTCAGTGTTTCATAGCAGAGTAGGATGACTATACTTATCAAAAGTATACTGTATTCAGATGACGAACATCCTAGATATTCTGACTTGCTCACTACATATTATACACATGTAACAATGTTACCCATAAATTTATACAAATAAAATTTCTAAAAATAAAAATTTGCTGTTAAAAAAACTCCAACTATTATTCTAGATGTACCTATTTCTCACTTTAGTTCTGTCCATGTTTGCTTCTAAGCTTATTCTGCTTAGAGTTTGTTTAAAAGCTCTATTAACTAGTATATACATATTTAGGATTTTTATCTCTTCAATAAATTGACCCTTTTATCATTATTATTATAAATGTTCTTTTTCTCTAGTAGTGTTCCTTTTCTGGAAGACTACTTTGTCTGATATTAATACAACCATACCAACCACCAACCATACCACTTTCTTATGCATAAGGTTTGCATGGCATATCTTTTTTCTACCCTTTTAGTTATAACCTGTCTATGTCTTCATCTTTAAAGTGCACTTCCTCTAAACAGCATATGATTGGGTCCTGCTTTTTTAACCAGCCTGATAATAGTGGTCTTTTAAATGTTTATTCCATTTACATTTAATTATGTCATTATCTATATGGTGGTTTAAGTCTACAATTTTGGTATTTGTTGCGCTCACTTTAGCCACACATACACAATTTTGGTATTTGTTTTCCATTGGTTCTATCAAATCCATTTGTTTCTTGTTCTTCTCTTTCTCCTCTGTTTTTTGATAACACATTATTCTTCTAGATTCCCTTAGTTCTATGTCCATGGTTTCCTTTAACTTTTGAGAATTTTTAAGACAGCTGATTTAAATTTAAATTTATCTAGTAAGTCCAATTTTCAATCTTTCTCAGAGAAACTTTCTGTTAATTTTTTTTTCTGTAAATGGGCTACACATTTTGTTTCTTTGCAAGTGTCACTTTTTTGTGTGAAAAACTGGGCATTTTGACTATTATGATGTGGTAACTGTGGAAATCAGATTCATATCCCTCCCTAGAGTTTGTTGTTATTATAGTTGTAGCTGTTTGTTTACTGAGTTTTCTAAACAAGTTTCATAAAGAGCATATTCTAGGTCAGGCATGATGGCTCATGCCTGTAATCGTAGCACTTGAGGAAGCCAAAATGAGAGGACTGCTAGAGGCCAGTTCAAGACTAGCCTAAGCAACATAGCGAGACCCCTAACTGGGAAGGGGAGGGAAGGGGAGAGAAGAAAGAAACAAAGATTGGCTGGGTATGGTGATGCATGCCCGTAGTCTCGGCTACTTGGGAGGCTGAGGCAAGAGGATGGCTTGAGCCCAGGAGTTTGACGTTGCAGTGAGCTATGATGATGCCCACTGCACTCTAGTCCAGGCAACAAAGCAAGACCCTATCTCAAAATAAAGGGGGGGGGTGTATTGGGTATTATTTTGGGCTATGTGATCCCTTAAGTCTCCATTCTGCTGGCTTAATAGTCAGTTTGCAATATGACAAATTTAATTAAATGCTTGGAGCCAAAATAGAAAAAAATAAATAACTCTCCTAGTCTTTGCAAATTGATCTGAATTAGGGCACTCTTTCAATGTTTACCCAGGCCTTAGCCTTCATTTCCTCCTCATACAGAGCCTATAGATCAGCCAGAAATGCATGCATAGGGTCTTCTCAGATTTGTTTTTTTTTTTTAAACATATGTCTAGCTCTGGGCATATACGTAAATTTCTGGATTCCCCCGCCTACACTTTGCAAAGCCCATATTCCCGCCTGTATCTCCTTTCCCAGCCTCTTCTTTCCTAGGCTTTTCAGTCTCTGCGCTGCTTATCCCAAATGTTGTCCCTAGTCCCAGGTGGCTATGGATAATATAATCAACCTCCTCAATCCACACTCTTCTGCATGTGTGGATTCAACCAGTCACAGATTGAAAATATTCAGGAAAAAAAAACTACATCTGGACCAAACATATACAGGCTTTTATTATCTTGTCATTATTCCCTAAACAATGCAACATAACAACCATTTACATAACATTTACATTGTATTAGGTATTATAAATAATACAGAGATGATTTAAAGTATACAGAGGATGTGCATAGGTTATATGCACATACTATGCATATGTATATTAGTGACTAGAGCATTTGCAGGAGGTCCTGGAACCAATCTCACATGGACACTGAGAAACTACTATACATGCCTTTAAATATTTTTGATAAATGCCACCCAGAAGGCTATTCCAATTCTGAGTTGGTGGCTGGAGGAACAAAACAAAGTAAGTCCTTAAACCAATTATTTACAGCAGACAGGTCAAAATGTATTATCTTAATACAACCACAATTCTGTGAGACAAAGTCCCCAGTACCCCCCCACCCCCGATCCCTGGAACCAGCAAGCCATACCAGGAATGTGGGCCACCATGCCTACAGCTGCCACCAAGATAAGGAATGAGAGATGGTGAGCTGGTGTGCAAAAGTGCCACAATACTCTTTTACCAAAATTTAGCAGTTTCTGTCTTCATTAAGCATTCACCTGTTTGTTGTTTTTTATTAGATACCAGAGTTCCAAAAAAGTTCATTCTGACAGATTTTCCCAGCTTAATCACAGCATCAGAGGAAGGAATGAACCTTTGAAGCTCCTAACTCTGCCACTCTCAGTGCCCTCAGGTACCTTCCTTGTTTTTGGTTAATAGAGAACATTTCATAATTTCACTTGCCTCCTCTCCAGACTTTTTATTAACAGGCACACTATCCAGTGTTTTTAGTACTTTAGTGATTATAATATGTATTCTAATTTCACAGTCTCTCTCTAAATATTTTACTAACTCAGAAATAATGTAAGATATCTCTATTTAGCCACCATCTGAGCTCTTCTTGTCGTATTCTGCCTCTACATATGTTTATAAACTCTACAATATATTGTTATTATTCATTCTTGTTGCTGCTCTTCTAAGATGCCTTTTATCTCTAACTACTTTTAAATTTTTTCTTTGACTGTAATTTACCTAGGTGATCCTGTCTGGATTTCCCTGAACTAGTTGGATCTGTAGGTTGGTATCTTTTATCAATAATAGGAAATTCTCAGCCATTATTTTTCCAGTTATTTCTTTTATCCCATTTTCCCTCTATTCTCCTTTTAGGACTCCAAGTACCTATATGTTAGTTTCATTTTGTCCCACAGATCTCAGAAGCTCTGTTAAGTTTTATTGTCATCCAGCTTTCTCTTTATGGTTCAGTAGGGGTAATTTCTATGAACCTATCTATACTTGCCTGTATTTCCCACTGCTATGTCCTGTCTTAAACTATGCCATCTAAGGAATTCTTCTATTCTTTCTGCTTCTAAAAATTCCCATATGGTTCTTTTTGGTTTCCACTGGCTTGCTGAAATTCCCCATGTTCACACATGTTGTCCACCTCTCCTATATCCTTTAACATATTTATCATAGTTATTTTAAAGTCCCTATCTACTAATTTTAACATCTGAGCCACCTATAAAGCTGATACTACTGATTATTTGTCTTTTGATTATACACTGCTTTATTGCACTTCATTGCATAGCTCATAATTTCTTATTGTATGCCAGACAATTCTGTGTTTTAAAAAAGTAGAGATTAAAGTAAACAATATTTATCCCCAAAAAAGGCATGAACTTCCTTCCCTCTATCAGGCCACCAGATTGGGAGGCTTAATCTAATAAGTACCTAAAATTGGTCCAGATTTCTTTCCACTTAACACCAATTTAGTTCATCAGTGCTTCTAATGTTCAGATGCAAGATCAAACTGTTTTATCACCAGGGTTAGGAATCTGAGTACAAGCAAGATTCTGAATATCTATGGCTTTCCAGTTCAGACAAACCACAGGAGAACTCTCTCTACTTCACAAAGCACAGGAGATCTTGATCTATCTCACTCTTTCTCTGATTTATAAAGCCAAGCTGTCAGCCTTTTAGACTGCAAGCTTTTTGTACTGTAGGAAATCACTCTTTTCCCTGCTGCCCTTCTCATAGTTTGCAGAAGACTGCTGCCATGCATTTGATAAAATCCTCACACACACCAGGAAGACCTCTCACAGCTTTCCTACCCTTTTCCCTGCCTCTGGCACACAACAGTCATGAACTTAGTAAAGACCCCATGAATCTTGGGGGTTTCATCACAGTCCCACATCTTATTCTCATTCTTTGGCATATTTCCACCTCACACTCAGTGAAGGTCCAAAAGAAAATAATTGGCAAGCAGGTGCAAACTCACTCTGTGACTAGGAGTCTTGGGAACTCTGATCAATTAAAAATTCATAGAAAGTTCAGTTGACTTCTCCTTACCCTGTCTGTGGCAGGTTCTCACTTCATTCTACCATTCCCACTGGGATAAAAAAGCAGCTGGCCATGGGTCTCTTTTGTCCTAGGAAATACCTGTACCTTTCTGTAACTTAGTGCATTCAGCAAACTAAAAAGCAATAAACAGAAAAGAACTACTGATCCATGCAACAAGAATGAATCTCAAAATAATTGTGCTAAGTGAAAGAAGTCAGACCAAAAAGTAAATACATGCTGTGTGATTCTATTTTTACATAATTCTAGAAAATGCAAACTAATTTATAGTGACACAAAGCAGAGCAGGGTTTGCCTAGGAATAGGTAAGGGAGAAGCAGTAGGGAGGGATTACGAAGGGAACTAGGAAACTTTCAAGGATAACTAATATGTTCATTAACTTGACTGACTGTGGTGATGGTTTTACAGGTATATGCAGCCAAAATATATCAAATGGTACATTCCAAATATGTGCAGTTTATTGTATGTCAATTATACCTCAATAAAGATGTTTTTGGAAAGCAACTGGAATAGGATATAAAGATATGACATGAAAAATGGCAGACAAGAGCAGCAAAACATATCAACAGACAATGAATATTCATCACCTGCAGTGGAACAGATAAAAGTTATGAACAAGCACTTCATCATCAATTTTAAAAACATAATGAAGCCTCAGTAGAAAAGAACCACAAAGCATAAATACAAGAACCCAGGAAAGAAATGGTAGGACAACAGGGGAAAATGAGACAAAAATAGACATAACTCAAAAGAGAAAAGCAAAAATAAACTATCACATAAATGAAGACAAAATTGGAAGGGGCACAAGAGAAGATAAACATTATAGAATGCACAGTAAAACACAGCAGACAGAAATTAGAAAAGTGAACATGAAATGTAAATTAAAATACATTTAATGTGTAGTAACAACAGGATAGCATTCCCAAAACAATTAGAAAAAGCTAATTTAGAAATACTGTATTTCTAAAGGAATTAGAGAACTCTAGAAGCAACAAACATCAGATGACTTAAAATTCCAAAGAAGAGAAAAACATTCCAATATAAGCTGTTTCATTTCCTTGGGAGTATGCTAATTCTGGAGACAGGTTGAACTTTGGGTTTGATCCAGGCAGAGAGTTGCTGCTAAAAAAAAATAAAACCAGCAAAGCTTTTAGCAGCCACACAGCAGTGGTGTAATAAACTGGAAACTTGAGAAGCCTTAAATGCATGACAACATAGGACATTTAATGAATTCTGGAGCTATGAAGAACATTAAGGACAAAGAAAAGTCAAAAGCTCTCTATAACAGAATGAAATTTATTTAAATCTTACAGTGTTTCGGAAGCAAAAACCTGCCAAGGGAAAGGACATGATTCAAACACACAACTAGTCTTACCCTTAGGGAATTTGCCAAATTTAGGGGTGGGCTAAGCCAAAAACTTCTAAAGGACATAAATGAATCTCCTACAGTGTCTCTGGACTAAAGATACTATCATGTACCAGTCAGTCAAAAGCCCAGGAAAGTCATATCATAGAAAATAAAGAGAACTGGAAACAACACTTATTAAAATTGCAAAACATAGCTGACCACCTCAATCCCTGCTGGGATTAAGATGATTAGTCCATTTTCCAATCTACTTAATATAGGAAAAGGGAAACTCTCTAATAGAAAACTACATCTGGAGCCTCTACTATTCTTTTATAACAATGTCAAGCACATAATAAAAACATAATAGATATGCAAGGAAAGCAGAAAATATGAACAATAAAGAAGAAAACTTAGACAACAGAAGAAACCTCACAGATGATCCAGACATTGGTGTTACCAGGCAAGGATTTTTTTTTTTTTTTTTTTTTTTTGAGACAGGATCTCACTCTATTGCCTGAGGTAGAGTGCAGTTTTGTCATTATAGCTCACTGCAACCTCAAATGCCTGGGCTCAAGCAATCCTCCTGCCTCAGCCTCCTCAGTAGATGCAACTACAGGCATGCACCACCATGCCAAGCTAATTATTCTATTTCTAATAGAGATGGAGTCTTGCCATGTTGCTCAGGCTGGTCTCAAATTCCTGACCTCAAGTGAGTCTCCCACCATGGCCTCCGAAAATGCTAGTATTACAGGCATGAGTAACCATGTCCAGCCCAGACAAGAATTTTTTTTAAAACTGTAATTAGTAGGCTAAATTAAGAAAAAAAATGATAGGTTGTAGAATTTCAATGGAGGACTTAATCTTTAATAAGAGTCAAATGGACATTCTAATATAGAAAAATTCAATAAATGAAGTTAAGAACTCAATGGATGTTTAACAAGAGATTAAGTACGACAGAACACAGTGAACTTGAAGACAAATCAACAGAAAACATCTAAACTGAAACAGAGAGAAGAAAAAACAGATAAGGGCATAAGAGACATGTGGAACTTGATCAAAAAAAAAACCTTACAATTTCAAGTCCTTAAAAAGGGAATTGGAAAGAAACAATATTCACTAAGATAATGTCTGACATTTCTCCCAAACTCATTAAAAACACCAACCACAAATTTGAAAAGAGATTAGAAAGAAAATCATAGCTAAAGAAGATAGCAAAAATAATTGAATATATGCATAATTGGAATATCTAAATGAATGCAAACAAAGGGAAAATATAATTATAGAGATATAATTCAGGAAGGTTTTATGGTGCACAAAAGAAAAAGTCTTTAAGATATACTTTGTGCCAAGAAACGCTAATGCCAGATGCTCAACATAAGACATAGCCTAGAATTTACTAGACTTTAAAAACTAAAAAAAGAAGATGGCTGACTAGACACAGGTAAGAGGAATCAGAATAGTAAGCACATACATTTAAAGCAGATCATCTAGGAGAGAATGCTATGATTTGCCAGAGAAGTGACAGGAAGCACCAAAAGTAAAAAAGGAGAGGCTTGTCTGGCCGGCTTGTCTGGCCGGGACTGGTGGATAGCTAAGAGAAGTCCTGGATGCAGGGAAACAGTGCAAGAAACCGCAGGGCTCCACACTCCAAAACATGTTCTATGATATTGTCCACAGGAGAAACCCCTCAACCCACATGAACCTTAGGCCTAACACAGGGAGTTGTATAGAGATTGCACAGGAACGATGCTCCAGAAACGAAACCTACACAGAATCCCACAGGCACCCAAGACTAGAGCAGCTTCAGCTGGGCATCATTCTGAAAGCCTAGATACCAAGGATAAACAGACACGTTGTCCAAGCTCTACTACAAATACCAAGACAATAGCCACTAGCCTGCAACAGGCTGCTGTGAGACCAAGTAGTAAGCAGATGGCACTCTCCCCAGCATCTTGCCCCACACTGTTTGCCTAGAGAAGAAGCTGAACAAGATGCAAGAGATATATAAAAGCCAATATAAAGAACTAAGAGAATCCATTCAGGATAATAATAATGAGAAATTTATCAAGGATACAGATGTTTTAAAAAACTCTAGAGCTGAATAATTTATTGAAGAAAACACAGAACACATTCGAAAGTTTCAAAAACAGACTAGAGCGCCAGAAAGGGTGTCTCTGCAAAAAAGACAAGTTCTAGCAGAAATTAGAAAAAAGAAGCAAGAAGGCGAGCATACAGTAGACGAGGGCCAGAAGGAGGGGTACCTGAGACCCCGGGAGACTCCACGGGAGGAGGCTGCGGAGGAGAACTGGAAGCTGAGACCACCGGAGCAGCCCGGAGACCAGTGGGAAGGGTAGGTGGATAAATCACCTTTCCCCTCCCCTGCATTTGGGACTGCTGGTGGGCTCCCCAGCGGGTGGAGAGACCTGCGGACACCAGCCCAGAGACCGCCGCCGCCAGCTAGCGGTGAGCCTGTAGTGGACGTGGCACCAGACTCCCAAATCCCTCGGGGCACCTTTGTGTGCACAGTCCCGAGCCCCGTGGCAGGCGCCATATTGCCTCCTTCTCCCCTCCGCCGACCCTACCCGCAGCTGCCCAGAGAGACAATAGAGCTACCAGCCGGAGGCACCTCCAGGGAATGGGACCTTCCCTTTTGGGACCCTACAGTTGACTAAGGGGAACTCAGACTGTGAGCTCCCTACCCGCCAGCCCTCCCAGGTGATGCTGGCACGGTGTTCCCAGGAGAACGGTGCCGACTCAGAGGCTGAGAGACACAGACATAGCTTGGGCTCCCTGTGGGTGAATTGGGACCGGAACTCCTCTCCCTGGTGGGGATACAGTTTGAACTCTGGGACCCAGAGGTCGTACCTGCAGACCAGATCCCGTGCACCGAGGTCTAGCATTGCCGGGGCACAGAAGGGATATTTGTGAACAGCCTGCTGAGGTGTGTGTGCCTCCAGGGGCAGATCAGTGTCCTAGAGGGTAACCCTCCCACCAAAGGGAGGCCGTGCACCCAGCCCAGGTGGCGTTCCTGCGCAGGGAACCTCCCTGCCGGCATCACAATCTGGGGAGGCCTGGTGGCCTGTGGTCTGGCCTGCTGGCAGAGGCCCAGGAGTAGCTGCGGAGTTGGGGAGGGTGGAAAGAAGCGAGGCCTGCTCCAGACTGCGGGTCTCAGACAGCCCCACCCCCACAAGCAGACTTTCTGGCTGAGAGGGACCATTCCAGCCCCACCCTGACAGCTTTTCCTGGAAGCAGAGAACAGAACTTTGACCCTGCTAACGGCATTGGTGGTGCCTGAGGGCAGGCTTACCCAACCCAGCTCCGCCCAGAACAAGAGCTGATAACAGGACACAAAAACAACAGCATAGCCTGTTCCTCCAAGTAAGCGCCACCTACTGACAGGGACGGCATCCTGCACAGGTTTTTCACGGCAGCCACTGACTCATTATACAGGGAGTGGTCGAATCTCCCCCACAGATACCACCTAATGGCTCAGAAACTAAACAAGGTGTGTGAATACAAAAACAAAAACCCAAAGGAAAGAAACAACAACTGATCGACATGGGAAGAAATCAGCGAAGGAACTCAGGAAATATGAAGAACCAAACGGAAAACACACCCCCAAAAAGGAGCACCAGCCCCCTAGAAACGGACACCAACAAAAATCAGGCAACCAAAATGACAGAAGAGGAATTTCGTATGTGGATCATAAGAACACTCACCGACCTGCAACAACAACTCAATAACCAACACAAAGAAACCCCAAAAAGCCTCCAGGACCTAGAAGTGTTCACTAAAGAAATAGACACAATGAAGAAAAGTTTAACCAAATTCCTGGAAATGAAGAATCAATTCAGGGAACTACAAAATACAGTGGAAAGTCTCAAGAACAAGGTAGATCAAACAGAAGAAAGAATCTCAGAGATTGAAGATAACACCCTCCAACTAAATAAAACCATCACAGATATAGAGCAGACAAACAAGAGAAAAGAGCAAAGCCTACAAGAGATGTGGGATTATGTGAAGAAACCTAATTTGAGGGTCATAGGGTTACCAGAAGGGGAAGAGGACAACACCCAAGGCTTGGACAAGCTATTTGAAGATATAATAGAGGAAATTTCCCAGGCCTTGCTCAAAATCTCGATATACAAGTTCAAGAAGCTCAGAGGTCTGTCTCCAAAAAAGGTTAATGATGACATTGCTAAGGCAACTGGTGATAGAAAGGGTCTGAGGATTACAGTGAAACTGACCATTCAGAACAGACAGGCCTAGACTAAGTGGATACCTTCTGCCTCTGCCCTGATCATCAAAGCCCTCAAAGAACTACCATGAAACAGAAAAAGACAGCAAAACATTAAACGTAGAGGAAATATCACTTTTATTAATAATAAGACTGTCAACACTGCCTAACAGACATGACACTGATCTTCAGCCAGAGCACTCTCTGAAACCACTGGACCTGGGGATAGCCCAGTCTGTGGGCTGAAATGTTGATGGATGCCACCCTTATCACAGATGGCATCAATAGAGATGCAGAAGAATGGGCTGGGTGCGGTGGCTCACGCCTGTAATCCTAGCACTCTGGGAGGCTGAGGTGAGCGGTTCATTTGAGCTCAGGAGTTCCAGACCAGCCTGAGCAAGAGCGAGACCCCGTCTCTACTAAAAAATAGAAAAAATTAGCTAGACATGGTGGCGCATGCCTGTAGTCCCAGCTACTTGGGAGGCTGAAGTAGGAGGATCACCTGAGCTCAGGAGTTTGAGGTTGCTGAGAGCTAGGCTGATGCCACAGCACTCTAACAAGGCCAACAAAGTGAGACTCTGTCTCAAAAGAGAAAGAAAAGAGAGAGAGATGCAAAAGAATGCCCAGCTATTTAAAAAGTACAAAGGAAAATATTTTAATAAAGGATCATTCAACAACCAAAAAAAGAAGAAGAAATTTGGACTTTACCCTAACAGAAGCAATAAAAAGGTTTTAAGCAAGGGAGTGCCAAGATATAGTTTGTTTTTAGTAAAATCACCTGAGAAGTTACAGTGTAGAAAAGGGAGAAGAGAGTAGCAAAACTAAATGTGGAGACTTCAATCCAAAAAACTCATCCAGCAAGCCCAGCACAGGGGCACATGCCTATAGTCCCACTCAGGAGGCACAGGCAGGAGGATTAATTGAACCCAGCAGTTCAAGGCTGTGGTGAACTATTATTGTGCTTGTGAATAGCCACTGCACTCTAGCCTGGGCAACACAACAAGACCCCCATGTTAAAAACTAATAATAATCCAATAGTTCAAAAAGAGATGATGGTGGGCTGCTACCCTTACTTCAAGAGATGGTTAGAGGCCGGGCGCAGTGGCTCACGCCTGTAATCCTAGCTCTCTGGGAGGCCGAGGCGGGCGGATTGCTCGAGGTCAGGAGTTCGAAACCAGCCTGAGCAAGAGCGAGACCCCGTCTCTACTATAAATAGAAAGAAATTAATTGGCCAACTAATATATATATACAAAAAATTAGCCGGGCATGGTGGCGAATGCCTGTAGTCCCAGCTACTTGGGAGGCTGAGGCAGGAGGATTGCTTGAGCCAGGAGTTTGAGGTTGCTGTGAGCTAGGCTGACGCCACGGCACTCACTCTAGCCTGGGCAATAAAGTGAGACTCTGTCTCAAAAAAAAAAAAAAAAGAGATGGTTAGAATTATTAATAGTGACTGACTGATTATGGACTTGCAAAATTATAGCTTCATCTGGTTGATATCATTTATTAAGGCAAAAAATTCTGAATCAAGAACAGACTGAAGGAGACTGGAAGATCATGAGCTCCATCTAGATGCGTAGTTGAAGTACCTCTGAGACATCAAATGGATTAACCTAGTAAAGAGTGAGATATCTACATCTGGAGCTCAGAAAATATATCGGAAATAAAGAATATTACTTATCAGACTATAGATAATAATACTTTTTGTGCAACCACCATACCTAAAACCTTCCTTAAACATATCTGCCTGAGAGCACACTTAAACTTGAGGCACCATACTGGTGGTTCTCCTTTCTCACCTCCCTTTGCACAATAATTCCACTTCATCCATCTTCAAACTAACCAAAATGCACTGTCCTGAAGTGTGAAAAACTCCATCCAGGGCACTAAAGGGACCATTCTAAGCACTGGGGGGGGGGAGGGGGGGGGAGGGATCAGAGACCTACCTGTTTACACATATTAAAACATTGTCTGTTTTAGGCCTAACAGACAATTACAAAACACTCCACCCAACAATAGCAGAATGATTATCAAACACACATGAAACGGCCGGGCACAGTGGCCTACGCCTGTAATCCTAGCACTCTGGGAGGCTGAGGTGGGCAGACTGTTTGAGCTCGGGAGTTCAAGACCAGCCTGAGCAAGAGTGAGACCCCCATCTCTACTAAAAAATAGAAAGAAATTAGCTGGAAAACTAAAAGTATATAGAAAAATTAGCCGGGCATGGTGGCACATGCCTGTAGTCCCAGCTACTTGGGAGGCTGAGGCAGTAGGATTGCTTGAGCCCAGGAATTTGAGGCTGCTGTGAGCTGACGCTACGGCACTCTAGCTGTGGCAACAGAGTGAGACTCTGTCTCAAAAAAAAAAAAAAAAACCATGAAACACTTAACAGAGCATATGTTAGGTCACACAAAATAAGCCTCAGTAAATTTTAAAGTATTAAAATTACATAAACTATGTTTCCAATCACAGTGGAATTAAATTACAAATCGATAATAGCAGGAAATTTTGAGAATTCACAATATGTGGAAATTAAACAAGACACTCCTAAATAACTAGGGGTTCAAGAGGAAATTGCGAAGAAAAATATTAAAGAATTTGAGATGAATGAAAATGAGAATAAAACATGCCAAATCTTATAAAAGACAGTTAAAGAAGTGCTTAAAGAAATATTTATTTCTGTAAATATTAAAAAAGAAAGATTTCAAATAACCTGACCTTTCACCTTAAGAAAATCGAAAAAGAATAGATAATTAACCAAGGCAAGCAAAGATTACACAAAGATTAAAGTAGAAGTAAAGGAAATTCAATAATGAAAAACAGAGAAAATCAACAACATTGAAAATTAGTTCTTTGAAAAGATCACAAAAGTGACAGATATTTAACTAGATTGAACATTTTTTTTAAAAAAATACTCAAATTACTAAAATCAGGAACAAACGATGGGACAGCACTACCAACCTTATAAAAATCAAAAAGACTATTAAGGAACATTATGAACACTATCAACAGTTATAGCAACAAATTAGGTAATTTAAATGAAATTGACAAAGTCCTAGAAAGACATAAATTACTTAAGAAATGGATATCTGAATATACTTTTAACAAATGAAAAGATCAAATTTGTAATTTTAAAACATACCACGGAAAAAAAGCAAAGCCCAGAAAGGCACAGCCCAGATGGCTTCAATGAATTTGGAGAATTCTATAAAACATTCAAAGAATTAGTATCAATAATCCATAAACTCTTCCAAAAAAGAGAAAAGGAAAGAGAAAACTAATTCCATAGGGCCACTATTACCCTGATATCAGAGCAAGACAAAGATATGACAAGAAAACTACAGATTAATATTGTTTCATTAATGCAAACACAAAAATCCTCAACAAAATATGACAAGCAACATTAAAAAAAAAAGATTAAACAACAGTACCCAGTAGGATGTATCTCAAGAATTGCAAAGTAGTTTCAACATATGAAAATCAATTAATGCAATATTAATAAAGGACAAAAATCAAACAATCATCACAATGTAAAAAAAAAAAAACAGCATCCTCCCCATTTTTTTAAGAGATAGTGTTTCACTGTGATGCCCAGACTGACCACAAATTCCTGGGCTCCAGCAATCATCCAACCTTAGCCTCCAAAGTAGGTGTGACTACAGACACATACCATCATGCCCAGCTTCCACCATCCTTTTATGATAAAGACACTCAACAAACTAAAAATAGAAATGAACTTCCAGGCAGAGCGCAGTGGCTCACACCTGTAATCCTAGCACTATGGAAGCCCAAGGCAGGAGGATCATTTGAGCCCAGGAGTTTGAGACCAGCCTGAGCAAGAACTAGACCCTGTTTCTACCAAAAATAGAAAAAATTACCAGGCATATGCCTGTAGTCCCAGCTACTCAGGAAGATGAGGCAGGAGGCTCGCTTGAGCCCAGGAGCCTGAGGTTACTGGGAGCTAGGTTGATCCCACAGCACTCTAGCCCAGATGACAGAGCAAGACTCTGTCTCCAAAAAAAAAAAAAAAAAAGTGAACTTCTTCAACCTGATAAAGTCCATTTGTGGTTTAAAAAAAAAAAAAGACACACAACTAACATTAATTATAATTAATGGTGAAGAACTGGATGCTTTCCCCTTAAGATCAGAAACAAGACAAACATGTCCACTACTGCCACCTATATTTAACATTGTAGTAGAGGTACTAGCCAGAGCCATCTGGTAAGAAAAAGAAATGAAAGGCATCCAGGTTGGAAAGAAAGAAATAAAACTATCTCCACTAACAGATGGTACAATCTTCTATATAGAAAATCCTAAGGAATCCACTGAAAAAAAACTACTAGAATTAATAAACAAATTCAGTAATGTTGCAGGATACATGATCAATATCCAAAGTCAGCTTTCTTCCTATAAACTAGCAAAAAATAATCCAAAAATGTAATTAAGAAAACAATTCCTGGCCGGGCGCGGTGGCTCACACCTTTAATCCTAGCACTCTTGGAGGCCGAGGTGGGCAGATTGTTTGAGCTCAAGAGTTCAAGACCAGCTTGAGCAAGAGTGAGACCCCCGTGTCTACTAAAAATAGAAAGAAATTAATTGGCCAACTAAAAATATATAGAAAAATTAGCCAGGCATGGTGGTGCATGCCTGTAGTCCCCGCTACTCAGGAAGCTGAGGCAGAAGGATCACTTGACCCCAGGAGTTTGAGGTTGTTGTGAGCTAGGCTGATGCCACAGCACTCTAGCAAGGGCAACAGAGTGAGACTCTGTCTCAAAGAAAAAAAAAGAAAACAATTCCCATTATAAACAGAATGCCATTAACAACTTAACATCAAGTGACATATCTATTATCAGGAGTACAAGTTTGACCACTTCTGCCCACTGCATCTTGTTATTGAAGTTGCCAAGAAAAACACAACACAGTTGAGCACTGTGTAGAACAATGCTATACTGACATAAAGAAAAAACAGGGCAGAGACAAACAGGGTGGGCTTCAAGATGGCTGACTAGAGGCAACTGGCATTCACCTCTTCCACAAAAGACCAAAACATCAAGTAGATAACCGTATGTCAAATAGAACGTCCAGAAAACAACATTGGAATTCAAAGCGACGTTTGAATCATCTTTTTCCTTTGTGTGTCTGCTCTACCAGTGAGCTTTATACTTCTGTGTGTTTCGTGATGGTACATATCATCCTTTCACTTTCAGATATAGGACTTCCTTGTGCATTTTTTGTAGGGCTGGTCTAGTGGTGATGCATTCCTTTAGTTTTTGCTTGACTTGGAGAGACTTTATTTCTTCTTCATTTTTGAAGAATAGCTTTACTGGATATAGTATTGTTTACTAGCAGTCTTTTTCTTTTAGTGCTTTGATTATATCATCCTATTTTCTATTGGCCTTTAAGCTGTCTGCTAGGAAAGCCACTATTAGTCTGATGGCATTTCCTTGTATGTGACTTGATGCTTTTCTCTTTCTGTTTTTAGAATTCTCTCTTTGTCTCTGACTTTTGACAATTTTACAATAGTTTATCTTGAAGACGTATACTATACTTTACTATAGTGTGTCTTGGATTGACCCTATTGGGAGATCTTTTAGTTTCCTGTCTCTGAATATTTTTATCTCTTGCAAGACTTGGGAAATTTTTTGCTATTATTTCATTAAGTAAGTTTTCTATACCTTTGCACATCTGTTCACCTCTCCTCTGGAACTCCCCACATTTGAATATTTCTTTACTTTATGATGCCTGAAATGTAATGTCATAAGACTTTCTTTATTTTTTATATTCTTTTTTCTTTTTTTTTTCTCTGACTGGATTATTTACAAAGACTTGTCTTCAAGTTCAGAAATTCTTCTGTTTATTCTGTTTTTTAGGCTTACAATCCTTTTTGTAAAAAAATTTTAGCCATTGAATTTTTCAGTTCCAGGATTTATATTTGAGTCTTTTTTGTGGTATCTATCTCTTTGTTGAATTTTTCATTCAGATCATGAATTTTTATCATCTTTGTGTTGTTTATCTGTGTTTTCCTTTATCTTGCTGAGTTTCTTCAATATCAGTATTATAAATTTTTCAGGCATTTTTTAGGTTTTCTTTTCTGTGTGATCTGTTACTAGAGAATTACTGTATTCCTTTGGAGGTGTTATGTTTCCTTGCTTTCCTCCAAAGGAAAGCAAGGAAACATAATAATAAACATAAACATAATTATGTTCCTTCTGGTATAGATAATCTATAGTATTTGTTGGGTGGGGTGCTTTGGCTTTGATTTTGGGTAGGTGTAGTAGTGTAGTCTCTAATATTTCTTTGGGTATGATTAGTGTCAGTGATGTCTGTGAGTTCCAGAGTGGCATAGGCTGCAGTCATTAGTGGAGGCTGTGGTGATGCCTTGCTGGGGATGGAGATGCCCAAGGTAAGGTGCCTGACGTGAGCTAGTCCTTGGGCACCAGTGACGGCTGTGATGTTCCAAATATGATTCTCCTTGGGCCCCTATGTGTATGTGGGCACTGGTAATGGCAGGTCCATACTGTCTAGTCCATGAGCCTCCAAGTGACATGCTTGCCTAGTGGCAGTGAGGGGCTGGGCAGGCAGGTCCGCAGGCCCCTGGGTGTCATGTGTGGTGTGGGCAATGGCAGTAGTGGTGGTGAGTTAGCCCTTGGGCCCCTGAATGGCACACATGGGCACCAGCGGTGTTGGTGTTGGGCTGGGTGCACCATGGGCATGCCAGTCTCTAGGCTCCCAGGTGGTGTATGCAAGTGGTGGTAGCGGCAGCAGTCTTGGTGTGCTGGTCTCTGGGCCCTTCAGAGGTGCACATGGGCATCAGTAGCTGGCAGGGTCATCCCGTCTGATGCCTCTGGAGAGCATGTGCATGTGTTTGTAGCAGTGAGTAGGATGGCTTCATACTCGGGCACCTGGACAACATGCACAGACACTGGCAATGGTGGCAGTAGGTGATGTGAGGCTGTCATCAGGGCCTTCCTCCCTGATGATACATGCAGATGGTTATGGGTGGCACAAACCTGTCCTTAGACACTGGGATGGTTCCTGGGGAGGTCGGTCTCCAGGCGCCTTGAAGGCATGTGTATGTACATGGAGGCTCTGCTGCTTGATGAATTAGGGTTGCTGTTGCTGACTGTGGTCCTGTGCAGGAGTCTCTCAAGCTCTGGGGAGTACATGCTTTGACTGTTTTGGTTCTGTGACAGCCTTCCTAGTGCTCTGCATCACCCATTCCTGGAGTGTAGAATACTGTATGGGGCTAGAGTGCTGGAGACCTGGCCACACTGTTCATTCCACTTGGCACCATGATGCTGCAGCCCTCTTGGTGAATGTTGGGGGGATGTCAACAGGGCTTCGGGGATGTAGAGATTCAAAGGCTGTTGGATCCCAGTGCAGTATGAAATCTGATGAAGGCCGGGCTCTCAAAATGGCACCATGCTGTAGCTGCTTTTTTATCAGAGAGCATGTGGACCTTGTGCTAACTCCCCTTCTGGAACAGTGCCATAGTATGGGCTCCAGAAAGCTCCTTATTATACTAGTCTCAGAGTCCATGAAGGCTATAAACTCTCCCATGGCTAGTGTTGTGGGAATTCATGGTGGGAATATAGACTGCTTGGGAACCCTTGCTCACCTTTTCCCTGAAGTGGGGAGTTCCTTCTGGCTCTAAACTGATCCTGGTTGGGCTGGCTGCTTTGCTTCCCTCTCCTGTGTGTCTAAGGTTCCCTGTCACTTCTCGCTCTGTTGTTCAACTACAGTGCTGTGGCGTCAGCCTAGCTCACAGCAACCTCAAACTCCTGGGTTCAAGCAATCCTGTCTTAGCCTCCTGAGTAGAGCGAGACTCTGTCTCAAAAAAAAAAATTCTTAAAAGTCAAACTCATATCAAGTATATTCTCAGAACACAAAGGAATAAAACTAGAAATGAATAACGAGGAATTACAGAAATTGTACAAATACATGGAAATTAAACAACATGATTCTGAACAACCACTAGATCAATAAAAAAGAAGGAAGTAAAAATATTTCATGAAACAAATGAAAATGGAAACCCAACATACCTAAACCTATGGGATACATAAAAAGCAGTGCTAAGAAGAAAGTTTACAACAACAAACACCTACATCAAAAAAGCAGAAATAAACAACCTAATGATATACCTCAAGGAACTAGAAAAGAACAAACCAACCCCAAAATAAGAGCAGGAAAAAAATAATACAGAGAACAGAACTAAACAAAATAAATTTCAAAAATAAAAGGGATCAACAAAACAAAAAGCTGATTTTCTGCAAAGATGAAGAAAATCAATAAACCCTAGAGTAACCAAGAAAAAAAGATTAAAAAAAACAAAAAAAAATTGTAAATGAAAAAGGAGACATTATAATTGATACCACAGAAATACAAAGGATCAGTAGTAGACTTTAATGTTAACTATATGCTAACAAATTGGAAAACCTAAAGGAAATAGATAAATTCCTGAACACATACAACCTACCAAGACAGAACCAAGAAGGAACAGAAAACTTGAACAAAGCAATGAGTAATAAGATTAAATCAGTAATAAAAAGCCTCCCAACAAAGAAAAGCCCAGGACCATATGGCTTTACTGCAAATTCTACCAAACTTATAAAAAAGAAATTAACACCACTTCTCAAACTATTTCAAAAATTAAGGTGGAACGAATCCTTCTCAACTCATTTTATAAGGCCAGCATTATCATGATAGTAAAACCAGACAAAGAAACAACAACAACAACAAAAAATACCAACAGGCTCATATCCCTTATGAACACAGACACAAAAATCCTCAACAAAATACTAGCAAAGTGAATCCAACAATACACCAAAAAGATAATCCACCATGAATAAGTGGTATTTATCCCAGGGATGCAAGGATGGTTCAACATATACAAATCAACAGATATGATACACTATATCAACAGAATAAAGGCCAAAAACCATTGGATTAACTCAATAGATGCAGAAAAAGCATTTTATAAAATTCAACATGTCTTCATGATAAAAACTAAACAAAGGCATAGAAGGAACTTACCTAAACATAGTAAAAGCCATATATGACAAACCAACAAATAACACTATACTGAATAGGGAAAAGCTGACCTTTCCTTTAAGAACTATAACAAGACAAGAGTGCCCATATTCACCACCCTTATTCAACATAGTATCTGAAGTCCTAACTACAGCAATCGGGCAGAGAAAGAAATAAAAGGCATCCAAACTGAGAAAAAGGAATCAAACTATCCCTCTGTGTAGAATACATGATATTATACAAATAAAAACCTAAAGACTCCACCAAAACACTCTCAGAACTCATCAATGAATTCAGTAAAGTTCCAGGATACAAACTCAACATACAAAAATCAGAAGCATTTCTATATGCCAATAACATACTAGCTAAAAGAGAAATCAAGAAAGAAATCCCATTTACAGTCACCACAAAAAAATAAAATACCTAGGAATAAGTTTAACCAAAGAAGTGAAAGACCTCTACAACAAAAAAGACACCTGCACTCGAATGTTTATAGCAGCACAATTCATAATTGCAAGGCTGTGGAAACAGCCCAAGTGTCCATCAATCCAAGAATGGATTAATAAAATGTGGTATATGTATACCATGGAGTACTAATCAGCTCTAAGAAACAACGGTGATATAGCACATCTTATATTTTCCTGGTTAGAGCTAGAACCCATACTACTAAGTGAAGTATCCCAAGAATGGAAAAACAAGCACCACATATACTCACCAGCAAACTGGTATTAGCTGAGTAGCACCTAAGTGCATAGGTACTACAGTAACAGGGTATTGGGGAGGGGGGAGGGGAGAGGGGGACGGGTATATACATACATAATGAGTGACATGTGCACCATCTGAGGGATGGTCATGCTGGAGAATCAGACTTGTGGGGGGAGGGGGGAAAGGGCATTTATTGAAACCTTAAAATCTGTACCCCCATAATATGCCGAAATAAAAAAAAAAAAAAAACGACAAAGCACTGATGGAAGAAATTGAACAGGACAAAAAGAAATGGAAAGAAATCCCATGTTCATGAATCAGAAGAATTAATATTATTAAAAATAACCATACTCCCCAAAGCAATATATAGAGTCAATGCAATCCCTATGAAAATATCAATGATATTCTTCACAGAAACAAAATAACAATCCAGAAATTCATATGGAATCACAAAAGATCTACAAAAGACAAAGCAATATTGAGAAAAATGAACAAAACTGAAGGCATCACACTACATGACTCCAAAATATACTACAGGCCAGGCACAGTGACTCACATCTGTAATCTTAGCACTTTGGGAGGCCAAGGTGCAAGGATCACTTGAGGCCAGGAGTCCAAGACCAGCCTGAGCAACATAACAAGACCCCATCTCTACAAAAAACAGAAAAACTAGCGGGGCATGGTGGCATGTGCCTGTATGTAGTTCCAGCCACTCAGGAGGATGAGACATGGAGGATTATTTGAGCCCAGGAGTTTGAGGTTACAGTAAGCTATGATGATGCCGCTGTACTTGAGCCCAGGCAACAGAGCGAGATACTGTCTCAAAATAATAATAATAATAATATACACACACACTCTAAAAAGCTAGCATAACCAAAACAGCATGGTATATTGGTATGAAAACAGACACATATAACAATGGAACAGAATAGAAAACCCCAAAATAAATCCACATATTTATAGCCAACTGATTTTCAATGAAGGCTGCAAAAATATACAATAGGGATAGGATACATTCAATAAATGTTGCTGGGAAAATTGGATATCTATGTGCAGAAGAATAAAACTAAATCCCCATCTCTTACCACATACAAAAATCAACTTAAAATGGATTAAACATTTAAGCATAAGACTCAAAACTATAAAACTATTCATCCAATAAGGGACCAATATCCAGAATATACAAGGAATTCAAATAACCCAGCCACCAGAAAAAAAACAAATAATCACGTTAAAAAGTGGGCAAAGGATCTGAATAGACATGTCTCAAAAGAAGACATACAAATGGCCAACAGGTATATTAAAAATGCTCAACATCACTAATTATCAGGGAAATGCAAATCAAAACCACAATGTGAATAACATCTCATCCCAGTTAAAATGGCTGTTATCAAAAAGACAACAAGGCCGGCGTGGTGGCTCATGCCTGTAATCCTAGCTCTCTGGGAGGCCGAGGCGGGCGGATTGCTCGAGGTCAGGAGTTTGAAACCAGCCTGAGCAAGAGTGAGACCCCTCGTCTCTACTATAAATAGAAAGAAATTAATTGGCCAACTAATATATATATATATATATATATATATATATATATATATATATATAAAAATTAGCCGGGCATGGTGGCGCATGCCTATAGTCCCAGCTACTTGGGAGGCTGAGGCAGAAGGATTGCTTGAGCCAGGAGACTGAGGTCGCTGTGAGCTAGGCTGATGCCATGGCACTCACTCTAGCCTGGGCAACAAAGCAACACTCGGTCTCAAAAAAAAAAAAAAAAAGACAACAAAACAACAAATGGTGGTGAGGATACAGAGAAAAGGAAATTCTTATACACTGTTGGTGGAAATGCAAATTAGTACAGCCATTTTGGAAAACAGTATGGATGTTTCTCAAAAAGCTAAAGTAGAACTACCATATGATCTCCAGCAATCTCACCACTAGATATATATCCAAAGGAAAGAAAATCAGTATATCAAAGGGATACCTATACTTGCCTGTTTACTACAGCTCTATCCACAATAGCCAGGATATGGAATCAACCTAAGTGTCCATCAATGAATGAATGGATAAAGAAAATGTGGCATATATACACAATGGAATACCATTCAGCCTTAATAAAAGAATGAAATCCTGTCACATTTGCAGCAAGATGGATGGAACTAGAGGTCATTATATTAAGTGAAATAAGCTAAACACAGAAAGTCAAATATTGCATGTTCTCACACATGGGAGCTAAAAAACTGGATCTCATGGAAGTAGAGAGTAGAATAATAGTTACTAGAGGCTAAGAAGATTGGGGTTGCAGGGATGAAGATAGATTGGTTATTTAGTACAAACATACAGTGAGATAGAAGAAATAAGTTCTACCTTTTGATAGCACAGTAGGATGACTATAGTTAACAATTTATCATATATTTCAAAATAACTAGATTTTAAATATTTCCTGGACAAGTAAATGACAAATGTATGAGGTGATAGATATCCTATATACTCTAATCTGCTCATTACCCACCATATGCATGATTCAAAATATCACATGTACCCCATAAATATGTACAATTACGATGTATCAATAAAACAGAAAAGAGAAAAAAAAAAAAAAAAAAGCAACATCAGTTTCAGTGGTGGTCTTTAGTCCCCCATGGCCAGTGGGTTTGTTCCAGCAGCTGACATAGGGCAACTGGCCTGTATGCACCTCTTTTGTGCTTCAGCAGAACTTTGTCCCCTCCCTGTGGACAGATTAATAATGAGGTTGGCCAGGTACCATATGACACATACACTTAAGCAAAACAAAAGAACACACACTGAGTCTGAGAAAGGGAAAGATAGTCCCACACAAGGTGATAAGTCCAACACAGGCTGTGAGGACTCTTTATCTCTTGATAAGGACATATTCTTGGTTCAAGGCCCATTCTTACACAGCCAAGAGTGGGTCAAAAGACTAAGCACACAAGATAGCCTTTCCCAACAACTCCATTTATAACATCATCAAAAAGAATAAAA
This sequence comes from Microcebus murinus, assembly GCF_040939455.1. NCBI lineage: Eukaryota > Metazoa > Chordata > Mammalia > Primates > Cheirogaleidae > Microcebus > Microcebus murinus. Next base: position 156,041,982 of record NC_134104.1, on the reverse strand, counting down.
TACTTAAGTAGATTTTTTTAAAGACAAGTACAAGATATACACTGAAAACTATAAAACATTCCTGAATGAAATTAAACAAGAACTAAATAACTAGAATGATATGATTCAGAAGACTTAATATTGTTAAAACGGCAATACTTCACAAATTGATCTACAGATGCAAAGCAATCCCTATCAAAATCATAGCTGAGCTTCTTGCAGAAACTGACAAGCCATGCTTTAAAATTCATAGGTAAACGCAAGAACCTAGAAAAGCCAAAATAATCTTCAAAAAGAAAAAAGTTGGAAGACTTACACTTTCCAATTTCAAAGCTACAGTAATCAAGAAAGTGTGATAAATGCCATAACTCTACAAAATAGAACTGGAAGTCCCTTACAATGGGACTTGTAAACAAACCCTTACAATGATAGTAAACTGATTTTCAGCAAGAGTGCCCTCCTCCTCCCAACCAAACAACTAAATAGTCTTTTAAACAGATAGTACTGGGACAACTGGACATTCATATGCAAAAGAATGAAACTATACCCCTATTTTTAGAATATACAAAATTAACTCAAAATATATCAAAGACTTAAAATATCTAAAAATATAAAATGCTAAAACAACACAAAACCATTTATCTTCATAACTGTAGAAGAGGCAACAATGTCTTAGATACACCACCAAAAGCATAAATAACAAAAAAGATAAGGTGGACTTCATCAAAATTAAAAACTTTAGTGCTACAAATGATACCATCAAGAAAGTTAAAAAACAATCCACAAAATGGAGAAAATATCTGCAAAACTTACCTACAAGGAACTTGTATCTAGAATATATAAAGAAATCTTGATATAAATACAAAGAAAACTAACCTGATTTTTAAAAGGCAAAGGATCTGAATAGACATTTCTCCAAAAAGATAAACAAATAGCCCATAAACACATAAAAACATGCCTAACATTATTAGCCATCAAATCAAAACCACAAAGAGATGCCCATTCTCACCCACTACAATAGCTAGTAGAAAAAGAAAATAAATATTGGCTAGGACACGGAGAAATTGGAACCATCACAAATTGATGATAGGTTGTAATGGCTGGACACTGTAGAAAACATGAAAAAAATTTGATGATAGGAATGTAAAATGGTGTGGCCAATTTTTAAAAAGTTAGGAGTTTCTAAAAAAAAGTTAAAAATAGACTTAACATATTACCCAGTCATTCCACTCCCATATGTACCTAAAAGAAACAAAAACATATATCCAAACATAGACATGTACACAAATATTCATAAAATGTTCACAACAGTATTATTTAGAGTAGGAAAAAAACAGAAAAAACCCAAAACATCTAAGGAATAATACTGCATCAATGTTAAATTCCTGACTTTGAGGTTATGCAAGAGAATGTCCTTATCTTTAGAAAATACATATTAAAGAATTTAGAGGTAACGGGGTGTCATGTCTGCAAGTTAGAACATGAAGAAAACATGGTAAAATTGTAACATGTGTAGAACATCTGTGGAATCTGAGTGAAGAATATTCAAGATAAATGGTTCAGAAGTACAGGAGGAAGGAATCAAGATGGCAGACGAGAAACACTGCCAGAGTGTCTCTGCAGATAAGACAGATTCTAGCAGAAATTAGAAGAAAGAAGCAAGAAGACGAACATACAGTGGACAAGGGTTGGAAGGAGGAGTTACCTGAGGCCACGGGAGACTCCACGGGAGGAGGTTGCGGAGGAGAACTGCAAGGTGAGACCGCCGGAGCAGCCCGGAGCAGCGGGTGGAGAGACCTGCAGACACCAGCCCAGAGACCGCCGCCGCCAGCAAGCGGTAAGCCAGTAGCAGACGCGGCACCAGGCTCCCAAATCCCTCGGGGCACCTCTGTGTGCACAGTCCCGAGCCCCGTGGCAGGCGCCATATTGCCTCATTCTCCCCTCCGCCGACCCTATCCCCGGGTGCCCAGAGAGACAATACAGCCACCAGTCAGAGGCACCTCCAGGGAACCGGAACTTCCCTTTTGGGTCCCTACAGCTGACTAAGGGGAACTCAGACTGTGAGCTCCCTATCCACCAGCCCTCCCAGGTGCTACTGGCACAGTGATCCCAGGAGAACGGGGCAGACCCTGAGGCTGAGAGACATAGACCCAGCTTGGGCTCCCCGTGGTGAATTGGGACTGGCACTCCTCTCCCTGTGGGGATATAGTTTGAACTCTGGGGCCCAGAGGTCAGACCTGCAGACGAGATCCTGTGCATCGAGGTCTCACATTGCCTGGGGGCACAAAAGGGATATACATGAATAGCTACTGAGGTGTGTGTGCCTTCACGGGCAGATCAGCATCCTAGAGGGCAACCCTCCTCCCAAAGGGAGGCTGTGAGCCAAGCCCAGGTGGCTTTCCTGTGTAAGGAACCTCCCGGCCAGCATCACAGTCAGGGGAGGCCTGGTAGCCTGCGGTCTGGCCTGCTGGCAGAGGCCCAGGAGTAGCTTCAGAGTTGGGGAGGGTGGAAAGAAGCAAGGCCCGCTCCAACTACGGGTCTCAGACAGCACCACCCCCACATCCAGACTTTCTGACTGAGCGGGGCCATTCCAGCCCCTCCCTGATAGCTTTTCCTGGAAGCAGAGAACAGAACTTTGACCCTTGATAACGACATTGGTGGTGCCTGAGGGCAGGCTTACCCAACCCAGCTCCACCCAGACTCTCTCCTAGACCAGCCCTCACTGAGGGGGAGAAAAGGACACACCTGGAAGTCCCAGGGCCCCACCAACCACCAGAAGCACTAGAGTGCCTAAACAAGGCGTGTAAATACCCAAACGAAAATCTACAGAAAAGAAACAACAACTGATCGACATGGGAAGAAATCAGCGAACCAACACCGGATGTATGAAGAACCAAATAGAAACCACACCCCAAAGAGAAGCACCAGCCCCTTAGAAACAGACACCAACCAATATCAGGCAACCAAAATGACAGAAGACGAATTTTGAATGTGGATAAGAAAATTCAATGACCTGCAAGAACAACTCAATAACCAACACAAAGAAACCCCAAAAAGCCTCCAGGACCTGGAACAAAAGTTCACTAAAGAAATCAATACAATGAAGAAAAGTTTAACCGAACTCCTGGAAATGAAGAATCAATTCAGGGAACTACAAAATACAGTGCAAAGTATCAAGAACAGGGTAGATGAAACAGAAGAAAGAATCTCACAGATTGAAGATAACACCCTCCAATTAAATAAATCAGTCACAGAGATAGAGCAGAGAAACAAGAGAAAAGAGCAAAGCCTACAAGAGATGTGGGATTATGTGAAGAAACCTAACGTGAGGGTCACAGAGTTACAAGAAGGGGAAGAAGACAACACTCAAGCAGTGGACAAGCTATTTGAAGATATAATAGAGGAAAATTTCCCAGGCCTTGCTAAAAACCTCAATATACAAGTTCAAGAAGCTCAGAGGACCCCTGGGACCCCAGGAAGATGTCACGACCTGCAGTCATCAGACTGACCAAATATCAATTAAAGAGGCCTTTCTAAGAGCTGTAGGACGAAAGAAGCAAGTACATACAAGGGAAAGCCAATTCGAATAACACCAGACTTCTCTAATGAGACTTTACAAGCAAGGAAAGACTGGGGCCCCATTCTCACTCTTCTGAAACAAAACAATGCCCAGCCTAGAATCTTATTCCCTGCAAAACTAAGCTTCCTCTATGAAGGAGAAATAAAGATATTCTCAGATAAGCAAAGTCTCAGAGAATTCACTAAGACAATACCAGCCCTACCAGAAGTACTCAAAACAGTGTTACGCACGGAACACCATAATAAAAACTCACAAATATAAAAACAACCAAAACCCAAAGATTAAAGGCCAGATATTACAATGGCTCAAGAGAGAAATCAAACCAACAACATCCAACCCAACAGAATGAACAGTAATCTACCTTACCTATCAGTTCTCTCAATAAATGTGAATGGCTTAAACTCTCCACTCAAGAGACACAGGCTGGCAGAATAGATAAGAAAATACAGGCCAAGTATATGCTGTCTTCAGGAAACACATCTAACCTGCAAGGATGCATACAGACTAAAAGTAAAAGGAGATCAATATTCCAGGCAAGTGGAAGCCAAAAGAAGGCTGGTGTGGCAGTTCTAATTTCAGACAATTTAGTTTTTAAAGCAACAAAAGTAGGGAAGACAAAGAGGGTCATTATATAATGGTGAAGGGCACAGTTCAACAAGAAGAGATAACAATTTTAAATATATATGCACCCAACTTAGGTGCACCCAGATTCATGAAGCAAACCTTACTGGATCTAAGCAAATGGATTAATAGCAACTCCATAATCACCGGAGATTTCAACACCCCACTGACGGCACAAGACAAATTCTCCAAACAGAAAATTAATAAAGATACAATGGACTTAAACAAAACTCTAGAACAATTGGGCCTGACTGACATTTACAGGACATTCTACCCAAAATCCACTGAATATACATTCTTCTCATCAGCTCACGGGACATTCTCTAAGATTGACTATATCCTAGGACACAAAGTAAACCTCGAGAATTTTAAAAAAATAGAAATCATACCATATATCTTCTCAGATCACAGTGGAATAAAAGTAGAAATCAACTCTAACAGAAACCCACATTTCTACACAAAAACGTGGAAATTAAACAACCTCCTACTAAATGATTACTTCATAAATGAAGAAATCAAGATGAAAATAAAAAAATTCTATGAACAAAATGACAATGGAGAGACAAGTTATCAAATACTCTGGGATACAGCTAAAGCAGTTCTGAGAGGAAAGTTTATCTCCATAAATGCCTATAACCAAAAGTCAAAAAGATCGCAAATAGACAATCTAATGAAATGACTCAAAGAGCTGGAAAAAGAAGAACAGACCAACCCCAAACCCAGCAGAAGAAGTAAAATCAACAAGATCAAATCAGAACTAAACGAAATTGAAAACAGGGAAGCTATTCAGGAGATTAATAAAACAAAAAGTTGGTTCTTTGAAAAACTAAACAAAATTGACACGCCAGTGGCTAAGCTAACAAAAAGCAGAAAAGAGAAATCTCTAATAAGCTCCATCAGGAACCAAAAAGGAGAATCACAACTGATCCCAAAGAGATACAAGATATAATTTATGAATACTACAAAATCTTTATCCACACAAACTGGAAAGTGTGGAGGAAATGGACAAATTTCTAGAAATACACAGCCTCCCTAGGCTCAACCAGGAAGAAATAGATTTTCTGAACAGACCAATCTCAAGAGCTGAAATAGAAACAGCAATTAAAAATCTCCCTAAAAAGAAAAGTCCCGGTCCAGATGGTTTCACACCCGAATTTTTACCACACTTACAAAGAAGAACTAGTACCTATCTTGCAGAAACTATTCAACAACATCGAGAACGGAAACCTCCCCGACACCTTTTATGAAGCAAATATTACTCTGATACCAAAACCAGGAAAGAATGCAACAAAAAAATAAAACTACAGACCAATATCTCTTATGAATATAGACGCAAAAACTTTGAACAAAATCCTAGCTAACCAAATCCAGACGCTTATCAAAAAAATAATCCACCATGACCAAGTGGGCTTCATCCCAGGGATGCAGAGATGGTTCAACATACATAAATCTATAAATGCAATTCACCCACATAAACAGAAGCAAAAACATGGGGGGGGGGCGGGTATATACATACATAATGAGTGAGATGTGTACCATCTGGGGGATGGTCATGCTGGAGACTCAGACTTGTGGGGGGAGGGGGGAAAAGGGCATTTATTGAAACCTTAAAATCTGTAGCCCCATAATATGCCGAAATAAAAAAGATTTAAAAATTTTAAAAAAAGAAGCAAAAACAAAGACCACATGATTCTTTCAGTAGATGCAGAAAAAGCTTTTGACAAAATTCAACACCCTTTCATGATACAAACACGTAAGAAAATAGGCATAGAAGGGACATACCTAAAAATGATACAAGCCATATATGACAGACCCATAGCCAACATCATAATGAAAGGGGAAAAATTGAAAGCATTCCGACTTAGAACTGGAACCAGACAAGGCTGCCCACTATCTCCACTTCTATTCAACATAGCGCTGGAAGTCCTGGCTACAGCAATCAGACAGGAAATTGGAATTAAAGGTATCCAAATAGGGGCAGAAGAGATCAAACTTTCACTCTTTGCTGATGATATGATATTATATCTAGAAAACCCCAAAGATTCAACCAAGAAACTCCTGGAACAGATAAATGAATTTAGTAAAGTCTCAGGATACAAAATCAATACACAGAAATCACAGGCATTCATATACACCAACAACAATCAAATTGAGAACCAAATCAAAGACTCAATTCCCTTCACAATAGCAACAAAGAAATTAAAGTACCTAGGAATATACTTAACCAAGGAGGTAAAAACCTCTACAGGGAGAACTATGAAACACTGAGGAAGGAAACAGCAGAGGATGTAAACAGATGGAAATCCATTCCATGCTCATAGATCGGCAGAGTCAACATCATTAAAATGTCTATACTACCCAAACTGATTTACAGATTCAATGCAATACCTATTAAAATCCCATCAGCATTCTTCACAGATATAGAAAAAACAATTTTAAGCTTTGTACGGAACCAAAGAAGACCCCGAATATCAGGAGCAATTCTAGGCAACAAAAACAAAATGGGAGGTATTAATGTGCCAGATATCAAACTATACTACAAAGCTGTAGTAATTAAAACAATCTGGTATTGGCACAATAATAGGAATATTGACCAGTGGAACAGACGTGAGAATCCTGATATAAAACCATCCTCATATAGCCATCTAATCTTTGACAAAGCAGACAATAACATACGCTGGGGAAAAGAATCCCTTTTCAATAAATGGTGCTGAGAAAACTGGATAGCCACTTGTAGAAGGCTAAAGCAGGACCCACACCTTTCACCTCTCACAAAAATCAACTCACGCTGGATAACAGACTTAAACCTAAGGTATGAAACTATTAGAATTCTAGAGGAAAATGTTGGAAACACTCTCCTAGACATCGGACTAGGCAAAGAGTTTATGAAGAAGTCCCCAAAGGCAATCAAAGTAGCAACAAAAATAAATAAATGGGACATGATGAAACTAAAAAGCTTCTGCACAGCCAAAGAAACAGTCATAAAAGTAAACAGACAACCTACAGAATGGGAGAAAATTTTTGCATCCTACGTATCCGATAAAGGGCTGATAACTAGAATATACTTAGAACTCACGAAAATCAGCAAGAAAAAATCAAATAACCCTATTAAAAGGTGGGCAAAGGACTTGAACAGAAACTTTTCTAAAGAAGACAGAAGAATGGCCAACAAACATATGAAAAAATGCTCAACATCTCTAATCATCAAGGAAATGCAAATCAAAACTACAATGAGGTATCACTTAACTCTGGTGAGAACGGCCTTTATCAAAAAGTCTCCAAATAACAAATACTGGCGTGGATGCGGAGAGAGAGGAACACTCCTACACTGCTGGTGGGACTGCAAACTAGTTCAACCTCTGTGGAAAGCAATATGGAGATACCTTAAAGCGATACAAGTGAATCTACCATTTGATCCAGCAACCCCATTGCTGGGCATCGACCCAAAAGATCTAATGACACTCTACAAAAAAGACACCTGCACTCGAATGTTTATAGCAGCACAATTCATAATTGCAAGGCTGTGGAAACAGCCCAAGTGCCCATCAATCCAAGAATGGATTAGTAAAATGTGGTATATGTATACCATGGAGTACTATTCAGCTCTAAGAAACAATGGTGATATAGCACATCTTATATTTTCCTGGTTAGAGCTGGAACCCATACTACTAAGTGAAGTTTCCAAAGAATGGAAAAACAAGCTCCACATATACTCACCAGCAAATTGGTATTAACTGAGTAGCACCTAAGTGGACACATAGGTACTACTGTAATAGGGTATTGGGCAGGTGGGAGCGGGGAGCGGGGTGAGTATATACATATATAATGAGTGAGATGTGCACCATCTGTGGGACGGTCATGCTGGAGACTCAGACTTATTGGGGGAGTGAGGGAAAGGGCATTTATTGAAACCTTAAAATTTGTACCCCATAATATGCCAAAATAAAAAAAAAGAATATTCAAAAATTCTTTTTACTATTTTTATTACTTCTCCGTGTTAAATTATTTCAAAATAAAAAGTATTACAAAGTTTTTCAAGTCTATCTAAAAGAAATGATGGTATGAGTTCAAATTTGCAGATTATCTCTCAATGTCCAAAACTGAAAATTAACCAAAATGAAGTATAAAAATAAGAACAAATCAACTACATTTTCTACCTTAAAAAAGGCCGCATGCTCCTGTACAAATGTTAAGGGGTACTTTCAGGATTCAGCGTTATTAAAATAAGGTAAAGGATTAATTGCCTCTCATTCACCAGAAGGAGCACCATAAAAAGGGAAGACTTGACATACATCAAGAATGGTCATATCAATTTTAAAAACTAAAACTTTCAGAATGGATGGAAAACATGACTAAACTGTATGATTTCTATAAGAAATTCACTTAAAATATAAAGATATAGGTAAGCAGAAGTAAAAGAATGGGAAAATATATGCCACTCAAACATTAATCAAAGGGCACTCGAATGTTTATTATAGCACAAGTCACAATTGAAAAGATGTGGAATCAATGCAAGTGCCCATAAATTCATAAGTGGATTAACAAAATGTGGTGTGTGTGTGTGTGTGTGTGTATATATATATATATATACACAAACCACATTTTGTTACATTTTGTTACACATTTGTGTGTGTGTATATATATATACACACACACACACACACACACACATACCATGGAGTACTATTCAGCCATAAAAAGGAATAAATTAATATCTTTTGCTGCAATTTGGATGGAACAGGAGACCATTATCCAAAGTGAAGTATTTCAAGAATGAAAAAACAAATACCACATGTACTCTCTAATAGGTTGGAACTAATTGATGGGCACACCTGGGCATAGAAAGAAGTAAAAATCACTTGAAATCAAGAAGGAGGGAGGGGGAAAAACAGGAAGGATAAAATCCTACCTAACAGGTACAATAACACTATTCGGATGATTGGCACACTTATAGCCCTGACTAAAGCATTATAAAAGCTATCTGTATATCAAAAATATTTGCACCACCTTAATACTTTGAAATTTTAAAAAAAATCAATCAAAGGGAAAGCTAGCTGAGCACAGTGGCTCACACATATACTCCCAGCTATTCAGAAGGCTGAAGCAGGAGGACTGCTTTAGGCCAGGAATTCAAGACCAGCCTGGGCAAAAAAGAAAGACCCTGTCTCTAAAGAAAAAAAAATTTTTTTAAGACAGAGTCTCATTCTATTGCCTGGGCTAGAGTGCTGTGGTGTCAGTCTAGCTCACAGCAACCTCAAACTCCTGGGCTCAAGCGATCCTCCTGCCTCAGCATCCCAAGTGACTGGGACTACAAGCATGCAACACCATGCTTGGCTAATTTTTTCAAAAATTTTTAGTTATCCAGCTAATTTCTTTCTGTTTTTAGTAGAGACGGGATCTTGCTCTTGCTCAGGCTGTTCTCAAACTCCTGAGCTCAAACAATCCTCCTGCCTCGGCCTCCCAGAGTGCTAGGATTACAGGCATGAGCCACCACGCCCAGCCAAAAAAACATTTTTTTTAATTAGCCAGGCAGGGTGGCACATGTCTGTAGTCCCAGCAACTCAGGAGGCTAATGCAAGAGGACTCCTTGAGTCCAGAAGTTCAAGACTGCAATGAGCTATGATCACACCACTGCCCTCCAGCCTGGGTGATGGAGCAAAATCTGTCTTTAAAAAAGGGGCAGTGGGGAGAAGCTATACTAATTTCAGATGGACTTGATCTCAAAGTAAACAAAATCATTAGGAATAAAAATGGATGGACATTTCAAAATGATGTAAAGGTCAATTCAGCAAGAAAACCTAACAATCCTGTATGTGCATACAGATTAACAGAACTTCAAAATAAATAAAATAAAATAAAGATAATAAAATAAAAATAAAGCAGTAAAAGTATATTTGAGCAGGCAAAAGAACAAGCAAACTTGAAATTAAAATTATCAAGTCTGCCTGGGTACAGTGGCTCACTTCTGTAATCCTAGCACTTTGGGAGGCCAAGGCAGGAGGATCACTTGAGGCCAAGAGTTCGAGTTCAGCCTGAGCAACATAGCAAGACCCTGTCTCTACAAAAAAATACAAAAATTAGCTGGGGGTGATGGTGCATACCTGTACTCCGAGCAACTCAGGAGTGTGAGAAAAGAGTATCACTTGAGCTCAGGAGTTTGAGATTGCAGTGAGCTATGATGACACCACTGCAATCTATTGCCCAGGCAATAGAGACCCTGTCTCGAAAAAAAAAAAAAACAAAACTGAGTATCAAGAATGGAAAGAAAAAAGACCGAAGAAAGGTGAATAGAGATGAAGAGATGTGGATATCATCAAGCAGCTCACATTCAAATTGCAGGTATACCAGAAGAAGAGGAGACACAATAGGGACAGGGAACTTATTTGGAGAAATTATGACTGAAAACTTCTAAAATATGGTGAAAGACATGAATATAAACATCTAAGAAGCCCAATGAACTCCAAGCAGGATAAACTCAAAAACTCACATTGAAGCACATTATAATTAAAATGTCAAAAACCAAAGACAAAAAGAGAATCTTGAAAACAGCAAGAGAAAAGTCAGTTATCACATATGAGGGAACTTCCAAAAGGCTATCAGCAGATTTCTCAGCAGAAACTTGAATGGCCAGAAAGAGGGGGCTGATGTAGTCAAAGTGCTGAAGGGAAAAATAGTCAACAAAGAATCCTATATACACAGACACTTTCTAAAGTGAGGGAGAAATTAAAACATCCCCAGTATCTCTAATCATCAGGGAAATGCAAATCAAAACCACAATGAGATATCACTTAACTCTGGTGAGAATGGCCTTTATCAAAAAGTCTCCAAATAATAAATGCTGGCATGGATGCAGAGAGAGAGGAACAGTCCTACACTGCTGGTGGGACTGCAAACTAGTTCAACCTCTGTGGAAAGCAATATGGAGATACCTTAAAGCGATACAAGTGAATCTACCATTTGATCCAGCAATCCCATTGCTGGGCATCTACCCAAAAGATCTAAGGACACTCTACAAAAAAGACACCTGCACTCGAATGTTTATAGCAGCACAATTCATAACTGCAAGGCTGTGGAAACAGCCCAAGTGCCCATCAATCCAAGAATGGATTAATAAAATGTGGTATATGTATACCATGGAGTACTATTCAGCTCTAAGAAACAATGGTGATATAGCACATCTTATATTTTCCTGGTTAGAGCTGGTACCCATACTATTAAGTGAAGTTTCCCAAGAATGGAAAAACAAGCTCCACATATACTCACCAGCAAATTGGTATTAACTGAGCAGCACCTAAGTGGACACATAGGTACTACAGTAATAGGGTACTGGGCAGGAGGGAGGGGGGAGGGGGGCGGGTATATACATACATAATGAGTGAGATGTGTACCATCTGTGGGATGGTCATGCTGGAGACTCAGACTTGTGGGGGGAGGGGGGAATGGGCATTTATTGAAACCTTAAAATCTGTACCCCCATAATATGCCAAAATAAAAAAAAATAGAATTATCAAAAAAAGAAAAAAAAATCCCCAGAAAAACAAAAGCTGTGGGAGGTTGTTACCACAATATCTGCTCTGCCAGAAATGCAAAGGAACTACTTTGGGTTGAAATGAAAAGACACTAGACAGTAACTCAAAGCCATATGAAAAAATCAATATCACTGGTAAAGGAACAATTCTTTAGAAAAGCTAGTATTGTGACTTTGGTTTGTAACTCTAGTTTTTTGTTTCCTACATGATTTAATGCATTAAAAATTTCATTAAATGAGACTAATACATTTACAAAACAATTTGTAGTCTATTCTTTTTGACACAAAATATAAAGATGTATTTTTATGACATCAATAACTGAAAGGAGAATGGAGCTGTTATAGGAGCAAAGATTTTGTACATTAGAGAAGTTAAGCTGATATAAATGCAAATTAGAATGTTATGGCTTTACCTTGTTATATTTAATACCCTTGTTAACCACAAAGAATGTAGCAATAGGAAATGAGAATAAAATTTAAATGTTTCACCACAAAAGAAAATCAGCTAAATATAAAAAAACACAGTAATTCAGGAAAAGAGGGGCAAAAAAGATATCAGGCATATAGAAAAAAGTATCAAAATAACAGACATTGTTCCCCCTTTATCAGTATTTACTTTAAATGTAAATACAGCAAACTCTCAAACCAAAAGAATAGCAGAAAACATTTTTTTAAATGATCCAACTATATGCAGTCTAAAATAGACTCATTTCAGATCCAAAGACACAACCAGACTGAAAGAAAAAGGATGGAAAAAGATATTCTATGCAAATAATAAACAAAAGTGAGCAGGTATGGCTATATTATTATCAATACAAAATAGATTTTAAATCAAAAAAGGTTACAAGAGGCCAGACATGGTGGCTCACACCTGTAATCCTAGCACTCTGAGAGGCTAAGGCAGGAGGATCATTTGAGCTCAGGAGTTTGAAACCAGCCTGAGCAAGAAAGAGTGAGACCCCATCTCTACTAAAAATAGAAAAATTATCTGGGTGTGGTGATGCATGCCTGTAATCCCAGCTACTCAGGAGGCTGAGGCAGGAGAATCGCCTTAGCCCAGGAGTTGAGGTTGCTGTGAGCTAGGCTAATGCCATGGTACTCTAGCCCCAGCAACAGAGCAGGACTCTCTCTCAAAAAAAAAAAAAAAAAAAAAGTCACAAGAGACAAACAAGGACATTATATGTTAGTAAAAGGTCCAATACAGCAAAGAAGATATAACAATTACACACATTTAGGTACCTAATAACAGAATATATGAAGCAAAGATTGACAGACTTGATTGGAAAAATAGACAGTTGAACAATAATAATTGGAGACTTCACTAGTACATGCTCAATAACGGATAGAATAACCATACAGAAGGAAACAGAGGACTTGAACAACACGATAAACCAAACTAGATTTAAAAGACACATGTACAGTCTTCTTGAGTACACATGGGACATACTCCAAGATATACCATATGCTAGGTCATGAAATTCAGTTTCAACAGTCTTTAAAAGATAAACACCATATAAAGTATCTACTCTAACTACAACATAAAGCACATAAAAATCAGTAAAAGAAGGAAAACTGGAAATATCACAAATACATAGGAATTAACACACTCCTAAACAATCAATGGGTAAAAGAAGAAATCAAAAGAGAAATCAGAAAATAGAGATGAATAAAAACAAAAACAGGCCGGGCGCGGTGGCTCACGCCTGTAATCCTAGCACTCTGGGAGGCCGAGGCGGGCGGATTGCTCGAGGTTGGGAGTTCGAAACCATCCTGAGCGAGACCCCGTCTCTACTAAAAATAGAAAGAAATTAATTGACCAACTAAAAATATATATACAAAAAATTAGCCGGGCATGGTGGCACATGCCTGTAGTCCCAGCTACTTGGGAGGCTGAAGCAGGAGGATCGCTTGAGCCCAGGAGTTTGAGGTTGCTGTGAGCTAGGCTGACGCCACGGCGCTCACTCTAGCCTGGGCAACAACAGTGAGACTCTGTCTCAAAAAAAAAAAAAACAAAAACAAAAACAAAACATACCAAAATTTATGGGATAGAGAAAGCAGGGCTACAAAGAAAATTTATAACTATAAATGCTTACACTAAAAAAGAAAAAAGATCTCAAGTCAACATCCTACCTTTATAACTTAAGGGTCTACAAAAAGAAGAACTAACTAAACCCAACCCTAGCAAAAGTAGTAAAATACTAAAGATTAGAGCAGAGATAAATAAAATATTAAAAAACAATAGAAAAAATCAACAAAAGCAAAAAGTTGGTTCTTTGAAAAGATCAACATAAAAGGCAGAACTTTAGCTAGATTGTAAACCTTTAGCCAGACTAAGAAAAAAAAGAGAGAAAACAAATTACTATAACTAGAAATGAATAGGGACATTGCCAATTCTACAGAAATAAAAATGATTAAAAGAGAATACTACCAACAATTGGTTAATCTAGAAGAAATGAACAAGTTCCTAGAAATACAAAACTACCAAGACTGATTCATGAAGAAATGAAAAATCTATACAAACCAACGATGAGTAAGGAGACTGAACCAGTATCAGAAACCTCCCCAACAAAGAAAAGCCCAGGACCAGATGGCTTCACTGCAGAATTCTACCAAACTTTCAAGTAGGAATTAATACCAATCCTCTTGAAAGTTTTCCAAAAAAATTGAAGAGGGAACCCTTCCAAGCTCACTCTATAAGGCCAGCATTACCTTGATATCAAAGCCAGAAAAAGACACTATGAGAAAATTAGAGACCAATATCCATCATGAACACTGAAGCAAAAATCCTCAGAAAACCACTATCAAGTCAAATTCAACAGCACAGTAAGAGGATTACACACCATGAGCAAGTGGGATTTATTCCTAGACTGCAAGGAGGGTTCAACACATAAAAATCGATCAACATAATACACATGAACACAATGAAGGACAAAACTATATGATCACCTCAGTTGATGTAGCAAAGGCACCACACAAAATTCAACAGCCTTTAACCATAAAAACACTCAATAAACTAAGAATAGAAGTAAACTACCTCAACATTATAAAGACTATGTAGGAACAGCTCACAGTTACCATACTCAATGGTGAAAGGCAAAGATTTTCCTCTAAGAACAAGAACAAAACAAGATGCCAGTTCTTACCACTTCCACTCAACATAGTATTCCAAGACCTAGCCAGAGCAATTAGGCAAGAAAAGGGGGGGGGGGGAGGAATTGGAAAGGAATAAGTGAAATTGTCTCTATTCAAAGAAGACATGATCTTATATGTAGAAAATCCTAAAGATTATACATACACACACCAAAAAAAACTCTTAGAATAAATGAAATCAGCAAAGTTACAGGATACAAAATCAACAGACAAAAATCAACTGTATTTCGAAACACTAACAATGATTTGACAGGGTGTCAATATCATTCCATGGAAGAAGAACGATATCCTTAATAAATGGTACTGGGAAAACTGGATATCCACAAAGAATGAAACTGGACCCTTGTTATATATACCACATACAAAAATTAACTTGAAATGGATCAAATATCTAAACATAAAAGCTACAACTATAAAACTCTTAGAAGAAAACAGAGGGAAAGCTTCATGACATTGGATCTAACCATGATTTCTTGGACATGACATAAAAGGCATATGCAAAGGAAAAATTATGTAAATTAGACTTTATCAAACTTAAAAACTTTCACAGTGTATCAAAGGACACTATCAACAGAGTAAAAAGGCAAACTACAGAATGGGAGAAAAATATCTGCAGACCATACATTTGATAAGGGATTAATATCCAGAATATATAAAGAACTACAATTAAACAAAAAAAAATTGATTTAAAATACTAGCAAAGGACTCTAATAGACATTTTTTACAAAGACAACATACAAATGTCCAAATAAGTACATGAGAAGATTCTCAACATCACTAATTATTAGGGAAATGCAAATCAAAACCACAACAAGGCCAGGTGCAGTGCAGTAGCTCACACCTATAATCCCAGTGCTTTGGGAGTCCAAGACAAGAGGATCACTTGAGGCCAGGAGTTTCAGACTAGCCTAGGCAATATATCAAGACCCCTAATCTCTACAAAAAATTTAAAAATTAGCTGGGGGCCAGGTGTGATGACTCATCCCTGTAATCCTAGCATTCTGGGAGGCCGAAATGGGAGGATCACTTGAGGCCAGGAGTTCAAGACCAGCTTGGGAAACATAGGCAACATAGCGAGACCTCATCTCTACAAAAAATAGAAAAATTAGCCGGCATGGTGGCACATGCCTATAGTCCTAGCTACTAGGGAGGCGGGCATGGGAGGATCTCTTGAGGCCAGGAGTTCAAGACCAGCCTAGGCAACACAGCAAGACACCATCTCTTAAAAAAAAAAAAAAGAAAGAAAAACCCACCAAGACAGAATAGTGGTCATGCATGGTGCTCACATCTACAATCTCAGCACTCTGGGAGGCTGAGGCAGGAGGATCACTTGAGGCCAGGCATTTGAGATCAGCCTGGACAACATAGCAAGATCCCATCTCTACAAAAAAAATTAAAAATTAAAACATTAGCTGGGCATGGTGGTGCACACCCATAGTCCTAGCTACTTAGGAGGTTAAGGCAAGAGGCTCGCTTGAGCCTAGCAGTTCAAGGTTACAGTGAGCCATGATCATACCCCTGCACTTCAGTCTAGGCAAGAGTGTGACCTTTTCACAAAAAAAAAAATTTTTTAAAAGTAGAATAGTAGTTGCCAGGTGTTAGGGGAGAGGGGGAATAGGGAGTTATGGTTTAATGGATATAAAATTTCAATTTGAGATGATGAAAAAATTCTGGAGATAGTGGTAATGGCTGCACAATAATATGAACATAATGTCATGGAACTCTGCAATGAAAAATAGTCAAAATGGCAAATTTTATGTCACATATATTTTATCACAATAAAAGCAAATTTACAAGAACCATATGGGAAAATCTTCATAATGGTGAATTTGGCAATAGTTTCTTAAGTATGACACCAAAAGCACAGATAAGAAAAAAAATAAATTGGACTTCATCAAAATTAGAAACTTTTATACATCTGGAGACACTACCAAGAGAGTGAAAATATCACCACAAAATGGGCAAAAATATCTTCAATTCACCTATCTGATAAGGGATTAATAGCCAGAAAATATAAAGAGCTCCTACAACTCAACAACATAAAGCAAACAATCCAATTCAAAAACAGGCAAAAGACTTGAACAGACATTTCTCCAAAGAAGATATACAGATGGCCAAAAATCACATGAAAAGATGCTCAGTATCACTAATCACTGAGTTGGAAAATGCAATTCAAAACCACAATGAGATACCACTTCATGCACATTAATGTGGCTAGTATTTTTTTTAAAAGTGGAGAATAAAAAGTGTTGGTGGAGGATGTGGAGGAACAGGAACCCTCATGCATTGCTGACAGGAATGAAAAATGTTTGGAGATATTTTCAAAAGTTAAACATGGAATAATATATGATCCAGCAATTCCAATCTTAGGTATCTACTCAAGAGAACTGAAAATAGGGACTCAAACAGATATCTACACAGCAGCTTTATTCACAGCAGCTGAAAGATAGAAACAACCTAAGTGTATCTATCGACAGATAAATGGATAAACAAACGGGATACATACACATACAACAGAATATTATTCAGCTATAAAAAAGGAAGGAAATTTTTATATGTACTACAACACAGATGAAACTTGAGAATTTTAGGCTAAGTGGAATAAGCCAGACACAAAAGAATAAATATTATATGATTTCCCTTATATGAGGTACCTAGAATAGTCAAATTCATAGAGACACAAAGTAGAATAGAGGTTACCAGGGGTTGGGGATACAGGGAAATGGGGAGTTATTCCTTAATGGGTACAGAGTTTCTATTTGGGATGATGAAAAAGTTCTGGAAATAAATGGTACTGGTTATAAACACTTTGAATACATTTAATGCCACTCAATTGTACACTTAAAATGGGCAAAATGCAAATGTCATGCATATCTAACCACAATAAAAATAAGAACAAAAAATACCAAGGTAAAGAGTTAACCAATTAAAACCGATCATTACTCTATATACCTAACACAGAAACCTGCTATAAGTTCTGAGAGAGCGAATAAAAAAAAAAAAAATGAGCACTTGTAGAACAACATCAGTATCATTACTTACAATCATATACCACTGGCTCAGTATATTTATATATTATATACTTATATTTATTACAGCTTAAATATTTGAGTATGTTTAAACATATCAAAACATTTTCATTTCAAAAAGTTCCTTCCCGCCATCCATAGTGCTCCAAGTACTAAGTGTTTCTTCCCATTCCTATACTGAAAAATAAAACAAAACCCCCTCCTTCCTTGCTTTCCTCATGACTAGATGGTTGCGGCACTATCATATGTCACAGCCACGTGCATCCACCCAGAAGAGAAACTTCCCTCTACACAGACCAAATTTACATTGGGTTCCACCACTCCCAGAGTACTGCCTCTGTTCCAAAGACAGGCATTCCTAAAGGGCTTTGACCATGAGTCAGAAAGTTCTTTTAACAGGATTGAGTCTATCACAAAGAAACTGAATCTCACACCACAGGAAAGGAAAGGAGCCACTTTATTTTTTCACACCTCTGATTACTCAGTTTCCCTTGACCAAGTTCAATTCAGGTCCAGCTTGCAAATGTATGGCTGGGGAGAGAAGCAAACAGCAATGAGTTGCTACCAAATTGGAAAAGGATAATACCCCAAGTAGCTACAGAAAAAAGAAATGTACAGAGGTAAAAAATGATACCAAAACAAAAATACCATTTAAATTCACTGATAGTGAGTCAAAGAATCCCACATATCCCCTCCTCTGAAATTCCCTACGAGCATCACAACCCAGATGAGAAGAGGAACAAATAAACAAGAGAACCACAAATTGGAACTAAAAATTTTCCTATGGATTTCAGTGAGGAAAAAACAAATTATCACTGTATTAACATCATAATCACTTGTTTGTATTAATAAGGTCAAATCATCAGAAATTCAGTTAAACAACTGATACCCAAGAAGTAGAACAAATAAGCACTTGTAGAACAACCACGGTATCATTACTTAGAATCATACACCACTCGCTCAGTATATTTATATATTATATATATATTTATATATCATAGCTTAAATATTTCAGTATGTTTAAACATATCAAAAAATTTTCATTTAAAAAAAGTTCCTTCCTGCCTTTTACTTTTGTAATGCACTATGGATGGCGGGAAGGAACTTTTTGAAATGAAAATGTTTTGATATGTTTAAACATACTCAAATATTTAAGCTGTAATAAATATAAGTATATAATATATAAATATACTGAGCCAGTGGTATATGATTGTAAGTAATGATACTGATGTTGTTCTACAAGTGCTCATTTTTTTTATGAGAATTTATTCCTCTCAAGTATGTATCAATTTTGAAATTTTTGAAAATGCAAGTCTGTAGAGGAAATAATGCCCTATGCTAACAAGGGTGCAGAAAACAAGTACCCTCACTACCCTACAGGACAACTTGGCAATAGTTCACTTCAAACAACCAACTGCTCAAAAGTAGAAAATTAGAGTATATCCATATCAGGCAACAGCAGTCATTACAATAATGAACATTCCAGATATAAGAAAATGTTCACAGTATAACATATTTAAAATAAAAGTAGATTATAAGACAACATAAACCATAAGGTCCTAAATTAATTCTAAATGTCTCCTTAAACATATATACATAAAAAAGAGTGGAAAGATATGTCAATATGTTGAGAGGGGTTCTGTCTAGGGACAAAAAAATGACATTTCCTTTATTTGTGTGTGTGTGTATTTTTCTATATTTACTGACATTTCTATAATGATATATATGTTATGTAATCAGAGGAAAATGTTACATAGAAAAATAAAAAGCTCAAATGTATTCAGTGTAATTGAATTCAAAATACAGGGAAGACTAGAATATGCTATGTTTTAGGAAAAATCCAACAAAAATAGATAAAATTTCTTCTTAAAGGTTTAAGCTTGAGTTCTTTGGAAAAGTCACTCATCCAAAACATAGCATTCCCCAAGTGTCAAACGAAACAGGCATTGTTGGAATAAGTTCAAACTGCATCCCAATTACCTGCTGCAAGATTTCTGAATCACTGCTGTGATAACTGTGAAACACTACGTAGAGAAGGATTCATATGGGAATCCTAAGGCTTCCACCCAAAATCAGTCTTTGAACTCAGCTGTGGACAGTAAACCTCTCTGACAGGCTCAGGAAAGAGAAAAACCAAGAAACAAAGTATATTCATGTTGTTCCAAATTTCTAACAATCAAATATTATTAGATGTACAGTCTGCCTTTTAAAATGCCATCAAGATTAACAAAGCAAATAAAACTCTTCACTAGGTTGGACTTTTAATTAAATATTCATTGATCACTCACTATGTACTAGTGTACTAGGACTAGTACTGTGTACTAGGTCCTGATGATACAAACATGAAAATAAAGTTCCTTGTCCTCAAAAAACTCAGTCTCCTATGACAAAGAGATGCAATTAAGCATGATCTAAAGGGATAAATGCCATACTAGAGGTGGATACCAACTACAGTAGGAGAAGAAGAAATGCTTACTTATATCAGGCAGAGCTGGGAAAGGCACAAAGAGGAGACGACATTTGAGCTTTTTCAGTTGTCATTTCTCAGGTACATAATGGCAGTCATAGTATTCTAGTCATTCAATACTGCTGTTCCCAACCCCGAGGGCCGAAGCCTGTTACTGGTCCATGGCCTGTCAGCAAACTGGCCTTGAATCACTGCCTGAACTCCATATCACCCACCACACCATCTGTGGAAAGTCATCTTCCATGAAACTTGTTCCTGGTGTCAAAAAGGTTGAGGACCACTGATATAACAACCTGAGCAAAGCAACAAACATAGGAAACTTACAGGCCTGTCTGGAAAAGGGTGAGTTGTCTACCATATATACAGTGTAGGGAATGTGGAGAGAATGTCAGAAACAAAACTCAAGAAAACTAGTGCCACCCTTGCTCCTGTACATGAAGATGAAAATGGAGTCAACACTTTTTCAATGCTGGTATTTGTCATTCCTCATGCTTAAAAGTAAATCCACATAGACCTCTTAGCAGAATCTTTCATCCTCTAAAATACCTCTACCAAAGACCACAGTCTGGCCAGGAGCCCACCCTAACCCCAAACACTATCGGGTTCACGAAGGTGGCACAGCTGGCAATGTCATGAAATGTTCATCCAGATAATTTGCATTCAGAACACTTTTTTAGACATTAGACACTTCCTTCTAGGGAAATAAAATTTTTTCCTATCCTATTGAACATTTTTAATAGCCACTTGGAAAAAGAAGATAGGCTTATCAATTGTGTAGATAAAGGTTCAAGAAAAAGATAATATGTGGGATCACAAATTTAAGCTTCAAAAAGAGTTGACAAACACAGTGGTTAAAATGTAACAGAAATAAATCTTTTAAATCTTTAAAAACTGAAACTAAAATTTGACTTGTTTGTTTAATATCAATCACACAAGTTCAAGATAGAAGAGATACAGTTTAACTTCATATGAAATAAAACCTAGAGTTTAGTTGTTATAAATTCAATGAGCAAATAGTGTGAAATGGCAGCTTCAAAGTCTCCAAAAATCAGGCTTTATGTCACATTAACAAAAATGTCCAATTCAATACTACAAATGCATATATAAAAACTTCTGTAGGCCAGATACTGAATTATGTCTGCTAAGAATACAAAGATAGGCCGGGTGCAGTGGCTCACGCCTGTAATCCTAGCACTCTGGGAGGCCAAGGCAGGAGGATCACTTGAGCTCAAGAGTTCGAGACCAGCCTGAGCAAGAACGAGACCCTGTCTCTATTAAAAATAGAAAAAAATTAGCCAGGCATGGTGGTGCATGCCTGTTAGCCCCAGCTATTCGAGAGGCTGAGGCAGGAGAATTACTTGAGCTCAGGAGTCTGAGGTTGCAGTGAGCTATGATCAGACCATTGCAATCTAGCCCAAGTGAGAGTGAGACTCTATCTCAAAAGAAAAAAAAAAAAACATAAACATGGCATGATCCCTATTTTAAAGAGTTTATAGGCTAAAGTATGTTATTTTAACCATGAGTCACAAATTCAATTAAACTGCCACCAATATTTTTAATGAAATAGAAAACATCAGCATACACTATTTAAAGCACACAGTAAGACAAAGTAGTACATCATTAAATTTGTTTAACTTTTTCATACATATGTATACATATAACTATTAATATATGTATTATACATACAAGATAACTTCAAATGTATTTCTACCACAGATCATAGTCAAAGTCGGAAAGACATTAGTCTACACCACTGTAAGGTACAAAGTACTACAGGATTTAGCAGAATAAAATATAACTGGTTGGAGAAAGAGAAGGGTGTTGTCAAGGATCTAGAAAACGATTTACAGAGAAAGCAATATGTGAGAGAAGCCTTGACAGACAGGTAATAATTCAAGAGATGAAGACATAGGGAAAAAGCAACCTGTGTAGAAGGAATAATATAAACAAAGACATGACACAGCCAATAAGAAATGTTTAATAGGCAGGAAATAGTCCTCGTGCATGGCAGCACTGGTATAAATAAGCACAAACAGAGGAACTGGGGGAAGTTAAATTTGGCTAAAGTTTAAAGTACAAGTCAGTCACAGATGAGGCTAAAAAAGCAAATTTGAGCTATAACATACATAAAAGTGCTGGGAACATAGTATATACTTAATGATGCCATTCCACCTAGTCTTAGTTCTGGAGCCTTAAACCATACTATCTATAAAATCCAAAGAGTTCTAAAATGTATGACTTATTACAGGGCTATGATGCAAGTTATTTATATGTAGGCACAGAACAAGGACTTATAAGAAAAATACAAAGAGTCATTATTCTATTCAATAAAGAAGAATGTTCTAGCAGTGGCTCATACTTATAATCCGAACACTCTGGGAGGCCAAGGCAGGAGGATTGCTTGAGCTCAGGAGTTCAAGACCAGCCTGAGGAAGAGGGAGACTCCATCTCTACTGAAAAATAGAAAAATTAGCCGGGCGTCATGGTGAACGCCTATAGTCCCAGCTACCTGGGAGGCTGAGGCAGGAGGATCACTTGAGCCCAGGAGTTGCAGGTTGCTGTGTGCTAGGCTGATGCCTGGCACTCTAATCAGAGCAACAGAGTGAGACTTTGCCTCAAAAAAAAAAAAAGAAAAGAAAAGAACAAGAAGAATGTTCTAATTACAGCTATCTAACAATAAAATTGGCTGTCCCAAGAAGTGGTGAGGGCACTGTCAGTAGATATGTTTATAAGGCCAAATGTACATTTGTTGAAGGTTTGGTACTAAATCTGTATTATAAAGTTCTGTGTTTATCACGCTATAATTCTTCCATCAATGTTGGTTCTCACTCATCACCAAGAGCTCATGAATGAATTTAGAAGGGAGAGGGAGAAACAGATGGAAGCAAGAGGTTGGGATTTTATTCTATTATAGATAAGCAGGAAAACAGGAAGTTTCAGAGTGATATTTCCCAATATAGTCATTACCTTTACTAGAGTATCTTAATGTGTGATATAGCAAATCAATTGCAAGTACCTGAGCCACAGCTAAAATAATTGGTAATGTATTTATTTTTTAAAGGTTTCTAGAGCCTTTATGTGAAGAAAAAAAAAAAATCTTGCTTTTCCATACAAAAATCTGTCAAGAGGGGGTACACAAGACACTTGAAAGCATAATCATAAACAACTTTGTTCATATAGTGAAAGTACAACATTGGAACTAAAATCCTAATATAGCATAACCAATAAAGCTTACACCTTGGGAATAATTTCAGATCATTCTTTTAATCAAGAATAAAGACACAGGAATTTAAAAAACATTCAAAGCTGGTGCAGTGTCTCATGCCTGTAATCCTAGCACTCTGGGAGGACAAGGCGGAAGATTACTTAAGGCCAGGAGTTCAAGACCAGCCTCAACAAGAGCTAGACCCCATCTCTACAAAAAATAATAGAAAAATTAGCCAAGTGTGGTGGACATGCCTGTAGTCCCAGCTACTCAGGAGGTTGAGACAGGAAAATTGTTTGAACCCAGGAGTTTGAGGTTGCAGTGAGCTATGATGATGCGACTGCACTCTAGCCTAGGAGACAGAGTGAGACTCCGTCTTAAAAAAAAAAATTCAAAATACAAATTACTAAAAATTAATGGTCATTCTTTTGAGATTGTCATGCTTCAGAATGTTGTCTAAAAATGCTAGACAGAAAACAGTCCTATGTTTCTAAAGCATATTCTAATACTATATGATAAAATGAACTGTAAACCTGAATTCTGTTGAATAGAGTTGTATATTAACTTTTCTATTAAAAATGCTTATAATTTCATGTTATTTCCTGTTTGCTTTATAGAATGACAGATCAAAATAAATCCATCTTGGTTTAAGAAGACATTCAATAAACGTTTACTTAATTTCTTTCCCCCTGCTAACAATGCCTTAAAAGAGGGCAATAGTACCCACATACTCCTCAGGGCAATATAAAAACCTGCCTTCTGAATTTGGCATGTACTTATCAATGTATATCCAGTTTAAATTAAAAATGGTAGAGTATGCCTCATCTTTCAAGCCAGAGACACACACTACTGACAAACTGCTTTCAGAGGCAACAGTGTAATAAAATAATCTGTGGCTTAGAATCCCAAAGTTCTGGGTTCAAATCTCAATCGAGCACTTACTAGCTTAAGTACCTTAGATCAGTCACTTAACTTCTCTCAGCTAAAGCTTCTTTCTCAACTGTTTAAAAAAGAGGGGAGAGGTGATATTACGATGTAAGGCTCAAGTAGAATTATCAAATATGGAAGTTCCCTGTAAACACTATACCCCTGATCATAGACATCAAGCATATCCTCACTTTTCGGAACAAAATATAAAGTCTTGGGTATATGACATATTCTCTACCCCTGGAGTAGATGTCTCTAATAGAGGTATTAGGGCCCTTCCAGAGACTTCAAAAGTTGGGCTTCCCTCAAGTAGCAAGTAACTAAAGAGCATACTGCCCTTGGGCTATTTCAGTGAGTTGTAGTCAGTTTACCAACAGCTTTACTCGAATTTTGTGACCACTGGTTCTTTCAGATCTGGTTCCATGGACCTATTCCCTTCCCACCTTCAGACTCCTCTGCACCACAAGATCTTTATAAGCTAAATTTCTTTTAAGGACTAAGGGCTGAAAGAAGAAACTGCTTTGTTCCCCTCCCCATCTGGGAAAAACCAAGCAAGAGGAAATCAGGTAAAAGTAAAGCAGAAAATATGTATTACGTTCTAAATTAGGAAAAAAATATATATAACATTAGAAAACTAAACTGTAAATTATTCTGGTTGGTAATGAAGAAAATTTTTCATGGTCTACTAAATGGGGATTACAAAAAAATAAGCAATAAATCCCTGAATTATTTAAAAATTTGCCTCATGACAGCAGGAGAATAAACAAGATGACGTTCTGAGGGGGCATCTGCTTCTAAGATGTCAAACTAACATGTATTCATTCACGCCCTTACTGCTTTTCTATTCTAGTTTATTTTTTTGTTTTATTTATTGTTGCTGTTTGCTGCTGCTGCTGCTATTAGAGGGTGAGAAAAGTATTTTCTTGGGTTTTGTTTTCTGTGTTTGGTAGTTTTGGTACTATCAGTATGGAGAAAGACAAGTGTTTCACAAAAATAGCTGGATTTTTCTCACCTATAGCACTTCAGAGCAGGAAGTTTCTTGGAAAGGTAAAATAAAGAATAGTAGGATGCAGAGCTTTCTAAGCATTCATGGCAACAAAAAGGAAAGCAGAGTTCCTCTAAGAGGAAGAGACATAAGGAGTCAAAACATAGGCTAACAGGTTTAGTAAAGAATAGTCTCATAAAACTAG
Source organism: Microcebus murinus (assembly GCF_040939455.1). NCBI lineage: Eukaryota > Metazoa > Chordata > Mammalia > Primates > Cheirogaleidae > Microcebus > Microcebus murinus. Next base: position 156,016,306 of record NC_134104.1, on the reverse strand, counting down.
AGGAGAGCAAGACAGTCAAGTACATGACAAAATACTACCCATTGCCAAGAAGAAAATTAAGGGAATATACAATTGTTGAAGGACAAAAAAGGATTAACAACTTCTGAGAGCCTGTTTCTTCATCTGTATAATTAAGACTAGTCTTAATTATATTATATATATAATATTAATATAGTATGTACATTATAACATTACGCTGTTACAGAGCAATGTTAAGTCACAATGATTAGCCCATCATAGATCTTCAAAAAAGAGCAGTGCCCTCCCCATCACCTAAAGTCAATCACAGAATATTACAATGGAAAGGAAAGCTCAGGTATCACCTAGTCATAAATAAATAAGTAAACCAAATATAACCTAATGTTATAACCTGTGCAGAATTCCTATATTATAAAAAATTTAAAGGACAGATATTACTACACGATCTCAAAAGCCTTACCAATGTCAAATACAGATGAACAGTTGCAGTGGAAAAAAACTCTTTGCACTGCTGCAACAGGGGACTCCTTCCCTCACCAACATCAGGAAAAAGGAGGTCCTCCTCCTCACATTTCTTCAGATTGGTGGGAAGTAAGTATAAATTTTCCCTCCTTACTGTGGGATTACATACAGACTGACAAGCAGAGACAGAAATCTCTGCTCCAAGTTAGTCATAAAAATCAAAGCTGAAACTTAAAACATGTTCTCATAGAAGCAATGATACTGGTTAAATTTTCAAGCTAGTCCTCACAACAATTAAACAATGCAGCTAAAATGCCATTGTAATTGACTATTTTGCTCATTATAAGTACAATATTTAAGGTATTTTATAGAGTGAACAGGATTATGAAAAGGCCTAGGAGTGTAGCCCTAACATGCTTATGGAAAAAATTTGTTCTGAGTTTTAAACAATTTGCACAAAAACTTTTAGACCATAACGGACGAAGGGACAGTAGAAGAAAGCTGTGAGATAAATAGGAAGAGAGTTGCCCAGTTTGGCAGAAAAGACATCTGAATTATATTAAACCACATCTGCTAAGGAAATGTCTTCAGAATAACTGTGTCTCTCATTTAACAAGCATTTAAGTACTGCCCTGTACCCAAAGCTGTTCCTCTCCACACGGAATAACAATTTTCTAAAGCTAAACACATAGTCCTAGGAATGCAAGAATTTCATTACATGTTGCTGAGTAAATCACACCCCAAATCATAGTGCTTTGAGATTCACATACACCTACCTTGATTACCCTGCAATGGCTCTGTCCCAGAACTAATACACTTAGTATGACTATTAGCCTAAGTACTAAGGGGAAAAGAAGAAACTAACATTTAATAAGCACTGGATATGCTCTCATTTGATTTTGACAATCTTGTGAGATAGCTAAACATTATCCCCAATTTACACATTAAGAAAATGATGTTAAATAACTTGCACATTGCAGCAGTTTACTGTAAATTCCACCTTTTCCATTACTCAGAGGTTCCTCCCCAAAAGAAAATAAATTAATCACTTAGATGCTACCGGACAGTTAACCACTTTCACATCAATTACTTGTTATTCTAGTTAAGCAATTCTGAAAGCAAAACATCAATTCCTCATTTCACAGAATCAACTTGGTATTCAGGGAATGCTTAAGAGAAGGGGTAAAATGTCCCTAGAGGTGAATCCTGGCTCTCTGCATCATTTCCCAACTCCTTCTAGACAGAGACTCTAGAAGTAGGGCTCCTTTTATAACTTCCATCTTAGCATAGCTAATTTTTTTCATAAAGGTATCTTTCAAAACAAGATTTTCTACCAGCACAGAAGACCTCTATGCAGGTCCTTAAATTTAAGTAAACTGCATTTTTACATGACTTTTTCATGTAACTTGCCTGTATTCCAAAATATTCCAAAACATTTGTTACCACTGCAGTTCAAAAAGTTATTTTGTAGTTAATTATGAACTAAACCTTGATTAAACTGCAGTGAAATGGGAAACAAAAATCTATGTTCAGACAAATTTCCTATCTAAAATTTTCCATTACAAGCTTGGGGAAAACAAAAACAAACCTGTACACTCAACATTTTAAATGTTTCTAACTGAACAAGATGATAGGTGACTTAGAATAACGCAATGTGGCTTAATTCTCCTATCATGTAGTTGTCACAAATACTGACACTGTAAAAGTAAAACTAACATTCAATTCCTTAAATTACTGCATATTCTTTTTAAAGAAACAGAATGTTAAAAGAATTATTTAGCTTCTGGAGTTTAACACTTAGATAAAAAGAGGATTCTAACAGGAATAACAGTCTCATCTGAAAACACGGGTTTTTAAAAAACAAAACCGGTTCTATAAAATACCTAAACTTAAGATTGATACATGTCAAGACATTTCCCATTTTAAGATATTTCTAATACTGAAGGCAAAACAAATTAAAACGGATGAAACACCTGCAGTCAAATGTCTGCAAAATTTTGAACTGAGAAAATGATGTCAACGTTTTTCATCCTTCTTTTGTAAGGTTCCAGTCCAAAATTAAACAGCCACAGGGTTTATCGACTCAGATGCGTTAACTCATTAAATTCGGGGTTCTGGAGCGAAGAAAACACAGTCCCTGAATTTGGCTTCTTGAGTAAAACTGCCCAGTGCCCGACACCAGAAACCTCAGTCCACCGCCCGGGCCTCGCCCGCCCCTCCCGCGGGCCGTACCTGCCGAGGCCGCGCCGCCAGCGCCCCCTGCCGCCCTCGGCGCACCCGAGACCCGCGCCCACTCCCGCCCCCGCGCCGCCCCCCCACCCCTGCGCCGAGGCCGCGCAGCCTGCGGGCAGGGGCGGGGGCGCGAGGGAGCTAATTGAGGCAGGGCCCGGAGCTCGGGCGCGTCCTCTGGAATCCCAGCCGCAGCCAGGCCGAATCCTCACCTACCTACGCCGTATTTCTCCTCCTCTGTGGGGGTCCACATGGCCGGGCCGGGCGCGGCTCCGCGGGCGCGGCGGCCGGGCGACAACGCGGCGGGGACGGCCGCGGGCCCGGCTGTGGCGCACCGCGAGCCGAGGCGGGGGCGGTCAGGCGGCGCGGGGCAGTGGGCGGCGCATCCCTCACAGGCCGTCCGGGATGCCACTGCTACCGCCGCCACGTCTGAACCGCAAGGCTCCGTGGGTGGCGCAGCAGCCCTGGCGACACGGGCGAGGGCTCGCCACCTGTCCGTCGCCGCCGCTCCCGCGCCGCGGCTCGCTTCCTCACAGCACCGCCGCTCCGCTCCCCGCGCCGCCGCGGCTCGGCTCGCCTCCGCGGGCTCGCAGGACGCCCGCGCATGCGCCACTCCCCGCCGCGCAGGGGCTCGCGCCGCCCGAGCTCGCGCCGCCCGAGCCCGCGCGCCAGCGGAGGGAAGTCTGCGAGAGGCGATTGGACCCGCCGGCCCCCACAGGACAGGCTGCCCCGCCGGCCGGGGGCTCTCAGAGCAGCAAGCTCTGGAGCTGGCGAGGCAGGTGGGCAACCCCCTTGAATCCCCACTTGCTTCCGCTTACATTGCCTCCTGCCAGGGGCTCGGAGATGACCACGGTCCCCAGGTCAGAGAGGGGAGATATGGAAAAGAAGACGACACCATTTTCAAACCCATCCCATTTTCACCCGCAATCGTGTCATGACCATATTCTTGGAAAGGTTCCCGAGCCACCGTGCGCTTTCCCAGGGCCTGCAGGATGGGTGCATTCCTGCCCCTCCCTCCTGGAGGCTCTCTAAGCCGAGGCCCCTTACACCTCCTGGGTTCTTGTTTCACTGAGTAGGCCTGAGTGGTTAATGTTTGAGACCTGAACAATCACAGGAGCCTTCCTAGTAAGGAAGCACTTCCTCACTGGGCTCTGAGGGTTCCTACCCAGGGCACTGCCTCCCATGTGTTCCTGAGTAGTTCTGCTTCTGACCGGAAATTTCCCTCCTCTCTCTCCTCCCTAAGAATCCATTTACCCTGATATCTACAGATGTCACCTTGTAACCCCACGTCAACCCCCTCGACAAAGACCAGGAATTGCAGGATTTCTCCTTTCCACCTACATCTGGATTCACATGGTGTTCCCAGCTCTAATCCCAGCAGATCCATTCATCTCTATCACCAGCACTACCAAGTCAAAACCCTGGTGTCATCCCTCACCTCTTGGCCAGCCCCCCACACACACACTCTTTTTTTTTTTTTTTTTTTTTTTTTTTTTTTTTTTTTTTATAGAAAGTACTGGAGTGAAACCCCCCACACTCTTAAAAGTCCAACTGAGCACCTCACCTCCAGGAAGCCTGCCCTGACCCAGCAGCCAGCCCACTGGATCTTTCCCTCCTTTCTCTGGGATTCCAGCTGTGTTCAGTTTGTGTCTTATTTCCCTCATAAGACTGTCAACTCCCAAAAGGCAAACTCCAAACTAAAGTCATCTTTCTGGTCCCTCAGCACCCAATCCAACACCTAGTATATGGGTGTTGAGTGGAAAGTAAGACTAATACAAGAATATTTTGGCAGTTAACAGATCTTGGGTATTTTTGTTTTGGGGTTTTTTGGTCTTGTTGTTGTTTTGGTTTTTTGGTTTGTTTTTTGAGACAGTCTTACTCTGTCACCAGGGCTATAGTGCTGTGGCGTCAGCCTAGCTCACAGCAACCTCCAATTCCTGGGCTCAAGCAATCCTCCTAGCTCACCCTGCTGAGTAGCTAGAACTACATGCATGCGCCTCCAAGCCTGGTTAATTTTTTTCTATTTTTAGTATAGATGGAGTCAGGCTGGTCTTGAACTCCTGAGCTCAAGTGATCCTCCTGCCTCAGCCTCCCAGAGTGCTAGTATTACAGGTGTGAGCCACCCCGCCCAGTCACAACAGATCTTGTTGATTCTTCCTTCAAAGTGTCCTTTATCAGGCCTGGGAAGAGGCCTGACAGCATTCACCTGGATTATTGCCACCCCCTCCCACCTTCTGATTTATAGGCTCCTCCTCCCACCAATAAAAGCTGCCCACTCCTGCCCAGAAAAATGTCTGTTCTGTGAATGTTCATATTTCTCAACAGCCAGATACACTTCTCTCTTTTTTTGGAGGTGGGAGGGGAGGTGTTGTTCCAGGAACATAACAAAAGAAATGTCCTTATTTATGTATCTGTTTCAGGAAGATAGACCCCTGCCCAATGGCCACCATGGAATGAAGCCACAGTCCCACAAAGCTCTCTCTAGAGAGCTATCCAGCAAGTGGGGCTGAGCTACACAGCTCTTCTGAACAACTTTAAAACTATTATTTCATCCTCTAGTTCCACTCCCTTGTCTGATGTACATGATGACAGTCACAGAGCCTAACGGCCAGTTTTTACAAAGTTTACTCTCTTGTTCCCAGTCTGAATCCATCTTAGATGATGGTTTTCCCAGACAAAGAAAGTCCCATTCCATGACTGCATACCTCAGCTCCAGGATGAGAGGTCATTAAACCCAACCAGGAAAGGGAAAAGAAAGGTGAGAAAGAGGGCAATTAATAAGTCCTAGATTCCTACACGCTTGCTGTTTGTACTAAATTTAGATTGTTTTCTTGAGTTGAAGCAAAAGGGCATAGCACATGTTGTAGAGAATCGGCCTTCAGCAGGACCATGCACCTGCTCTCCTATCCCCCTAGCATCTGGTCTGAGCCCTTCCTTCCTCTGGCTCTCAGTCCACTCAACATACCACACACACCCCTTCTGAACACATGAGCTAACTTCCAGCTTGCTTCTGAAAATCAGGACACTCAGCACACTGACCTCCTCCCCTCTCTACCTACACTTCCTTGTATTCTTGCCACCTCCCAGGCTCACTGCCTGCTCCTTCACAGAAACCCCAGGAACCCACTGTGCTATTGTTGTCCCCTGTCTCCCATTTTCACCCTATCCTGCTCCACAGGCTCCTTCTACAGTCCCAGGAACACCTGCCCTGTCACTACCCTCATCCCTCTCTTCCTCCTCTCTCCATGTGACTTCAAAGGAGAATCATCCACTCCAAATCCGTTTATCTCAATGTAATTCATCTGATTATCAGCCTCAAAGTTCTGGTTTCTGACCTCATCACCTCCTGGAAACTGCTCTCCCAGAACTCCACAGGGCCATCCCAATTTCAGGCCATTCCCTGGCTCTGGGTAAGCCTTTGCACACAGCATCCCTCAGTCCAAGTCTTCTCCTCTCTTGAAACCATGGATTTGCCTCACCTTCCAAAGGCTGTCTTATGGCCACTTCCCCAGGAAGCCTCTCAGTTCAAGGGGCTTTTCCTCTGCCATTAAGTCCTTTCCTGTGGCACTTACCTTATCTTCCTCTAAAAAACCAAAGGTGGCTGCCTTGCACATGGGCACACATTTGTTTCCTTCTTCAATGGCAAGGATTGATCTTTATTTATCTTTACCCCATGCAGAGACTAACATAGTGCCTGCCACCTAACAGGAATTTAACATATACTCTTCAGTAAATGATCTGCCTGTATGTTTACTGACACCATAATGAAATAGGTTGGAAAAGAAAACTGGGATATTTACCTCCACAAGTTACAAATCTCTAAATTCAGAAGTTTAATTAAATTTCCTTGTTATAGGCACACTGGTATTAATTTAAAATTTCATTGATATATCTTGAGTAGCTATGTAAAAGATAAAAATAGTGGAGCAATTTATCTAAGAAACAAGTCTGCAAACAATTTGATTTATCACTAATACTTTTAGGTTTAACTCATTACCTTAGATGACAAATTGCAATTTAATGGGTGAGAAAGGAATCAAGTTTTTAGCAGGAAATTCTTTAAGACTGGTAGCTATTAAAAATAGCCTATAACCAAAAAAATTTTTTAAACGATGTACAGGAAATGCAGATAGCATCATCTTTTTTTTCTTAAATGGGATTTAAGTTGATCAATAATTTTTTATCATAAGCAAACTCCATGATATTAAATGCCCCATCACCTTTGGTGAATGAGACTGGCTCTTTACAAAGCTCAATGAGCTACAATTCACATCTTCTCTCCTTGTTTTCTTCTGCCTGGAGAATCAGAAAGCAGCATTTAAGGAGCCAGCCGGTCTGATGACTCAGCTCATAAAACAATGTGTGGCCACAAAGATGATGTTTATCCAGGAGCATTCTGGAGGCTTTTGCTACTGAAGTCAGCAAGCAGTGGGTAAGTGGCACACGATGCTCATTCTCTCGAGATTTTCTGGCAGCAGTGCCAAAACAGCACTCACTTCCCTCTCCCAGTGGTCGATCTCATCTAATGCTCTGTCAAAGTGGAATGGTAGGAAAACTTCAGAGAAAGATAGAGGGTATAGAGGCAAATCCAAGCAAAATGCAGGTGAGCAGTGACATTCTGCCTTCTCTTGATCAGGAGGTAGCAACAGCTAGTGCTTATTGCCCATACAAGGCCCAGGGGCAGGTGAATGGAAGGCTCAAGAACACATGTTACCCAATTTATCTCTGCCCTTCTGGGTTCCCTCAACAAGTGGGTCTGCTCTTGTTAGTGAAAAATCTGCAGAGCTAGTTTTCTTCATGGCAGAGGAGACACCCAAGCTATTCTTACTTCACCATCACCTCTTATTTTACCCCCAAAGCAATGCCTTTTAGGAAGCCTCTTTTCAGAAGGAATAAAGGGCTAACACAGAATAGGTTAACACAGAGATGACTGAAAAAGTTAGGGTGCTTTCAGGTGAAGAGACCTAAAGAGACTAAAAAGATATTATTAGTGTTTTGCTTTAAATTTTGTTGCATCTGAATATCTTTGCAGTAGGGAGAAGATAGAAAAGAGTGTGAAAGAGAGACAGATTAAGCAGTGCAATATTTTATTATTTTCCCTAAAATGACAAACTTTAACCATCTGTTCCTATTTTATCAACCCATTCAAAATATTATTGAAATGTGGATTCCTTACAGTTATCCAGGGTCTTCAAATGAGAAATGATCAAAACTCCCCTGATTTCAACTCCTGGAAACTGATGTGGCACTTCTAGTTGGGCTGTAGCTATCAAGCCCTACTATGAGAAGCACCCCCAGATGTGTCCAGATGTGTCAGAGAATCCTTGGCATTTCCTTCCTGTCCACTCAAGACTGTGAGCTACCTAGTGACATGTTATACTCTTTTTTAGTTTTCAGTGCCTAGCACACAGGATCTGGCATATAGTAGATGCTCAGTAAATATTATTTGAATGAATACATTAATAAATGAATGCTTTTATTTTTCCAGAAATTTATATCTTTGTTCCACTAAGTTTTTTGTTTGTTTGTTTGTTTGTTTGTTGTTTATTTGTTTCCTGACCAGGAAAAAGGGAAGAGATAGAATCAAAAACAAGATACCCCCTGGAAGGAAGGGCAAATAGATAGAAACTTGGCATTACCCAGTTCTCCTTTCCCTTTGGGGGAAATAATCATACCTTTGAATTTCTTCACTAAGTCACCAAGGAAGGATTAAATTAAAAACCTTGGAGAGTAATTAGCAACAAAGCATTCTAATGTCAAGAAGTGAATTTTATAGGACTATATTTATAATATTAATTGGGCCTCTGTGTGGCCAAATGGTGAAATTATTGCTCCAATACAAATAGACCCAAAAGAGGAAAACAACCCAAAATAGCACAGATATTGCAAACAAAACAGAGGTAATTTCTCTACACATAAAAAGCAACCAATTGAAATACCTTTACCAATTCACTTAAATGCAAAACAAAGCCTATTTGTTTGGTGTGGCACCACTTACCCCATCTCTGAATTGCTATGGTACTGAGACTAGGAGAAGAACTGATACTTTGCTCCCACCAGCTCTTCATACTTTTAATCTTGAAGTGTGAGAAATCTGAATCATTCATTCACCAAAAATTTATTGAGCACCTATTATGGACCAAATCCAGGACAGATGTTCACAGTCTTTCTTGCCACAGAGTTCACCACAGTTGGGGGAAGAGAAATTGAACCAATTGTCACACAAGCAAATCCCTAATTAGAGACACAAGTACTAGGAAAGAAGAGAACAGCGTACAAAGGGAGCCTCAGCCAGGGGGCCTGACCTAGTTTGCAAGTCAGGGAAGACTTCCTGGAGGACATGGTATTTAAACTGAAGCCTGACAATGCAAACAAATCAGCCAAGTAAAGAAACGAAAGCATTCTAGACAGAGGGAAGAGTATTTGGGGGAGGGGGGCTAAGTCTGGTTGGGAAGGAATGGGATGGCCAGTGGGACCAGGATATGATGTGTGAATGAGCAAATAAGTGGAGAATGGGGAGAGATGTGGCTGGAGCAGGAGACAGGGGCCAGTCTTGGAGCCTTGCTGGGTGCCATGACATTAGGACACCAACCATTACTAGGCCTTGGGTCAGAAGCAGAGATAAGAGACATGAATAAGACCAGACCCTAAGACCAGCCCCCCAAGGAGATCCTGGGCTTACTGAGGGAACAGCCTAGGAAAAGGCCCATCCCCTTGAGAACTAGGCTCAGAGGCACCACTGCCCATTCCCCAATTCTCTGAGCACCTACCAAGTCTATATAGAAGCATCTAGAACCACTCCAGGTTTCTCTCTCCTCCTTGAGCCAATCCTTCCTTTCTCAAGATGGTATACCGTTGCCCATGAGGGTATACTAGCCCTCATCTCTCCCAGGTCCAGAGGGAAAGAACAGGGTCTGTGAGGGTTTTGTTTTTGTTTTTGTTTTTGTTTTTTTGAGACAAGAGTTTCGCTCTGTTGCCTGAGCTAGAGTGCTGTGGCCTCAGCCTAGCTCACAGCAAGCAACCTCCAACTCCTGGGCTCAAGCAATCCTTCTGCCTCAGCCTCCCCAGTAGCTGGGACTAGAGGCATGCACCACTATGCTCAACTAATTTTTTTCTATATATTTTTAGTTGTCCGATTAATTTTTTTCTATTTTTAGTAGGGACGGGGTCTCGCTCTTGCTCAGGCTGGTTTCAAACTCCTGAGCTTGAGTGATCCTCCTGGCTCGGCCTCCCAGAGTGCTAGGATTACAGGCGTGAGCCACCGCGCCTGGCCTATGAGGGTATTTGCTAGTCACCCACATCCCTACCCCTGCTAAGGGTCCAGGGGAAGAATATTGCCAAGCTTCTTGCCAAGCATGCCAAGAAGCAATTGGCCCCAAATCTGATCAAGGACCACTACTAATCTCTTCCTGAGGAACATGTAGTAGAGGATGAAAAAAAAAAAATCTTTAAAGAATTCTCTCACAAGAGCATACCTTGGAACATGTACTTGAAACATGCAGGGCCTGACCCAGGGAGCAGCAGGAATAGTATTCACCCTTTCACCACTGAGGAAGAGCAACTTTAAAATATGGAGTCTATTCTGTTCTCCAATTAGCACTGAGGGGAATGGATCAGAATTTATAATACATAGTCATGAATTATGGAGTCATCAGAGAAGTGATCCTAATTCAGAAACCTGCCATGCCGGGAGCCAAAGCAATTTTTCATGAGAACTCATCACCAGGTAGCCCCTGCCAAAACCACACCTGTACCCAGCCTCTCCTAACCCCAACCCCAATCTGTCACTCTGGCCCACTGCCAGCTTTGGGTTTTTTCTAGTTTTAAGTGACCTAGCAACAGGGAATAGAACTTGAGGGCTTTGGAGTCAGAGCTGGGTTCACATCCAGGTTCAGATACTTCCTAGCTGGGTGACCCCAGGCAAGTAGCCTAATCTCTCTGAAACCCAGTTTCCTCCTTTGTCAAGTGGGAATCATAACAGCTTCTACTCAGGGATACTTGTGAGGATGATAGCTGCAAAGCTTGCAACATAGTGCCTGCCATGGTAAATTTTCACTAAGCATTGAAATCTTGCTCCCCTCCTACCAGCTCAGATTGGTTCCCAGAAATGCTGGATCTCCTTCCATTTGTGGAATCTGCTTTTCCCCTGAGCCAACCAGTGAGGGCTGGTTTGGTCACTCCTGCCCAGCAGGGCTGGCCTCCTGCATCTGCCTCTTACCAGCCACCACTTAGCTCAGTGCCAGCCTCTTCTCTCTCTTTAACACCAAAAAGTATTGATTTCCCAGAGCTATTTCCATGATGCAACACCCTTGAGAACTACCTATTCCATTGGTTGTCCTCCATGATCATCAGACACTCTGCTCATCGCCACTCTCCCTAGAGCCACAGGGTCTTCAGCTGCCAAGGAATAGATCTGTTTCATTTCGCACTTACTTAAAGGTCAAACATGAATTTCTCCCTATTATTGTACTGTGTCTTGTCACACAGACTCTCTGTTTCATGGATTAGTCATAGTCTTGCTATCAAATTAAATATTCCTCGGTGGTTATTTTTAGAGAAATCTTTTTCTAACTCTACATGGTGCAATGATGTGTATGCTCTCACAGCTCTAGAATCCAAGCATTACCAGGTGGGCTCTACATTCCTCTAGAAAGCAACAGCCAGTGGAGCAGTGGAGTTTGTAACTTGGCTCTGTCCATGGACTTCTCTGTCCAGCCCAAAATAATTAATCTCCCATGCCTTGAAAGATCTAATCATTCATCAATCAAACCAGTACAGGCCCAAAGGATGCTTTTAGCACAATTGTGAATTAAGCAAAGCACATTTGTGCCATCCCAACCTCTTATTTGACTCTCTCCTTGATCCTAGTACAAGGACACCAAAGGAAATTATGCCCTCATGCCCTGCCCTCTCAGGAAAGGGCCTGTCACCCTACCTTTTTGAGGCCTGAGAAAATGACAGTGTTTACACACTCAGGACAGCATCAATAGGGAAATGAAGCCCTCAGAACAGAATTTTAGACTTAACTGCGGGGGCTATGCATGGGGAAGAAAGGGCTTGCTAAGAGTGAGTCCTCTTCACCTACTTGAAGGCAGTATGAAGATGGGAAACTGTATATACCATGGGGTCTTAAGGACCTCATGGCATAGCTGAAGCAACAAATTCCACAAAGTGACAATAATTCAAGATGGGATTTAGCATTTCCCCCTAGGGTATGGTCTGTCGGGAGGGTGGCAGATTTTCCACTCCAGTGCTCCACTGGCTGTGACAAGCAGGGCTTCACTCACCCAGAGCATGTGAGACTAAGGGAAGATGGAAAGTCAGCCCAATTCTGGGGTCAGGCAGGCTCATTTGACCTCACACTAAGCTGCTTCCTCCCCCAAGCTGTCATCAGTAAAGCAGGTAATGCTTTGGTTTTCTTCTAAGTTTTTATTTCTCAGCTTGTTTAGAACTTGGATGAGGAAAAGGAGACTACTTATTGGGGGCCTTCTCAGAGAGTCCCTATAGACTATAAATGCTGTAGCCATTCACAGGCAGGGAAGGCTGAGTGGACTGGAAAAATCCAGGAAGGCTTGGCTGAGGAGGCAAGGTCTTAGAGGATGAGTTTGATTGGACACGGCACAGAATGGGGGCACTCTTGGAACAGGTCTTATGAACCAAGGCTCAGAGGGAGGAAGAAGCAGAGATGAGTGAGTAGCAATGACAAGGCCAGTGTGACCAGATCCCAAGATTTCCTTGGGGGAAGTGTCAGGTGGGTGGAGATGAAGAATTCTGAGCAGTCAGTAGAGACTAGACCACTCAATTGGTCAAGGTGTATTTCCTGAAGGCTCTTCAAGGTCCAGGGGAAGCAGCCAGAAGTAGAGTCAATATTGGCCTAGAGGAGAGTGTACGGGGCAGGCTGAAAGGCTGCTGTGAGGCACTCAGGAGGAAGAGTGTGACTATGAAGACTGGCTGAAGGTGTGGAAATGGTGCAGAAGGACACAAAGATTTCATCATGGATCACTCCAGTAGGTGAAGACAGCCCTAGCAGGGAATGATTAGCCATCAGAGAGCCCACTGGAAAAGGTACAAATGTGGGTGACTCAGCAGGATCTGCTTCCTCCCATGAGGGGTAATAAAACCAGTAAATGAACAGATGGAGAAATGAGCATCTTCTTTAACCACCAAAGTATTATAAGACAAATTGGAGCTACAAGGAGACCCTTTCTTTGGCCCATCTAAAAAAAAAAAAACCACATTGAATGACAGTGTGCAGGCAGTTAAGAGTGGGGTAGGTCTGTTTGACCTTCACACCAGAAATATGGTAAGTGGGTATCAGGACACTCAAAAAAAAAAAAAAAGGTAGTTCTGTGAAATGGATCTGGGGTAAGTTTCATTTACATAGATATCCAATGTGACACTGTCTATAAATACTAGAAATAACTGAATGACAATCAGTAGGGGATGAATTGATTGAACATGGAGCATTACCCCATGCAATTTTATGCAACCAATAACAACTATGAAAGCCATATATCAATGGAGAATGTCTATTATGTCACATTGAGTGAAAAATAACCAGCCCCACAACTCTATTCACAGTATGGTTATAATTATGCAAAAACAAATGCATGTATAAACAAACCAGAGTAAAATATACCAAGAAGTGACTCTTCCTTCCTTTCTACAATTTCCCAATGAGTATGTGTTGTTTCTATTACAAACTTACCTGTATAAAGCAGTGCGTCTTTCTCAGGAGAATAACACACATAGACAGGACATAGAACTGAGCAGCACTGGCCACCTGGTACTCTGGAGCCCACTCTCTCACCCTCCTTGAAGCTCATCCCTCCTGGTGATGAGCAGAAAGGATTTCCTAAAGCTAGGCTTTCATGATAGAGAACTGCAACAGCAATGAGCATGGATTCCTGTACCTGCTTCATCCTCTCTGGCCTGACTCATCCACTCATCCATTCTGGCCAGGTCCTTACTTCTAGGACACAGGGCTCATTTTTCCCTTTCTCTGTGGTAAATGAGGCCTTTGGTCACTTAGAGCAGAATTCCAGAGCTCCTCAAGGCTCCTCTTAGGGTGCTTGGAGAAAGGATGCCCCCACTTCACTGTGCTCACTGCTTCTACCTCCATATCTACAGATCCTACCTTTCCCAGTTGGGCTTCCAGCTCTATTTCTCCACCTAAATGCCCGTGTTGAGGCCACCAAGGATGTCTGTAATGCCAAATGCAATGATTGTTTCTCTGTCCTTGTCCTATTTTTCCTGCTCAGTCAGCAGCATCCAAAACAGTGACCATCCTTTTCCTGGAACATTTGCTTTTAGAAGCTTCTGATAAACTATACTCTTGATCTTCCTCTTACATGGCTATTCCCTCTCAGTGTACTTTCCTGGATCCTTCATGTCTCCCCAGCCTCTGCACCAGGACTGAGTCCCCTTTTCATCTCTCTCCACATTCTCTTTTCTCTTGTCTGGTCTTGTGGCTCTGGACTCCAGAAAAATCATGATGTCCCAAAGTTGCACCTCAAGCTTCATCATTCTAGTTGCCTTTCTGACACTTTGGATATCTAACAGTATCTTGAGAGTAGCCAACGCTACAATCCACCCACATTCCTGCCACAATCTCACCTCAGGAAATAGCACCTCCATCTCCATCTGAATACTCTAGCAGTCATCATTGATGTCCCCTCCTTCTCCCATGTCCATACCATGGTGAGTTCTATTACTCCAAATCCAAATACACACCAGATCCCCCATCCTCCCAGGCCAACAAACCTCCTTCTCTCACTTGGAATTCTGCAGCCTCCTCGTTGGTCTCCTTCTTCCATTTTTGCCCCCAGTGATTCTTCCCTTGCAGCCAGAGGAATTTTTTTTTTTAGAGTATAAATCACAGCCTGTTTCTTCAGTCAAAACTCTCAGATGACCTCTCAAGAAACAAAGTTCCAACTACTTACTCTGTCTTACTCTGATCTCACCATTACTATTCTATACTGTATTAGGAGTCCCAGCCAGTATAACAAGGCAAGAAAAATAGAAGCATAAAGATCAGAATGGAAGATGTAAAGTTATCTTTGTGAAGCTGTCTTTATTCACAGATAACATTATTGTTTGTGTAGAAAAATACTAGAGCTAATTAGTAAGTTTAGCGGTGTCATAGAATACAAGATCAATATATTAAAAATAATCATTCATTCCTGTAATCCTAGCATTTTGGGAGGGCAAGGTGGGTGGATTGCTTGAGGCCAAGAATTTTAGACCAGCCTGAGCAAGAGCAAGATCCTGTCTCTAAAAAATATAGAAAAATTAGCTAGGCGTGGTGGCACATTCTTACAGTTCCAGCTATTCTAGAGGCTGAGGCATGAGGGTGGTTTGAGGCCAGGAGTTTGAGGTTGCAATGAGTTATGATGATGCCACAGCACTCTAGCTCAGGTAACAGAGTGAGATCCCTATATCCAACAAATGAACAAAACCAAAACACCAAATAAACAAACAAAAAACAACTATAGTCCCATAAACTAGAAATTAACTATGAGGAAATTTGAATTTTTAAAAAATTTCACTTACAGTAATATCCAGAAACTAAAATTACTAGGAATGAATGCAATGTAAGATGTGTAAAACTATAAAATACTGCTGAGAGAAATTAAAGAAGGCCTAAACAAAATATGCCATGTTCATAGATTAGAAATAATAAAATCACTATGGTATTGGCAAATATATAGACAACCAGGTAAACAATGGAAGAGACTAGAGTCCAAAACTAGACACACACAGATACAGTCAAGTGATTTTTTATAAGGGTGCTACAGCAATTCAATGGGGAAAGAAATATTTATTTTCTTCAAGAATGGTATTGAAACTACTAGATATCTATATGGAAAAATATAAGCCTCAATCCTGAGTTCCTACCAAATACAAAAATCAATTACAGATGAATCATGGCCCAAATGTAAAAGCTAAAATTATACAGATCCTAGGAAAGAAAAAAAATAGAAGGATATATATTGAACTCGAGTTGGAAGAGGCAAGTCTGGTCTCAAAATGGAGTTAAACTGCCATCCAGTCGCCCCAGCCCAACTTCGGCCATCGCCTGGTGGGGTGGGGGGGGTCCCATGATCCAAAGGAACCAGAGCAATTGAGAAAACTGTTTATTGGTGGTCTGAGCTTTGAAACTACAGATGATAGCTTAAGAGAACATTTTGAGAAATGGGGCATACTCACAGATTGTGTGGTAACGAGAGACTCCCCAAACAAAACGTTCCAGGGGCTTTGGTTTTGTGACTTACTCTTGTGTTGAAGAGGTGGGTGCAGCAAAGTGTGCTCCTCGACCACACAAGGTTGATGAGCGTGTTGTGGAACCAAAGACAGCTGTTTCTAGAGAGGATTCTGTAAAGCCTGGTGCTCATCTAACAGTGAAGAAAATTTTGGTTGGTGGTATTAAAGAAGATACAGAAGAATATAATTTGAGAGACTACTTGGAAAAATATGGCAAGATCGAAACCATAGAAGTTATGGAAGACAGGCAGAGTGGAAAAAAGAGAGGATTTGCTTTTGTAACTTTCGATGATCATGATACTGTTGATAAAATTGTTGTTCAGAAGTACCACACTATTAATGGGCATAATTGTGAAGTGAAAAAGGCCCTTTCTAAACAAGAGATGCAGTCTGCTAGATCGCAAAGAGATTGGGGAGGTGGATCTGGCAACTTTATGGGTCCTGGAGGACACTTTGGAGGTGGTGGAGGTAATTTTGGCCGTGGTGGAAACTTTGGTGGAAGAGGAGGTTATGGTGGTGGAGGTGGTGGCAGCAGAGGTAGTTATGAAGGAGGTGATGGTGGATACAATGGATTTGGAGGTGATGGTGGCAACTATGGTGGAGGTCCTGGTTATAGTAGTAGAGGGGGCTATGGTGGTGGACCAGGATATGGAAACCAAGGTGGTGGATATGGCGGTGGTGGAGGAGGATATGATGGTTACAATGAAGGAGGAAATTTTGAAGGTGGTAACTATGGTGGTGGTGGTAACTATAATAATTTTGGAAACTATAGTGGACAACAGCAATCAAATTATGGACCCATGAAAGGGGGCAGTTTGGGTGGAAGAAGCTTGGGCAGTCTATATGGTAGTGGTTATGGATCTGGTGGTGGAAGTGGTGGATATGGTAGCAGAAGGTTCTAAAAACAGCAGAAAAGGGCTAAAGTTCTTAGCAGGAGAGAGAGCGAGGAGTTGTCAGGAAAGCTGCAGGTTACTTTGAGACAGTCATCCCAAATGCATTAGAGGAACTGTAAAAATCTGCCACAGAAGGAACGATTATCCATAGTCAGAAAAGTTACTGCAGCTTAAACAGGAAACCCTTCTTGTTCAGGACTGTCATAGCCACAGTTTGCAAAAAGTGCAGCTATTGATCAATGTGATGTAGTGTCAATTAGATGTACATTCCTGAAGCCTTTTATCTGTTGTAGCTTTTTCTTTTTCTTTTTCTTTTCATTACATCAGGTATATTGCCCTGTAAATTGTGGTAGTGGTACCAGGAATAGAAAATTAAGGAATTTTTAACTTTAAAAAAAAAAAAAAATAGAAGGATATCTTCATGACCTTGGAATAATTAAAGATTTCCTACAGAGGGCATAGAAATCATTTATAATAAAAGAGAAAATTATAAATTGTGCTATTAAAGAAACCCTAAAAATTTCTACTCATCAAAAGCACTATGAAGAAAATGAGTAGGAAAGCCACAGTGTAGGAGAAAACATTCCCAATACACATCTAGGACAATAGATGTGTATCTAGGATATACAGAGAACTCCCACAATTCAATAATAAAAAGACAAACATCCCAATGTTTAAAAATGTGCTAAAGACTTAAACATATAATGGTCAATAACCACATGAAAAAGTCTCCAAAATAAGGCTGGGCGCGGTGGCTCACGCCTGTAAACCTAGGACTCTGGGAGGCCGAGGTGGGAGGATTGCTCGAGGTCAGGAGTTCAAAAAAGTCTCCAAAATCATTAAAATATTTCCCTGATGGGAAGGAGGAGAAGAGGTGATTGGGAACTCTCTGAAGTGATGCAAATGTTCTATATCTTTTTTTGTTGTTGTTTTTAAGACAGGGTCTCACTCTATTACCCAGGCTGGAGTGCAGTGGCACAATCATAGCTCACTACAGTCTCAAACTCCTGGGTTCAAATGATCTTTCTGCCTTAGCCTCCCTAATAGTTAGGACTACAGGTGTGTATCACCACACCTGCCTAATTTTTTAAATTTTTGTTGAGACAGAATCACACTATGTTGCCTAGGCTAGTCTCAAACTCCTGGCCTTAAATAATCCTCCTCCCTTGGCCTCCCAAAGTTCTGGGATTGTAGGCATGGGCCACCATACCTGACCATGTTCTGTATCCTGATTACATGAGTATATGCATTGGGTAAAAAATAATTTTATGCTTAAGATTTCACTTTATGTAAATCATGCCTTAAAAACAAACTTTGGCATTTACTTATTTGAGCATAACAGTGACAAATGGACAAACCTATGGGGCTGCTCTTAAAGCTCACCACAGACCTGAACTGCTGAATGCTATTCCTTATGGGATCCAAATCATGGACAGTTCTGTAGTACTTGAATGTGGTCTGGAAGAGTTGGAGAAATCAGGCTTGGGAGCATACTGCATGTATTTGATCTAATTCATTCACTAGGTTCAAGCCAGGCTTTGACTTCTGGACTCAGAACTATGGCTCTGGGGAGCAGGAGGGATGTGAATCTGTGCTCAGTGAGATATACTAGGACTGCTAGGGCATCCCCTCGAGGCTGGAACAGGGGGCTGAAGGCATAACTTCTCTGCACCTGGAACCAGGTGGATTTATCTTTTGCTTGCCAAATTTTCTCATCCCTGTTGAGGCTTACCCCTCAACACCCAAGGTCTGAGGGGTGACTCAAGTTCATTAGTACAAGTGTGGCCTTTGTAGAAGAGGACTTCATCTCCTGTTCCCTCCATCTACTCTCTCCTTCCTCCAGGCTGGCTGCTGGCTTCCCAACACTGTTTGCTCCTAGATCCCTAGACTCCAAGTTTTGACTGTTTTAAACTCTGGAAAACCACTTTCAATTTCTGGATAGCAGAGACCTTGGCAAGGCATAGGAGCCTCTGGACTCTTAACTGACCTGGCCTCTCTGTCAGATCAGATTCTATCTCCCCTCCAACTTTTCCCCTTGCTACTCTGTAGACCTGGTCCAGGGGCCCCCACTCCCTCCAACCTGAAGGAACTCAACTCTTGAAGCACCACTCTACTATTACGGTGTTTTCTCTTATGTTCTTACATTGAACCTTCCCAAGAACCTTGAGCATTATTGTCACTATTTTACAGGCAAGGAAACTAAGATCCCCAAAGAAGGGAAGAGACTTGTCCAAGATCATGCACAGCAGGCAGCCCAGAGTTACAGACATTTCCTGACACCAAAACCCCTCTCTAAATCAGGGAAGAGCAGTGGCCACAGTCTTTCAGGGGCTGACCTTCAAACTTCTGCAGAACCTGAAGTGAACATTGCCAAGCCTAAGACTGTGACACTCCATGGGGACAAGACTGGAAGCTGTGGAAGATACCTTGGGGCTTTTCCCTTTCTCCTGCCCACTTTCAGGATTTAGCCTAAGTTTTTTTTTTGTTTTGTTTTGTTTTTTGGCATATTATGGGGGTACAGATTTTAATAGCCTAAGTTTTTGTGTTTTTGTCTAAATGCAGAGAAAATCCTGAGGGATTCTTGAACAGTGGAGAAAATAACAGTGGCTCTTTGTGCTGGCAACCACTGGAGAGAGAGACTACTAGGGGTAGCCACCTGGGGCCAAGGTCCTCAAACTCATATAGGGAGTAGTATCACCCATGGAGCCTGGAGGCACCATCCAAGCTGAAGCAGGTTCTCAAGGTGGGGTATCCCAGGGAGGTTCTGATGGGGCACAGGGCTGGGGGGGGAACCCTGGAGTCAAGGGACCAGCATGTGCTGTGGAGTCTGAGCAGACTTGGTTCATCTGTGAAATGGGTGAGAATGGCGCCTGTTTCTGACTGCTGCCTGGGTTACATGAGCTGAGTGTTTCAGCATCCATTTGTCAATAATGTGAATTTTCCTTCCTCCTTCCATTGGACAAGAAATCCCAGGTCAGGAGCAACTGCAGGACTGGCAGCATGAGAACTGCTCAGCTTGCCTGGAAAACACACCTGGTACTTTTTAAGAATACCCCAGAGAGGGCTTGTCAAGGAAGACTCTCACCAAGGGTGGGGATGAGCCATTGGTTGATAGTGACTTGGATGGGAGTCACCTCAGGCTATCCCTGAGCACCCAGCCATAGTACCAGTCACCCTTAAAGAGGGAAGTCTGCCCTGAGGCCACACTACTAGAGTCCAGGAGAAATTGCCAGGTGAGTTTCTCCACTCATGCGTCATCATTGCCAACTCCTAGGTGAAGCTGCCACAAACCACTCTTTTAATCCATCCCCTCCCTTCATCCAAGCATCTCTAATAGCTCCCTATTGCCTTCAGAGCAGTGTCCATACTTATTCTGGCATTTACTTTTCCACTCCAGGCTGGATACTTAAGGCTTAAGAGAGGCCCTGCGCTCTGCCTCTCTGCCCTTCCCTGGCCACATGCCCACTCCCAGATGCAGCAAGACCATTCCCAGAGCAACGCTGTGCCCTCTCTGCTCTGACCTTCCTGAAATTCCAGCTTCCTTCCAAAACCATCTCAAGTCACAAAGCCAAGCAAAGCTGCCACTCTCCTTCCATCACTTCTGTAGCCCTGAGTCTGTGAAGGTGTCCTGCCTAGTGCTGAAGGGAGAATCTGTAGGGAGTGGCCTCGTCTCCAGCCAGAGAGTAGGGAGTTCAACTCTGGCCATGGAATCCATCATGGTTGGGGCCCAAAAGCCCCCTGTTCAGGCCTTGCTAGTCCAGCACCAGCCTCCTCAGACACCTGCCATCTCCCCATGCTGTGGGCAGAGCAGAGCCACTGTTACAACTGATCCTAGTGCCTAACACTGATGCTTTCCTCACCAAATGCCCTCTGGAAAGGAACCCAAAGACTAAGTAAGAGCCACGGAGGCCCCAAGCACAATCACTGATAAAGTTCTAGTTAGGAATAAGTAAAAACGGAAAACAGCTCTAGACAAGGTGAGAGCCAGAAGGATCTGAGAGGGAATTCTGATACCAAGGAAGAAAAAGTGGCCAAACCAGTAGACAGGGAGACTGCACATGTCGGGGAGGCAGTCTAGGCTGAGAGGCTGGCTTGTGAGCCTCAGTTTCTCATTTATAAAATGGGAATTAAATGTGATAAGACACTTTCCAGCTCTGATCAGGGGGGAAAGATATACTCCATAGAACTGGCTCCTTGAGAAAACACACCTGACTTCCAGAGCAAAAGAAGTAAGAAAACCTTCCTGGAGCAAGGCCCTGAAAGGTGAGCATTGGAGGAGTAGTAGCCATCCCGGGAGGGACCCTTTGAGGTCCCCTCATCCCTTGGCAGTGCTCCCTGCCCACTCCTGGCCTGCATGTACTCATGGCTAGAGGGAGGAGGGGCTTGTCTCTTGTTGACTGAGTTATAATGCATAACTATTGCTGAGAATCTCTGTTCACCCCCACCCCAGGGTCTCCCTCCCAAGCATCCACATAACTCCAAGAAGATCAAACTCCAGTTACAGGAGCTCCGTAAGAGCTCTCCCAGGCCTGGAGGGCAGGGCCCCATCTCTACGGAATCTATCTCCAAGGTGAGTTATATCTTATTGTATCTTGGTGTGCAAACAGATGTGACCACTTGCTTTGCTGATGTTAACAGCCCCAGTGAGCTTCACTTTCATGGTTTAGTGGGTTCAATTTATTGCCAACAATTAGATATTAAAGCCATTTTAGGAGCTGAGGTTCCATCTATAAAGTCAAGGGCTGATTCACATCTGACCAAGCCACCCTGAACTGTGGACTCACCCTATTCTGGGTGGTCAGTGGCAGAGCCTACAGAAAGGCACCTCCAAAAAGCCCGACTTCCTTGTGTCCCATAAGGCTGCCCACACACTCACTTCTGTCCAGGGGAGGCTGGATGAGACCAGCACTCTCCAGGTGTATTGTGCTCTCTTTTGCCCCTCAAATATTCAAAGGCTTTTTCAGCTACAGGGCCTCTGCACTTGCTATTCTGTCCAGCTAGGATACCCTTGCTCTCTTTTTACAGCCAATTCATCCTCAGTGAGGTCCCCTTCTCAGAGAACTCCTTGACCCTCTGTCCTGATCTTTCACCTCACTCTTTGGCTGTGGGCTCCATCATTGGAAAAGGAGTCCCATCTGCTTAGTTTGGCCCAGCCAACAGCACAGGGAAGCCTGCCCACAGTGGGCACTCTGAGCCACTCCATCCCCTCACCCCACTGGTGCCCTGTGCCCCACAGTCTCTGGCCCCCTTCATGACACTGTGAGGAAGGGTTCTCTGAGCCTGCCTGGCTGCCATTGGGCAGAGCCTTCTCTGCCTCACCTGTCTCCCACAGCAGCTCTGGCCAGTGCCACTGCACAGCCTACTATGCCCTGACCTGGCAGGGACCTTCAGAAAAATAGCGGCCCCCAGGGCAGGTAGGCAACTCAGTCAGACAGGAGCTCTGATTACAGCTTCTCCCAGGAAGTCAGCCTCCTTTCTGAAGGCTTTAACCTGTGACTCAACACTTCCCTGAATGCCATCAGGCCCCACACAGTCTCTTGTGTGAGGTGAATTTTTTCAGTACCTGTGACATGCTGGGAGCTGTGCAGAATGTCATGCCTTACCTTTCACAGTCGCACAGCCTGGGGAATGCATTGCCATCTACATGTTCTAATGAAGAAATGTGCTCAGAGAGATTAAGGGAGTTGTCCAAGGTCACAGAGTGGAGTCAGGAGGGGATCACAGGCTGTGTGACTCATACCCAACATCTGTCTCCTCACTGGGGAACTACCCTGACCTTAAATAATCCTGAAAAGTGCCAGACACTGCCTACCAGTCCAGGGGCCAGAGTCCATAGAAGGTCAGCCCCAAGAGTCCTTCCTCCAGCATCTAGGGTCACAGAAGATCAGGTGATGGAGGGACAGGTTTGTGACACCTCCAGCTAGACCGTGTCAGGGAAGGGGTCAGATGACATTTGGACTCTGATCAGGGACACCTTTCTGTTAGGAAGGGGAGTGTGGAGACCCATGCTCCTGAGTTCAGACCCTGGTCCTGCCATTAAACAACCACTGCCAGACTCTGATCCATACCACACATAGGAACCTGGGCAGTTTCTTCTGGTGCCATCCAAGCTTTAGTGACTTCATCTGCAAGATGAGCATAACCTCTGCTTAAGAGGGCTATTGGAAGAACAGAAAGGTAAACAAGATCATGTGCAAGACATCCCTAGCATACATTAGGTGCTCAAACCATAGGCTCCAAGGCATAACTGGAGCAGGCCAGACCAGAGTTTATATGCTGGGCTTAGTAGCCCAGCCCAGCCCCTCACTCAACTGGTCTTTCTTGGAGGTCCCTGAGACCTTCTATTCAGGCCCAGCAGTCCATGAATCCAAAGTCCTATCACCTGGAAAGGAGGCTGGTCTGGGCGGGGTCCCCACCTGGGGGGCCTGCCTCATTCCTGCACAGAGAATCTCTGCCAGGTCTGAGGGTTGGTTGCTCCCTGGCTTGCTGTGAACACAGATCAAGGCTGGGTGTTGGAATGGGGGCATAATCTGCTTTATCCACTGTCCCTGCAGTAGGGACAGGGCTTGCAGGATAAGGCAGGCTACCCAAGGCCTCCCCTGATGCCTCCTCCTCATCCTACCACCTCTTCTTTGTCCCACCTTTCTCTGTCCAGAGTGAACTCTCCACCAGAAAGGGAAAAGCAAACCTGCCTCAGACAGCCATGACCACTCAGTCATATCTGGTTGCAGCCCACCAGACAATGAAGGCAGCTGTTCTCTGCCTATGTCCATGAAGTCTAGACTGTCTGAGTGCAGGAACAGTGGAGAAAGAACAACTGGAAGCCATTTTGCCATGTCAGAGCCCTGCCTCCTGTCCTCACCAGCCATGAACCTTGGCGAGCCACTTAACTACTCTGAGCCTTGGTTTTCCCTCTGTAAAATGGGGACCATAATGCCTGCTTTGAAGGATTTTAGATAAATTTTGTTAATGTCTAGTTTAGTGCTCCATAAAGTTGTATCCATTTATTTATTTATTTTTAGAGACAGGGTCTCATTCTGTTGCCTGGGCTAGAGTACAGTGGCATCATCGTAGCTCACTGTAACCTCAAACTCCTGGGGTCAAACAATCCTCCCATCTCAGCCTCCTGAGTAGCTGGGACTACAGTTGTATGCCACCATGCCTAGCTAATTTTATTTATTTATTTATTTATTTATTTATTTATTTAGGTAAAGATGTGGTCTCACTATGTTGCCCATTCTGGTCTCAAACTCCTGGCCTCAAGCAATCCTCCTGCCTTGGCCTCCCATGCCCGGCATGTAAAATTTTTAAGCATATAAACTCTTATTTAAATTAAATCTCAGGACAAACTCCTATATATAAAATAGCACTGTTGAAAGTAGAAATGGGTGGGGGGCCTAGGACTCCTCCACCAAATCTTGGGGGTCCGGGGAGTCCAATGTGAAAAGACCTGGCCCCAACTCTGGCAGCCAGCTCGAGCCAACTAGAAGTACTACAGCTTTAAGAGAAGATGCATGTATTATTTGATAAACTGGCTGACCAAAAGCTGGGTATATCTTCAGGGGAGGCAGACAGGGATGTGGGGAGAGGGGGCTATACCACAAATGAAAGTACATTGGGGGTGCTAATAAGGAGGAGCTGTTACCAGTTGCCTACTGTCTTACCTCTGAGCACCTCACTCAGACTTCCTACAGGAAGTGGGATGAGGAAATGAGAGACCCCTCTTGTGATGGCTGCCTCTCACCCAGCAAACAGACTTGGAAAATATCTTGCCTCACCTTTTACCTGCCAGCTGAAATGCCCTTTCCCTAAATCTTTGTCTAACAAAATCTGGCTTTCCTATTGAGTTCATATTGTAGCCACCTCTGGGAAGCCTTCTGTGATTGCCGATAGCCAAAAAGAGCATTTCCTTCCTCTGACCTCCTCTGGCACAGAGGGCAGTGGCTAAGAGCCTGGGGCTCAGTTTCTCCATCTGTAAGATGGGAACTTAGTGAAGACTAAGTGAAAAGATCCATGTAAAGCCCTAGCAGAGTCCTGGTACACAGTAGGTGTCCACTGAATGCTTACCCAGGTGACCAGCAGGTGGCCCCACACCCCAATTAACCTATCCTGCATACAAACAGCTCCTCTTAGTCCCAGGGAACTGGTTTCTCCGGGTCAGCGGAAGCAGAGACAGCACAGAACTGGCAGGGTGCTGGGCAGGTGACACATCACCTAGCAGACACTTGGGCTATGTTGGTAACCAAGGCCTTTGGGCTCAACCACCCCTCTCTCCTTCTCCATCACAGTGCTGTTCCACCCTTCTGAGGGTTACTCCCGTTTAACAGATAAGAAAACTAAGGTCTAACAAAGTGCATGCTCTACCTGAGACCAGAGAGCATTCCTCACAATCCGACTGGTGGAAATATGTCTGTCAAGGATGCTGGAATTACCTGGTTGTGTTTAATCAACATCTCATTTTACTAATGGGGAACCTCAAAATAAGAATGGCCTTGTCAAAGGCCTCATGTAAATCAAAGCTCAGGTCTCCTGGCTCAAGCCCCACCCTATTCTACTAACGGGGTGGGAGGTGGGCTTCCTAGACCCTTCCCTGCCTGCTGGTCTTGATTCCAAGTGTGCTGGCTGCCCAGCAGAACAAAAGGAAGAATTTTACCCTGCTGGGCTTGCAGGCGCTGTGAGGACCCACTAGGAATGCAAAGGCTTGGCCCAAGGCAGCCAGGTCTGGAGACAGCCACACAAGGCCTGTCCTCCTCCCACTGCATGCCTGCCAGGGAGTTTCAAGCAGGCCTGGAAGCATTGAGACCCCTGCAGAGGCTGTAGCAAGCTGCATTTTGAGGCTCAATTCTGACGCTGCAGTGGAGGGGCTGAATCGAGGGCAGAGAGAGGCTGGTGTAGAATAGCAATGAGGCAGGCTGCTGGGAGCCAGAGAGCATCGGGTTAGGAGGACAGAGTCAGGGCTGTTGGCTAGGTCAGGGGGCGCATTGGGAAGAGATGTCTCTCTCTCACACACACACAAGTATGCATGCACTCACACATGCACATGTGTGAACACCTCTCTTATGGAATTCTTTACTGAGAGCTCCCAGGGAAGTTACCATGGAGCCCATGCAAATGTCCGTATATGGATTAGCTGTTGTGAACATATTGCCGCTTGGCTTCTGAGCTCACTTGATACTAGCTGATTATCAGAGATTTGCTTCCATTTCACAGACAGCTGCACTGAGGCCCCAAGTGCAGTGTGACTTGGCCAGGCCTCTAGCCTCCCAGCCCTGGCTTCTGAGAGCTACACCTGATGCCTGGGCGCCAGGACCTGGGCAGGGGTTATCTTTGGGCCAGGCTCCTCATGGGCTCTTGGAAGTGGCCAAACAGATATGGGAGATAAGGGGACAATCCTTCCATCCTATCCTCTGCCGACTGCCTCTGTTGCACCCCTTTCACCACCCAATAACAGGAGGGGCCATGTCCCCTACCCCATAACAGCAAAGGGCCAAGTGTGACCAATGAGAATCCTTCTCTAAGACTGGCACACAGACACCTGGGCAGATGACCTCCCAGACTAAGACTTCTGCGCTCTGGTCTTGCCTGTGGTGAAGGCTGGTGCAGGTGGAGGATCAAGACCAGCCCCAGGGAGACGCGTAGACTGGCAGAGGTGGGGGACAAACAGAGCCCTAAAGCACAGAGCCCTTTGTCTCCAAGGCCTCAGCCGCTACAGTTCTGCCTTCAACCTGGTAACCTATCAGGCACCCTTCCCAGCCACTGGGATGCATAAGTTCTCTCTTACACTTAAACTGCCCCATGACACTCCCTTCCCCTGGAGTCACATCCTTCCTTCATAGACCGCATCGAGACCATGACTCAATGCATGTTTGTGTTTATCCTTTCCCTCATAGATGTAAACACTCTGAGGTGAGACCTCTGTCTTAAGCTTTCACTGCTGCTTTCCTGGCACCCAGCACAGGGTCTCAGGCACAGGGGGTGCTCAGTAGCCAAGTGAGGGCATCTATCTGTACCTCTGCAGCTTTGCGACTAGATGGACCATATCTACCTTCGTGTCCTGCCAGCAGTTCACCAGACTTATAGAGTATACTCGGGAGTTGGCCTGCACCACAGGCTCCATGGGGTCCCTAGAATTTATCTGGCCATCCTCTTTGAAGCCAAGACTGGAACCGAAGCCCAGGAGGTCCACAAGAGGCTGCTCTGGAGAGCAGGACTTTGGAAGTGGAACCCCAGGAGTGGAGAAGGCCTGATCTTCTGAGTGGAAAGTCTGAGGTAGATTTGGGGCTGGACTGCTCTTTCCTCACAACTCTAGGTACTTCTCTCCTTTCTGATGGCTAAGGATGCTGGGGTAGCTAATGGGTGCTGGGCATGAGCTGTGCACCTGGCACCCCACTGAGTGCTTCACGTATATCATCTACCCAATCCCTAGACGAGGTGGGCTATCATCTCCAATACAGTGTCCAATAGTTGAGGACACTGAGGCCAAGGAAGGTGAGGGACTTGTCCAAGGTCACCAGGCTGGGGAACAGCAGAACATTTCAGGAGTGCTTATCTGTCCCCTGCCTTCTAACATTTCCACGCCCTCCCCCATGCCCTGAGGGAAGGCAGGAGGTGGAGGAAGCACCAGATGAGCTCTTAGAAAACTGGGAGGTTTCAAGACAGGAGCTGGGAGAGAAATGCCACAGTTAGAGCCCCCCTTGAGGCTGCCAGCAAGGCTCCCAAGGGGTGAAGGTGCTCTGTTACTGGAGTAGTCAAAAGACAGTCTTCCAGCAACCCACTCCCGCCCCTCCCCTCCCCGATATTCTCACTGCCAAATGAAATCTGGCAGCTTCTGAAAATAGCTCAGCGCTGCAGCAGGCACTCTGCCCGCCCTTCAGCAGGCTGGCACGCAGCTGGGGGTGGCCACTGTGGGCAGACACTGGCACACACGGGGCTGGGGGTGGGTGTCACACACATAGTGCACAGGGGTGGCACAGAGCTGGGGGCATGCGGCAGCTGCCATCCCTCAACATCTCTGACCTTTCCATGCCTAGTGAGGACGCAGTGGCCTGGGAGACAGCCTGGCATGTTTACCAGGCCTGGGGCACCCTCTCCAGTCAGGGTGAAATCACTAGTGGCCGTAAGCAGCTGCCCTTGGGCCACGCCACTTTTGTCCACCCATGTAGACAAAGAGAAACCCAGAAACCAGGGGAAAATGCCAAAATGGTGTTTATTAATATCTGCATGTAAAACCCAGCAGTGTTATCCTATCTGCTGTGGCCTAGGATTTCCCAGCCAGTGAGAGAGGGGCCAGGAAGCAGGAACTAGGCTGGGTGTCAGGCACTTGTCAGCCCATACCAGGCACTCAGCACCTTGAGGCTACCCTGGGCGGCATGGGGTGGGGTAAGCCTGGATCAGCCAGGAAGGGGTCCTCTCTGCTCGGATGCAGCCCTGAGCCGAGCCGGGACCAGACTTTTAAGGAGCATTGCTCAGCAGCCTCCTACCACCTCAGGTCTGACCCAGAGACAGAAAGAGATCCTTGGTTAATGGGAAGCCTCTTGGCCCTACCTCCAACCATCCACTTTCACAAAAGCACCAAAAGGTAGCGCCTGCCAGCAACAGACAGGGCATTTCCTGCCTGAGATCTGGTGAGCAGGTGAGGGCAAGGGAAGTGTATTGGCTTTTGTCACAGTGACATTTTCCAAAGTGGAAAAGGGTTAAAAGTACCCTTCACCTTCAGTTGAGATTTAAAAAAATACCCTTTGGGTATGGGGTAGTGACAGAATGGTTGGGCCCAGAGACTCCCTCAAGGGACAGCTCTGAGTGCCCTCTGGGCTGGGGCTGCAGCACCACAGGGCTGGACCACCCAGGGAGGCAGGCAAACTGGACCCTGCAGCCTCAGGGAAACCAAAGAGGGGGGAACCTGAGAGGGGCAGCCAGTGTGAGAGACCACCCTCTCTAAGAAGACAGAGGTAGACCCTCAACTGTCCCTCCTCCCTCCCTTGCTCACTTACTCTGCAGTCACAGACAGCAGCACTGTCTCTGGTCACCATGGCAACTGATGACCCAATGCCTTTCTCAAGGCCAGGCCCATCTGCCCACCCCATAGTGGGGTGTCTCCGAGGAAGATGGGAAGCCCAGCCACAACTCCCGGTGTCCTAGAAGACTAAGGCCATGCCTCAGGGCAGGACAGAGCTAAGGCCTCACTCAGGCCACCCTGGCAAATGGTGCTGCAGCTGCAGCAGGCGGCTCCTCAGTCCCTCGGCTCTGACCCTCTCTCAGCCCGAGCCTGGGCCAGAGCTCCAAAGGAGGTTTTGGGTCAGGGTCCTCCATCCTGAAGTTTCAAGTGACAAATTAAAAACAACAAAATAATCCTTTTGTTATAAGAATGACCCTGGGCCCTCCTGGCCAGGGCCTCAGCACACTCCAGTCTGTCACCCAGGCTGAGAGGCCTGGTTCCTCCAAGGCCCCATGAGCTACTGGTTGTTGCAGCCCTGTGAGGCTGAGGAGCTGCCTGCCTGCTTTTTTCTCCGCTTGTTGAGGAGCCGGTTGTTAGAGGTCTTCAGGTCCTTGATCTTCACCTGGTCATAGTCCACCCGCATGGTAGCCAAGGCACTGGTCATCTCCTCCTGGGGACAGACAGGATGGGAGGCACTAAGAGGTGAGGATGTACTGACCTTAAGAGTCATCACCCTCTTGCCTAGGAAGCCCCTTAATAAAGTCAGTGATGGCAGTGACACCCTGTGCTGCCTCAGTGCCTACTGTGTACCCAACACTGAGCCAAACCCTTTGTGTCACATAACCCTCACTATAGTCCTTTGTGGTAGACACCAAGTTTATTCACTAAGGCACAAAAGGATAGTGACTCCCTGGGACCACACCAAGGATAAGTGGGACAGGGAACTGAACCAACTCCACCTGCTCAGAACCACAAGGCCTGCAGAGAATGCTATCTCGCTGGCTATCCAGGGCACTGAGGCCTGGAAATTGTGCCCTGGGTGCCCCAGAGTTCTGAGCTGCTACACTATATGCTCAAACCTGGCCTCTGTTGAGTCTAAAACCAGGCTGACCACCCTCCCAAATGTTGTTGGTTATAAGAAAGGTTATGACCAAAGCTTGGGCCATAGCCCTTTCACTGAACCCCTGGCCCAAAGGCCCCCTTAATTGAGGAAATGGGCCAGGAAGATCAGCCTGAATGGGTTGTGTGGAGCAATCCTTGAAGTGCCACGGTTGGACCACTGGGGCAGTCACAGGCACCTTGTATTCCAGGCATGGGGGAGAGGCCAAAGATCCAGACTCCTGTAGTACATTTTTCTAAAACCCTAGACGCTGCAGGGAGACTAAGGCAGAGCCTACCCACCTTGACTTCATCCCAGTGGTCTTTGTCCTCCTGCAGCACTCGGGCAGTGTGGAGTGGAGTCTGTGGCACCACCATCGATTGCTGAAAAGAGCCCCAAGCCCATGGATTAGAACACCTGAACAGGACTGGCTCCCCCCACCCCACAGCTCCGTGCCCTTCTACCAGTCTTAGATGGAGAAACTGAGACTGAGGTGGAGTCTGACTGGAGGAATGGCAAAGCCAGGTTGTAGGTAGGGCCCTACTACCCATCTCGGTGCACAGGTCCATCCCAGCCCCTCACTGGGGCCTCCAGAACCACCACCCTCCTGCCTGGTGACCCTGCTCAAGCTGGACACCCTGCCTGCTGCAGGATGAGGAGGTGCTCACGTTGATCCAGGGGTGGTTCATGAACTGTGTGATAGTCAGTCTCTCCGTGGGGTCCGTCTTCAACAGGAGGCGGATCAGCTGCTTGGCTAGGGAGGCCAGGGGAGAGAGGGGAGAGGTGAGGTTGCAGGGTTTCTCAGAGCCAGTCCCCCAACCTTTCCCCACAGCCCACAAGCTCTGTCAGGGCAAAGGGCTGCATGTGCTTCCAAATTCCTAATCCATAGAAACAGTAAACTAAAAACTCTCTCTTTTTAAGGCACTAAGTGTTCAGAATAATTTGTTATGCAACAATATATGACAGATTAGTTTGTGGTCACCAAAGGGGATAATATGAATGAGAAATGAATTAAAGAGAGTTTCAAGGAGGCAAGTTTTGAGCCCATTTGGCAGATGTAGAAACAGAGGCTCGAAAAGCTTAGGTGACTTGCCTAAAGTCACACAGCTGGGAAGTAGGGCAGCCAAGATTTGAACACAGGTCAGTTTGACACCAAAGCAATGTCTCCCAGAATGAGGGCTGCAGGGGCCAGGTGGGGCAGACTGGGGCAGAGAAGTTCACTCACCATCTTCAGAGACCTCTGACCACTCAGGATTGGGGAAGCCATACTGGCCCAGGCGTATCCTCCTCTTCATCCCTGGGGAGATGGCCTGGCCAGTGTTGGAGTAGAAGGGTGGGAAGCCACACAGGCTGGGGGTGGGAGGAGGTCATTCAGCATGGGGTGAGGGGTAGACCCATTCTCTACCAGGGCAGACCCATTCTCTACCCCGAGGCCCTGACTGGGAAGACAAGCAGCCAGACACCATGACAATAGTATCAGCCCTGCAGATTCCTGGGCACATCCCAGGAATGCCATCAGCCCTTAGCATGCAGAGCCCCTCAGGCAGCCTGAAGGAGTAGTATCCCATGACCAGAAGGGAAGGGCAGCCTGCATGAGGACTGACACACAAGCCTCTTACCAGGATATAGGCAGAAGTGGTACTGGGGGTATATAATGGGGGTGGAGGGAGGGGGTAGATGAAGAGAGTGGGAATGGTACTCACAGGATGTACATGATGACACCCAGGGACCACATGTCGCATGACTTGTCATACTTCTCTGGACCCAGGACCTCAGGGGCTGCCAGGGTAGAGGGCACAGAAGGGCTCTCAGCCCCTAGGGTCTTGGAGCCCAGCCAGGAGCCTGAAGCCTGGGCTAGGTGGGAAGCAGGTACCGGGCTGGGAGGTGGGGCAGAGCAGACTGGTGTCTAGCACCTTCTGGGAAGGCAGCATGTGTGTGAAGATGGGGGAGGAGGAAAAGCTCCCACAAAAAAATAAACCACTTTCAGACAGCCCCCTAGCTCCTTTGGGCCCTGAGGCCCTGTGCCAGTCTCAACCTTGGCGAGGAAAGAAAAGGGAAGAAGGCCAGTCCAGAGGTTGATGGTGAGATGCCATAGGTGAGAGGGCCTCAGCCTACCAGGTGTCCTGTGTCCCTTGCCTCCCTGAGTGTACAGCCTGGGTCACAGGCAAGGAGGAGCCAGGGAAAGGGCTCTACATTCCACTGTCAGCTTGGCTATCAAGCCATGGGGCCTTGGTCTTCCATCTGTGCAATGAGATGGGTAGGCCAGAAATTTTTAAGTTAAAATACACCCTGGTAAACAGGCTACCATTTCAGCTGTCTCAGGGGCTCCCCACCCCTTCCACAGCCCTCCCAGAAGACCTCCATGACGGAGAAGTGTCCTCTGCCATTGCCCCAGTCTCAGGTTCAGGGCACTTTTGGCAAGGGACATTTCCAGATCTAGGGGCTGCCCACTTGCAGAGGAGTGGGGGGCTTTTCCAGGAAGCATGAGTATGTGCACACTTGCAGGCCCCATCCATGGCCTGGCCTAAGCAACCCTCTCCCATAAGGCAGGTGGTTGGTATCCTGTGTCCCTCTAATGTAGGAGGAAAGGCCTGCCCACTTTCTGAATATGAATCCCAGGAAGAGAAAAACCAGAGAAAAACAACCGCGGTTGGTCTCCGTCCCGAGCTGATGGCAGCCTTTTATCACATATATATTTAGAGCTGCTGTGATGTCATTCAGCTCACAGGCCACAGCCAGAATTTTCCTGGATCTATTTTCAAAAGCAGAAGCTGAAGTTTGGGAGAATATTTTTGCAGCCTCCGGCCCCCCACGTCACCCGCCTCCATGCAGACAGAATTCTCCCCCTCCCTCCTCGCTGGGCTTTAACCCTTTGGTTTCTGCAACCCACAGCAGTGCACAGTTGGGGCAGGGAGGTACAGACCATGTCCTAAGGACTCACCCACATAATAGGGAGTATAGCAGGGTGTCTGCAGGGCATTTTGGGTGGTCTCCTTAGCAAAGCCAAAGTCAGTGAGCTTAAGTACCGCATCTTTCTCCTTGGACGTGTAGAGCAGGTTTTCAGGCTGGACCAGGAAGAGAATGCATTGGTTTACAGTTAGGGACCAGGCAGAGAAAGAGTCCCACGGTGATCTTCAGCCAGACTTCCCTACTTCATCCCAATGCAAAAGGAGCCATGTCCAGGCTGGGGGCGGTGGCTCACGCCTGTAATCCTAGCACTTTGGGAGGCCAAAGTGGGAGGATTACTTGAGCTCAGGAGTTCAAGACCAGCCTGAGCAAGAGCAGGACCCTGTCGCTACTATAAATAAAAAGAAATTAGCCAAACAACTAAAAATAGAAAAAATATTAGCTGGGTGTGGTGGTGTGTGCCTGTATTCCCAGCTACTTGGGAGCTGAGGCAGGAGGATCACTTGAGCCCAGGAGTTTGAGGTTGCTGTGAGCTAGGCTGACGCCACGGTACTCTAGCCCGGGCAACAGACTGAGACTCTGTCTCAAAAAAAAAACAAAAAGAGCCAGGTCCATCTTATAAAAAGACCTGGGCCTTGGCCATCAACAATATGTACCAAATATAGAGAAGATCAGGGTGACAGTTTTATTAACAGAGGGGAAAATGAGGCAGGTCTTCAGCAAAGGTTGTGAATGACCAAGTGCCATCTAGAGCCTAGGAGTGGGAACTTCTGATTCTGCATTGGTGACACTGCCATGAAATGCCAGAATGAGGGCACTGGGAAAGGCAGACTGCTCACAAGCCAGTATTGCTAAGCACATGTTCCACGCCCAGCCCAGAATGAAACTCTCTGGACAGCCCCGCCTGAGGATGCTCAGGGGAGAAAGCCCTGACTGCTCAGAGCCTGAGGGCTGCACAGAAGCAATTCTTCCTGGCTGTAAAGCACAGAGAGGCCTAGCAGATAAGGGCAGTGGGGAAGGCTACATAGAGGAAGCAGCTCTGGAACTGGCTTTTAATAAATAGGTAGGATCTAGACCCATGGACAGAAGCAGGAGGGACCCTCAAGCAGAGCTGGGGTAAAAGGACAGGGTGTTGGATGGAGCTCCAATTTGGAACCAATAGAAGCTATTTCTCAGGTTCTGTTTGAGATGATCTGACCTTGTATTAGGATAAAAACTGAGGGACAGGTTTAGTCTACACAAGGGAATCTACTCGGCAGAAGGCTTTCTCCCCTTGGGAAAAAAGAAGCCAGAGCCAAAAGCAAGGATTCAGAAGGTATGTGTGTTGTTGCTCCACATATAACCAGAATCAAAGGATATGCTTTGGGAATATTCAGCCAGATAGACCTGATGTAGTAGCTGGCCCCTCGGCTCTCCTCTGCCCTCTCCTCTGTCTTAGGAAGAAATAAGGCAAGGGGGTAATGCTCCAGGCCTGAGGCAGGGGGTCCCGGAGGAGCAGATTCTGCTCTGATGGTGATTCACACATGCATGCTTATATGTTCAAGTACGTATGCACACGTATGCAAAGCTGCCTCAGTTTGTGTTTCATCTGATCCCAATGACCTCTAAGACCCAGTCCTCCCAGGACAGGAAATTTGGAGAGCTGAGCGTCCAGCCTCAAGACCATCCACTGGAAGGGCAAGAAGCTCCAGCAACTGGAACTATCTCTATTCCTTCCTCCAATGCCCAGCAACTGGCTTCTTTCCCTTAAAATGCTGGCATTAGAGGGATTAATCTGTCAAAACTAAGGGTATGACTTTACAGAAGCCCCAACAGCATCAGGTGGCCCTTGCCTGAGGCCTGGTGCATTGTGTATACACAAAATTTCTTGCTGAACAAGTGAACAAATGAATGAATGAATCTCAGTGCAGCAATTACACAGCCTTGTAAAAGCCACTTAATCTCTCTCTGGGCCTCATTTTCTTCATCTGTAAAATGGGTAATGGTACTATCTCACAAGGGCTGGGTAAGGATTAAACTAGATGTGGCTGGAGGTAGGCAGTCAGCTTATTACTATTAGGATTACACAATGTTTGAAGGAAACAGGAGACCCATCTGGCAAGAACAGAATAAGTATGCTGAAACCAGGGGAGAAGAGGCTGAGAGCAATCTGGGCCAAGGAGCGGAGGCTTTGAATGCCGACCAAAGAACGTGGCCTCCATCCAGTGGCTGCTGGGAGCCATCAGGGCTTGTGTAGTGGAACAGCACCCTCTTCCCTAGTCCCCCAACCTGGGTCCTGGAGCCTCACCTTGACATCTCGGTGGGCGATATTCTGGCTATGCAGGAACTGGATGGCAGTGCCAATATCCCGCATGATCTCTGCAGCCTCTGCATACACAGAGGAGAGGGGTCAGTGATGCCAGCCAAAGGTCATTCAACCTGGGGAAATCCACCCTATCATCCCTCCTTGGCACAGTCTAGTGGGCCAGCATTCCTGCTACCTAGGACCTCCAACCTGGACCCCCATCCCAGACACCCCAGTCTCCTCCGAGGATGCCCCCAGCCCCCTAAACTTCTTTCCTCAGTCCTACCTCTCCCCACCTCAACTGTTGGTCAACATCAAGAGGCTTTGAGGACTCCATCCCAAGGCCAGGGAGAGTCCATCTCTAGCAAGGTATCAGACTCACAGAATCCCTTGGGGGGATGGACACTGGGTCCCACCCTTTCTTGTTCAGATGCGAAGACTGAGGCTCAGAGAGGAACAGGGGCTTGCCCAGCATCACACAGCAACTCTGGTCCATCCCTCTTACCCTGAACCCCACCATTGAGAAGCTTCATACATGTACCTCTCTCGGTGAAAGCCTGGTCGCCACGTTCCTGAATCCTGCTGAACAACTCACCACCTTCCATGCTATAAGAGAAGGTAACTGTAAGCAAAGGGGGAGAAATCAAGCATCATCCTGCACATGCCCCAAATCTTAGGCCCAAGCTTCAGGCCCTGGTAAACAGCCCCTACCAGCCTCCCCATGCTTTGTAGAACTTGGTGCATGGTAGGTTGTAGCTTGGGTGAGTTGAACTGAACTCTTAGAATTAGAGGAGGTGGATGGGCTTTGATCCCTGCTAGGAAGCCCCTGTGTTCCCAGCAGCACTGGCCCTACCAGCTGTAATGCCTTGGGTAGTCCCAACCCCATCCAAGTCTCAGTGCCCCCAAATGTGGAATGAGAAGTCAATCAGCATCCTATGACCACTCTTCTCTGGGAAGCTACTGTGTGCTATGTCCTGGGCTCCACCCTGCATGATCACTGCTGTGTGGTCCTGGGCTGGTTCCTCCACCTCTCTGTGCTCCAGCTGTCTCTTTTGCAAAATGGGAATAATATTATTAGCACCAATAAAAAAAAATATATATATATATATATTATTAGCACCGACCTCACAGTCATGAAGATTGACTATGCAATACACATGGACACTTAGGATGGTGTTGAGCACAGTGTGAATGCTACATTAAGATCTTCCTCTAGGTTGGGCGTGGTGGCTCACACCTATAATCCTAGCACTCTGGGAGGCCAAGGTGGGAGGATCATTTGAGGTCAGGAGTTCGAGACCAGCCTGAGCAAGAATGAGACCTCATCTCTACTAAAAATAGAAAACAAATTAGCCAGGTAACTAAAAATAGAAAAAATTAGCCAGGTGTGGTGGCCCATGCCTATAGTCCCAGCTACTTAGGAGGCTGAGGCAGGAGAATCACTTGAGGCCAGGA
This sequence comes from Microcebus murinus, assembly GCF_040939455.1. Classification (NCBI taxonomy): domain Eukaryota; kingdom Metazoa; phylum Chordata; class Mammalia; order Primates; family Cheirogaleidae; genus Microcebus; species Microcebus murinus. The sequence continues at coordinate 155,979,800 of NC_134104.1, read as the reverse complement.
CTTGGAGTTTGCTGTGAGCTAGGCTGACACCATGGCACTCTAGTCAGGGCAACAGAGTGAGACTCTGTCTTAAAAAAAAAAAAACCTTCCTCCAATTTTACATGTGAGTTAGAGAGAGTCAGAGAGACTACCAGCTTTCCCTGGTCATACAACTAGTGGGTGGCACAGTCAGGATACGAACCCCAAATCTGAAGAGCTGGCTAACCTATGGAGGGAGGAGAGACTTGAAAAACAGACAGGGAGGAGCTGGGGGCTCAAGGTCTCCAGAAGGCTGGGGCTGAGCCATAGTGCTAGTGTGAGAAGCCCAGTGTAGATAAGGCCACTGGCTTTGAGTTCTAGGCCCCAATCACCCAGCACCCAGTGGGACCACTGAAACCTGGGTACAAAGAAAGCTCAGGGGACTGTGTGTGTCCTGCTCTTCCCCAAATCTCCCCCCCCACACACTCTTCCACATTCAGGGCTTGGAAGCCTTCTCTGACAGCTCTTCCAACCCCTCCTCACAGAGTAGAAATCACACCCTGTGAGGCCATATTAGAGCCCCAATTTCTTCCCCGCCCTTGAGGGAATGCCCTCATGGCCAGCTCCACAGCTACATGGGTAGGTCCTGAAGCTGCCCACTCCACTGCCCCTCGGGCTGGAGTGGCACCAGAGCTGCCACCTGAAAAACAGAGAAAGTCCTTAGAAGAATGGCTGGGAGCCTGAAGGCCACAGGGATGCCAATGGGGCCAGCATACCATTCCATGACGATGAGGAGACAGCGCCTGCCGTGATGCATGTTCTCATACACGTCCAGGATGCGTACAATGTGGGGGCCGCCAGAGGCCTGCCAGTGGTGGTCCACCTCCTGCCGGGCCTTGGGGCTGTCATATAGGAGCTGTGGGTGGGTGGGCACAGAAAGTGTCAGGCTCACAGCCCACTGCCCTCACTTTGCAGACAAGGGCATGTAAGCTCAGAGAAGCTTATGACCTACCCAAGGTCACACAGCTTATAAGGGGCAGAATGAGAATTTGAATCCAGGTTTCCTTGACTTGTGGTCCAATGAGCCTCTGGACTATAGGGTCAGCCCTGGGCTCAAGCAGCTTGGCTGGTAGCTCAGAGAGTCCCTGAAAGGCAGCTGAAAGCTCGGAAGTTCTCAGAGGCCAGAGAAGCCCCTGCCTTCTTATAGACAGTAAATAAAGTGGGAACTGAGTGGGTTTTATAGTCAAATCACACATCAGATGTGGGACCCGAGCCAGGGGCCACACATTCTTGAACCTCATTTTTACAGTGAGGATGACATGGTTTGGGAATTTTCCAGGCTAGGTTTGGGAATTGTACATGTAAATCATACAGGGTGGCAGGCGGCACAGAGTAGGCCCTTGTTATCCTTATCTAGCACCTCTACATGAAACAAGTGGAGGGTGCTGGGGAAAGGCTGGGGAGGGGAGAGGAGACACTAACATGCACATCTGCCCTACAGGCCTCAATGTGACCAGGAGAGTGCCAGAGTGTGAGGGAAGGCTTCCTGCAGGAGAGATTGAGGCCTATGTCCATCAGTCCAGTTCCATCACCTGGAAACCCAGCCCAGAGTGGAGGGAGGCAGGGCCACACTCCTACAGGAGTAAAGGTAATTAAGACTTCAATTCTCCAGGAGTGGGCATGGGAATAAAACTATCACTACCAAAAAAAAGTGCTTCTAAAATGAGTTACTTGGTCATGACCACCCAGTCAGGCCCAAGCTTCCACAGTATCTTTGTAGCCTCCCCTGGAGCTGCTATGCAGGGCCAGGGTGACAATGCCATTCCATTGCCAGAGAGATGGGGCCATCTCAAAGTGACCTGGCTGCCCAGCCTCCACCCTCGTCCCATGCTTAGAGCCCACAGGTGAGGACCCCAGACTGGAGCAGGGAGGACACTAGTTGAGGGACATGGCAGCTGGATGGCATGAGATGGGGGTTTGGGATTGAACTCCAATGACTTGGTGTGACCTCCGGCAAACATTCACAGCTCCCAGCCGCAGCCCACGACTTTGTAAAATGAAGTAATAATAGAGTCATTCCCACAGGGTGCATCATAGCAAGGCAGCATTAGGTGGGCAGCTGTCAGGATCCTTGCTCTGGTTAACTCAGCTCTGGGCTGTAGCTGCCAACCATCACCAGAAATGAGATGGCCCAGAATAGGGAGAGCAGGGACAAGCCATCTGCCAAAAAGGTTGCTCACCTAAGGCCCAGCCGTTGTTTCCTGACAAGGGCTGAGACCAAGGCTGATGCCCAAGGCCAGGGCTCAGCTCAGCCCTGCCTGTTCAGTACTGTCAGGACCCTGGGCTCCATAGGACACTGTGGAGGCAGGCTCTGGGATCAAGCTCTCTAGGTAAATGCAAATTGGGCCAGGGAAGTGTCCTAGGGAGGGGAAAGGAAAGCAGCGGTTTCTTGAATCTGCTGTTCCTTGACTGGTCCTCCCCCTCTGGAGCTGTTCCCCTCAACCCTAGCCTGGAATATGGGCAGTGCAAGGAGTACAGAGAGCCAGGGGCTGAACAAGCCCCTTTACTAGCTCTGGGGTTCCTGCTCCACGACCCAGATCAGGCTGGGGATGTGTGTGGAGGCTGCTGTGGGCAGACGCTGCTGCCTGGACACCATGGATCCCCTGCTCATGCTGTCCTTGCCTCCTAGAACACAAAAAGCCCCTGGAGCTCCTGCCTCTTGCTCACAGTGCTGGGCACAGAGAGCTCAGCCATCCTCACTTACTGTACCAGCTCACCTCCACCATGTCCTGAGGCAGTTCCAGCCAGGGTATCCTAGTCCTTCTGCCTCCCTGGGCCCTCTCCTCCTTTGCCTCCTAGCCCCCACCTGCAGGCCTCCCAGGCTGGCTCCTGAACCCCCTCCTCACTCTGCCCCCCTTGTGGCATCTCACCCCAAATTCCAAGCTCACAGCTGGAATGCTGTTGGTGGGGTCCTCAGCCCTGCCTCTCCCCTCTGACTTTTCTCCACTTGTGGCCACAGACCACTTCTCCAGGTTCTCCAGATAAACACCACCTCCTCCCCTGCATCCAGGGCTCGCCTTCCTCTCCCACCTCATTTCCTGCTACCTGTGGCCCCAAAATACTTTCTGTTCTGGCCAGAATGATACACATGCTGCTCCCACACCAGCCTTACTCCCTCAAGTCTCTGTGTCTATGCCTCTGCTGGTCCTGCCACACGCATTCTTGCCCCATCTCCCTCTCCATTGGGTCAACTCCCTCTTTTTGAGGAACCTTCTGGGATCAATTCAGATGTCTCTGCCTCTGCAAAGTCCCCCCCAGCACATCTACCAATGTTTTTGCCTCTGTTCCTCCCACCAGGCTGGGGCCAGCTTCAGGGCAGAGGCAGATCTGGTTAACCTGGGGGTCAGGTCCCTGGCTGGGGCCTAGCAGGCGACATTGGGCTCCTGAGCAAACAAAGGATGGGAGGATGGACATGGGGCTAGAGGAACACGGGAGGTGTGGGAGGGTGAGGAGGAGGGAGGTGGATGGCCGAGGGGAGGCCAGAGAGCCTCACAGCCTAGGCCTGCACTCTGTGCTTTATTTAGGTGGAACGGCAGGTGGAGCTGCCCTGTGGTGGAGCCTCTGAGGCTTCCTGCCCCATTCAGCCCATATTTAGGAACCCATTTCTCAAACGGATTAAAATAGTCCTTCTCTAAGTGCCAAAGCCCTGAGAATAGGCACAGGGGTGGGGAGAGGGCTGTCCCCAGAAAACATAGTAAATGTCCCCACTGGCCTATCTGCAGGGAAGACCACGGGGGCCAGACCCTGAACCTGGGTCCACCCAGGCCCAGCTGCCATGAAATCCTCTGGGCTGTCACTGCTGATCCCTCAAGTTGACCCTGAACATAGCCCCAACCTCCCAGAGTCTCAGCTTCCTCATCTTTCTTCCCACTACCAGAGCCTTCTCTTTCTCCAGGACTGCCCTCAATGTCACCTCCTCTTAGTAGCCCTCCCTGACCACCCTGTCTAAAAAGGACTTCTAGGGTCTTTCATTCTCTCTACATTCTTTTTTGTCTTTCCACATATGCTTTGTTTTATTGAGGTATAATTCACATACAGTAAAATGCACAGGTCTCAAGGGTGCAATTCCGTGAGTTTTGACAACTGCAGACATCCTTGGGACTCACTCCCCCATCAAGACAGAAAGCATCCCAGCCCCCCAGAAAGCTCCCACGCCATCGCCCTTTTTACCTCCTGTGCAGCACTTGCTCACAACCCGCAATTAGCTTGTTCCTCTGATGACTCTTTAAACAAACACACGCACATGGATAGTGCATTGTCAGTGTGCCTGGCTCTGTTCAGAGCACTTTATAAATATTAAGAGGAAAGGACTTTATCACCACTTTTTAAATGAGAAATTAAGGCACAGAGAGGGAAAGTAACTGGTCCTAGATCACATGGCTGTTCTCCCAGCCAGGCTGACACCATGCTGCCTCCCTCATCAGACTGTGGGCCCAGTACTGGGGCCCAGGTCCTGGCATATAGCACTGACTCAGATAATATTTGTATTTGTAGATTTAATGAACACATCTATCAAGTGGGGATTAAGGGAAGAAAGCCTCACAACCCATCAAGAGGACAAGATAAAATTGAGGAGACATAAGGACCTGGCCAAACTTGCTCCCACTGTCCAAGGGCAGCCTGTACCTTACCTACCCTCTCTGGTGAACCTGACTTTAATTCCTCTTCCAGGGAGCCCATCGTGACTGCTCCAGTCTGCGAGGCATTGCTACAAGTTGGTCTCATTCTCACAGGTACTCCACACTATCCTTCATAATAGTTGTCCCGAAGCAATAGCTCCATCTTCCAGGTATGAGAATAAGCCCAGAACCAAAACACAGGAGATCCAGGTTCTATCTCTATTCTCATATGACCTTGAGCCAGTCCCCTTTCTTCTCTGGACCTCTGTTTACCAATATTAAGCTGTATGCTATGTGGGGAGGGGAGAGAAGGTAGGATAACAAGGGGTTATCCCTGGTTATCCCCTGGACAGAGGCTCCTTGCCAAGTACTTACCGTAGTCCCACTCCAACATCATTGCCCCATGGAGCAGCCTCTGAGTCTCCATGGTCTCCATATCCATATACCTGAGCCCCCTGGGGGCTGGACAATGGTGTATTGGTCCCCAGTCACAGCTGGAAGGACAAGAAGATGGGAGGGGGCTCTGACAACCCAACAGACCCCCCACCCTTGCCTCCTGTCCTATGTCCCCTCAGCTCCCAGGGGTCCATCAGAGCTGGAGGGTCTGTGATGGCACTTGGGCAGCTCCATAGCTCCAGCTAGTGCTCGACAGGCACACACAGACACACACAGACACAGATGCACACACACCGGTGAGGTGGAAACCCGGCTTTCTCCTAACGAAGGGGACTCCTGCTGTATCGGAGCTGAAACTTAATAAGCATCAAATTGAGATGACTCCTTGAACAAGAGGTGTTGGGCCCTGCAGTGGATATGGGGCCTCAGTGGGAGTGAAGATCTGAATGGAGGCACTAGGCTTGGTCACCTTCTTGGGCAAGTCTGTCACAGACAGGTTGAGTTGTGACAGTAAGACCTCTAGTCTTTCTTGGGCATCTCTCTGTGGCCAGTTCTCTGCTAGGCAAAAAATGACACTGCTCTGCCTTCAGGCTTTGATGTAGTGGTTTCTACCTCTCCTTTCTCCCCTTACCCTCCTTTGCCAAATTTTCTCACTTGCCCCCAGAGCCAGCAGCCAGAAGGCCGAGACCCCTACTGACTCCCCAGCTAGTGAGCTCCAGCAAAAGTTGAGTGCAGAAGAGCCCGTGCCCCACACAGACACTTGCCCGTGTTCCTCTAACATCACCAGGTGGAATGGGGGCCTCAGAACAGGCCAGGCCCCCTCACTACCTCCATGGTATGTCCTTTCTCACCCAAGGACAGGGCTTACCTGTGGGTGGAGGAATTCCTGAGTTCCATAGCTAGGGAACAACAGCAGTATTTGCCTGTTTGGGAAACAATTTACAATTTCCAAAACACTCTGCTGTCCCTTATCTCATGGGAATGCTTGGTGCCACCCTGTGAGGCAAGCAGGGTGGGGCCCATTAGCCCTAAATTACAGATTGAAGAAACAGAGGCTCTAGAGGATGAAGTCATAGCCCTGGGGCCACCTGGCTGCAGTAAGGCTGGAAGAGAGAGAACAGGGCTTTGGTGAGAGCTTCCAGACAGTCCCTCCCTGAGGGGAGATAAGAGGAGCGGGTGGCCCCAAGTTGGAGAGGCACTGGCCAAAGCCACAGCTTGCACAAGATTCGAGAAGCTTGTTCTGAAATAAATATGTGCAAGGGTGTGTGGGTGTGTGCATATGGGGTAGGGGGGTGGAGACGTGAGTGTGCATGGGAACATGGGTGTGTGCATACATGCATGTGTAGGGGTTCATGCATGGGTGTGTGGAGAATATGGGGGCAGAGGGATTCATCCATATGTCCATTTATTCATCCAATATTTTCTATTTCTCCAAAATGCCTAGCAGAGAACTGGCCACAGAGAGATGCCCAAGAAAGACTAGGGGTCTTGCTGTCACAACTCAACCTGTCTGTGACAGACTTGCCCAAGAAGGTGACCAAGCCTAGATGCCTCCATTCAGACCTTCACTCCCACTGAGGCCCCATATCCACTGCAGGGCCCAACACCTCTTGTTGCCCAGAGCAGGAAAAGCATTGTCTTCCTAGAGCATCAAACAGAGCTGGGATGCTTGCAGTGATTCTTGAGAACCAGCCCCCAGTACCCCTTTCCAGCTGCCTCCCAGTCCAGGACAAGGCCACCTACCCAGGCCCACATGCCTACCCACACATCAGTATCTCCCTCCAGCTCACTCCAGGGCTCGGCTCTTCTCAAGTGTAAGTGTTCACAGTATCTCCATCTGTCTCTCACACAGGAGGAGCCGAGGCCACCAGGCTGAACAAGCAGCTTCTCCCAACACCCCCACACACACCAAAACCCCAACCTTCACACCCCCAGCAATTAACCTACAGCCCTGGCCACACTGCTCTGCAGCCCCTGCTGGAACGCCCACTCTTTCCAGGCAAGAGAGCTGTAATCTCTCCCATCAATGAGGCAGTAACAAATGAAGAAGCTGAAACTCTGGATTTCATGACAACTCACAACCTGAGAGACATCAGCCCTACAGCGAAGGGAACCTCCTCCCGGAGGCCAGGGGTCTAGTTCCTCTCACTGCCCCATGAAGCACTCCAAGTCCCATTATTGCCACATGCTCTGCTTATTGACAACAGGATTTCAGGCATTTTATAATGCTAAAACATGACAGACACCAAATAAAATAAAAACAGCAGATTCTTTTTGGAATAAAGAGAAAGATAAAATGCATCAGAAACCCATTTAAGTGTATAACCATAAGCAAGGACAAATTTTAATCCTGAGCTTCCTGGAAGTCTAGGCAAAGAAGGAAATCAAGTAGGCTCTGTTACTTGTATTATCCCACGAAGAGAAGCACATTCATTGGACTTTTTCCAAGACCAAATTCTAAAAGGGATTTAGCATCAAACCTTTTATGAGGGAAAACCTGGCAACACCTTCAACAGCAATTTTTTAAAAGATATAGACTCAAATGAACATATCTAATATGGATTCCCCCATAAAAACTGGGGCCAGCATATGGCACTGTAGCCTGGGACACCTGCCAGAAGTGCTGAGGCGACATTGCCAAGCCCTTTACTTTCTTGGGATTCTTCCTTTGTTCTGTGCCAGGGGACAGAGAGGAGAGAAGTGGCAAGGACTGGCATGTCCCCCAGCACTGTCTCTCCCACCTCAGGGGTCTCATCCCAGCCTCAGGCAAAGGCAAGCTGGAATGCTGAAAACCAAACCACAGTGAATACGCTCAACGCCAGACACTGAAGCAGCAGAACGGAACAGAATGTTATAGAAAAAATTAGGTTTCAACTCACATTCTTTTCATTGTGGGGAATCCCTATTCTCTACAGAGGGGGGCCATGAATAAGAAAAACACTTTGAACCTACCATACTCCCTCCTTGACAAGAGTTTTAAATTTAGCTATCTCTGGGACTGCTCCTTTCCTGCTCCCAATTGTATGATTATTTGGGATTGTTTTCCCATGGGGACATATCTCCAGTTTTATAAGAGGTACCAGTGGAATAGCAGGATTTATTCTAGAGCCAGTTGTTGTAACCAACAACTGGTTTGTGTTACTGCCTTGTGTTACTAGCACCTGTGAGGGTTATTAACACACTTGGCCCTGGCCAGCCAATGTGACCACTGCAGGCTGCTGTGACCACTCAGAGCAAGGGCCACAGCCTCAGCCTCTGCTCTGGGTACAGACGTCAGGAAAGGACTGACCCTGAATTCAGAGTTCTGAAGCAGGTATTTACTTCTTAAGGCCTCGGCATCTTCCCTACAAAGCTGGAGCCCGGCCCCTGCCCTCCACACCCTCCCTTCTCTTCCCCAAGGGCACCTGTGCTATTTGGAGAACTGGTAGTAGTGTCAAATCTAACTTTTTAGCCACAGTTTCAAATTAAAGCCACAAACATGTACCATTATTCTCTCATACACTCACTTTCCCAGCTTTTGTAGCTCATTAAGGGAGCTAATGGAACCAATTTTACAGCTATGGATTAGTTGGCCTCACGCCAGACCAGACCTCGCTTCATTAAGTTCTGACCACACCCTGTCCTCTGTCTCACCCTGCGCATTTGCCTCTTACTCTCAGAGGCTCAGTTCCAGGGAGGTCAGCTCACATGATACCATTGACCCCAGATGCCCAGGTCCCAGATGGGTACTCAGAATGATGGAGTCAGGTAGGATTAGTGCCCCCTTCATAACAACGGTCTCTGCCTGGTGCTCAGCCAGTACTTGTGCTGACACCATCTCATACAGTGCTTACCATCCCAAGAAAAACCGGCAGCGTCCCTTTACTTGTGAGGAAATGTCACTCTGAGAGATTAATTGACTTACCCGAGGTCCCACAGCTAGGTAGTGAGAGTCAACACTTGAACCCAGAACTGTGGGCTTCTAGGCAGTGGGACCATGCAGACAGCTGCTTCACCCCTTTCCCACACAGCTTTGAGGCTCGGAGCACACACTTGTCCCTACAAAGCCAGCCTAGGGAAAACAAAATGGGAAGGCCCAGACGTTTCTTCCCAGAGCCTGGCCCCACACTCCTGGGTCTAGACCAGGCTCTACTATTTGGTGGCTGTTACGACAATGGCAGATGTTCACAGAGCCCCTGTCCTGTACCAGGCATGTTACACCCATTAGCTCCTGTTCTTCAACAACCGCCATCTTTAGCCACCATTTTCAGCTGAGGAGACTGAGGCTTAAGGAGGTTTTATGACTTCTCTGGGCCTCATGGTTCTCACATGGTCACCTCCAAGTCTGAGAGCTCTTTGGGAACCAGGATTCGACTCTTATCCCCAGGGAGGCCTGCCACTTAAAGGTCCCTTCCCTCTCCTGCAAACATGTACTGGCCCTGCCTAGGGCCAGGCCCAGAGCTGGGGCTGGAAATGCTGCCATAGGCAGACTTGGGGGGTCTATGAATGAGTCATTGCCAACTGGGATGCTCGATGAGGATACATAGGCCTGGGAAAACTGGCCCTGGCTCCTCTTCCCATCTCCTTTCTTTCCAGAGCCAGAACCTGGCAGAGCGGGCAAGACAAGGAAGGCCAGCCCCTCCTGAGGTAACTATGGAGCAAGGAGGATCCCTAAATAACCACTCCCCTTTCTAGGACAAGGCCAGGACACCTGATGGGTAAGCCCTGGCCACTTCCCACTGGGAGAACAGGGAGCAGCCACTGACAGGAGAGCCAACACAAGTTTTGAAATCAAGTCTCAGGAACGTAAGACTAGTCCAATCTGCTAAATTTTGATGGACTCAGTTTGTCTGCTGCCTGCCAGCCCCAGACAACCTGGAATGAAGGCAGAAATGCCAGGTTTGGCAGGGGGTGGGGGAGTGGGGCTTTTAGAAAGAGGGAGCTGAGCTAGGCTCCCAGCAAGGGAGGGGGAAGGACAGTGGGAACATGAGTGCTAGTTTCAGCAGGCCAGTGGGTCCCGGTGCCCCGGCCAAGGATCATGTACTGCTGGACCTGCTGTAGCCACAGGGGTGCAGGTCAGATAGACCTGCACACAGAGGACAGTTTCAGCCCCCATTCACCCTGGGCAGGCCATTTGACCTCTCTGAGCCTCACTGGGTAATCTGGAAAGTGGACACAGTGACAGTACTCATGTTCCCAGGTGGCCATGAGGATGGAATGAAAACACACATATAGAGCTCAGATTAACACAGTGATAAGGGCATATTGAGTATATTGAGGGGCTATAACATTGTGGGTGGAAATGGGTTTCAAGGTTTGCTTGGGGACTACTGGCTTCAGGATTCCCTTGGGTCTTCCTGAAGTGGCCTTATACTCTTCCCTCCTTGTTTTTCAGAACTCAGGAAAATCTAGGTGCAGCCTCTGGAACCTAGGAGAGGCAGACCCCTTCCCATCCAGCAGGTCACAGGAAATGGTCTCAGATCCTCAGAGGGGCAGAGCCATACTGGGCATTTCAAAGGTGGACCAAGGATTATGAGTCTATGAATCCTGTTTTTCTGTGAAAGGCTCAGTAAGTAGCAGGTAGACCCTACAGGTTAGGGAGAGGGTGGCTGATCTTAAAGGAGGGACCCTGGGAAGTGGGAAGCAAGGCTGAGAGCTGGGGACCCAAGCCAGAGAACTAACCCAGCTCTCAGCTTTGGTCAACTGTAGGAGGGGGCATATTTCCACTCCCCTGTTGCAGCCCCCTACTCTCCCAGGTGGTATACCCCTCAACTGCTCCATGTATCCTTCGAACAATGTCTCCCCTGCAAACTGTGTGACTGTGGGCCAGTCCCTTACGTTCCCTGAGTGCCAGCTCCCCATCTGTGAACTGGGCTTGCACTCTCCTCACACATGGTCCCTGGTTATAGGTGGGGAAGAAGGCTCGGGAAGAGCTATGGCCTCTTCCTCTCTCCCAGAGGTTACACAGCAAGTAAGTGGCAGGATCAGATGCCCTCTGCCCCTGACAGGTGTGAGATCGCAACATTCTGCCCACAGCCCACCTGTAGGACGCTCGGGAGGACCACAGAGACCTCTTGGGAGCCCCTGGTATATACTCAGAGGATCCAGCTTCTATTACCCTGCTTTAACTTCTCAGAGGAAAAAGGGATTTTTCTGTCAAAATCAGCTACATAATTTATGAAACATTACCCTGGTTCTATTTCTTCTGTGGCAGTGTAAAAATAGGACATTTTTATCATAAGATTGGAAAATTTTAGGAAACAAGTATTTTGTTCTAATCTCAGAAATAATGGCTCTTTGGTGGTCCCTCTTCACAAAGAGACCCCACTTTGGCCATGGAGTATATGTCCCCAAGTAGCCCACTGTGCTGCAGTGATACCCACATAGCTGGCCCAGAGATACAGACAGCAGTGCCACCCTCCCTAAGCAGGAGTGACCAGGGTAAATGAGGTCATGTTGACCCCTTCTGAGGCACCCAGCAGGCCATGCCTCTGGCCAGCCCTGGAGAGAGGGAACCCAACACCTTTTAGCTCTCAGAACAATGACAGCTGGTCTCTCTCCACCAGAGGAGATGTAACAGAGATGACAAAGGAATAAGAAGTGGGGGTGGGGGTGCACTGGATCAACTCCAGAGGCATGGCACAGAGCCCCAGGGAACCTTCCGCTCCTGCCCTCCACACTGCCCTTCCTGAAGCCTACGTCACATCAGCTCAGCATCTCTCCCATGTCTCTCGGCTTCATCCGCATCCTTGCAGCTCCCCACACAGGCCTAGGCGAGCACAGGCAGCCATCGCCCCACTCAGGTTCCTCCCAGCGGCAGCAGGGACATTGGCTGTCCAGGCTTCCAGCTTCCCCTGGCCCTTCTCTCCATCCTGCTCCTGTTCAGCCAGAGGGCTCTCAAGATCCCAACACCTAGCTGGCTCAAGGAAGACTTTCCTAGTCTCCAATCATGCTATGAAGCCATAGCGATGAGGAAGGGAGGGGAAGAGGCCCTGCCCTCTAAGGGACCAGGGTGATGGCCTGGCAACACTGAGGGACACCTCTGCCACAAGAATGGGCTGCAGTGACTCATCCTCACTCTCTAAGCCCTTCCTAGGGTAAGCATGCACCCTGGCACTGGCTCAGCCTAACTCCAATATTTAACTGGGCCATGGAGTACAGTGGAGAGGGGTCTTCAAACCTGAGTCATAACTCCAGAGCTCCTATCTCTAGCAGAATACAGATGCTGCTAGTAGTGTCACCACAGCCGACTGTTTTCCTGGCAACACTGGTCACTGACTGGCTTAGAAGAGGCATTCTTGAGCACCCTCTGGCCATTCTCCATGCTGCCTGTCTACCTGCAAGAGCAGCCCCAGCAGTAGACAAGGTGGGCCCCACACCTGCCAGCCTCCCCAGCACTGCTCATGGTCACTGCCCACCAAACGTGTCTTCACAGCCAGAAGGAAAGCCCTTGCCAAGCAGAGCACCCAGCCCCTCACTTTACAGATGGGCAGACTGTGGCTCTGGATCCCCAGCTGAGCCAGGATGTAGGGAGGGATGGCTGCCAACCAGGTCTGGGTTCCAGCCCAGCCTGGGCATGTCCCCATTATGAGGCCCTAGGTGAACAACTCTGCCTTTCTAAGCCTCGGTCTCTGCATCCATGACATGGAGGTGGTCACCTGCTCTGACTCTGCTGTTTGTGTTGGTGTGTGGAAGCACTCAGCAAGTGGGTGCCCTAATCCCTATCCCCCTGCCCTTGTGCACTGCCTGCCTGAGAGCACCTGCCAGCCCCTCTGCCACATCCTGAGAGGGGCTGTTTATGTTGGGGGAGCATCTATGAGCAAGCTATAGATCCTTGTGGAGGCTGAAGCCTTAGGAATGGGACAATGAGTGTGGCAGGTCAAGGCCCTGGCCCCTCATGCAGCTGAAGATAGCCTCTGAGCTTTACCAAGGTGAGGGCAGCCAGGTCCAAGGTACGGGCTAGAGAGTCTCAGGCATTCGTCTCAGCTAGCACAGCAGCACCTCACACTCATCTCCCCCTCTGTGAGATGGAAGCAGGTCGCACCTCACACCTTGAGCATTTCCAGAGCCCCCACCAGCTCCCCCGGCTGGCTCCTTCCCTCCCCAATTGCAGCCAGGGAAGCCTTGGGGGCCATAATGTGCATGGTTCCACACTGTTGTCCCAAGCAAAAGTCTCAGATCATTGGGCCATAAAAGGAGACCCAACAACAGAGACCACAACTGAAGCTGACTTCCCACACTCCAGGGGGGAGACGCCTTGGGTTACAGCTCTGCCCAAAAGCGCCTGACTCCACTGTTCCCACTGCCAACGCTGCTGGCACATGGTGATGCTGGCAGCAGGAGGAGGCACTGTAGTGGCATGGCAATCCTCTGCTCCTGCCCCACCCCCACCCTCCCCTGGGGCAAGGGGGAGGGAGCTGCAGGCTGGCTAGGATGAAGCACCAGCACCTGACCTGGCCCTGTGCTGTCCTCTGCCTGCCCTCAGTCTGCCTGTGCAGAGAAGAGGCCAGCCAGACCTGACACACATGAGACAGGCAGAGTGGCAAGGCCTGAAAGAGGAGGGACAGAGTGACAGCACGAGAAACAGGCAGGAAAAGAAAAATGAGAAGGGTGAGGAGGCTGAAAAGGACAGATAGTGCCATGAGAAGGCAGTGAGGACAAAGCCCTCGTCTAAAGAAAAAGCAACCCTAATACTAAACCTACATCAAAAGCATAATCAATATTCTCAGCATCTCTGGCCTGTCCAGTGCTGAAAAGTCCTCCTGAGGCTCCTCATTCCCCCAACAGACGTATTCCTGCTCTAACCAAAACCTCCATGGTTCCCACACAGCGGGATTTTAATCACAATTGTGCAAGGCCTAATCCACTTAGTTCCAAAAAAGGAGGGGAGCGTGGGGAGGAACCCAGGACCCAGAGCTCCCTTCACACCATTATTTCCTGTTCCACAAGGGACTGGCTTCCTCAGGTACAGGGTAAACCCAAGAGAGTCCTCATAAAGGCCACAAATATACCAAAAACAAATGCACCCAGGCCACCCCACAAGAGAGCCCTGCCCTCTGAGAGTGTCTGTTGGCCTGCACTGACTCACAGCATGAATGCAGGGACAGCTACAGCCGCCAAGACTGGATCCTGCCTCCCACCACACATTCAAACCCAGGGTTCAACTGTACCACAAAGGTGATGGTTTTGCAAAAGATTCCCAAACTGCCTTTTGTCCAGGGTCACTTTTGAATAGGTGGCAAAAACGATTTTAAGCCCAGAGCCCTACTCCTCTCTCAACCCCAGGCAGTGCCACTCATCTGGGCCACACAAGATCTCTAGTAGATAGAGCAAAGGCTGCAGAACTAATGTTCTTCTGGGAAAACACTGGAGCTCATAGGCCCAATGAGCTCACTGCCCTGAGAGCAGAAAGCCAGCCCTCCAGGAAGTGCTTGGTATACACTCTCTCTATGGCACAGGTATGCTTGGAATACTCCCTTTTCCTAGGGATGGGTATTGTCCTCAGCTCTTGACTGGTGGCCACCAACCTTGGCACATAGCAGCCAGCCACCAGGCTGGAACCAGCAGAGCCTAGGGAGCTGCAGAGCCAGATGCTCCAACAGCCGCCCCCACCCAGGGGTCTCCCACGATGATGTACCAAGGAGAGGAAGATGAGGAATCTAAGTAGGAAAACCACTCCCTCAAGTGTGAAACTCAGAAGAGATATAATAATGACTCTTGTGATAGAGACCGGGTCCTTCCCACATAGCTTGAACAACAGCCTCGGTGATCTGGAAGCCCTGTCGCATCCCTGGCAATGGCACTCTACCCTGGGCGGCCCTACACAAATGTCTCCTCCTCCATAGAGCCCTTCCGCCACTCCTCAGCTTCCCTGGGCTTAGCAGTCACGTCCTGCAAAGACACAGGTCTGGAGTGGGGAGTGGCACTCCACAGCAGGTGCTGAGGGTCTAAATCAGGCATGCTGTCACACACACACACCCCTTGTGCCTTCCACTGCAATCCACATCCTTCTTGGACCAGTGGTTTGGATTAAACTGGCCACCTCTTCCAGGAATCCTTCCCTTGCTGGCCCAGCCCAGAGAAAATTTCCTCTCACCCACTCACCAGGCTGACTTCCTGTCTGTGGCACTCTACGCTGAGCTTGTCTGAGACTCACAAGGCCTGGGACAAGGCACACTGCCCTTCTGAGGCAGCCCCACAGCCATCATGGTCCTTATGTGCTGGCCTTGTAGGATCACCACCTGTCCAATCACAGGCATAGAGTTCCATACAATGAGGAGAGTTGGGAAGATGTAGGCAAACACTGGCAGCACCACTTGGGCCCAGCTGGGGCTGCCAGGGCTCCCTGTGGAGACATGGAGGACAATGCCAGCATCCTTCCAGGGGCAAGTCTCAGAGACCCACTCATGTCCCCACAGACTTGCATGAGGTGTAAGATGACTTAAATGCTAAGACTCTGGCAGTCAAACTGCCTAGGCTTGTATCTCAGCCCTGCTACCTACCAGCTGTGTACCTAAGGCAAATCTTGAATCTCCCTGAACTTCATATAATGGGAATGATGGGATTGTGCATGTGTTGTGCACTGGGAACAGGACCTGCCAGACAGAACACTCTGGAAAAATGTTAGCTGTTTATGGGAGTTTTAGAATCCACAGCTCTAATATCTGAAGCCTGGAGAGCTGGCACCAGCTCCTGCACGGGTGGGAAAAGATCTTAGACCTCCAGCAGAGGGGATCCTGGGAGTGGGCTGTGAGTGCAGCTTCGAAAGCTTGAAGCAAGGCTATCTAGGCCTCTCAAAACAATCAACCCAGCCTAAAATTTCACTATTTGCATTTTGTAGGGTTTGATGCACTCCCCAGGATTCTCATTAAAAAGCAAATTGTCCACCCTTGGCAGTTCAGAAGGCTCCAACAGCATGGTAACACCAAGTTCCTCAGATATTTCCTTCCAGGTGAAGAACAGCCTGGGGAGAACCTTGGGTACAGTGAAACCATTTCCAGGGACTTGGTTGGTCCAGGGCTGCCAGCCCCTCCATGTGCCTCCTGATTTGTTGAATCTAACAAGTGGCCCTGCAGAGGCTGATCTGATTGGTCTGGAGATGGCAGGTGAGGGGGTGGCAGCTGCCAAATGAGAAAGAGCGTGACCTGCCAGGCAGCTCCACCCAACCTCAAATCCTGCTTGGCAGCACCAGCCCCAACAGGCCAGCCCCGCCCATGAAGCAATGGGCACTGTCCCCACCCCACCCCCAACCAGGGTGAGGCATCCAGGTTACTGGGCTCCGAGTCCTCTGCCACCCCACCCCCAGCTCTGCATCTGACTCACATTCTACCTTCCTCTTGGCATTATGGTTAGAGAGAGCCCCTCTGTCTACTACTCAGAGGTGTGGCCTAGATGGCAGGCAGGGGGCAGAAACGGCCTCATGGATGGGCATTTCCTTTCTCCCCAGACCTTCCCCATGAGGTCTGTCTGTATGCAGTGGATTCCTTTGTGAATTCCCAGACCTTAGCACAGGAGAAACAGCATTTCTCTGTGGCTTACCTCTGAGATGCAGTCAGAGAACCCCTCTCTCTTGGAGACAAGGAAACCCAGGAAAAGTTCAGTTCTCAGTGGCTCCTTCCGAAGCTCAGTGAGCCAGAGCATGGCTATTTTACTTAGTATTTATTATTGGCCCCTGTGCCAGGCCCTGGGCTCAGGTGATACAAAAGAATTTTAGGGGTCAAAGAAGGTTCTGTTTCCCCAAAGCCAGGGACTCTGGACAGCTTCTTGGAAGAGGTGGCATTGGGACTGAGTCATGACAGATGGGAAAGGATTCTACAGTGCTGCAGAAGGAAAGACATCACCTAGGGTAGGAATGACAGGTGGGCTAGACTGCAGAGGCCTTGGATGTCACACTTAGAGGCTCAGAGTTTATATGGTCAAGTCCTCAAATCTCTGTGTGATCTCAGGCAAGATCTCTTCCTGTTCTCCAGAACTTAAATTTCCCATCTGTCAGAAGAAATGTGCCCTCTTGTGCTTTGGGGCATCACTGAGATCCCACACGCAGAGCAGCCAAGTTCACAGCAGCCATCTGGCACCAAGGGCAAAGGCATTGTCCTGGGCAAGGCATCCCTAGCAACCTTCCCAGATCCTGGGGACCAGAGAGATGTTCACTGCAGAGACTTGACCTAGAGGATTCTGCAGGGGTCTCCTGGGCATGTGGATCCCCCCACCCCCAATACTCCACTGGCCTTAAAGAAGGGAAGAGGTGGCAGGGCGCGGTGGCTCACGCCTGTAATCCTAGCACTTTGGGAGGCCGAGGCGGGCGGATTGCTCAAGGTCAGGAGTTCGAAACCAGCCTGAGCGAGACCCCGTCTCTACCAAAAATAGAAATAAATTAATTGGCCAACTAAAAATATATATACAAAAAATTAGCCGGGCATGGTGGCGCATGCCTGTAGTCCCAGCTACTCGGGAGGCTGAGGCAGTAGGATCGCTGAGCCCCGGAGATTGAGGTTGCTGTGAGCCAGGCTGACGCCACGGCACTCACTCTAGCCTGGGCAACAAAGTGAGACTCTGTCTCAAAAAAAAAAAAAAAAAAAAAAAAAAAGAAGGGAAGAGGAGGGAGATAGGAGCACAGAGAGGCTTCCAACATGCTCCAGTGATCAGAGGGGAATGGTCCCCAGCCCCATAGTCCATGGCACAGGGGCGGGAAAGAAGACCCCATGTGTAGACCCCTATGTCTCCTCAAGGTTCCCTATTGCTTTTATTTAGAGGTACTAAGTGCCATGGTCACTTTTGCCTGCCAGGAGCCCGACAACCACAAGTGGGCTGGGCAGGAAGTCAGGAGGGGAGGGAATCCTGGCTTCTACTGCACCACACACCGCCATCAAGCCATGTAACTTCTGACCAACTTCTGGGTCCCAATTTTCACATAAGTGACAAAGTTTGAGGGGCTGTGTCTTATCTTAGATCCAGTGGGATGACTGACAGGTGACAAATCTGCGGGCAGTGCCCTGTTAGAGGTAAAGCTGAGATGTACCAATGAACCAGACCAGCCTGGGAGGGCATAGGCAGGAGGAACAGAACTGGACCCTCTCTGAGGAAGGCAACCCTCCAGTCCTTGCTGCGGGGCAGACGAGTGCTTGGCGTGGGTGGAGAGTAGAATGGCTGCAGCAGCAGCAGAAGTGAGGAGTTGGCCTTGGAAGGGAGCCACTGAGTATGAGCAAGGCCCAGACAGAGCAAGCCTGTGACCAGGGGCTGAGGGAAAGGGGAAGAGGCCTGCTCCTCTTAGGGCCTCCACAGAATAGCAACAGCTATAGGGACAGTGACCACAGCTCTTCCTGTTTGATGAGGCTGCTTTGGCCCAGGCTTCCTGCTAAGCACTATCTGTCATCTCAGGCATAACAGCTGAGAGGACAGGCAAGGAAGGAGATGGGCAGAGATGGCTTGAACAAGTTCAGACTACAAGACAGTGGAAAAACCTGGGGTATAGCCCTGGGGATGCAGAAAGACTCAGAGCCCATGACCTTTACCAAGGCTGAGCTAAGGCAGCTGGGGAGAGGGCTGGGACCCATTTATGAGCTAGCTGAGCTCCCTGGGTCCAAGTCTGCTCATATGCTGAGGTCTCTAAGTCCTGGCTCTCCTAGGCAGAGGGAAGAAGCTATAAGTGGGGAGATGCTACCTCCCTCCTCATGGTCATAGCTGCCACTTACAGGACAGGTAAAATGACTGTGCCAGAGTTGTGCTAGCCCAATCTTGGGAGATAGTGAGGACCTGTCTAGCTGGGTATGGACTCTAGGCTAGGTCACTGGGGAGACCAAGAACATGAAGGTGTTGGTAGCGGGGGGCACATCTTATCTTTGTCCCCCTTGAAGGCCAATTTAGGGCCAGTCTCGAAGGTCTCAAGCCAGTAGCCTCAGCCATGCTCACCCATAAAGTCTAAAGGAGTACAGAGGGAACCCATTCCAGGGTGGCCCCAGTTCCCAGTTCAGAACAGGGAGACACTGAGGCCCCAGCTTCGAATGGAGGTACTGTGGAAGTTCTTGCAGTCAGAAGTTACTCAAGTTATTTATCAGACACAGAACCTATGGGGAGAGAGTCTAGCCCAGCCCTGTTTAAAGCTGGCATTGTATGGGCCCGCAAACTCTAGCCTCCTACCCTATCCCAGTGTCTGGACACCACAGGGGGTGGCCAGAGCTCATTCCTGTCTCACAGGGCCAAAGCCTTGATATTGAGAAGTGGTTGTCTGGCCTCAATCAGCCCCTTACCTACCCAGACTGCCCTTAACCCTAGCACAGGTAGAAGGGCTAATTGGTGCTGAGGGAGAGCGTAAAGACTCTCACTCCTCATCCCCTCACCCCATCTGCTCTCAGAACAGCCACCTTTTCCCTGAATGACTCAGAATTCCATACCTAGGATTCCAAAAAGCTCCCCCCACCCCATTCCACTGCTGAGTTAGAGGGTCTAGCCCTACCAGCCCAGCCCTGATTCTCCCCAAGACCCAACCTCACAATCTCCTCCAAGGCCACCCTGGGGAGACAACCTCCTCTATTGGTCCTAGTGCTTCTAGGAAAGACAGAGAGAGCTAGGCCCAGGTCCCTGCTCAGTGCTTGAAGATCCTGTGCCCTGAATAAGTCCTATAGCCTTTTCAAGCCTGTACCAGGTCCTGTGTCAAGCACTCTACATGCATAATCTTGTTTCAAGCTCACAAAAACCCCTTATCTTTCCCCATGAACAGAGGCAGAAACCTGGCTTCAAGAGTCTAGGACACTGTCCAAGGTCACAGAGCTGGAAAACACACACAGAAGTCCCTGGAGCCGTATCTGTAGGACTCTGCACTCAGACTCATAATCACAACTTCTGTAAAATGGGAAGATCCTTTGCTGTACTTCTAACCTCTAGGAGCCAGTCTCTCTGCCATATGCTACTGATTTAGGCGGCCACTGGCACAAGCTACAGATGATTAAGGTTCCCAGTGATGACAGATTCAAGGGATTCTGGGTATGGAGTGGGGCCCTGGGCCCAGAACTGTGTGCCTTAAGCCAGAACTGGGTGGCTAGATCAGCCAGCTCAGAACTCCTACCCACCCACCCCATTCCACCCATATCAGTGGGCCAGGCCTCCAGGGATCCTACAGTGTCATGTATCTAGATGGCTGGCCCACCCTCTACAAAGGAACTACGGTGGGTCAGGCTTAGAGCAGGACCTATCCCTTTCAACAGTGACTCATCAAGAGCCCATCAGCTCCTGCCCACAGGTGCAATGGGCATCAGCCTTGCCCACCAGCCAGTCCTGGGAGGCTCACACCACTCCAGCCCAGGCAAGCAGGGGCCATAAGGAGGAAGTAGGCTCACCCAAAGCCTTGGTAGGGCTGAGCTACAGGCAGAGGGAAACTCGGAGGAGCTTCTCATGAAAGGGACAGCCAAGCTGAGCAAGAGTCCCCCTTGGGCCTGAACACAAAGGTGCAGCCAGAACTCCAGAGTCAGGAGCCACTCCTTCCCTGCTTCCAGAACAACAGCCCTACCCATACTGACTCCACCCCTTGCTCACTAGGACACCTTGAGCTTAGCTAGGCTAAACCTCAGTTTCCCCATCTGTAAAACAGGGAGGACCACAAGCCTGACCTTAGAAGAGAATATGAGAACTAAATATGACGCTGGGCATAGGAAGCTTAGCAGGGGTCCAAGACACAGAGGACTGCATCCACAGGCTTCTGCTTTTGGACCCTCCAGGTCACCCCAGGCTTCACTGAGGGGGTCACAGACCTTCAGGGCACACTTCTGCCCGGTTCGCCGTTGGAAGCACTCCAGCACTTTGCCGTTCACACCCAGACCCAGCACCTGCTTGGACAACTGGTAGTCATCGGTCACCGCGTACTTCTTGGGCTCTCGCCGCCCCCCGCAAGCCAGAGCACCGCTCAAGCCGGGCCCGCCGTGTGCAACTGGAGGGAGCGCAGGACTCCCCCGCTCTTCTGCTGTTTCGCCATCCATGGCCCCCACGGGGCGCTTAGAGGCGGCCCCAGCCTGGCGCGTCCAGGGGCACCTGGAGAAAAGGGGAAAAGTGAGTCCTGCCCAGACTTTTCCAACACACCCCAGCCTTGGAGCCCCTGAGTCGGACTGGGCTGTGAGCCTGGCCCGGGACAAGTTGGGAATGTGGGGTGAACGGCCGGGGTACAGACGGCAGGGGTTGGCAGTCGCGCAGCCGGGCATAACCAAGTCCTACCCCGGCACGTGTCGAGAAGGGAAAGTGGCCAGGCGCCTAGTGGCAGCGAAGTCCCTGGAGCAGGCCACAGAGGGGGCTCAAGGAAGGTGTATCTGGCTACGGCGTACCTGGCGGCAGTGCACCTGGCAGAGGCGCTGGCGAGGGGCAGGGCGGCGGTCCCGGGAGCTGGAGGCCGCAGAGCGCCCTGGGCCGACAGTCGAGCAGTCGGCGCCCACGTGACCCCCACCCCACCCCGCCCCGCGCGTCATCCCAACTTGGGGCCCCGCTAGGTCAGCCTTAAAGGGCCAGGCGGGCCCCAGCTGGGCGGAGCGGGAGCCCCTAGTGGGCCCCGCCCCCGACCCGGGACAAAGTAGGAGGCTTAGCTTCCTGAGTCGGTGTTTTCTCCGCACGCTGCCAGGCGGCGCTGCAGTGTGGCTTGCTAGGCTTCCGACCTCCCTAGTGGTGACTAACCGCCAGCGTACCCAACTTCTTAATTCTGGCCAACATGCTGAAGGAAGTAGCATCCCATTGTTGTTTGATTCGCGACTCCCTAGTCCCTGGTGCTTCTGGGCGTCTCCCTGGCACCGGCTACTCTTCCCCTATGTGCATTTCCCGCTCATATCCTTGGCGCATCCCCCCCCCCTTGGTATACAGGACGCTTGGGCCAGAAATTCCGTTTCCCTTTGGCCAGATCCACCAATTTTCACCTTATATTTTGGGCTTTTTGTATCATGTTTAAAAATATCTGCCTCCTACCCCAGTGACAGATATTCTCTGTTAGCTTTGTAGGTTTCCTGTCCACATTTAGGTCTCTACTTCATTCTGAGCCCATCTTACATATTTTGAGCCAGTTTCCCCAGGCTGTTAACTCGCATTTCACAGATGAGGAAACTGAGGCCCCAGAGAGGAAACAGCTTGTCTAGAGCCACAGAGAGCGTGGCTGTGGCTGTCTCCTGGACAAATCTACACTACTCCCGAGCATCACCCCCTCCCTTCAACCAGGAAACCGAGGAACCCGAGCGAGGTGGCTTGGGCTGGGAAGGTGCTGCTTGGGGCAGGGTTTCTGCGTGTGCCTCTTCTGCCATCTACAGGCCGTCTTCAGGAATGCAGGTTCTGTGACTTAGGTCCCACCCAAAGACGTTTCGAGCTGTCCTACCGTAGCTCTTGAAGAGCAGGAACTTGTGCCCTCCTCTCGGTGCAGCGGGCTCCCCGCCCCAGTACCTGATGACCGTTCTGTGAGTGAATGAGTAACTGAGCGAGTGAAGGGGTGCTACAACTATTGGTGGATACACTTCGTGTGCAGATGTTAATTGAGGACAGGGGTTTGGAGCTCTGCCCTGACAACCCAAAATAAGCCCTGAGGCAAAGATCTCAATCAATGGAGGTTTATTAAACCAAAGTTAAGGACACGCCCAGGAAAAACACAAACCTCAGACAAATCTGCGACTGGTTTTCCAAAGCAAGACTTGAGAACTCAGTTTTTAAAGGGGATAGAACATACAGGAAAAAGGGGAGGGGGAGAGGAAGATGGGTAGGAGACAAAAGTTTACATTCTCGTGAGGCCCAGGAAATCTGTATTATACATAAGATAAGGTGACTGTTAGAAAAGAAAAAGGGAGTGAAGGAAGCATCAGTTATGTAGATGTTCCTGAGTAGGTGGAAGTGTTTGCTCTTGGGTCCCATCTCTGTTCTGCACCTGGGAAGATAAACGTGTAATCAACACTATTAGCATGGAATTGCACAGGCTAGTTTTAGGAGCTGGACTTAGCGTGCAGACCCAAAGTTACAGTTTGCATGTCCTTGCTTATGGGAGGACAGCAAGAAATTTGAATGATTTGTGGGGACAGTCATTATAGATGCCTGAAGTCCTTTACCTTTCCATGGAGATCTGACTGATGCATAATGTTAGTAAGAGCTATTTATTTGGAAAGGGGTGTTGCATGATTCAGTCTCCAGGCTTGACTTTCCCTTTTGCATAAGGAGTTAGGGGAGGAGTTTTGGTCCTGAGATTTTTATATTCCTTTACAGCCCCTATCTCTTCCAGGTGACCTTCAAGCTAGCAATGTTTGGTGAAGCAGGGGGCCCAAGAAGATAGTCTCCACTGACCATACCAAACCCTGTATGCAATCTTGTCTCTTACAGTCCAGATGCTGGGCAGGTGCTCTAGTTGGGTGCCACACGACCTCAGGGAAACTGGAGGAGGGAGGGCCTACTCAACCCTTTGGGAACACACTACAGACACACAGGACAGACAAGCCCAGAGATGTTAAGCAACCTGCCTGAAGTCAGCAGCTATCATGACAAAGCCCCCATTCCAACCTCATAGCACAGCCTCAGGGCTAGGTTCTTTTTTTTTTTTTTTTTTTTTTTTGAGACAGAGTCTCACTCTATTGCCTGGGCTAGAGTGCCGTGGTGTCAACCTAGCTCACAGCAACCTCAAACTCCTGGTCTCAAGAGATCCTACTGCCTCAGCCTCCCAAATAACTGGGACTACAGGCATGCACCACCATGCCTGGCTAATTTTTTGTATATATATTTTTAGTTGGTCAATTAATTTCTTTCAATTTTTAGTAGAAATGAGGTCTCGCTCTGGCTGGTTTGGAACTCCTGACCTCGAGCAATCCACCCACCTCGGCCTCCCAGAGTGCTAGGATTACAGGCGTGAGCCACCACACCCAGCCAGGGCTAGGTTCTTATCCTCAAACCATGGCCTCCACTCCTGGCCTTCCCTGCCTCCTCACCTACGTCTGCATGTGCAAACATACTCTCACCCATGCACACATGCACTTCCTCATTTATACATGTGCACACACAGAGACATGCTTACATGTGGCTGTTGTTAGGTCTGGAGCTGAGAGGGAGACACCCGAAGCCTCTTGTGTAGCAAAGTGCTGCTTATTTTGAGCATCTAGGTACAGATGGGTGGAAGCCTAAAGAGCGTCCACCATGAGGGAGGGGACAGCCTTGAGTTTTTTTTTGTTTTGTTTTGTTTTGTTTTGTTTTTGTATTTTTTTTTTTTTTTTTGAGACAGAGTCTCACTTTTGTTGCCCAGGCTAGAGTGAGTGCCGTGGCGTCAGCCTAGCTCACAGCAACCTCAAACTCCTGGGCTCAAGTGATCCTCCTGCCTCAGCCTCCCGAGTAGCTGGGACTACAGGCATGCACCACCATGCCCGGTTAATTTTTTGTATATATACTTTTAGTTGGTCAATTAATTTCTTTCTATTTTTAGTAGAGACGGGGTCTCGCTAAGGCTGGTTTCGAACTCCCGACCTCGAGCAATCCGCCCGCCTCGGCCTCCCAGAGTGCTAGGATTACAGGCGTGAGCCACCGAGCCCAGCCCTAGCCTTGAGTTTTATAGAGGGTTTTTCTGGGGGAAGTGAGCAACTGGACCAGGACAGCCACTATAATAAATTATTTTCAAACAACCAATTTCTGAGACCCCTACTTCAGTCTCATCCTGCAGAGATTGGGGGGGTAGCTTTGTTCTTATCAGGGGGGATAGGAATGCTGGCGTTGCTGCAACTGTCTGTGGTCAGAGTTAGAGTTACAATCTCTGGACTCTCCAGATTCCTACAGCTATTTTCCCAGGCTTTATGATCACTATTCCATCCTATAGATATTTTTCGGGTACCCACCCAGAACAAACCTAACGGGTCTGTATGTGCATAGATGCACATGCACACACCCGGGCACGCACATAGATACATATGCACATGTGTACATACATACCCACACACAGTTATGCCCAGCTGGACCAGGGTCTATTTCCTTGAGCCCCACCTCAGAGCCCTGCAATTTGGAAGCTTCTACTGTTAGGTAGATAGTGAGGGATTCCAGGTCTCCTAGGGACAAAAGTGGGTTGGTGCTGTTACCCCCATCCTGGTCCTGCCCAACCCTAATTCTCCATACCTAGGGGAAGAGGGAATATCCTATGAATCTGCCAATCAGAACTTCGTGCTCCAGCTGCAAAAGAATGCAGAGGACTCTCTAACCCATGGGCCAAGCCCATGGGTACAATAAAGTCTGGAAAGTGACCTAGAAGCCACATGTGTAGTTAAGGCTCAGGTCATGTGACTCCCAACTGTCTAATCAAAGTGGTTCCATGGAGACCTCTGAACCACAAGGGAGGTCCCTATCTGGACACTATGGAATAGGAAGCAGACCATAGCCAGTCTCTCTCTCTTTGTCCTTCCTTTTACTTGCCTTGCTGCGACAGTGGGTCCAGTGGTCACCTGTGGCGTATGTCCCATGCTCTGTAAACCTGTATCTTGCTCTTGCCCTATAGTCCTATCTTTCTCTCTTCAATAAATCTCATTTTCATGCTTGCCTGACTGTGGTGTGTCTGGTCATTCTTCGACCATGGGCGCGCCAAGAACTGAAAGCTTCAGATTGAAACCTGACACTACTGCTGGCAGTCTAGGGACGGCTCTGACGTTGAAGGCAACTGGTTTAGGCCCAGTGAACCTGAGACTGAGCAAGGTCTCATTCTGGATGAGCAGAAGTTTAGGCAGATGAGAGTGGAGGCTGGCTCTTGTCCCAGCCAAGGTCATCTCAGTGCATGCTCTGTGAAGATGTCTTTTTCTTAAAAATGGAGTTAGATTACAATTATTCTAAAAATTTTAGAATTGTATTTTTAGGCTGGTCTCTTTTATTAAAATTTTTAATCATATAAGTAAAACTTGCTAATTGTAATTAACTCAAACCATACAGAAGTGTAAAAGGTAAGCAATGGCACTGCCTCTCCCTTCCTAGTCCCCATAACCAATGCCCCCACTTCTATAGGCACACACGTTCCCCACATGGCTCCACTAGAGGCAGATGCTTTGCAATTGCTCACTCAACCCCCGCATGGTGAGAATGTGATTTTCCCTCAGTGCTCATGTTCCAGCAACTACCTGCCACATCCACCTTCACAGTGATGGGAGGATTCAGTATGTGAGAAGGCTGGGCCTGGGCAGGAGTGGGTTCATGGTGGCAGACTCTGCCACACAGCCAACCATAATAGCTGTGTGTCTACGGAAACAGAGACTGGGGCTTTTGGAATGTCTTACAGTGACTAAGGGGTCCAGTAAGTAAGTGCCTGAGTGAGGGGGGGCTGAATTCCCTCACCAACACACACATGTGGACTGTCCTTTGGGGACAGGACAGGGGAGGCTGTACACAGGGAGAGGATGGAGACTAAATGAGCCTGACTTGAGAAAGGCACTGCTGTGTATTCTTGTGACCCATCTTATGACTGTTCTGGGTGGGGAGGGGTGGGGGCATCCTGCAGTGAGGCCAATCCCCGCGGTGCAGAGGAGGGATCATCCTGGAAAGGACGATCTTTGGAGATTTGGCTCTTGAGGCCATGAGAGGGAGCACCACTGGGTGGCAGCATGGGCCCAGCAGTCAGACCCGGGGCTTGTGGTGAGAAGCCAGGACAGAATTAGGTAACAAGGAGTTGGCCAGAGAGACCCACAAGCCTGAGGCCAGCAGGCACCTAGAGCAGAACAGGGACACATCACTGTTCCCAGCATACAGGCCAGGTGTGCAGTGCAGTTAAATTCACAAAAAATAGTTGGAGGGCCAAAGCCCTTGGGACCCTTTGGTTTACACAGACTGACCACTATAGACAACGCGTTCCAGGGAACACCTTTGGTGCTCTGACACTGACTAGCCTGAGGACAAGGAAACTTCACTGAGGACCTTAAATCTGATCCTGAAGGATGCCTAGGAGTTAGCAGATCAGTGGCACCTAGAGAAGAAGTGAGTAGAAGGATGTAGGGTCTTGACTCCAGCTCACTACTTATCAGCTATGAGGCCTAAGATACACTGTAATCTCTCTGTGCCTCAGTTTCCTTGACTGTGGTAGTTGTGACAATGAAATGAGACTGGAAATTGCTGACAGTGCGTGGCATATAGTAAGTGTACAGTAGAATAGTCAGGGCAAGAGGGAAGGAGTATAGTCTTGGGGTAGAAAGCTTGGGATTTGGCCCCATAAAGACCCAGTTTCAAAATCATGGCTTGGTTGCATGGCAGCTGCAAAGCCCCTTTGTCTTCATAGTACTGGGACAGTGGACAGTTCCTACTAGATAGCACCCCACACAAGGCCCCCAGGCACCCTGGCTCTCAAAGCAGGTTATGAGGTATCCATCACACCCCACCCCATCCCAAGAAACTGGCTTCTGACCAAGTCGGGAGGGAGCTGCAGTGCTTACACTGAAGTCTGGCTTCCCTTCAGGAAAGGTACAGAGAAGTGGCAAGCTGAGCCCTGTCTGCCCTGGGGAAAACCTGGACCTTATCATTCAGGCCCTTAAACACTGCCAGGGGTCTGTCACCTCTGCCCTGGATCTCAAAGCTTGCCTTCTTTCCTGGGAACCCCAGGGCACACACTGGGCAGTGAGAGGTAGGGAGTAGACCCTGCCTCCTCTCCAAATCCCACTCCCTCCAGCTGCCCCACCCTTCTTCTGGCCCAAGGATTTGGAGGAGGTTTGCCCAAACCCTATAGTCCTTCCACATGCTCCCTGGTGAGTCCAATGAACTGAAAAATGGTGGAAGGGGTCGGGGTAGGAGTGTGGGCTTCTGACTCAGAACTGGGATCAAGTTCCAGCCCTCCTATTTCCTAACAAGACAGTTTGTTCCCTGGGGCTGTGTCTTCTGATCTGCATAATGGGGGCAATACTAGCTGTTGAAGATCAAATGTAGCAAGTACTGTTGTAGATGGGAGCAGGTGTCTTTGTTCCACACCCCCCCAGATTATCTCTGGGTGTTTAGAGCTTCAGGTCTGTCAGCATTTGGGGAGGCTGACCGTCCCTGCCTGCCTCCTCAAATCTGCAGTCACTTCTTCCCTGATTGGCAGGGGCCAGCCGGAGTCAGTACCTGCAGAGACCATTGGTCTCGCCTGATGCACAAGGGGTTGGATGTGCCTTCTCCCCCAACTCTTTCAAAGAAAACGTTCTTGCCTGGATTCTTTTGGCTGTGGTGGCCGCAGGCTTGACCTCAGTGGACTTGCTCATTTCTGGGGCCGCCCTCTGCACCCTGCCCCTCCCCTATGTCCCTCTCCAAACCCCACCTCGTGCCACCCACCTCCCCCCAACCCCACATACAGAGTCCCGGGGTCGAGGCGCAGCCCAACAGGGGGAGCCTGCACACCCCGACAGACCGCCTTGGCGGGGAGGCTAGTAGGGAGGACAGGGCTGGGACCTCGCCACCGCGCCGCCACGGGTTAGACAGTGAGACAAGAGGGCCCCTCCCAAACGAAGCAGACGGCCAGGAAGCAATCTGGGCTCGGGTTGCGGGGCCTGACCACTCCTTAACCTCCCCCAACCCGGTCTTTCCTACTGGTCTCCCGGTCCCGCCCCGCCAGGTCACGTCAGCCGGGTCCACGGGCTGCAATTGGCCCGCCCTGGCCGCTCCGCTCCATCTCTGCGCTGTGATTGGTCAGCCCACGGGGCCCCGCCCCGTTTTCCTGGAAAGTTCTTGGAAATCTGTCAAAGGTGTTTCCTTTCACAGCCCCGGGACCAGACAGCGCCGCCGGCGCCGGCTCACCCGCTCGGGCCCCCGGCCCAGCCTGCTGTTCTAGGAAGACGCCGCTTCCGGGAAGGGCTGGGTCGCGGCGGACAAAGGATTAGGCGACAGCTCGCCCCGCCCTGCTCGCCTGGCCCGCCCCCCTCGCCCTTCCCTGCGGTCGGCGCCGCAACCTCTCAGTCCCTGCCCGCCGCCGCGCGCCCCGGGAGCTTGCCCCGCGCGCGCTCCGCGCCCGCCGACTACTCCCTGCCGCCGCCGCCGTCCAGCCGATTCCCCGCGCGCCAGCAGCCGCCGCCGCGGGGACATGGTCCTCTGCGTTCAGGGGTAAGCGCGGCTCTCCGCCCCCGCCCAGCCTCTGCGCCGGGCGCACGGGAAAGCACGGGCTTCGTGCTAGCTGCGGGGCACTGGGAGGGCTTGGCGGGCCGGAGGTGACCGAGCGCGTAAGGACTTTTGGAGTGCGGCGCTGTATGGGGCTGTGGCACCCCCCTCCCCTCAACTCACACTGTGGGTAGGGAAACTGGGGGCTGGCCGGACGGGAGAAACACAAGGTGGGCTCGGCTGAGTTCTCACTGGAGCAGGTGAACGCTGACGGCGTCCTCCAAGATGTGGCTCATCAGCTCAGATCTTCTGAGGGCTGTACCCTAGCCTGCCGGCTGCCCTGCCAATGGGTGACCTTGGGCCAGCCCCTGCCCCTCTTCTGTGTCCACTCTTCTGCCTCAGCTACCAATTAGGCTCTTCTTGGGAAGCACCCCTGAGATTCTTGCTTCTCCCCTGCCTGGCACCTGATAACCAGAAGCTCTTGGGAGAGTCTGGGTTTGGCCTCCTGCCTGGGGTAGCCCCACAATCGGCTCACCCCTCCTCTCAGCCCCATCTGAGATCCCAATGTGAGAAGGAGAGTGGCTCCTGCCTTCCCCCTCCAAGTTTCCCAAAGACATGGGGTGGGAGCCAGTAGAGGGGGGACGCGGAAAAGACAGTCTTGGCCCCAGCTGAGCATTCTGGGCACATCCACTCTGCCCTGAGCCTCAGCAACTTCTTCAGCCAAAGGGTCTGATGCTTTCCACACTGATCTGACAGGAGCTCAGGCAGCTCCAAGGAGAGAGGGAGGAGGTATACATGGGTGTTTCACACCCAGGGAGAACTGGGTGGCCTAGTGGCTGCTGTTACCAGAACTGGCACGGTCCCAAGTGAAGAAGGGTAGAAGCTGAGGGCAAGCTGAAGTGCCCCTTGCTTTGAGCAGTCTTTGGTCCAAAAGAGGACATGGTGTTGCTGGGAAGGCTGCTACTCCCTGGTTGTCTCCAGCATGTTCCTTTCTGAATTTTGGGACTCCCGAACTCCTGCCCCTACCACTACCTTCCTCCTCAGAATCCCCTACCCCATTCCAGGTCCCATAGCCTCTTTTGCTTTGCCCTAGCCGAGCACCCCTTTGTAACCTCAGTGCCAGTGTAGGGTGTCAGGGGACAAGGTTTTTAACAGATCTCCCCCCCACACAGCCACAGAACAGCTGGTAGCCCCCTGGGATGAGGAGCCGGCATTCCTAGCTGTAAGTTTGGGCTGGCAGCTTTGCTGAAGGGTAACCCTAAGGGGAGTTCACCCCACTGGCATGTATCCCCAGGTAGGACTCACTGCTGGGCTCCACAGCAAGCACACACATGTACCTGGAACACACCAGTCACCGCCCCCACCATGACGATGACACAGCCATGGACACACCCCTGTCCAGATACACAGTCACTTGCCAGGAGCTTGTGGGGATCCACACTGCCATTCACACACCCAGATACCATATCAGCCCCAGAGGTGCCCACACCCACACGGGGGACCAGTCAGAGCCGGGTGTGGGGAGTCTGTGGCCTTGGGGCCACATGTGGCATTCTGGATCCATGAGTGTGGCCTTTTGACAGAATCCAAATTTTATAAAACAAATCCTTTTAATAAAGAGATTTGTTCTATGACATTTGGATTCAGTTGAGGGGCCACATTTGGGGATCTGGAGGGCCACCTGTGGTCTTGAGGCTGTAGGTTCCTTAGCTGTCTGGACATGGCCACCGCCAGAGGTTTCAACCTGACTGGCTAGCCACCTTCTATGCTCCTGGGAAGGTTGTGCTGGGCCCCAGCAGGCAGATCATCTCAAAATTTGGCCTCCTGCCCCCCTAGTGGGATTTCAGAGCTTCCACAGTGTAGCCAGGGTAGGTATGGAGAAGTACTTGGCAAGCTCCAGTGTGCCAGGGCTGTGAGATCCCTTCTCCCCATGAGTGGTTATAGGGCCATGATTTGTTAGAACCTCCTAAGGGTCACCTATAACCTACATTGTCGTGTCTGGCTCCTTTGCCTGCCTCCTACTACCAGCTCCTGCCCACCTCTTCCCACCTTACAGGCAATACCTGACACTGTTTGCCCATGCTGTCATCTCTGCATGGAGTGCCTTCCCCCAGCTCCCTCCTTTGGCCAAGCAGACTCTGACTCCCCCATAACACCCTGCACTTTTATGACTTTGAGTTATAATCATTCTTAGTGCCACCTTCCCCAGCCGGTCCTTGAGGGCCAGGCCCAATCTCAGTGTCCTAAGGCCCAGCCAGGGACTATCCCCAGAACTGAGGCCTAGGGATGTATTTTATAAGGAGTGAGGGAGAATCAGCAATCTCTTCCTTGGGAAGTGGTGCCAGTCCCTGCGCCACTCCCAGGGAGGAAGCCCTAGGATCACCATGCTGCATGGGCTTCCTCTAGGAGGAAGCTACTAAGATTTTAGCCGGTTCAGTTCCCCCAACCCCAACAGTCCAAGAATGTTGTGTTGCCGAACCTCTGAGTATGCGGGTTGGTGGGATCCCTTATTGGGGGGAGGGGAAACTGAAACCCACTGGGGAGAAGCTTTGCACAGGTCATGCAGGGGTCCTCAAACTTTTTAAACAGGGAGCCAGTTCACTGTCCCTCAGACCGTTGGAGAGTGCATACTGTGGGCCCGGGACGAGTCAGCTGCTAAGCAGGACAGGCGGTGGCGGCAAGAACACCCAACGGGCTGGATAAATGTCTTAGGCAGGCCGCATGTGGCCTGTGGGCCGTAGTTTGAGGATGCCTGGGTCACAGAGCCTAGTAGGACTGGCTTGCCAGGGTGGGATCTGGAATGTGGCGTAAGTACCCTGCCCTTTGGTGGGCACTCATATTTATATGGGAGGTAGATTTGCCAGTGCTTTTAGATGCCACTGTCCACTCCAGACCCTCAGCTGAGAGAAGCAGAGGCCAGGATGGGGAAGTCTGTATGGGTAGGGGGGTGTTTCAGCCTCTAAGTCCTGTCCAGTGTGGACCTAGGCTCTTCTGAGAGTCCTCCTACCCATGGGAGGTAGCATGTGACCTCAGGTATCCTACTGTAATCTTGAGATCTCTCCGGTGGACCCCTTGCAGTCTCAACTAGGACTAGACCCATTTAATCAGCCTACCTCAGCCAGGACACAACTGTGACACTGCTTTGCACTGGCTCCCATCAGGGTGCTGACCATACTTGCAATGCCTGTAGGGAATGATCTGTGTTTGGGGCTGATACAAAATAGATTAATTACCGTTTGATAAATGCAGAGGGATAGAGAAGAATCTTTAAAAAGAGTATCTGGGCTGGGCACTGTGGCTCACGCCTGTAATCCTAGCACTCTGGGAGGCCGAGGCAGGCAGATTGCTCGAGGTCAGGAGTTCAAAACGAGCCTGAGCAAGATGAGACCCCGTCTCTACTATAAATAGAAAGAAATTAATTGGCCAACTAATATATATATAGAAAAAATTAGCTGGGCATGGTGGTGCATGCCTGTAGTCCTAGCTACTTGGGAGGCTGAAGCATTAGGATCACTTGAGCCCAGGAGTTTGAGGTTGCTGTGAGCTAGGCTGACGCCACGGCACTCACTCTAGCCTGGGCAACAAAGCGAGACCTCTCTCTCAAAAAAAAAAAAAAAAGAGTATCTGCACATTGGGGAAACACTCAAGGGGGCTTTTGTGATGGCAAGTGTAGGATAGGATACTGGGCTAATTGAACCTATGGCTGGGTAAAGGGGACACTGAGGCTCGTAGTGAGATGGGCCAGCCCAAGGTCATGCAGCTAGTCTGGGGCATGGGGATCTCTGGAAATGAGGGAAGGATGGGGCTTCTACTCACTGCCCAACCACCTCCTTTAGACCTTGTCCTTTGCTGGCTGTGGAACGGATCGGGCAGCGGCCCCTGTGGGCCCAGTCCCTGGAACTGCCTGAGCCAGTCATGCAGCCCTTGCCTGCCGGGGCCTTCCTGGAGGAGGTAACAGAAGAGACCCCAGCCCAGCCGGAGAGTGAGCCCAAGGTGCTGGACCCTGAGGAGGATCTGCTGTGCATAGCCAAGACTTTCTCCTACCTTCGGGAATCTGGTAAGCCTGAGGGGGGCAGGCCTTGTCCTAGGAAGTCTGGTGGGAGAAGCTTAGCTGCACCTGTTGAGTCTGATTTGGGAGGCATGGCCCTGCCCAAGAGAGTCCGATGGAAGAGGCACAGCCCTCTCCAGGGAAGTGTGAAGGGGGAAGTGCTACTCTGACCTGCCCTGGGTTGGTGCCTCCAACTAATTTCCAGTGTAACCAGTCTCTTGGCCCTGTCTCTACTTGTCTAGGCTGGTATTGGGGGTCCATTACTGCCAGCGAGGCCCGGCAGCACCTGCAGAAGATGCCAGAGGGCACGTTCCTAGTACGAGACAGCACCCACCCCAGTTATCTGTTCACACTGTCGGTCAAAACCACTCGTGGCCCCACCAATGTGCGCATCGAGTATGCAGACTCCAGCTTCCGCCTGGACTCCAACTGCCTGTCTCGGCCTCGCATCTTGGCCTTCCCAGATGTGGTCAGCCTTGTGCAGCACTATGTGGCCTCCTGTGCT
Organism: Microcebus murinus; assembly: GCF_040939455.1. NCBI lineage: Eukaryota > Metazoa > Chordata > Mammalia > Primates > Cheirogaleidae > Microcebus > Microcebus murinus. Next base: position 155,946,232 of record NC_134104.1, on the reverse strand, counting down.
GCTGACACCCGAAGTGACAGCCCTGATCCCACTCCCACCCCAGCCCTGCCTATCCCTAAGGAAGAAGCACCTGGTGACCCAGCACTGCCTGCTCCTGCGGCCACTGCCGTGCACCTGAAACTGGTGCAGCCCTTTGTGCGCAGAAGCAGTGCCCGCAGCCTGCAGCACCTCTGCCGCCTTGTCATCAACCGGCTCGTGGCCGACGTGGACTGCCTACCACTGCCCCGGCGCATGGCTGACTACCTCCGACAGTACCCTTTCCAGCTCTGACTGCGCCGGGACCTTACCCAGCCTCACCCAGCTCCACCCTGGAGGGGACACTGGCCCCAGCTGGACTTGGGCTCCCTCTGTCCCCGCTCCAGTCATCCTGGTGCCTGCATGCGTCTGGCAGCTGGACCAGGAATAGCCACCAAGAGCAAGGGAGTGGAGGGGGAGGTGTCACAAACTGGGAGGTGAGTCCCTCAGGCCCCATGTGGCTCCATTGTGGGGAGCCATGTATCAGAGGCGAGGGAGACAGGCAGGACCTCGTCTCACCTGTGGCTGGGCCCAGGCCTCCACTCACTTCCCAGCCCTGGCCACTCGAACTGTGTAGACACTGTCAACCCCATTTCTCAGTACCTGGGGTGGGCGGGCCTCCTACCTCCAGCCAGCCTCTGTTTCTGAGAGGTTGTCAGCCAGAGGAACTGGGGTTGACAGTGACAGTCCCCTTGCTGGGGGTGGGCCAGGCTGGGGACTGCACAGGAATACAGTATTTATTTATTTATTCTCCTTGAGGTTGGTCTCAGAGTTGAGCCAACCCCACCTCTCTGCCCTGAGCCCTGGGTAGTCCAGAGACCCCACTCTGCCCCAGTTTCTCTGGTTCCTCCCTGTGGAGAGCCCCATCCTGAGATATGTTACTGGACCCAAGACAGTCCTGGAAGTCCTGGCACTGACCCATCCACCTGTGAATGTGTCCGTGCTCTCCTGCCCCCAGCCCTGTTTGGGGAGAGTGGGCAAATGGACAAGAAAGTGGAGCCAAAGCCTCAGTCTGCAGCAGAGCCTGTGGCTCACCCCCTCGAGGGGCAGAGCCTTAAATGCACAGAGCTGTCACTGGTGTGAGCCCCGCATACATGTGTGCCAAGTTAGGAAGTGGTGCTGGCTTGAGGGCTGCTGCTGCAGCTCTGCTGGGTCGGCTTCCTGCCCAGGAAGTTGCCTGCCCCTGACAGAGGGAGAGAAATACATATCTGATGAGTCTTTATAAAATAATGATTATAACAAAGAAACCAGCTTCGTAGTCTGTTTTCTTCCACTGATTTTTTTTGTAATGACAATAAAATCATACCTTTCACTTATGGAGCCCTCAGTGAGGACTTGAGTTCTGTACACAGTTTCTCCCCTTTGATCTTGTTGTCATCATCTCCCTTTACGTTTGGGCTAGCTGAGAACCAGAGCCCTTGGGGGCTGAGCAGTCCCTGGGAAGGGCTCATTTTCCCCTGAATCCCCTTGGGAATGGGATAGGGGGTGAAGGTCAACTGGAGTGCCTGCAGGGTCACTGTCCTGGCCACTGCCAGGCAGGGGTGGTAGCAGAGGAGCACTGGCCCTGAGAGGTGAATGAACAGGAAGTGCCAATTCAATATTGAAAGTGGACTGCTCCCTGGGGCTGTGTCTTTTGAGATGAGGAAACCAATTGTCAGGGCAGCCCTTCCAGGAAGAAGGTGCAGTGCATGCAGAGCACTGAGGCATGACTGGGAGACTCATTCCTGACACAAGGAGGCCTGGGGAGGGCTTGTTCTGTGCAGTGAGCAGGGCAATTGAATCAGGGATCGTGGCCAGTAAGCTGGCAGGGTCTGACCTGGAATGGGGGTGTCTGGGTTTTGGCCCAGGCTGGTTGGGGTTGGGGGACCCTGTCTTCTCACTCTGGGTCCTGTGCACCAGAAGAGGGTAGAAGAGCAGTTAAAATGAAAACACCCTCCATTATTTGATAGTCTAACTTTGGAACATATTAGTTGCTGAGATGTCACTATGTCCTGAAAATTTTTGTTTTTTGGGTTTTTTTGGTTTGTTCGTTTGTTTTGTTTTGTTTTGTTTTTTTGAGGCAGAGTCTCACTCTGTTGCCCCGGCTAGAGTGCTGTGGCATGAGCCTAGCTCACAGCAACCTCAAACTCCTGGGCTCAAATCATCCTTCTGCCTCAGCTTCCCTGGTAGCTGGGACTACTACAGGCATGTGCCACCATGCCTGGCTAATTTTTTCCATGTATTTTTAGTTGGCCAATTAATTTCTTTTTATTTTTAGTAGAGACAGGGTCCCACTCTTGCTCAGGCTGGTTTCGAACTCCTGACCTTGAGCAATCCTTCTGCCTCAGCCTCCAAGGGTGCTAGGATTACAGGTGAGCCACTGCACCTGGCCCCTGTCCTGAAAATTTTTGTACTTTTGCTTAAGGGCCTCACAGGAAAGTGCCCCTAAACCTTGCTGACAGCCTTTTAACCCTTACTTTGGAAACAATTCTAACCTCCTTGTTTTCTTAGTCCTTAGACAATTAGAAATTGCAGATTAGGAGAGACAAATGCTGGCCAGGCACAGTGGCTCACGCCTGTAATCCTAGCACTCTGGGAGGCTGAGGTGGGAGGATCACTTGAGGCCAGGAGTTTGAGACCAGCCTAAGCAAGAACAAGACCTTGTCTCTACTAAAAATAGAAAAATTAGCCAGCTGTGGTGGTGTACACATATAGTCACAGCTACTTGGGAGGCTGAGGCAGGAGAATTGCTTGAGCCCAGGAGTTTGAGGTTCTTGAACTATGATGATGCCACTCCACTCTAGCCTGGGTGACAGACTCTGTCTCCAAAAAAAAAAAAAAAAACAAAACAAAAAAAGATGATGGATTGAGAGCAGGAAGCAGTGAGGAGTGATGGATTGATGACAAGGAAGAGGCAGAGAAAGGATAAATAGCAAGAACTCTGGAGGCCCAGAACCCTGGGGAGATGGAGATGGCTGTGGCAAAGTTGGGAGTGACATTGGGTGACAATGAGCAAGAGATGGGTGAGGGAGGTGGGTCTTTATGGGGTGTGGTGCCCAGGTGTCCAGGCTGGCATCCTCTCCATTGCTGGCAGTAGCTTGGGCCCTTGGCTGGCTGTGGGGCCAGACAGCATGTTTCCTCCAGGTCACCATGGCCCTGCCAGGGTGTCTGCAGTTCCTCATTCCTTCAGCCTTGATCTTGGCCCCTTTGTCACTCCCCAAATGCCTGAGGTGACCTCTTTGTTTGTTCTCCTGTAGCTCTGAGTCACCTGGTGCATGGGTGTAGGCATGGAGGGGCCAGAGGCAGGCTGTTCTCCGATGAAAGGAAGCACAGAAAACTCTTCATCATCTACAAAGTGGGAGACGTTTCAAGGTGCCCGCCGAGTGCTAGGTGTGGGCTGAGGGCTTTGCACCCACCACACCCTGGGAGTGGGGTTCAAATTTGCCCACCGATGGGGAAACTGAGACTCAGAGGGGACCGGGGCTGACAGAGGTCACTTAAGGAGTGGGGCATAGAGCAGAGCTAACCCTGGGGGTCCTGACTGCCCTTTGCCCTGTGGATTGCTACATGAGATGGGAAGGTCAGGCAGCTGGACGTTGGCTTTCAGGCAAGTTACTCTTGGACGCTGGCTTCTATCCTCCTGTCCCCCTTCCTGCTGAGAGCTCTGGAGCCATTGGCCTGGCCAACAGGGTCTTGTCCCCTTCACCCTTGCCTCAGCTCAAGCCAGGGTCCACCTCTGGCCTGGGGAAAGGCTGCCCAGATATTTTTCTGGTTCAATATCTCTTCTGACTCCCAATATTTTACTGGTTCAATTTTCCTTTCATGTTTCCCTACCAAGGGAGTGGGTGATGCCTGCCTACAACAGGACGGTGGAAGGCATGTCACTGGGCCCCAGACCCAAGACAGAGATCCAGCCTAACATGCTGAAAACCCTCTGGTCAGCACAATCACCCCGGGGTGGTCCTGGGTAGTAAAAGGGGCGCACCCTGCTGACACGAGCCAGGAGAAAGGGACAAGCCATCTGGTGGGTATGTTGGACCCTGCACAAACAATACATACAATAACTGAGGTGACCCTTTACCGATGAAGGCCTTCACCAGCACGCATGCTCCTTGGGCACCAACTGGGCCAGACTCCATCTAGGCCCTGGGGATGCAGTAGAGAACAGAGCAGACATGGTCCCCATCCTCATGGGGCTCATGGGCTAGTGGGAGACAGATAATAAACAAGTGAACAAAGGGGCACACAGGAAAGATCTGAGAGTGTAAAAAAAGCAAAGCAGGGAAAACAGAGGACACTTTGGGTGTGGGGACACCCTGCAGCTGACAGGGTCAGGGAAAGCTCTGGGGCAGGGTGGCACTGAATCTGGAAACCCAAACAAAAAGGAGGAGCTAACCATGCAGATGACTTGGGGAAGGGATGTCCCAGATGAAAGGAGCCACCAGTGCAATGGCCCTGAGGCAGGAACAAACCTGGAGAGGCTACGGGGGTGGAGGTGGGGGGGTGGGAAGGGCAGAGGGGCACGTGGATTTTATTCTAGTGTGGTGGGACACCGCTTCAGAGTTTAGCAGGGTAGTGCCGGGATGTGACGTGTGTTTCTAAGCGACGCCCTTGTAAGCTGGGTGGGGACGGCCATGAGGGCCTGGAGACAGGAGGCAAGAAAAAAGGCGGAGAGTTAGGGACCTCGGTGGGGTGTGGGGAGGGGCAAGAGAAGGCGAGGGCAGCAACTTTGTGACCCTGGGTGGGGTTCATGCCCCATGAGTTCTCACTGCTACGCTGCACACCAGCAGAGGTTGTCCCTATGTATTGTGAAGAGGTAAGGTTCAAAGAGGGGTAGTGGCTTGCTTAGGGTCACACCACTCGTGAGAGTCAGAGCCAGGGTTCAGACCTGGTCTGTGTAACCACTGCTCTGCTCTGCCTCCAGGGCTGGCTTGCCTAAGTCTCAGCACCCATAGATTCAGAGGACATGCAGAAGTGGGGGAGATTCAGGAGAGCTTTCTGGAGGAGGAGCCTAAGGGCTGGGCCCTAGAGGATTCCACCTCCAGGTGGGCGGCGGCTTTGGAGATTGAGCCTGTGTAATTTCCCTTCCTGGACTTACAAGTCTCCCTCTGGAATGACTTTGGGACAGAGATGCTGCTAAATAGCCACCAAGCATTTCTTGTCAGTAAGGTTTAACTGGCCAGCATCTTACTAGTGTGCTTCACTCATAATCACCGAGTGACCCACCTCCCCTGTATCAGGACTGTGCCCCTGGGGAGAATTTGCTGGATACCACCGCCCCTCCAGCCACATCACTGACGCCAGTGCATGCATCTCGTTAGCCCCCTGCACCTAGGCTGGCCAACTGAGCAAATTATTCCTGGCCAAGGCTGGCTGGCCACATGTCTGAGTGGGGCTGGGGGCCATGGCTGGGCCAGCTCCATGCAGATGGGACTGTCCCACGCTGCTGCACGGCTGCCCATGGGAAGTGGAGGGGCGAGGGGCCTAGAGTCTGAGATAAGGCCTGACCAAGAAGGCAGGAAGATTCGGGATCTGTGCAGGGTACATCCTGGCCCTCTGGGGACCTCGCAAAGGCTCTCTTCCTCCAGGAGAAGTGGAGCCCACACAGGCCTGGACAGCCCTTTGACACCAACCTGTTAGAAAAGTTTTAATATAAGGCAGGTTCAAGGTTTGCCAGAAATTCAACAGCCTCTCATAGTGAATGTGTCCTCCTTAGCCTTCCTGGCTCAAATGCCACACAGAGGGTCACTCCAAGGGTCACTCTGGGACAGCAGGCTGTGGCTCCCACGTCTGAGACTCGGGATAGAGAGGTCTCTGGAGGTTTCATTCTGGCCAGAATGCAGACTACAGGCTGGTCGGAGAGTGGCCAGGCCTGGCTTTTAGGGCATGCCAAGTGAGCAGAAGCTGGTACTCATCTTTGAGCAGGAGGAGATGCAGCAGGCCCAGGACAGGGGGAGCCTTTGTTGTGGCTTAAGCCCTCTGCTCAGTGGGGAGATAGTTACTTCCGTGCCCCAGGCCCATTGAAGCAGGCAGGGCTGAGTGCAGGAGGTAGCCTCAGAGGACTGAGGAACTCTGGACTGCCAGGACTCTCCCAGGCAATCCTCCAGGACTGTTCCACCCACACCATTCCTGCTAGTGAGATACGTACGCGGGCACCCGGATGCCCTGACGGTGTGGCTGGAGGAGGAGCAGTAGCCAGCAAATGCTTCCTGGGGCAGAGGTGGCTGTAGGGACTCTCCCCATACCCAGCACCAGTGAGCCAGCCTGGGCCCTTCCTGTCACTAGGACTGGGCTCCTCCACCAGGGTGAGGATTGCACTCCTAGTCTGGGTTGGGCCAAAGTTTTGTTCTTAAAAGTGCCCCTTGGGGCCAGACTCAGTGGCTCACGCCTGTAATCCTAGCAGTCTGGGAGGCCAAGGCGGGCAGATTGCTCAAGGTCAGGAGTTCGAAACCAGCCTGAGCAAGAGTGAGACCCTGTCTCTACTAAAAATGGAAAGAAATTAATTGGCCAACTAAAAATATATAAAACAAATTAGCTGGGTATGGTGGTGCACGCCTGTAGTCCCAGCTACTCGGGAGGCTGAGGCAGGAGGATCACCTGAGCCCAGGAGTTTGAGGTTGCTGTGAGCTAGGCTGATACCATGGCACTCTAGCCTGGGGCAACAGAGTGAGACTCCGTCTCAAAAAAAAAAAAGTGCCTCTTGGCCTCCTCCCAGGGGACCCTCTACTGCTCCCCACCCCACCAGCCCCACCTCTGAGCGACATCACTCTGTGCGTGCGTTTGCGTGCGTGAGTATGTGCGTGTGTGTTGACCTTTCCACTTGGCCAACATTCCTTTGTTTTTCTCAGCTCCTTCAAGGGGATGGCCGTGGGAGGAGGAGCTGTTGGGAGAGTAGGTTCTTAGGAAACTTTTCCCCCAAAGCCCAGAGACATGGATCCCAAGGAGACACGGGAAAATGAAGGCTTATCAGAAGGAGATGGGTTCCAAGGGCAGTGGGAGGGGTACGGGTGAGACTGGCTCGTGAGTGCCTGCCAAGCTGTGCTCCAGGGCCCCACCAGCCTGGCATCCGGTGGGCAGGCAAAGCTGGGAGACTCTGGGCAGGTCGTTCCGTGTCTCTGAGCCACATGTGGCCCCAAGTAGGCCGAGGTCCTGGGTTTGCTGTCTGTGGTGTCCATTCATTCTCCTCCCGCAGAGGTGCCCAGGGTGGGTCTCTGCGGCCCTTTACCTCTTTTCCCAGAGCCAGTGGGCACCTGGGTGGGGGCTGTGGGCTTCGGAGGCAGCAGCACCCCCTCCCAACCCCTCGACAATCACCCCTTTCTCTTCTAGGTCTCAGTGGGTAGCCTGGGGGGGCCGGGTTCCAGAAGAATCCCCGGGCCTCGGGGAGGGCTGACAAGGCCTGGCGTGGGCACCCCCGCCCCCAGCCTGGTGAGGTGTTTTCGCCAGAATCGCAGCAGCTGCAGCTGGAGGCCTCTTCCCAGGAAGAGCAGAGCGCCTCTTCCAAGAACTCAGAGGAGGCGCGGGCGGGAGGGGGAGCGGGGGAGTTAATTTTAAACCAAACAGCCTTCAACGCTTCTCAGGAACTGGTTGCTCAACGTGATCTGGCAGGTCCCAGGCGCTGGGCAGGCCTGGTGCCAGCTCAGAGGTGGTTGGGGTAGAGGACACACCCCAGAGGGGGAGGCCCAGTGACCTTGAGGGAAGTTGGGCCCTGTCCTTGACGCTTATCAGGGCCTGTCACACCCTGCCCTCCACTCACCAGATGAAACTTGTGGAGGTTGGGGGTGGGGAGAGATTTACTCGGTTCTAACCAGGCAAGGTGAAATTATAGCAAGAGTTATAACACAGGTGTCATGTCCTTCCCTCTCCCTCCCCTGGTCAGAACCTGCCAGTCCTGTTCCCCCAGCCAGTCCCTCCAGAAGTTCTGTTGATAACCTGCTCTATGGCCAGGGAAAGACCTGTGCAGATTTTCTATGGGCTGGGACCCCCATGCCAGGCTAGTGGGGGAAGGAGAGGGTGGAGTGCAGCAAGCTGGCAGGAGTGAGCCTCCTTTCTGTTCAGGGAGAACTCATGGGCCTGCCCCCAGTTGCCAACTGGGAGTCAAAGCACCTTCACCTCACCGACCTCCTATCTCCCACCCCAGTGTGGCCACTCCCTTCTGGCTGACAGCCTGGGCTCACCACCCAGTGTCTGGTCCTCGGAGTGTCCCTACAGGAGCACTTCCCAGCCACCCCTCACTACCCCCGCTGGCTGCCCTTTGAGACCCCAGCAGCCTAGGCAGAGCAGGGCCCTCAGTTCTAGGAAAGGATCCTGACCAAATGCTGCCAGGAGCTCCAGTTCTTGGAACTAGCCCTGCAAAGCGAGGGGACACTTCTTAGAACCTGTTGGCCATTCCAGGGAGAGAGGCTCAGAGGACAGCCAGTGACCTGGATGGGGGCAGGGGAAAAAGGACCTCAGCTTGGGTCCCCACCTCCAGGAAGCCTTCCCTGACTGCAAGCACCTCCTTAAACCCTGCCATCCCAGTGCTGGTTCTGCTGGGTCATTCTAAGGGCTCTGCCAGTGCAGGCCCTGGCCTGGTACCACCTCTGCAGTGCCCAGTGTGCAGCCTGGGGCAGAGAGTGGGCAACCAGAAATGGGCGTTGGTAGGGATAAAAGGGGGCATGCGTACCTGCGGGGCAGTGTGTGGGTGTGGCACACAGGCAAAAGCAGGCAGGACACACGTGAGTTAACTACCAGGCTGATGAGCAGTCAGGGCTGTGAGGGCCAAGGAAGAGCAGGAGGGAAAACATGGTGGGGTCAGCGGTGCCAGGCCCTTCTCACTGAGCCCCTTGCTGGGGGCAGGCAGCCTCTGGCTCCAGTCACTCCTTCAGGCCAACCTTGTCCTTCCCCTCAGATCCCTGCCCCACAGCAGGGAACAGAGGCCCCAGCTTCAGCATCAAGCCACCCAGGGTAGTCCTGGCGTCACCACCCAGCTGTGGGCCCTGAGCATGCATCCGGCCTGTTGGACCTTTGGTTTTCCCACCTGGAGAATGGAGAGAAGAGGCTGCAGGTAGCTGGGCACTGAGCCCAGGCCAGGCTTCTAGGGGCTCCCAGGAAGGCTGTGGAGGGTGTGGCCAGGGCCTGGAACTCGGTTGGGGTCTGGCCACAGTTTAGGGAGTGGCCATGTGTGTTCCTATCAGAGGATCCCAGGGGCAGCACCTTCGGAGCAGAGGCCTTGAAGTCTGGCTGAAGGGACTGAGGGAGCAGGTCAGGGTCGTCATGGAGGGGAAGCAAGGCTTTCCTGTCTGCTGGAGAAGCTCTAGTGCAGCCTAGGAATCACTCAGGACCTGTTTGCCTTCAGAATGGAGACCCTCCCCTGACCAAGGTTGGACAGAGGTGTGGGCAGGGACTTGCGTCTCCACTCACACCTTCAGGTCACTCCTTGGCCCTCACCAAGCACAGAACCAAGCCTGCCCCCCTGCCCCCCATGTCACAGAGAAGGGGGCTGGCAGCCCATCCTCCACGGGCTAGTCCTGGGGTTAGGAAGGGTTGGAACCCAGTGTGCAGGTGGTAGCTGTGAGGTAGGGCCATGGCAGAGAGGTCCTTGGACCCCTGAAGGAGAGTCGGGGGGGGCAGTCCAGGGACACAGTTTATCACTGTGCACTTAGGAGTGGCCAGTTCCCTAGGGCTATGAGGACAGCTGGCAGTGGATGGAAATGCTTCATTCTCTGCCACTTAGAGGCCCTGGTGTCTGCACCCAGGCCAGGCTGGCCTTGGCTAGAAGAGCCTGCCGTGGGAGAAGCTGACCTGTGGCCCACCAAATCTGAGTGGAAGGAGCTGCTGGGTGGCATCTACTGGCTTTGCAGGGGACACCTGTGCCCTGCTACAGGTGGTTCCAGAGCTAGGTAACCAGTGTCATGACCTGAGCAAGCCATGAACCCTCTCTGAGCCTTGGTTTCCTCCTCTGTGGTGGGGACAATGTTATCACTCACCTTATAGCATCGTCGTGTAGAATAAATGTGCAGACTTGGTGCATTTTGTTTCTCCTTGGGGTCTCCTCTCTGGGTCCCACCTCACCCCTCCAGCTCCCCCTTCACCTTGAGCCCATGTAGACATGAGCCCGGGGAGTGCTATTGCTCCTACTGTAGCAAGAAGTACCTGTGAACACGTCTGCTTTCCCTTCTCACAGGCCCTGATGTTTGCAGAGCTCTGAGCAAAAGGACAAAAGGAGCCCCACAATCCAGAATCTAAATATTTAAAAATCATAAATCAAGCTACAAACTGCCAATAAAATATGTTCTATCCTCCTACTCAACAAATAAACTTTCACAGCAATAAAAACATCTGTAAATCTATGGTTTTTATATGTGTGAAAGGCAGCAGATATAAAAAATGATTGAACTTAGTGATTACTGCTCATGTTGAGGTGTTCAGTGATGGGCTTGAGGTTTAAATAAGAGGATAGAGACAGTAATTCAAGGGTATTCTGCATTTACTCTGTAACACCAATTGTCGTTTTTGCTTTTACTCCGGTGAAAAAATTGACTATGTTATGTCAAGACTTTCACATCATTACTATTCTTTTGGTTAGTAATGATTTAAAAGATTAAAATAAAATATTATATTCAAAGAGCACAAAACCCATGTTACATTAAATGAAATATATCAAAAAATTTAGAACACCTTAAATATCCAAAAAGTTATTTTTAAAATAATCTAAATTATTCTAGTAAAATTAAGAGGCAAAATAGACTGATTTTAGCCTATAATAAACTAATGTTAAACTTGAAATTAAACACATTTAAAACTAAAATCTTACTGAATGTTTTGAAATTTTTATTAAATGTTGTTAAATGTTTTGAAAGAAAGAAATCTTCCCAATTCACAGTCAAATTCGCCATGCAGGCTGAAGGCTGAAGTCGATCCCCGCTCAGCAGTTAGCAGAACAACCGGCTCGCATTTCAGTAGGCACCTCCCCCAACCCCCGATGTTATCGCGAGAGTGGGCGTCTGGGTTTGTCTCGAACTGTGCCGGCACTGAGTGTCAAATCCCCAGTGATGGTGACACACATGTGTTCTTTAGTAAATTTACTGGAAATTGGTTGCGTGTATGTTTGTATACACTCTAAATAATAGGCCCCAGCCAGATTAGAAGAGAGTGGTAACAGACCAAGCACAATTTCCAATGAATGGTGTTGGAACAATTAAAAAAAAAAAAAAGCCCAATGTCTACCTGACCACCTGCCACCACCATAAATTCTAGATGTACACCAAAAGACATAAAGGACTTTGGAAACTATGAAGGTGGGGAGGATGGTGAGGGGGAGAGATAAAAACTTACCTACTGGGTACAATGAACACTGTCCTGGTAGCGGGCACTGATTTTAGCATCACACAGTGTATCCATGTAACAAAAACATTTATACCCCCATAATATCTTGAAATAAAAAAAAATTCTAGATGTGCCAAATATTTAAACACTAAAAATGAAACCCTAAAGGTCCTTTAGAGCACCTCCTCTAGAGCCACAGCAGTACCAACTCTGGGGAAGGAAACCTCTTCCTGTGGCTGTCTTGCATTATTTGCAGGACACGTCTACAGGAAGGAGGGTTGCCCCAGAAAGCCATCAAGGCCCATTTAGTGTTGCCTCCTTATCTTGAGGAATTTCCCCCAGAAACAGACTCTCAGACAAGGGTCCAAATGCAGATAGCCTATTTGGGAGGCGATGCCAGGAAGCACCAGCAGGGTGTTGGGAGACAATTCTCCACGGTTCTCGCCTATGTCTGCACACTTGCCAGGAGAGGCACTGACTGGCCTGGTTCCAAACAATCTTTACAACGGTGATCATTGTAGTGGATAGACTTAGAAGACAGAACTAGTGTCTCCCTCCAGGGCAAAAGGCAGATTTGTCCAGTACAGTAAAGATAATATCTCCCTCCTGGGCAGGTTTGGTTGTAGCCTACTATAAAAGATTCAGGTCCCCTAAACTCAGGATTTCTCTCTTCTAATACAACCTGCTGCATATGCACATGTCACTGGCCTTCACTGCATCACCCTGTAAGAACTGGAGGTCAGGGAAGTGGTGCAAGAAAATGCTTATAACTCTGTCTACTGCTGTTACTGTGAACAATACTCTGTTTTTTCTTTCTGAATCAAGAGTCTTATACCTTCTGCTAGCATTCTTGAGAATATGGTAGGCTAACTCAGATAAAGTCAGATAAAATCTCAGCTTGCAAGCTGGATAAAATCTTAGCCTTCACAATTCTTGACATAAGGAGAAAGGAAGTGAAACAAGGAAGGAATGGAAGCCAAAGCAGGTGTGTTAATGAGTGTGCTCCCTCTGTAGGCAACTGAGGCTCAGTCCTCTGTTGCAAGACGGTATAGAACACACCTCAGGATTGTCCCACCCAAGGGTGAGGAAGCTGGGGCATGAATCTACCAACTCCCCCCTTCACTGGCTTAGGACTACTCTGGGGGAGTTATCTCCCCAGCACTTTTGGTTACTCACCCTCCTGGCCTCTGCAGCAGAGAAAGCCTTAGCTGAGAGTTGCAACTACCGTGTGGGAACTTGAGTGCAAGAGGATGTGAGCTGCTTGCACCCCACAGACTGTGAGCTCCCTATGAGCAGGGCCTTGTCTGAACAGTGCCCACCTCCAGTGCCTGGCACGGTGTGCAGCAAATACTGAATCCATGCCCCATGGCCCGAAGATTAGGGCCTGCTTCCTAGCCTCTCTCCTCCACAAGGCCGTGAGCTCATTATGGACAGGGACTATGTCAATTTTTCTTTCATACTCCAGTACCAAGTGTAGGCCTGGCAATCAGCTCACTGACCGTTTGTTGCATGAATGAGAGATGCAAATAAGCTTCTAAAATAAACAAAATTCTGAGTCAGGTGGGACTAGACTGAGCCATCTTTAGCTGGAAAAGACTATCTAGCCAACATCAAGTGCAAGTGCGCTTGACAGGGAGGTACCAGAGGCATCCTGTGTACTTAAGCAACAAGACACAAATGTTGTAGTCATTACTGTTTTTCAATATTATATTAAAGATCTTAGCCAAACTATGAAACAAGGAAACTAAATATGAGCTATAAGCATTAGAAAGGAAAAAAATAAGTTTGTCATTATTTTCAGCAGTAAAACATCAATGTAGAAAAATCCAAGAGAAGCCATGAACAGCAAATCTTATAAGAGAAACCAAGAGATGACCAGTTATAAGATAAACCCATGTAAATTAACAGCTTGCCCAGGCACCAGCAAAAACCAGTTAGGCTATCTCTCAGTATAATAAGTGACAAAAACTGTATAAAGTCTGAGACTAAATCAGCAGGAAAGCTAACTGTTCATGAGGGGCACGGGTCTGGTACAGCCAGAGCAAGAGGAAATGTGATGTGGGGAACTGAAAGCCACCTTCCTCTTGGTTAAGTTTTACCCTCCTGCCCCCGCTTAACCCGCTAAACCTTCTGCGGGGCTGGTGAGCTAGGGGCACAGGTGCCAGGTCCTGACGTCCTTCCCCAAACTGGCCCCTCTGCACTAGGGGCCAAACACAAGCTGGCTGTCCCAGAGCATGGATGGGCTGTGTTCATTTCCTGAAACATCGCAAAGCTAAGGGCAGCAGCAGCGGCTGTAGCCCTGGACGGGGTTCCTACGCTCCGCCTGAAGCTCCCAGCTGGGGGTGGGGGGTGAGGGGACATCCAGACAGGGTGGGGCTCAGAGCCTGAGGGGGTAAAGGCAGCCTCTCTGGCCCCTTCCTGAGACCAAGTGGAAGGGAAGGGCTCTGCAAATGAACAGAGAACTCAGGTCTGGGGCCATTGGTGAAAGGACAACACCCAACAAACATGAATTTTTTTTCTGTTTTTTTGTTTTAGGAGATGGGGTCTCGTTCTGTCACCCAGGCTGGAGTGCAGTGGTGCAATCATAGTTCACTGCAGCTTCAAACTCCTGGGCTCAAGGAATCCTTTTATCTCAGCCTCCCAAGTAGTTACAGGTGTATGCCACCACACCTAACAGATTTAAAAAAAAATTTTGTTTTTTTGGAGACAGGGTCTTGCTATGTTTGCTCAGGCTGGTCTTGAACTCCTGGGCTCAAGCCACCCTCCCACCTCAGCCTCCTGAGCTGCTGGAATTACAGGTGTGAGCCCCTGTGGTCGTCAAAAACAGAGTTCTTTACATTTTGGGCCCCAGCTTTTACCCCACCAAACACAGGCACAGGCCTGGCTCAGGGTATGGAGGAATAAACAAAAGCAGGAATGGTAAACTTCGACCAGAGCACAGTGCTCCAGGCCTTCTCTGACAGCCAGCAGCTTCCTCTGCCCTGGGAGGGCGCACAGGGCCTTCTGAGCCTTTGGAGGAGGAGCAGGGCTGGGGGCAGATGGTGACTCTGGCCGAAGCTCTGTTTCCTCTCCTAGCTCCAGGGCCCACCCCAGCCCAGTGTGATTGGCAATGTCTGAAGTGCTGAGCCAGCCTGGGTGTGGCCCAGCCACCTTAGCCTCAAAGATCCTCCACCCTAAGCCTAGTAGTATACTAGTCAGTATTAGCTTTAGTGGGTAGCTGAACAGTGGATAGGAGTGAGGAGAACAGAACTAGAGGCAGGGCCGAGCACAATGGCTCACACCTGTAATCCTAGCACTCTGGGAAGCCAAGGTGGGAGGATTGCTTGTGCTCAGGAGTTTGAGACCAGCCTGAGCAAGAGCGGAGACCCCGTCTCTACTAAAAATAGAAAAATTAGCCAGGCGTGGTGGTGCACACCTTTAATCCCAGCTACTCTGGAGGCTGAGGCAGGAGAATCGCTTGAGCCCAGGAGTTTAAGGTTGCTGTGAGGTGGCTGACGCCACAGCACCCTAGCCCAGGGAACTCCGTCTCAAAAAAAAAAGAGCTAGAGGGAGGCTAGGAGGCCAGAGACGGAGGGAAGTTCTAGAATTCCAGGTGGCTAGGACAGCCCGAGCAAAGGTATAGTGTGTGGGAAATCCTGGGGGTGAACCTTGGGAGGACCTTGTGATTGGTCCCCAGGTGGGTGTGCTGGGACAGTCACTGGCTTCACCTCCCAGAGGTCACTGGACTGTGGTCCTTAGGGGGTGCCAAGCTCCAAGTTAAAAAGGTCAGGGATGTGGATAAGGTGCCCAGGTCTGGTTCATTCCCCTCCCAGACCTGCCCTAACTTGCTGTGTGACGTTGGGCAAGTTATGGGCCCCACTTGGCTTCAGCCTTCTTTTCCATGAAATGGGGTTATAGTGCTTGAGCTCCTATGGGCTCCCATGGGCTCCCATGATTCAGAGGCAGTGGTTGGGCCTCCAAGACAGGGTGACGGTCATAGCCTTGACCTGGGTACCACAGCCTGGAGATCCCCTATGCAAAGGAGGCCCCGTGTGGACACCTGTGATCATAGACAGGGACCCAAGTGTTCCAATTGCACGCTGATGCACACGCAGGCACCATGGGTGCCCACGCAGGGGTGTGATGTGCCTGGCTTCCCCAGAGCCTAACGCCTTCCACAGCTCTGACTGTTCATCAGAGCAATCCTAAGGACTCAACCACAGGGCCTGTCAGGAGGAGTCATGTTCAAGTCCATGAGTTCCCCAAGGGCAAAGCATCACATGAACCATCCGACTTCCCTGGGTCTAGCTTACAGTTGGTGCTCAATAAATGCCTGTGGGTGAATGATGGGCCTGGAGATGGGTAGTGAGACAGGACAAATGAGGGTCTCAGTTACCCCTATTCCAAGCTTGGGGAAATGGTCTCAGCCCTCAGCACTCCCAGGACCCCTCACAGAGGATATTGGCAGGAAAAGGGGACTCATCTCAGTTGCTGCGTCCTCACTGGACCCTGAATTTCACCCCACCCGGTGGCCCTAAGAGAGGCTGAGGTATTGGGCTCTGGGCCGTGACTCAGCGGAAGGAAGACAGAAAGGGAGGGTGGCGTAGAGGCCCTAGGGTTTTGCTTCTCATTTCTCTTTCTAAAGCACAGCCCTTCCCAGAAATGGAGGTACCTAGAACCAGAGAAGCTCCGGGCTTTCAGGGGCACGGGACTCCCCAATTTTTCCGTTCCTGGAGGCACCACCAAGGGCCAGGGGAAGCCCTAGCCCATGTCTCCTGCTTGGGGCTTTCTTCCCTGCCCCAGACCAGGGACTGAGTGCCTGGAGTGCCCACACTGGAGCCAGGTGGAGGCTGTAGACTTCTGGGACCTGTCAGGAGCACATGGCCCAGATTTGCTGGCTGCAACAGCTGCTGGGCGGGAAGGAGGTGCTGGGAGCCTGCAGGCCGGGCAGGGGTGGAGTCGTTAGAGCAGGCTTCTGAGTCCTAGGGTGCATCAGGGTACCACGAATGACCCACCCCTCACGAGTTCCTTCTTTTTCTTCCTTCCTTCCTCTTTTTCTCTTTCCTTCCTTCTTTTCTCTCTTTCATATTTTTAACCATTGAAAAAAATCCCAATAGAAAAAATCACGCAGATTCAAATGGCGCAGCACCAAGTTATGACACATTAGAATCCTCCCCATGTGCTCAGGGAACAGGGTTTGTGCTGAGCTTGAAATAAAGCTTCTCCTGCTGTCCTGTCAATCAAAGAGACTACAGGGGGGCTTCAGAAACACTGCTACCATTGGAAATCACTTACCTGTGAGAATCAGGGGTCACTTTTGATCATGTGCTACCAAAATCAAACACTGAAAGAAACTGAACACTGAAGCCAACATAAGACTGCAACTTCTCTCCCAGCCCCCACTTCAAATGTTTGTGTTCCTTGCTGTTTGCCTTGATGGACTTTATGTTAAGAAAGAATTTGAACTTGCCAAATACATTTATGCCAACAAGATGCTTTTATCTTTTTAAAAATACATATTTGAGTTGCATATGAAACTTGGTTTGAAAGAATGAGCTCCACAGCTCTAGGGGGCTGGGCAGGAGGGCTGGACAGAATGAGAAAGAGACCACAGCTTTCAGTGCAGGCAGAAACAGCAGGGAGCTACAGTCAGTTCTTGAGCTGTGGAGTGCCTTCAAGAGGGTATTTTAAGACATATCCATCCAGGGCCTCTTCCTGGAAACTTCCAGATGTAGGGACCTGAAATGCTTCCCTTGACATGGCAGGTTTCACATACCCCTGTGCTGAGATGGGAACTCATCTTCCTCACTCACCTGTCAGTCTGGAACCAGGGTCTGGCTGTCTGTCAGTCCCACTCCACATCCGGAGTACGTGAAAGTGTCAGTAGCAGCCACTTTCACTGCCCCTCCTCCCCCACACCAGGGCTCTTGGCCTGGCCCCTCTGTGTGCAGGGTGAAAATTTCGCATCCAGGGTTGGCTGGGAGAAAGCTCAGTCTATCTGGTGCTTTTTGTTTGATTCACCACTTTCCCCTTTGTTCTGGCAGCCCATGTTGGCCCTGGGGGCGTCCTAGCTGGCCGAGGGGGCCTCTCTGGGAGTTAAGGCCCTGCGCGCTACAGTTGGCCTTTGTGGCCTGCTCACTCCAGGCCTGGCTGGCATGTCAGAGGACTGGGTTCAAACCCCATCATGGCCACTTCCTGGCTTTGTGACCTTGGGCAGGCTAAGCCTCAGTCTCTTTATCTGTACAGTGGGCCAAGGAAGGCGTTGTTGATGTGCTGGGACCAAATTCAAACAGGGTCAGGTAGGATTGAGGCTGTTCTCTCTGGCTGCTGGGAAAGGGGGGTTGAAGCAGGAGGGCTGGGATTTATGACAAAGTGTGTGTGACACTAGGCACTAGCTAACATGGTAGATGCCTAGGTACTGTTGTTGACAGCACTCAGGCCTGGGAGGGTGGTCTTCCCAGCTCCACCTCAAGGGCTGCCTCTGGACTGTGTCTCCACATGGTCACATTTGGATCTCCAGACACCCATGACACTGCCTCTGGGATAGTCGGAGGGCGTCCTACTCTGTCCAGCTCACTGACTATCATGAGCACCCCAGTGTCCAGCTCAGGGTGGCCCCATTCCTCCTAGGTCCCAGTTAGAGTCCTGGACCCCATCATGGTCCTGGCCACCCCACACCCCACATCCAACCCCTCGTTAATCGTCGTGAGCCAGTTCAGTTCTGGAATGCCTGATCCCATTGCTATAGCCCCCAGCCGCCCGCAGACCCTGGACAGCTGCAGCCTCTTGTCCCAGCCCCTTTTTCCTGGCAGCCAGAGAGGGCAGCCTCAATGCCTACCTGATCCTGTAACTCAGTTCAAAAGCCTTTTTAGGCTCCTGATGTCAAAAATGCATTCGGAGTTCAGCCAAGGGCACCCTCCACCACTACCTCGCCCCTACGCATCCCCGCCACGTGTCTGCAGGCCTCCAGGCTTTTGCCCAGACTGTCCCTACTGCCTGTTATAGCCCTGTCCTATGTCCTCCCCTCCTCATGCCTGGTGTGATGACTAAGGCCCCAGGCTCTGGGTCACTCAGCCTGTGCCAGAATCCCAGCTCAGCCAGCATACAAGCAAGGTCCTCAGCCTCTCAGTTTGGTTTCCTCATCTGTAAGATGGGAGAGTTCACAGCCTCTGCCTTACGGGATGTCATGAGGGTTGAGTAAAAGAACCCCGGAAACACTTGGCTCAGTATGCACCATTCAGGCTCCATATTTTACAGGCCCTCTGCTCAGTGTCATCTCCCTGGAAACTGAGGCCCTGCCCCTGTGTTGCATGTACCCTGTGCTGCAGGAGAAGGCCCATCAGGGCTGCTTCAGGTCTTCTAGAAAGCACGCTGGGGACAGTCCTGGCAACCCCTCCTCCAGGAATCCACAGGCCCAGATAACCTCTGCACTGAGCTCTGTAGGGCACATTTCAGGACCTAGCTATGCTGGCCTCAGTGTCTCTGACAGCCAAATGGGCATCAATGGCAGCTCTATCCTCCCTTCCAGTGTGGCTGTGGAACCTGACCCCTGACTGCTCCCTGCTGAGTCCTGCTGGTATCAGCTGCAATGTGGGGATGATTCCAAACCCCACCTGTAGAGCTGAGTGAGATTTAAAACTAATAAATGCAAAGCAGCTAGTTGAGGCCCAGTGGCCAGCAGGAGCTCAAGAGTTAGGGAGGTGGAGGAAGGCCCGGTGGGCCCGGATCCTTCCCCCTGCTGCAAGGTCCAAGGGCAAGCGAAGCTCAAGCACAGTTCACTCTGCTTGCTCGGGTAGTTCAGCCTCACACTGACTTCCAGGAACAGCAGAGGGACTTGGCTGCCTCTCCAGGCAGGCAGACTGTTCCTGGAAAGCAAGGCAGGGTAGGGGGCTTCAGGTGGCAGAGGACAGGCTGGTGGCCAGGAGCCAAAGAAAAGACCTGGGCTCAAGCCCCAGCTGTGCCCCTGCCCTACTGAGCCTCAGCGTCTTTATCTGTAGCACAGGGATCTCTGAGTGCTTCAAGCCCTGACGACCTGCTCCCTAGGCTCAGTAGGGTGGGATACCTGATTCCTCCATTGCCCTAGCCACATGCCCCAGCAGAGGCCTGCACACCTGGTGCAGCAGGGGCAAAAGGGTGACATCCCCTGCTCTGAGAGGCAGAGTCTCTTGGGAAGACCCCAGCCCCTGGGAAGGGGGCAACCTGGCCAGGCCTGCCTACCATGGGGCAAGGCTGCTCTGAGCTGTCTTACCCTCCCCCCTTAGGCATGATTGGGGCCAGGGGATCAGCCCAGTTCAGGCTCCCAGTGAGGCCAAGGTGGGCTCCCCTGTCCTTTTTACTTTGTGAACCATAAAACTGGCCTTTCCTGATCATTTTATTGCAAGACTGTTGGGGGGGGTGTCTTTGGAAGAAAAGAGGTCCCTAGAATTTGCAGCTCTTATGCTGCAGCTCTTATACTGATTTCTGGTTATGAGGCCAAAGATGCCCAAAGGTCCTTCCAGATACCTAAGGAGGCCCCTAAGGGCCAAAGGCTGGGGGTCAGTTCCCTCAGACGGAGAGGCACCCACTCATCTGTGCCATCAGGGTTTCTGTGGGAAACCCTGCTCTCATAGCTACCAGGCTTCAGATGGGACACAGATCCGTCCATACACACAGGGGCTACAGCTGGGCTAATGTGGCTGACATCTGCTCAAAAACCTTGCTCAGAGGACCTTATGTGCCAGAGTCCCTGGGTTTAGGAGCTACATGGAGAGCCATGTGAGCACCACCTAATTAACTGACCATGGCTCCTGGGAGCAATGGAAACTAAGAGCATTGTACCAGGAGTTAGGAAAGTGCTGTGTTACCTCAAGTAAGCCTCTTCCCTCTATTTGGGAAGGAGAATCAGGGATTGGACATGAGTCTTGCCATAAACCACCTCTTCCAGTACAAATAGGCCCTCTTGATTTGGGACCCAGCTGACCCTTAAGTCCAGGTGTCCAAACTGTCCCCCAGCTTCTCAGCTCTCAAAACAGCATGAGGCACAGCAGCCCATCTCCAGCCTCCCAGTAGCTCTCCATGTGGCTCCTGGGTTTGCACTGTGGCTTCAGGAGCCCAAGCCTTGGCCAGGTGGGATGGTACCTCCAGAGTGAGGTCCTTGTCCCAACCTTGACAGGGATAGGGTCAAAGACACCAGTTGGCCACTTCAGTGTTAGGGACCAGGAGGCTGAGAACCCCAGGGATGACCTGATTCCACCCTAGGGACAGAATGGTGACAAAGCTTTGCCTGGGCCTAGAGCAGGAACTGGGCACTGCCTGGCAGCTGGAATAAAGTCAACCCTCCACAGCTTACATGAAGGGGTCAGGCCCAACAGCTCAAAGTTAGGGGCTACTATGCTCATTTTACAATGTGATACCTGCAACTTAAGACAGTATGGGGTTCCTATTCATTCTCACACACTCGAGGGGTGCTGCGCCAGACATATAACTCCATGGTAGGCCAGGAACAGGCTTGGATCCAATCTCTGAGGTCTTCTCTGAAGGCCTGTGGCCGCCATGCCACTGTAGATGAGCCATGGAGGCCAGCCTTGGGCTCTCTCCCACCAGTCCCAGTCCCATTCCCAGTGCCTGGGCCACTGGGGCCTCTTTGGGACCCACCCTGGTCAGACTTCCAGTCCTCTTTCTCCGAGGAAGGGCCAGCTCTCTCAAACATGGTGAGACGTGAGTAGGGGCCTGGGCAGTTCAGGTCTGCAGGTAGAGGAGGGCAGGCAGCCCCACACCCTGGCCATATCACCTCTTAGAGGAGAGGTATTCAAGGCAATTTATCATGTCTCAAAATTCTCCCAAGCCCTGCCCATTTCCAAATTCCAATCCCAAAGCCACTTTCATTTGTAGGTGTTTTTACAGAGCACTCTACTTCAGCCACCAAAGTGGCTTTAAAACAACACAAATTTGTCATAATTCTGGAGGTCAGAAACCCAAAACTGGTTTCACTGGGCTTAAAATTAAGGCATTGACAGGACTGTAATCTTTCTTGGGGCTCTAGGGGAGAAGAGGCTGTCTGCATGCCCTGGCACATGGCTCTTCCTCCAGCAATTGCTCACTCTGACCTTTGCTTCCTTTGTCACATCTTCTCTCACTGACACTCCTGTCTCCTTCTCATAAAGACCCTTGTAGTTACACTGAGCTGACCTGAATAATCCAGGATAATCTTTCCACCTCAAAATCCTTAATCACACCTGCAAAGTCCTTTTTGCTGTATTAGGCGACATGATCACAGGTTTAGGTGATTAGGACATGGGCACCTGGGTGATTAGGACATTCTGTCTACAAAAGGAGGAATGGGAGTTGCTTTGTCAGCCCCTAGTCCAGTCCAGGGGGCCTGAGGGATCACCTGGGGGAGGAATCAGGCTACTGTCTTAGCCAACACCCTGGCTGAGGGCTGGCTGGGGCCAAGAGCTCCAGGAAACCTGGTGCCTCCACCTGCTGCTGCCAAGGACGGCCTGTTCTCCTGGCGTGGTTGCTGTGTAGGGATCAGGTGCACTTGAGCCCTCAAAGCACCCACAGCTCAACTTGAACAGCTGCCTGGCCCCTGGCAGGAAGCCAGGCCCTCATGGCTTCCTCTCCCTCCTGACCAGAATACGTGGGCCATCAGGTCAGATGTGGGTTACATGGGAAGTCCCAGCTCTACTCTAGAAAATGCATATACTGTCTGGTAGATATCTACTGAACTGGGTATGCCAGGCCCACTAGGGGCCCCAGAGAGATGAGGGGGACAGGAAGACTTCTGAATGCATGAGACAGAATGTCACTGGTGCAGGCAGAGGTATGGGCTAGGGGATGCAGGGAGAACACAGAGGTCAGAGCAGGTATCCAAAAGGAGAGAGCACTTGTGCTGGAGTTTGCAGGAGGGGATGATTCGGACTGGCAGTGGTAGGCAAGGGCATTCCTGATGGATGCACTGCCCAGGGAAAGGGAAGGTGTGTTCAGGGAGTGAGGACTACTGCAGGCAGGCTGAAGTCCTGGCCAGGAAGAAAAAGAATCTGAAGATGGATGGGGAAAGACATGTTGGTCTGCAGAGGTTAAAGGGTTCCCTACCTCAAGCCAGCAGTTCTCAAACCTTATCAGCAGAACAAACCCTTTGTTCTGATGGCAGCTTACTCAGAGCACTGATGGGGCCTTGGGAGGGGTCCCCAAGGCCTTTTGCACAGCTGTCCCCCTCCCCCTTCAGAACTGGATTCTGTAGGACACAGTGACTACACTTAGGTCATGGGGAGCCAGCTAAGAGTTTAGGACTGGAATTGGGAACAGCTGATGGTCCAGGATCTAGGTTGGGGTAGAAGAGCAGAAAAGAGTAAATTTCTTGGAGTTAGGGGATTGGAGGGCACATTTCAATAAAGCAGCTAGATGAGCCCTATGGGCAGCTAGGAAAAGCATCCCACTGAGGCAAGTCTCAGTGTCCCCAACTGTCAGAAAGAAGGGACAGAATCACTCTCCCAGAGTACATCAAACAGCAACCCCTACACCCTTGCCCACACTCTGGGATCTGGCTGAAGGAGGCTGGGTGGGTAGCAGGCACGTCCCTCAAGGCCTCAGGGGCTCCACCATCAGCTCCTCATCTTCCTCCCCTTCTGCCTGCAAGGGCTTCCTGACAGGTACCAGAGGAGGCAGCTGTCTCTAGCTCTGGCCTCAGGAGCAAAGGAGGGGACAGGGCAGGTGAGCCTGGCTTTCCCTAAGCTACAGCCACTGGCTACCCTGGCTGGGCCTCAGTGCACTCCGGCCCTGGTGAGGAGGGACTGAGGCGAGATGGGGGCTGCCAGGCCGCCAGCCTCTTGGCTCCCACTCCAGAGGGCAGATAGGAGGCAGGAGCCCACAACCGAAATCCCGCCTTTCCTCCTTACCACACTGCCCGGTGTCTCTGCCCGCCTTATGTTGGTGTCAAGCACCAGACGGACACATGAGGGTACAGGGCCCTACCTCCCCACATCCTCCGCCTGGACAGGCAAAGAAAACACCCACAATGTGCTAAGAAAGGCACATCCCACGAGCTTCTCACAATCATTCTATAAAATAAAGCACGTGGTCCCATATCTCAGCCTTGGAGCCAACGCTGTGTGACATGAATTCATCTGCTCAAGGTCACATCCTTGTTGGGGACAGACCCTAGGATCTAAATTCAGGCTGGTGTGTCTCTGACATTAGGGCTCAATGTCCGGGGCCCAATCAATCCCATGACTGTAGGCTTGAGACCCCACCCTGACAGTCCACTTGGCTTGGATCTTTTTCCAAGCAGAGTCAAGTTGCACATTTTTCTGGGGAGGAAGTTGTCCCCAAGGGTGGCTCCTGCTTCAGTGACCCCAGCTGCTCCTACAGTCACTCTCCATCACCGCACTCTCTTGGGGTGCCATGCCCACAAGTTCACCAAGGCCTTTCCTCAGTAATGGGCCTGAGACCAGGAGGTTGAGGCCATCAGGGAAGCCAGCACTGGCTGAGATGTGGCACAGGCTGTGGTTCAAAGAGGCAACAGACTACTATGAGGTCAGGGCAGCTGCCCTGAGATGCTGCTGAAGACAGAAAGAGCCAAAGGGAATAGGCAGGAAGAAAGGGCAACATCGATGAGGTGACAGGCAAGGTCTGAGAGCACAGGAACTCAGGAAATCTGGAACCTTGCTCTGGTTGTACCCCACCCTGCCCTCCTTCTAGAACAGCCATGGGCTTCCCCTCCATGAAGCCAAGGCAGCTCAGGATCCACACAGCTGGGGCTGGGCATGGGGCGGGACACCAGGGCCCTGGGAGCTACAGCCTGGCCTCTGCTGAGGAAAACTTGTCCCACCCCCGCCACACGGGAGCGGGACTGTGAGCCTGAGTGGGGGACAATACTCAGGCCAGGGATGACTCTCCCCCAAAGGCAGGGACCTAACTTACCGTCTCCACTTGGCCAATTCCTATCATGAAATCTCAGGCAGGCCATGTCTTCTTTTGCCTCTTGGTCTCCCCAACGGGAGAGTGGGTGTTCTGAGGTCAGCACTCATACTCCACTTGGCTGACTCCATTTTACTCCATTTTAGGAGTAAAATGAGGCTGCTACTTTGTGTTGGTCTTAGACTCAGAAGAGCCAGCTTCTCATAGGGAAAGGAGCAAGTTCCCACTGCAAAACACAGCCCTGGAACTCCACTTTCCTGGTTCTAACGGAGGATGCTGCCCACCAGCCCACACTGCTTCTGGCTACTACAACTTGGGTCAAGCCCTTGAACGTGCTGGGGCAGCAGGGGGAAGTCTGGAGAATGAGCCAGCCTGGTTTGCCATGCTCCTTAGGAACCTCAAGCCCGCTGTCTTGAGTTCTTATTCTCCCCAGCCCCAACCAGGGACAGATGGGTTATTTGAAACCCCAAGGTCAATTTAGAAGGGGTGTTTTAGCTAAAAGCTATGGGAATAAAAAGTAAACACAAGTCCTGCACAGCCCAGAACTGTGTGGCAAGGACCTTCAGCCTCGTTCCCCCCAGGAAGTAGGCAGTGGTTCCTGAGCTAAAGCTCAGATGAGGTTCCTGTGCCCAGAGCCCGGGCCTGGTGAGAAGAGTGTGTGCAAGTGTACCCAGGGCAGTGGAGGACTAAGGCAACCCTTGGTGGTGAGCCCGTCCCCATAGTGTCCCAGGCTAGGAATGAGGGCCGATGTGCCATCCTCCACGCAGCACCTCTACACCCTCTGCCATGTAGGGGACTGACAGCCAGCTCTGCTGAGGTAGAAGGAAGCTTCCAGCCCCAGCACCACTTAGGGGTAAGGGGTCAGGGGACCCACAAATCATGGAAACAAAAACAATAGGTCACCATTTGTCAGTTTCCTGAGACTTTACTGGCTTGTGTCCTAATACCCCACAGCAATTTCACCAACGGAGACCCTGAGCAGCCTGCCCTTGGCCTCACTGATGCGAAGGAGCCAGTGAGGAGCCAGCCAAGCTGATGGGGAAGCTTGGTCTGCCCAGCTCCTGAGCCACACTGTGGATGTCCCTGCTCTTTGCCACCTCAGGAAGGACACCCCAACCCTTGTTTCTACCCTTAAGTGTCCCAGAAATGTAGACCATGGGGAATCACAGAACCCTGAGAAATGCCGTAAGCACGTGGAAAGCACCAGCCACTTCCCTCCGAGCAGCAATCCTAGAAGGGTCAGCCAGGCCCTCAGGCAGGCTGGTAGGCCCATAGAACAGCCACGCTATGGCCCAGACTGCTGGATATGCAGGAACCGGGGCCTGAGGAGACAAGGACAAGGGGTGGGTTATATTCCGGGCCCCAGGGAATGAGCGGGGATTGGGAGCAACACACTCTCCCCACAGCTGGGACTGTGGATGGCCCCGGTGGAAAGACCTGTGAGGCCATGGGGGATGAATAGGGACAGAGCCTCACCTCCCACAGAAGTCCCTGCGCACGGCCACGAGATGGAGGTACAGGTCAGGATGGCTCTGAAGCCAGCTGCTGACAAGCTCCGGGTGTCTCGGATCCACTTCCAAGTAGATGCTTCTACATGGGGGAGAAACGGGTGGGCTCAGGCGGGCAGGACTGGGACCCACGTTCTGGGTTGTCCAGGTCAGGTGGGGGCAGAATAACTGCCAGGCATGCCCAGTACACACTGGGAATGGAGGAGGCTGCTGGGGACAGACCCAGGAGACCTGTCCC